>NC_044319.2:38357422-38976321 GCF_007474595.2 Lynx canadensis
TTAGAATTCTGGGGGCCTGCATGAATCTAAGGAATCTCTTCCTCAGAGAACAGATTCTAGAGTGCTGTTAATTAATTTTATTTCTGTTTCCTCAAAAACCTAATCAAAGTATGTTGCCAATTGCAGAGAGAGAGAACTGAAATGAAAAGCCATCCCCTCCTTCCTTTATACTTTTGATGCTAGACTCCCTAGGAAAGACTTTGAGTAGAAAACCCTGGAAGGCCTCAAAGCCAATCCTGCTGTCATTTTGCACAACTTATAGAGGAGAGAAAATAGCTAATAGACTGTCAGAAGGGAGAAGTTTATTAAACCAAGCAATTATCCTGTTACTTTAAAGGGATGCGGTGAGACTAAATGAAGTCAAATACACAAGGTAATTTAAGCTTTTTGAAAAGAAGGACAAAGTATTCAGGGCTCTAGGAATAAAGTACCAAGATTTAATGAACATCTGTCTCACACTTTCCACTTCGTAACTGGCTTTCACTTATTTTATTAACCCCTCACAGCAACCCTATTACACAGGCCGGGCAGATACACCTCTTTCTGTGATCCCTGAGTGTGGGTCGTCTAAGCCACAATGAAACACATGCTCCACGAGTTTGTATAAATGCACAGCGACTGGGAGAGGGATACTGCTGAGCAGCTAAGATCACAGCAGACAGAAACATTAGCGACCATGAATGAAGTCAACACAAACAGGAAGGAGAAGAGTGTCTGGGCAAGTGTGACTCTCAGAAGGCAGACTGAGGACACATTAGACACAAATTAGCCACATTTCAGCGAGGTTAAAACGATTTGTCTAAGATTATGTAGCCAGATTAGACCCCCGCTGTTAGACGCCCAGTCTAGTAGTCTTTCTAATATACCATATTTTCTCTCAAACAGCTTTTAAAGAGGGAAAGGGGGTGGAGAAGTTGGCCTTTGTTGAAGGTCTGCTCTGGACAGGAAAATTTCTGGATGCTAGGTATACACAACCTCATGTAATTCTTATACCAACACTGTAAGATATTATTATGATCTCAATTTTACAGATGAAGAAACTGAGGGTCAGAATTTAAATAATTTACCAGCATCACCTGGCAGGAGGAAAACACGAAGGCAGGATTTGAATCTAGTTCTTTCTTTTCAAAAGTTTATTTAAAAAACAAACAATGTTGCTGCCCATCCTACTATGTTTATTTTTTATGCTTATTCCACAGTACCTCTCTCTACTATTTTTTAGGGGGCTTAATATATGTTTTCTGAGTTAGAACAATGTTTGCTGGACCTTTCGATATATGAGGTTGCTTCTTGCTAAGTTAGCCAAAGGATATTGAAGAAAGTATTAAAATACTTAATTCAAAAAGCAATGGGATATGAGGACACAAGATATTACACGAATAGAATTAAATAAGTAAATAGATCATTGAGCAACTGAATAATCTAAACTTTTAATTACTACAGATAAACTAATGCTTTTAAGAGATTAGGCAAATATTTGAGTATCAACTTGTTTGCATCACTTAACTAATTTGATTAACAATCTAAGGAAATATGAAATCATATTGATAAAATTTAAATTTTTATATACCATAAAATCTATTCACAAAGAAAATATTTTTAGCAATATATATTGCTTCAGAAAAGATGTCAGGATATTAATTCTTCTTAAAACAAATGACATTTTTAGTGCCCTAAAGAAAACAAATCCTGTCAATTCTCTTAGAAAGTGAAAAATTGTATTATAAGACAATATGTTACTCCTTATCCCAATTGTTTTAAAGTAGAAGACACTACTTTTCAGATACTGATCACATCCTGGCATGAAAAATAATTACATTGCTCTTAGACAACGGAGATTATACACTGAGCTTATATCATCCTAAAAATGCTTTACCCTAAAGCAAACAACAAAAGGATTGTTCCCCATCCGGAAAATTGTTCATCTATATCCCCTCCCATTTCCTCAATATTCTGACCTTACCCCAGCTGGTGAGCCAGCCCCACAATCCATTTAGACTGCACAGCAGAAATAAAATGCACACATACTGTAGCTGTAATTCAATTAATCTTCTCCTTGGGTTTCCTCTGCTCTGTGCCAGGGTCATTTGTAAGGCCATCACTCACTCCAAACTGTTGCACCTGTGCTACTATTGAAACACCCCTTCCTCCCTTCCACCCACCCCCACCCCCGCCATCTCTATCCACCCAGACACAGTGCCCTAATCACCTTTTTCCCAGGCACAAAAGCTTCCCTCTGCTAGCGAGGAATGCTAGAATTCCCCCAAGCATTGGCAAGGAAATATTTAAATGTAATCAGAGGATCTTCCTTTGTTTTATTTTCTTTCCTAGGAAATTAATCTCTCTAAGGTATTCGATGTATTCTTCTGCTCTTCCGTGAGGCAACATCATCATACAGTGCTGAAGTGGTCACAGCTTGCAAAGGCTAAATATTTTCTTCTCCTTCACTGCTGACACAGATGATACGTGCCTGGTTTCCTCAAGCATCCCTAATTGAATACTTTGCTTCATTTAAATTGTTTTAAACTTGGCTGTGAGAAACGTGTGTATGGATATCCTATCCCTCCCCCACCTATGGTGTGAATGCAGAATCACTGGCAGCTGTGGCTCCCCTAATAGCTGCCTCTGCAACCTGTAGTTCCCTTACCTCTAACAAGCCTGAGAAATTTCTCAGCTCAGTTTTTCCCACTCACTACAAGTCTTGGGTCCTTCCAATTTCACGTAGTTCCCAGGGGAAAAGCTAGACTCCGTTACATATCTTGATAAGGTTGAAAGTCAAACTGGGCTTAAATCTCTATTCTACCTCTTTAGAGCTATGTGGGCTTAGACAAATTACTTGACCTGTCTGAACTTCAGTTTCATTATTTGCAAAGTGGTAGGATAATACCAACTGCAGAAAGCTGATGTGAGCACGAAATGGGATAATGTATATAAAACATCTAGCGTAATCCCTGGGCCGTACTATGTACTTAATGAACATGAAGGTCCCTCCTTCCCATATCGTTACTTAACAATTACTGAGTGTCCTCAAATTGTAATTATATATCATGGGCAAAAACACAGATCTAACTCTTGCTATCAAACCAAGATGCAGACAGACCTGAGGATTTGTGGGGAGTTAAAGCTCTAAAGCAGTGATTCTCACACTCTAGTCAGCATCAGTGTCACCAAGAGAGTGTGAAAACACAGATTACTGAGCCCCACCTCCAGAGTTTCAGATTCAGGAGGTGTGCACAGTGTTGCTGCTACAGGCTTAGAGACCATATTTTGAGAACCATCACTTTACAGGATGTGAAAATGAGCAGTCTGGGGAAAATAACTAATATGATAAGGTAAAGAAATATCTCACATTGAACAGAATCAAAGCGTCGGAGTTTTAAGGAGGCATTACCAAAAGAGATCCCCTGCTTCCCAAAATGGGCCTAAATTACTTAGGTAGAGCTCTCTTCCCAATCCCAGGGAAAGAGACACTCTAGTCTGTTTTGCTGTCATTTGTTTTGTTCGGGGGGACTGTGGGTTATTTTTTTAGATGAACATTATTTATTTCTTCTTCCCCACGCGTTATAGGGCCAATGTGAAAGCTTATAATTTATCCTGCAGAAGTAAATTAGTCTGTATCCTACTTTGATGACAAACCAAGACCAATTATCACCTAACAATCAAGTGCAGTGATGTTGCTGAGAATCATTTCAGGCAAGCGCTGGGAAGCCACGTGCACTGACACCTAGGAAAGCAGTTCTGGGGGCATTATACTGACTTGTTTAATCCTAACTATAACTCTGTAAGGTAAGTATTACCATTTCCAGAAGTAGAAAACTAAAGCTCAGACAGCATAAGTCACCTGCCCGTTTCCCCCAATTATTGACTGATGCAACTTGCATTTTTCAGGTCTGACGTTAAGACTTTATTTCCACTCTGTCATTTCCATTCCTCTTCTGTAAAATGAGGGAGATTAAACTATGATCTAGTTCCTTCTGGCTGCTTTATTCTATGATTTATCAGGTTTCCTCTCCTAAATGTACAGTGAATTTTTTTAAGTCCATACATTCATGACATGACCACATAAATAGTGTCACTCTTTTAAACTATCAAAAAGCAACTCAGAGCATTTAATAACAACAGAAATGTTTCCACCTGCACTTGCTTTTAGGTCTATATTCTTCAGCAGGTCTGTTATTCCTTCCCCACCGCACCCCCCACAAGCAGCTAAGAATGAACTAAAGGAACTTTTTGCATCTAGGTTAGTTGATAACCTCTTATGAAACAATGTGGATTATAAGTGGAGGTGCCAGATTCAGCAAATAAAAACACAAGACAAAAGTTAAACTGAAATTCTAGATAAATATTAAATAATTCGTTAGTGTGCATTTATCCCATGCAGTATGTGAAACATACTCACACTGAAAAATTATTCTTTATCTATCTGCAATTCAAATTCAACTGAGCATCCTGTATTTTATTCACAACCTGCCAATAAAAGCTTCCTCAGAGGTCATCCTTAGGCTCTGCATTGTCAGAAAAAAAGAGCTGAGGGGAGCTTAGGAGTTGAACAATGTGTGAGATAGGAACTGATGACGAAGGAACCCCCTTCCCTCCTCTGTGAGCCGCCACTGGTGCTTCCGTCTGCATGCTGCACTGTGGTCACGGAGACGTGTTAACCACAGCTCCAACATCACTTTATAAATCATTACTCACTTCCCGTCCATTAACATTGTCAAACAGCAAGGGACATTTGTAAGCTATTATCCTGAAGTCGAGACCTTGCTTAGAGGTACATCAGGAATACTAGTTCACCAAGTATGCTCATACATTTCCATATAGGATTGTTCTTTCCTAAGTCAAATTCTAAATCCTTTCTCCACTGTTACCACCTTTCTAAAATTATTTGCCCAAAAATGCCCTACCTTATTTTTCTTTTTCAAGATATGGTTATCAAAATAACCAGAGTTTCCCATTTTTACCATTTGCCCATCATCAATGGAACAAATGCATTAAAACACCTAAAACCATTAGACAATGCATAAAGATAATTCAAAACATGAGATCTGCTCTTGAGAACTTCACTTACAGGCTGAGGTTAACAAAGATCAATAAAATACCTGACATGGATTGAATTGTGCCCCTCCCTCTGAAAAATTCATACGTTGAATCCCTAATTCCCACTGTGAGATATTTGGCCTTTAAGAGACAATTAGGTTTCAGCAGCTGATGAGAGTGGGCCCTGATGATAAGATTAGTGGCCTTGCAAGAAGAGACACCAGAGAGCTTGCTCTGACTCTCCACCTCCCTCTGCCATGTGTAAAAAGGTGGCTATCTGAAAGCCAGTAAGAGTCCTCATTAGAAGCTGACACTCAGACTTCCAGCCTCCAGAACTGTGAGAAAATACATGTCTGCTGTTTAAGTTACCCAGTTTATAGTATATTGTTATGGCAGCCTGTGTTAATATACAAGACCCTTTTGTGAACCCATTTAAAATATTTAGGAAATTTTAAATGATTTGAAAAGTATTCATCAGTACTCTTGAACCACTGAAGTACCTGCTACCCATTCAATGCATGATTATTCTTTTCTTGGAATTTCCTTCCCTTCCCAGGAAAGTGGATCCTGGAAACAATCTTAGCAGCTTCCTTATGTCCCTGACAGCTTGGCCATGACCAACTGGACCAGGGCACACTCTTAATGCAAGTGGCATCAATTTTATCTCTTTGCCTAGGAATTTAGGATTGAGACTGAGAAACAGCAGCAACTTAGCCTCTGAATGTGGTTGGAATCTGATGTGGAAAATGATGGGTGCCATTTGTGCATTGAAAACATTTTTTAAAAAGGCAATCTATGGAGAAAAGAAGAAAGCAGAGAATGAAGAGAGAGTAGCTGTGTTTTTACTCATCCATTTGTTCAAGTTGCTTTTGTTAAGTGCCTGCCATGTGCCAAACACAGTTCTAGACTCTAGCAACAGAGGAGCGAAGAGCCAAATCTTCAGTCCAAGGCTAAATAAATAAATAAATTTAATAAATGAAGAAAAGAAAGAGTATTGTATGTCAGATGAGTGCTAAAATGAAAAATAAAAAATGGAACAGAAATAAGAAACTCCAGAGAAGTGTAGGACAATTTCAAATAGAGTGGTCAGGAAGACCTCACTGAGCATAAAATGTTTCAGAAAAGACCGGAGAACATGAAGCCGTGAACATCTCGGATCTGTTTTGGCACTTTGGAGGTATCCTGAACTCAAACAGTGGAGATAGCTGACTTCACAACCTGAAGTCTAAAGTACATTTGCACACACCTTCTAATAGAATAGCCATATCCTTTGCCTTTGGCAGGTATTCAGCAAAAACCCACTGTGTGCCTTGTATGTGAAATCAAGACAGACAGATGGATGGAGTAGATCTAAAGCAGTGACCCAGTGGTGCTGATATCAAGGACAAGAAGAGGCAGAGTTCAGGGTATCAGATGGCAGGAGGAAGGCCTTCTGGGTATGCAGTACTGTGGCCTGGGTCATATACCTCCTACGTGGATCATACAGAATGTTCATGGCCCCTCCATGCCCCAGTCCAGAACTAGGCAAGACATGAGAAAAGGAGTTGCCACCACTTAAGCTTACCCCTCAGAAAACAGATATTCGGGGGACAATGTCCAATTAAAATATGCAAATTGGTCAGGAGAAGCTACTGTGTTTAAAGACTTTGTATGAATGGAGAATGTTTTGTGCTTCCTGATGATCTAAAGGTAAAATATATTGTATGCTCTGGCTTTATTAGGATGTATTAGGGCCACCTGGCTGACTCAGTCAGTGGAGCATGCAACTCATGATCTCAGGGTTGTGACTTTGACCCCCACGTTGGGTGTAGAGATTACTTACAAATAAAATCTTTTAGGGGCACTAGGGTATTTCAGTCTGTTAAGCGTCCAATTCTTGATTTCAGCTCAGGTCATGATCCCAGGATCGTGGGATGGAGCCCCGCATCAGGCTCTGCACTGAGCATGGAGACTGCTTCAGAGTCTCTCTCTCACTCCCTCTGACCCTCTCCTCTGCTCATGCTCTCTCTCTCTAAAAATAAATAAATAAATAAATAAATAAATAAATAAATAAATAAATAAAATCTTTTAAATAAAAAAATATGTATTAAAAGAAAAGCAATCTGTATTTGTGGGAGGTCAGACTATACCCCAACTTAAAATATATGTTTTTATGATGCCATGAAGTCAAAATAATCTGCATATGCAGCAAGTGAAATTTCCTTTGGATAAAAAAAATAAGGCATGACAAACTTGTCTTCACGGGTTAAAAAACAAATTACTCTCATGGCAAGATAACTGAGACCAAACACAAAGAAAAGACAGCACAGTAAAGGAAAACAAATAATGAGGAAGTGCAAATCACTTAATGGGGGGAGGCCTGAAATTGAGGTACTAAAACAGCCGCAGACAGTCCAACCGCCGGGTCATGACTAGGGATGCTGAAGGTTGGAACAGTTCTCTTTTCTCCAGGAGCCTGCCGGTCTTCAGGCACTACCTCAAATAAGTGATCTGTCTGAATTATTATGCAGCATGCAGTATTTTGAATCACTTCAGGCTTCATTAGGTTACAGTATCACATAAGTCATATTACACTGTGCTTGGGAGAAGTGGCACATATTTATTCCTTTTCTAGGAGTTAACATGTTTTTTTTTTTTTATGCTTCTTTTAAATCTGTTAACATCAAAGCTCAGAAGACTTCACTTTATCTAATGTATCAAAATAAACTTTGGGCATACCTATCACTATATCACAGCAAGGTCAAGATGAACCGATAATATAATCCTTCAAATGATGATCAAATGCCACCAAATCATCTCAGGTTTAGGATTGAGATGGGGCTGGGGGTACAGAATAGTTGCATATTATTTGAATAAAGGAAATCACATTATTCAAATGAAGGAAAACCAGGACTGGAGATGGAAGAATTGAGGGAAAGGCAGAAGAGACCACCATCATAGCAAGGACATGGCTGCAACAAGGCCCTGCCAATGCAGCCTGCCTCACCTCATCTCTGCCTGAGCTCTAGTCACAGTGATTCTCTTGCAGGTACCATCACATTGGAGTATTTCAAAATGTTTCTCCCATCCATACAAGTTGATCTTTCTGCTCTTTCTTCCTTAAATGTCCTGCCCTGTTGCATACCCACAAACACTATTTTTCAAGTTGCAGCTCAACCAACATCCCCCTAGAATTTTATGAAATATTTGTCTCCCTCCCCTGGAATATAGAATTGACCACTCCCTCCTTTGCCTCTCTCTTCTCCACTGTGCCAAAACACACTCCTAACAAGACACCAGTTATATTTTATTAGAGGTCAGTCCTCTTCCTACCAGATTTAAAGCTCATTGAGAACAAAAATAGTATTATTTTCATTATTACTTACTGAGGTCTATCAACTAAAAAGCAAGCAATTCCATGATATTTAATTTTAATTCTCATGACATCAACTAAGTATCTTTTCGATAATCCTCTGATCAGTAGAGAATTCAAGCTAAAACAGATAATGTCTTTTTTCCAAGCCTACAAACTGAGTTTTAACCTCCAAACATGATCCCAAGCATATGTTTGGAAAGATGATACTAACAAGCCAACTCCAACTAACATGAGATTAGCATGGGCCACCTCAGCCCTCTCTGGAGGAAGGGGAGTACAGTGAAGGATGTTCAACCTGTCAGTTACTCACAGTCAAAAGACTGGAGGAGGGACTGTGTGATCGGAGAGCCAACCTCTAGCCCTTCCCAGAGGAAATTCATTTCAAATCTTTATCTCCCTAATTCTAATTCAGTTGTATCCACTAACTTGGCTGTTTCGATGTGGAAGCTCTGTAATTACTTCAACCACCACAGTTCCAAATCTGAACCCGATCAGCGTCCCTTTTAATCATATCCTTCCACCAATGTCTCCTCATTTCTTAGACCACCTGGCTCAAATGCTGGGATCATCATTAAGTCTTTCTTTTCCTTTACTTCTCACACTTTATTATGTTTATCTTATGTTTGTCTCAGATATTAGAGTTTTAAAACCTATCATATAAATTGCCTCATTTAATCCTTACAGTAAACCTATTAGAGATAAAATGAAAATTGGAAGAACTGATCAAGGTCACTAAGTTGGTAACAATAGCATATGTGAGACTCAAATCCTGGTCTTATGAATCCAAATTCGGGTCTCATATCCAATCACTAATGAGTCCTACTTCACTTTCTCTGCAACAATAATCCCTTCTCCATGCTCCTACTGCTATCCAACTACCGTGGTCATGGTTTTCAAGTCCTCAAACCTTGGATTATGACATTTGTCTCCATGCATCAAAATTCACTCATCTCCATACACTCTCTTAATGCTAATGCCAAACTAATATGCCCAAACACTGAATTCATCACATCAATAACAATACAAAAGGTTTTAGCAGCATCATATTGCTCTGAGAATAAGCTCCAGGGGAAAGCAGTATTTGCAAATGGAATGGAGTAGCAACAGGCACTCCCATACACTTCTGGTGGTGATGGAGATGGCACAGCCTTTCTGGGAAAAAATGTGGAAATATCCATCAATATTCAAAGTAGGCATAACCTATTCCTTAGCAAGTTTACTATAAAATTATATCTTGTTTGAAACCTCCTTAAGAATACAAATACATAGGGGTGCCTGGGTGTCTCAGTTGGTTAAGCATCTGACTTCGGCTCAGGTCATGATCTCACGGTTTGTGAGTTCACGCCCCATGTAGGGCTCTGTGCTGACAGCTCAGAGCCTGGAGCAGCCTGCTTTGGATTCTGTGTCTCATTGTCTCTCTGCCCCTCCCCCACTTGTGCTCTGTCTAGCTCTCTCTCTCTCTCTCTCAAAAATAAATAAATGTAAAAAAAAATTTTAGAATACAAATATACAATTCCATTACTGCAGCATTGTTGTTAGTAGCTGAAAATTTAACACCTTTAATTCCCATCAATAGTAGATTCAATATTTAAATAAGGTTTTATCTATACAACAGAATATATAGTCTATTAAGTCTATTAAGTAACAATGTAGTTACTTAATAGACTGATATAGATCTGTATGGATCTTCATGACAATATTATGGCCCACCCCACTGTGTTAAAAATATATGTATGTGTATCTGAATAGGACAGGATATATATGTGTGTGTGTGTACACACACATACACACACACACACACATATATATGAATTAAACTAAAACTCAACAAAATTAAAACTAGAAAACCCCTCAAAGTTTTGGAAAATAAAGAACACACTTTTAAATAACCCATGCATCAAGGAGAATATTTCAAGAGAAATAAAACCATTTTAAACTGAATGAAAATAAAAATGCAACAACTCAAAAGGTACAGTGTGCAGCTAAAGTAGAGATTAGAAAGAATTTTACAGCATCAAATGCCTATGTAAAAAAAAAGTTCTCAAATCAGTAACTAATTTTCACCCTTAAGAAATTAGAGAAAGAGAAGCAAATTAATTCTAAGGAAAGTACAAGGAAGTAAATAATATAGAAACAAGTAGAAATCAATTAAATTAAAACAGAAACACAATACAGAAAGTCAATAAAACCCAAGTTGGTCCTTTGAAAAGAGAAATAAAATTGAGAAACTTCTGGACAAACTGACAAAGAAAAACCAGAGACGACCAAATGACCAAATCAGGAATGACAGAGGGGCATCACCAAAAACCTTGAGATATTCAAAGGCTAATGAAGGAATATTACAAAAAAAAAAAAATGTTCTGCCCATAAATTGAATGATTTAGACAGAATCAATTTCTTAAAAGTCAAAAACTACCAAAATTACTCCAGAAGAAATCATCTGAATATTTTTATACATATAAGAAATTTAATTTATGGTTTAACACTTTCCAATACAGATTTCCAAGTCCAGATAATTCCACCGGTGGGTTGTACCAAATGTTCAAGGGAAAAAATGGGAACAATTCTGCATAACATTTTTCAGGAAAAGGAAGACTTTCCAACTCAGTTTATGAAGTCAGCAATAATACCAAAATCCACACCATAATCATACCAAAGCATTACATTTAAAAAAAAATTATAGGAGGGGCCAAGATGACGGAACAGCATGGAAGTTTTTTTGTGTGTTTCTAGTCCCTGAAATGCAGCCAGATCAACACTAAACTATCTTCCACACCTAGAAAACTAATCTGAGGATTAACACAACAATCTGCACAACCTGAACCAGGGAATTCAGCAGGTGCATGGCACGGAGACATGAACTGGGGGAGAGAGAAGCCTCAGAGGGCAAGGAGATGTTTTTGTTTGCAGAGAGAGAACACAGTTAGGGGGAGAGTACTGGAAAAGCACCCCCCTCCCCAAAAAAAGCAACTGTAGAGAAAGTAGAAAAGTGGAAACAGCTGCAGGGACTGAACAAAAAAGGAGAAAGGAGGAAGGAGAGGGCTTAAATTCCATTAAGACTCTATAAACGGGGAGCGCAGAGGCTGAAACTCCGCAGCTTGATATCTGGTGGTGCTTTGGTGGGAAGGGCAAATCCCCAGGAGCAGAGAGCAAGTCTGATGGGTCCTAGGGCCACATGGGGAGAGGTGGTTCCCCTGCTGGGAGGACATTTGCTAGAGGCTGTGTGGCCACCCCACAGGCAAAGATCCCAGTGGACCCTGGAGAACAACCACACTTGCTGGTGTTGGAACAAGGACGTTAAGGGTAAAGCTTGGCGCTGGATGTGTGTTGTGATTTTCCATAAACCCTGAAATGCTGCTGATACAAGATCAAGTGAACTTTTTCTGGCTGGCACCCAGCCGCAGTCTCTGGGCATTGGCAGCAGCACAGTCTTGCAAATGTTCCTGGGGGTGGGCCAGAACCTGGCCATTGCTCAGAGAGACCCTCCCCCAGAAGGTCTGAGTGAGTCAAAGCCACAGACCCTCAGAAGTGAGGGATTGGGAAGCACTGCCCCACTTGAGATAAAACTCATGAGGGAGGTGTCACCCTGGCAGCCTGACAGCTTGGTCACAGACAGAGTAGAAGCGAGGAGTAGACAGAAGACAGAGACAAAGGAGGGGTGCTTGATTGCCAGTCATGGAGACCACAGAGTTCTGATACTAGAGACTTAGTAGCTGGGTGACACCATTTTCACCCCTCTCGTGCATGTGCATACACGCCTACATGCACCACAGCAATCCATCCCAGTGAGCTAAACAGCACCATCTAGTGGAAAACAGAGCTGTGACACTAAACACTGCCCAACTGGGCCAACAGCAGTCTTGACAAACACAAGTCTCTCCACCTGCTTAGTTTACAGACTATAAAATGCTTCACAGTTTGACTTCTACAGGAAACCAGATGTAATTTCAATCATACTTCATTCTGTTCCCTGGTCCTTTTATTCAATTTGTTTTCTTTTTCTTTTCTTTTCTTATTCTTGAATACAGAAAGAGAAAAAAAATCTGTTTTTATTTTCCATTTTTATTAAAATGATTTTTCTTTTTTTTCTTATATTTTTTATTTTGTAAATTTTTTAAATTCTATTTTACTTTGATTTTATTTTATTTTATTCATTTTTTCAAATTTTCAAATCTTTTCCTTTTTTTCCTTTTTTCTTCTTTCTCTTTTTCTATTTTTTCTTTTTTCTTTTATTTCTTTTCTTATCTTTCCATTTTTTTCTCTCATCTATCAAGCTTCTTTCAACAACCAGACCAAAACACACCTAAGATCTAGAATCCTTTATTTGATTTCTTTGTGTTATTTTCAATTTTTTAATTTTAATTTTTTACTTAATTCCTTTTCTTCCTCCAAAATGATGAAACAAAGGAATTCACCCTAAAAGAAAGAACAGGAAGAAATGATGGCCAGGGACTTAACCAACACAGATACAAGCAAGATGTCTGAACCAGAATTTAGATTCATGATAGTAAGAATACTAACTGGGGTTGAAAATAGATTAGAATCACTTTTTGTGGAGATAAAAGAAGTAAAAGCTACTCAGGATGAAATAAAAAATGCTATAACTGAGCTGCAATCTCAAATAGATGCCACACCAGCAAGGATGGATGAGGCAGAGCAGCAAATCAGTGATATAGAGGACAAACTTATGGAGAATAATAAAGCAGAAAAAGAGGGAAACTAAGGCACAAGAGCACAAAATATAAATTAGAGAACTCTGTGACTCTTTAAAAAGGAATAACATCAGAATGATAGGGGTCCCAGAAGATGAAGAGAGATAAAAAAGGGTAAAAAATTTATGTGAGCAAACCATAGCAGAAAACTTTCCTAATCTGGGAAAAGACACAGACATCAAAATCCAGAGAGCACAGAGGACTCCCATTAGATTCAACAAAAACTGACCATCAACAAGGCATATCATACTGAAGTTCACAAAATACTCAGGCAAGGAAAGAATGATGAAAGTAGCAAGGGAAAAAAAGTCCTTAACCTACAAGGGAAGACAGATCAGGTTCGCAGCAGACCTATCCATAGAAACTTGGCAGGCCAGAAAGGATTGGCAGGACATATTCAATGTGCTGAATTGGAAAAATATGCAGTCAAGAATTCTTTATCCAGCAAGGCTGTCATTCAAAATAGAAGGAAAGATTAAAAGTTTCCCAGACAAACAAAAATTAAAGGAGTTCATGACCCTAAACCAACCCTGCAAGAAATTTTAAGGGGACTCTCTGAGGGGAGAAAAGATGAAAAAAAAAGCAACAAAGACTAGAAAGGACCAGAGAACACTGCCAAAAACTTCAACTCTACAGGAAACATAGTGGCAATAAATTCATATCTTTCAGTACTCACTCTAAACATCAATGGTATAAACGTTCCAATCAAAAGACATAGGGTAAGAGAATGGATAAGAAAACAAGATCCATCTATATTCTGTTTACAAGAGACCCATTTTAGAGCTAAAGACACCTTCAGATTGAAAATAAGGGGATGGAGAACCATGTATCATGCTAATGGTCGCCAAAAGAAAGCCAGAGTAGCCACACTTATAGAAGACAATCTAGATTTTAAAATAAGGACTGTAATGAGAGATGAAGAAGGGCATTATATCATAATTAAGGGGTCTATCCGCCAGAAGAGCTAACAAGTGTAAACATTTATGCTCCAAATATATAAATCAATTAATCATGAACATAAAGAAACTCATTGATAATAATACCATAATACTAAGGGCCTTCAACACCCCACTCGTAGCAATGTAGAGATCATCTAAACAGAAAATCAACAAGGAAACAATGGCTTTGAATGACACACTGAACCAGATGGACTTAACAGATATGTTCAGAATATTTCATCCTAAAGCAACAAAATACACATTCTTCTCAAGTGCACATGGAACATTCTCCAGAATAGACCACATACTGGGACACAAATCAGCCCTCAACAATACAAAAGGACTGAGTTCATACCATGCATATTTTCAGACCACAATGCTATGAAACTCAAAATAAACCACAAGAAAAAATCAGAAAGATAACAAATACTGGGAGGCTAAAGAACATCCTACTAAAGAATGAATGGGCTAATCAAGAAATTAGAGAAGGAAATTAAAAAGTACAAGAAAGCCAATTAAAATGATAACACCACAGCCCAAAACCTCTGGGATGCAGCAAAGGCGGTCATAAGAGGGAAGTATATAGCATCCCAGGCCTTCCTAAAGAAGGAAGAAAGTTCTCAGATACACAACCTAACCTAACACCTCAAAGAGCTGGAAAAAGAAGAGCAAATAAAACCCAAAACCAGCAGAAGACAGGAAATAATAAAGATTAGAGCAGAAATTAACGCTATCGAAACCAAACAAAAACAAACAAACAAAAAAAAACAGTAGAACAGATCAATGAAACTAGGAGCTGGTTCTTTGAAAGAATTAACAAAATTGATAAACCCCTAGCCAGTTTGATCAAAAACAAAAAGGAAAAGACCCAAATAAACCACAAATGAAAGAAGAGAAATCACAAACAACGCTGCAGAAATACAAACAATAATAAGAGAATATTATGAGCAATTATACACCAATAAAATGGGCACTATGGAAGAAATGGACAAATTCCTAGAAACATATAAACTACTAAACTGAAACAGGAAGAAACAGAAAATTTGAACAGACCCATAACCAGTAAAGAAATGGAATTAGTAATCAAATATCTCCCAAAAAACAAGAGCCCAGGGCCAGATGGCTTTACATGGGAATTCTACCAAACGTTTAAAGATGAGTTAACACCTATTCTCTTGAAGCTGTTCCAAACAATAGAAATGGAAGGAAAACTTCCAAACTCTTTCTATGAAGTCAGCATTACCTTGATTCTAAAACCAGACAAAGATCCCACTAAAAAGGAGAACTATAGACAAATTTTCCTGATGAACATGCAAAAATCCTCAACAAGATACTAGCCAACCAGATCCAACAATACATTAAAAGAATTATTCACTACGACCAAGTGGAATTTATACCTGGGATTCTGGGTTGGTTCAATATCTGCAAAACAATCAATGTGATACATCACATCAATAAAAGAAAGGACAACACATGATCCTCTCAATAGATGCAGAGAAAATATTTGAAAAAATACAGCATTCTTTCTTGATAAAAACCCTCAAGAAAGTAGGGATAGAAGGATCATACCTCAAGATCATAAAAGCCATATGAAAGACTCAATGCTAATATCATCCTCAAAGGGGAAAAACTGAGAGCTTTGACCCTATGATTAGGAACACAACAGAGATGTCCACTCTCACCAGTGTTATTGAACACAGTATCGAAAGTCTTAGCCTCAGCAATCAGACAACACAAAGGAATAAAAGGCATCCAAATCAGCAAGGAGGAAGTCAAACTTTCACTCTTTGCAAATGACATGATACTCTATATGGAAAACCCAAAAGATGCTGCCAAAAATCTGCAAGAACTGATCCATGAATTCAGCAAAGTCGCAGGATATAAAATCAATGCACAGAAATCAGTTGCATTTCTATATACCAATAATGAAGCAACAGAAAGAGAAATCAAGGAATCGATCCCACTTACAATTGCACCAAACACCATAAAATACCAAGGAATAAACATGACCGAAGAGGTGAAAAATCCGTACACTGAAAACCATTGAAAGCTTATGAAAGAAATTGAAAAAGACACACAAAAATGAAACAATATTCCATGCTCATGGATTGGAAGAAGAAACATTGTTAAAATGTTGATACTACCCCAAGCAATCCACATATTCAAAGCAATCCCTATCAATATAACACCAGCATTCTTCAGAGCTAGAACAAGCAATCCTAAAATTTGTATGGAACCAGAAAGACCTTGAATAGCCAAAGCAATCTTGAAAAACAAAACCCAAACTGGAGGCATCACGATCCCAGACTTCAAGCTGTATTACAAAACTGTATCATCGGGGCGCCTGGGTGGCGCAGTCGGTTGAGCGTCCGACTTCAGCCAGGTCACGATCTCGCGGTCCGTGAGTTCGAGCCCCGCGTCAGGCTCTGGGCTGATGGCTCAGAGCCTGGAGCCTGCTTCCGATTCTGTGTCTCCCTCTCTCTCTGCCCCTCCCCCGTTCATGCTCTGTCTCTCTCTGTCCCAAAAATAAATAAATGTTGAAAAAAAAAAATTTAAAAAAAAAAAAAAAACTGTATCATCAAGACAGTATGGTACTAGCACAAAAACAGACACTCAGATCAATGGAACAGAATAGAGAACCCAGAAATGGACCCACAAACGTATGGCCAACTAATCTTTGACAAAGCAGGAAAGAACATCCAATGGAATGAAGACAGTCTCTTTGGCAAGTGAAAACTGGACAGCGACATGCAGAAAAATGAACCTGGGCCACTTTCTCACACCATACACAAAAATAAACTCAAAATGGATGAAAGACCTAAACATAAGACTGGAAGCCATCATAATCCTCGAGGAGAAAGCAGGAAAAAACCTCTTGCACCTTGGCTACAGCAACTTATTACTCAACACGTCTCCAGAGGCAAGGGAAACAAAAGCAAAAATGAACTATTGGGATCTCATCAAAATAAAAAGCTTCTGCACAGCGAAGGAAACAATTAGCAAAACTAAAAAGCAACAGATGGAATGGGAGAAGATATTTGCAAATGACATGTCAGATAAAGAGTTAGTATCCAAAATCTATAAAGAATTTATCAAACTCAACATCCAAAAAACAATCCAGTGAAGAAATGGGAAAAAGACATGAATAGACACCTCTCCAAAGAAGTCATCCGGATGGCCAACTGACACATGAAAAAATGCTCAACATCACTGATTATCAGGGAAATACAAATCAAAACCACAATGAGATACCACCTCACATCTGTCAGAATGGCTAAAATTAACAATTTAGGCAACAACAGATGTTGACGAGGATGTGGAGAAAGAGGATCTCTTTTGCATTGTTGGTGGGAATGCAAGCTGGTGTAGCCACTCTGGAAAACAGTATGGAGGTTCCTCAAAAAATTAAAAATAGAACTACCCTACGACCCAGCAATTGTGTTACTAGGTATTTATCTAATGGATACAGGTGTGCTATTTCAAAGGGGCACATACACCCCAATATTTATAGCAGCACTATCAACAATAGCCAAAGTATGAAAAGAGCCCAAATGTCCATCAACAGATGAATAGACAAAGAAGATGTGGTATATATATATGCAATGGAGTATTAGTTGCCATTTGTAACTATGTGGATGGAACTGGAGGGTATTATGCAAAGGAAAATTAGAGAAGGCAAATATCATATGACTTCACTCAGATGAGGACGTTAAGATACAAAACAGATGACCATAAGGGAAGGGAAGCAAAAATGATATAAAAATAGGGAGGAGGATAAAACATAAAAGACTCTTAAATATAGAGAACAAACAGAGGGTTTCTGAAGGGGTTGTGGGAGAGGAGATGGTCTAAATGGCTAAGGGGCATTAAGGAATGTACTCCTGAAATCACTGTTGCACCATATGCTAACTAGCTTGGATGTAAATTAAACAATAAATAAATTAAAAATTCAATTCAGTTCAATTCAATAAAAACATTATAGACTAATGTTCCTCATGAACATATGTGCAAAATAGTCATCTAAATATTACCAAATCAAAACCAGCAATATATAAAAAGGACAATAAAATAGCAAAGCTTTTTCAACATTTGAAAATTAATCCAAATAATTCCTATTAGTAAAGAAGAAAAGGTATGTGATCATCTCAATTAATACAGAAAAATCATTTGACAAAATTAATTATCCATTCATTATAAAAACTCTCAGCAAAACAGGAATAGAAGAGAATTTCCTAAACTTGATAAAGGGAATCTATAAAAATCTATAACTAATGGCAAAAGACTGAATGCTCCCTACCCCCACAAGATAGGGAACAAGGCAAGAGTGTCCTTTCCCACAACTCCTATTGAAGCTAATACTAGAAGTTCTAGCCAGTGTAAAAAGGAAAGAAAAAGAAAGAAAAAATGATTCAGATGGTAAAGGAAGAAATAAAACTGTTTCTATTAGCAGACAATATGACTATTGATCAAGAAAATTCCAAATAATCTACAAGACCTTCTAAAACCAATAAGTTTATCTAAGTCACAAAACGCAAGATCAATATACAAAAATAAATTGTTTCTTATATAACAGCAATTAATAATTATAACACAAATTCATTTTTTAAAGTGTCATATACAATAGCACCAACAGGCAAAAAAGAAAGAAAAGAAATACTAAGACACAAATATAAGACAAAATATATATAGAATCTGTAAGCTGAATACTAAAAAATACTAATAAAATAAACCAAAGAAGACCTGAAAAATGGAGAGATGTATCTGTTCATGGACTGAAAGAATCAATATAATATTGTAATAAAGTACTATATAATATTATACAATATTATAATTGTATTGTCAGTGTGCTACATGATATGGCAAGTGTAATATTATTTTATGACAATTATATAATACTGTAATATAGAATATTGTATCACAATTTGGAACAATATTGTAAAGACTCAAAAGTGATTTATAGATTCATTATATTCTCAGTTAAAATCCAAGCAACTGGATTTGTTTGTTTGTCTGTTTGTTGGGGGGAAGTGACAGGCACAGAGACTGTAACACTGATTTTTAAATGTGTTACGTAAAGCCAAAGGAACCAGAAGAGTTCAAAACAATTTTTAGAAAGGGCCAAGTTGAGGACTCACACTACCCAATTTCAAGACTTAGTATAAAGTGACAGTGACAAAGACCGTGTGCTACCATTCAACAGAGAGACACAGTGATGGATAGAAATCCAGAAACAGTCCCATACCGATGGGATTTCAACTGAGTTTTTAAAGAAAAGTACAAAGGCAAAGGCAGCTCTTCAGTGCTGAAAAACTGGGCATTCTTATAAAAAAGAAATAAATCTTGATCTATACCTATATGCAGATGTTTATAGCAACTTCATTCATAACTATCAAAAGTGGATTTCTTCAATTGGTGAATGTATTATAGATAGATAGATAGATAGATAGATAGATAGATAGATATGATAGAGAGAGAGAGAGTAACTGATGAGTACTTCTCAAAAGTGTCAAGGTCATGAAACACAAAGACGGATAAGATGCTATAGATTATAGGAGATAAGGAGGCAAAACAACTAAATGCAATGTGAGATGCTAAATTGGATCCTGGAACAAAAGTGAAAAATTGAAATAAAATCTATACTTTAGTTAATAGTATTGTACTAAGGATAATTTCCTAGTTTTGGTAATTTTACTACACTTACATAAGATGCTAATATTAGAGGAATCTGGATGAAAGATATGTATAAACTCTATACTATTTGTTCAGCCTTTCTGTAAGATGAAAATTATTTTAAAATAATAAATAAATAAATAAATAAACCCATTTAGAATCTGCACTGTTTTACTTTAATATTCACTAGATATCAGTACCAGCACAGTTGGCACAGTGATACATACATCTATTCTGAGGAAAGTTTGTTTGATTTGGTAATCAAGTTTTTCTGTATTTTTTCCTGAAAAATAAGGGAAATATTTCCATCTCAAATGAATTGGTATACTGGCCAAATTCAGAGAAAATGATACATATTCTCCCCTCAGGAACATCCAGCACCTAAGAAGGGTAGAAAAAACCTTGGGAAATCTTTCAAGGGTTTCCCAAAATCAGACTTTTCTAACGGCATAAATGCTTTAGATAGGGCATTTTTGTGTTTCTTCTCAAAAAGCGGTTTGCTTATTACATTAGGGAACTGAGGGCAAGCTTCTTTTTGGAGAAGTCACACTGTACTTTTACAATATGGCTTACAATAACATCATTGTTGAGATTTACAATCTTAATAGATGCATGGAAGTCTCAATACATTTGATAAAGGTCCTTATGAGACAATATAATGAAGGTATTAACATATTACAATCAGTGTCTATCTTGTACTTATGGGCATACATGAGTACTATTGCAAATACTTTGGTATCCTGGGTATTTTTAGTTAAATCCTCAGAATATTATATAATTCCCGGGATTCAATTTCCTGTGAATGTTCAAGATCACCTAATAGCGATGATGTGCTGACTGCTATGACAGACAGTTAATAAAAATTATGCTAATGACTTTGTGGTACACAATCTCTCTAGGTGGTCTTTATTCTTGTAGAATCTTTAACTCACTTTCTTAAACATTTAAATCATTTTCTACTGTAATTCAACAAAATCTGCTCAAGAACTGGCATCTCTGAGCTGAGCTGCAGATATTCTGAAGCATGCTCTTCTGATATTGGGTTGTCCATTACACCATGTTTTGTAATGTATGAAATGACCAGTATTTCTAATAAGTTACTCCTTCAATTACTCTCCCAAGTATTGATGAGGGTCACTAACCAAAACTTTCTCTGGGGGCGCCTAGGTGGCTCAGTCGGTTAAGCATCCAACTTCAGCTCAGGTCATGATCTCGCAGTTTACAAGTTCAAGCCCCCTGTCAGGCCCTGTGCTGACAGCTCAGAGACCTGGAGCCTGCTTTAGATTCTGTGTGTCCCTCTCTCTCTGCCCCTTCCCTACTTGTGCACTTTCTCTCTCTCTCTCTCTCTCTCTCTCTCTCTCTCTCTCTCTCTCTCTCTCAAAATAAAATAAAACATTAAAAACAAAAAGACAACTTTCTCTGGCTCTTCAAAATGTTACACAGGTTCTCCCCCTGCCCCCTCCCCGCCTCCCACCACCAGAGAGTAGAGCATTCCTACAAAAGCATTTTTTTGGAAGCTGAAAAAGTCTAGGGGGTGTAAGAGTGTAGTTTCTGGGCAAGGAGTTTGGTGGGTCTACTCTCACTGCTTAGGGTGGGTGCTGCCCCTATAAAGTCTCCCTGAACAACAAATGCTGAACATTATTTTCCACTTTTCACCCTTTTTTATAGAAGTAAAAATCCTCTCTGGATTCCCTTCAGTTACCAAAAAACAGATACTAGTGTAGGTCTTTTGAAAAAGTGGAGGGTAACTGTATTTGGTTGAGTGAAAAAAGATCATCGAAAAATATCAGTTTCAAGGTCACATAATAATAATTGGGCAAAGCAGCATTTTTTAAAATCTCCAAAATTAGAACTGCCTATCTCTTATAGGCAGCATTCCCATAAGGTTCTTTTTTTTTTAATGTTTATTTATTTTTGAGAGAGAGACAGAGTGTGAGCAGGGGAGGGCAGAGAAAGAGGGAGACACGGAACCCGAAGCAGGCTCCAGTCTCTGAGCTGTCAGCACAGAGCCCAACACAGGGCTCGAACTCACAGACCTCGAAATCATAACCTGAGCTGAAGTCGGATTCTCAACCGACTGAGCCACCCAGGCGCCCCTCCCATAAGGTTCCTAATAACGATTATGAGATAGGCACAGGAAGAGGTGATGTTGGAGATATTCATCATTTCAGTTACATCACAAATGTTTTAAAATCTCAGCTTTAGCAGTTCCCATCAGTAAGCACCATGAAGTACCTCTTTTCAGTGGCTCCTACTTTATCTCCTTTGGAAAGAAAGGACAACTGCATGTGAATCTAGAAAGCAGGGCAGTCCACCCTTCAATGGCTCAGCTGGCAGAGCAACGGACTATAAACTGGGTGTGTACAGAAAGCAGGACAGACCTGAATCAGCTACACACATACCAAATATTTTAAGCAGAGAGTCCCAAAAGTTTCAGAGTGGAGACTTTATTCAATTGTTCGTCTAAAATGCAATGAAAAATGTGAGCTTTCTTTTGATCTGTCCCCCATCCTTAATACCAGAATACATACTGTGATAGAAAAAGGTTGATTCTGAAGAACAAACAAAATAACTACACTTTTTTGGGCAAAAAATATATCAAGGATAATCACCTCTTCAAAACTTCAAGTCTACGCTGGCAGCAACTCAGAACAATATACTAACAGGGTCTCTGCTCTCAGCTTATATAGCAATAATTCTATGACAATAAGAGTGTTAGCGAAAGCAATAATTGTCGACTGTTTGTTATGCCAGGTTGTATCCTGCGCAGTCAGGTCTCCTGGTATATTTACTTAAATTCAAACCCAGAAGTTAACCCAGCAAGGAGAATACATTGTCTTTATAGAGGTAGATTAGGACTGGCATTTACTACACATGTTCAGAAAATAAACTCTAATCATAAAATACTGAGCAAAACTTTACTATAAATTCAACTCAAATTGTATTCAATGCAAGAGTCAATTCTGTTTCATTTTCCACATCTTTGTTCTTCACCTAAGTGACAGCCTCTGTTCCCTGGGCTGTTGTTACATCCTCAGTCACCTCATATCTCAAAATGGCTAACCCTGTACCTCTCAGTTTCAGTGAGCATCTTGAATTTTTCGAATGATCTGTCTTCAACAAATGTGTAACATGTGTTAAGAAGAACTTTTCTTTCCCATTTTTAAATCCACACTTATTTGAAGGAGAAATTTACTTTATATATGTGTCTAACTGCTGACTTATTTTTTTATTTTTTTTTAATGTTTATCTATTTTTGAGAGAGAGAGAGAGAGAGAGAGAGAGGCAGAGCACGAACAGTGGAGGGGCAGAGACAGAGGAAGACACAGAATCCAAAGCAGGTTCCAGGCTCTGAGCTGTCAGCACAGAGCCCAAGGCGAGACTTGAACTCATGAACCGCGAGATCATGACCTGAGCCGAAGTCAGATGCTTAACCAACTGAGCCACCCAGGTGCCCCTAACTGCTCACAAATCACCAAGGGAAAAACTGGTGGTGGTTATTTGATCATCTTTCTAACCCACTGACACATTTTCAGAAAACTTTTAAAGATATTTTAATATAAGAAAATTCTTTCTTTTTTTCTGATGGTAGCTAATGCAGAACTTCAAATCTCAGCTCATATGTGTATGTATCTGCCCTGTGATTGAAACAACTTCTTAACTTGGAGACAAGCATTTACTTAGCCCACAAGGCCATTTCTTTCCTCCACATTTTGTCATCAAATTCTAAAGTGTTTTGCAGAAATACACAGGAAATACCTACTATATCAAGAGCAGACTGATTCAGAAATATGCAGACCTATAATACTCCTTCAGTATGCATTTTAAATGTAAAAACATCTGACCTCTGAACCACTAGCAGTTCCAGTCAGAATTCTGAGATAAACAATACTAATCCCCGGTATTTAAAAAATAATGTTGGGTAAACTTAGTACTTAGGAAATGCGAGTGAATTAATGGAATTAACTCAAATATATAACTTGAGTTGAAGCATACTGATGGAGGCACCTTAACTAGATGTCACACATAATATCTAGGTGCCCCATTTCTGAGCCTTCTTAAATGACCTGCTATTTTTACCAGAGCTGGGATTTTCTACCTTTAATATAATAGCAAAATAACAATTCAGCATGTTCCCAGAGTAAAAACAAGGATTGTGCTGATATTATATTTACAACTACATCTTCCCCATGTTATTCTTTTATCTCTTCCTCTGCTCGGGGTCTTTTATCAGTCAGTCAGCTAAGGTCAGACTCACCTCAATGGCTCAGCACACCAGTCTTGTTCCCATTACATTTGGAAGCAGAAAATCTGAATCTTTACAATGCTGACCTTATTGTTTTACAAGCTATTGATTATGGCTATCAAGTTCCAACAGTTCACTAGGGTCAGTCTCTGGAAAAGAACAGGCAGAAAGAGAAGCCACATTCCTCTTCTTCCAACTGCACTGACTTCTCCATTAGTTAGATTTTGGTGTAATTAGAATGAATCACTGCAAGACGCGGCTGCTGTCTATTCTATACCGCCACTCTTGATTCACCTAGATTTTTGGCCATACATCAGAGTACACATCTGGTATGTAATGAGGAATGTACAGAGTGGAAAGGGGAGGTCAGCGAGAAGTGAATGGGTCCTCTATAGGAATGAATATAGAGTTACTGACACGCAAATAAATGGCATGTATCACAATCCACAACACTTAGGAAGTGTAAATCTCATATCTGACATACCCTTTGGCAAGAGATAGACTGTATGAATCTTTTTCACATCACTAGAGCAGTTTTATACAAGGATACCCTGTCCTGACATAACTCTCAACCTCAAAATGCTTTCCTTATCTATCAGGAATGTATTTTTTCACTGTAAGTTTTTCAATGTGTTATACCTTTAATACAATAATCATTAAACCACAGCATTTTTGTTTCATATGTAATTTTCTCCCTGGACTGCTTTTGTTCTAATCTTATGATTTTTTTTAAATAATATTATTATTTACTTGAATGCTTACAACATTCTAGACATGGTGTTAGGTGATTTACATAATTATCTCATTTAACCTTAAGAATCCTATGAGGTAGAATTGTATTATCTCATTCATGGGTGAGATGGCTGAGGCAAAATGAGATTAAATACTTTGCTCATAGCTACACAAACAGAACTAGAGTTCCAACCCAGGAAATATATCTCTAAGCCTGAGCTTACCCACTGTACCATACTGCCTTCTTTTCATTAGCTGAACACATGAATGAACTAACCAACTACCCACCCACCAACTCTGTGTCTGCCTCTTTGCTTGGTGCCGGGAATACAAAGATGAACCCGTCGTTGTCCCTTAACTATATTGCAGAAAAATAGCACGTGCCAAATAGTTGCATTACAACGGTATAACTATAATAAAACAGCTAATATTTATTGCTCATTATGTGCCAGACACTAATTGAAATGCCTTACCTACTTTATCTAACACAAGCCTAACAATTCACCTAGGTAGGCACTATTGTTATCCCTACTTTATAGATAAGAAAAACAAAAGAGAGGAAAATATAGTTGCTTGGTCAAGGACAGCCAAAGATCAAGGGGTGAGTGTGAGATACAAAGCAAAGTCGAAAGTGCCACAAGACATAGAGATGAGGGGCTAGATTTCATAGAACAGATGGGAAAAATCAGCGAAAACTTCATGGCAGAGACAGCATTCGATCTAAACTGTAAATTCTTAGAGGAGGTAAGAGGGTGAGCTAAGAGATAGAAAAATACAGAGCAAATACGGAGAACGGCAAATACCGCAGAGGAAACTGTAACTGAGAGCGGTAATAAATAAAGATGCTATGCATATTTTGAATCTCATGGCATTCTTAAATTAATATTATTAACTGATATAATGGCAAATAGGCTACGGAATTTAACCTGCAATTCACCTGTGAAAACCGAGGCAAACATGCCATTAAAAACTGTTGCACACACTTTCCACGTTAGACCTGGATTCTAGTGTATATTATAATGACATGGCACCCAGTGTCTTCCAGTCATTGTCTCTGTCACTGGTATGATCTCAGGACAGATTTTCTCACCTCAGTGTTTGTCAAGCACTGGATCAGTCCAGGGCCCAATGAAGCAAACAGCACAGTCATAATGGGTTGATTTGAGGACGGTTTGTTTTCATAGAGACTATACAAACTTGTGGATGGAGTACAGAGGGAGCCCAAGGAATGATGCAGGAATCTGGGACCAGTAGTAATGGAGTCTTTCCTCCTCTCAGCTTACAGGCTTGAGGAGAGGGAGAGGAGAGACCCAAAATGTGAGAGAATCAGTAGAGAAGGTGGCCTTGAAGTCAGCAATGACCTTCAGTGGAAGAAAACAGCCAGTGTGAGAAAACCTTGAAGGGAGCTATAAGAATAAATGTCTTAATTTCCTTTAAATCTTAGGGTGGGTGGATGGGATTTCCCATTGGCCTAAGCCAACCAGAAGACAGAGGGCATGGGCACCACAGAAGTAGTCCGTATAAGTCACAGGGCAAAGAAGGGTTATGGAGGCACCCGGAGGGGCAAAAGAAAAATACTGAGTACCTGTATATAAAAATGTGCTCTGCACATATATAAGGACTGCAAATTTTTCAGGAATAGTGGTTTGAATAACTACTGAAGTTTGAGGAGATGCTCCTGGTTTATACTGAATCTTTTAGATCATTATAGAAGATCTCCTGAACTTAGTGACTACCTTAACAATGGATTTCTTATGCTTTCATAGTAAATATACACTTCAGGCACTAAGATATTCAAGTAATTATGTTGTAACTCTTTTTTTTAATTTTTATTTATTTTTGAGAGAGAGAGAGAGAGAGAGAATGAGCAGGGGAGGGGCAGAGAGAGAGGGAGATACAGGCTCTGAGCTGTGAGATTCCAGGCTCGGAGCTGTCAGCACAGCCCCCCGAAGCAGAGCTCAAACTCACAAACCATGAGATCGTGACCTGAGCTGAAATCAGACGCTCAGCCAACTGAGCCACCCAGGTACCCCTTATGTTATAACTCTTGATTCAGACAAAAGAAACTCCAAGAAACACCATGTGATATTTATTTTAATGGCTGAGGCTTTTTGAAATAGGTATAGAGTTTTTCATGAAAACTTCCATTTAGGTCGGTGGTTTGTAAATGTAGCTACACAGTGAAATTACCTGGAGAGATCTGAAAAGACTAATGCCTGGTATCCACCCCAGAGACCCTGTTCTGTCTGGCCTGGGCTCCAGCCTGGGCAACAGAAGTTCTAAGATATTCTCCTGCAGAGTCTAATTTGCAATCAAGGGTAAGCACCTCTGATTTCTTCTATGATCTTACTGTTCCTGTCAACTCAATATGACATTTAGTCCTCTTCAAAATCAACCGTAAGTCAATAAACTACATGCTCAACTGAATCACTGAATAAACTGAAATTAGTACATGAACCCTGCCACCTTCCCTTTAGTTTTCACTCCATGCCAACCTCACCTGAATCAAGCAATTATGTTCTACATGGAGAACCTACATTTTATCCTGAAGTTGCCAAGGAGACAGGTCATTAAGGCATTAATATGTTTATACTATGGTCATGATAGTTTGGCCATAAGGAGGAACTACAAAAGCAAAAATGTTAAAGGAGGCTGCCAGACATAAAGAAAAGAGCATGGGCTTTGGTATCTGAAAACCCTAGGTACTAATTCTGATGCTATCTCTTACTACCTTACTAATCAAAGTGTGGCCCATGGACCAGCAAGCACCTTTAGCATCACGTAGGATCTTATTAGAAGTGCAAATTCTGAATTCAAAGGAACATATGTATCCCTGTGTTTATAGCATCATTATTTACAACCATTATTTATAACAGCATTATTTGGAAGCAGCCCAAGTGTCCATCCATAGATGAATGGATAAAGAAGACGTGACATGTATGTATATATTTATATACATGTATATATATATATTTATTTTTATTTTTAAATATATACAACGGAATATTATCCAGCCATAAAGAATAATGAAATCTTGCCATTTGCAACAACATGGATGGAGTTAGAGAGTATAATGCTAAGTGAAATAAGTCAGAGAAAGACAAATACCATATGACTTCACTCATATGTGAAATTTAAGATACAAAACAAACAAGCAAAGGAAAAAGAGACAGATAAAGAGGGCACCACACCAAGAAACAAACTCTTAACTATAGAGAACAAACTGATGGTCACCACAGGGTAGGTGGGGGGGGGGGGGGGCGAGACGGGTTAAACAGGTGATGGTGATTAAGGAGTACACATGTCATGATGAGCACTGAGTGATGTACGGAATTGCTGAATCATTATATTGTACACCCAAACTAATATAACACTGTATGCTAACTATACCAGAATTAAAATGAAAACTTAATTTTAAAAAAATGAAATGCAAATTCTGAGACCCCACCCCAGACCTACTGCATCAGAATCTACATTTTAATAACACCTCTAGGTGATCTGAATGCACATGAGAGTCTGAGAAACACTGATGTACTAGTGGTCCTAGGTAGAATCGACGCTGTCAAGATTTTTCAGTTCTTACCAATGATTGCTCCTCACAACCTAAAATGGCTGTTGGAGTACCATCCATCATATCTATTTGCCTACATCTTATTGGCCAGAACTTAACCTCATGGTAACACCTAGCTGCAAGGAATACTTAAAAGTAGTCTTCATTCCAGGCATTCTTTTTTTGATGTTTATTTGTTTTTTAGAGAGAGAGAAACAGACAGAGCATGAGTAGTGGAGGAGCAAAGAGAGAGGGAGACGCAGAATCCAAAGCAGGATCCAGGCTCTGAGCTATCAGGAGTAGGGCTCAAACTCACGAACTGCAAGATCATGACCTGAGCCAAAGTTGGATGCTTAACTGACTGAGCCACCCAGGTGCCCCTCAGGTATTCTTACAATAGCTAATAGTCAGGAAGGTTTATTACTGATGAAGTAGTAAACAGTGAATACTGAGAAACAGCCAGCACTTTGTATAACCTGGAGCTTTGGGCATATTACTTAACCTCCCTAAATCTCATATTCTTCTATGCAAAATATAAAAAATAATACCCACATAAATTATTTTGAAGGTAAGATGAATGTAAAATGTCTCACACATAGTAGAGACGCAATAAGTAATAGCTCTTATGCTAGGAGTGGTTCAGGAGCTCAATCTTTATATAATATACACTGCTGGTTAAAAAGTAACAAGTAAATGTTAAATGTTATTGCAAATATTAAAATTTATTTCAAAATATTATCTTTTAAAAAAAACAGCTACATGGGTGCCTGGTGGCACAGCTGGTTAAGTGCCTGACTCTTGATTTCAGCTCAGGTCATGATCTCACGGTTGTGGGTTGTAAGACCAGGCTCCATGCTGGGCATAGAGGCTGCTTAATATTCTCTCTCTCCCTCTCCCTCTATCCCTCTCCCATTCGCATGTGCATGCTCCCTCTCATAAATAAATAAATAAACAAACAAACAAACAAATAATGGAAAACAGCTATAAGCAGATCCTGTGGAAAGTTTTATTGATTCCAGTGGCATTTTCCCTTCACTGCAAAATGGCAGTCTTATCCAGCATACTTTATCACTCCTGAATGGAGTTCTACATATGAGAAAAAGCAGTATCGCAAAGGAGTTAGGAGCTGGACCCTGAAGCCAGACAGTGTGAGTTTGAATTTGACTCCATTATGTTATAGCTAGGCAATTTTTGCCATTGCTTTTCAACTTCTGTAAAGCTAAAATAATAATACCCACCTCACAGGTTATTATGAGGATCCCCTGAGTTAATATGAGTAAAAACACTTAGAAAAGTGCCTAGCCCATAATAAGAGTTATATGAATGTTAGCTAGTATCATCAGCCATGCAACGTTGGGTGAATTATGTGCTAGGAAAAGTCTCTTTCACCAACAGGACTTTTCTCTTAATAATGAATCAGTTTACCAACCAGGATTTAGTTAACATGCAAAGGTCACTCACATAGCTAATTCTTGGCTTTAGAAAGTGTATGAAAAAAAATCAATGAATACACAATTAAAAAGAAAAGGAATTAAAGTTTTCATATTTACATTGCCATCTCTCTTAGGAGCCTTCTTGATAAATACTGATACTGCAATCAATAAAGGGAAAGATTTGAAGATCACGCCTCTCAAGAAACAGGCAGCAAATGGAGAGAAAGTTCATTTAAATCCTCTAGGATATAAAAGAATACTTAATTTCTGATTACATATTTACTTGAATGAGGGTGATTCAAAAAATGCCTTGATTATAAAAAGTTGAAGGTTTTCCCTTTGACAGGGGACAAGTTCCTGCCCCATTTGCATGCATGTGGTTTATATTGTTCTAACCTAATGAGATATAGAATACCTCCTAAACATTGACACATTAGAGGCATGCTTCACTCAGCATGAAGGTTTGAGACATCAAGGATACCTTGAGCATCCTCAGATTCCAACAACTTGTCAGACAAATTAGCACCTTCTCAACCAAGGGTAAAATTGAGTTTCACATTTCTCCCTGGTGGAGGGGGGGGAGTAGAGAATGAAGAAGAAAATCACTCTGGTTTAATACTTCCCTTGTGAAGACAAATACAGAGAGCCTTATCATCTCTGCACGGCTCTCCCTGACCTCCTGATTTTTAATTCATTGGTTTTAAATGATCCTTGACAGTCGAGATCCTTTTGTCAACTTTGATATGCTTACCACAGAAGACAGACACTCTGGCCTTTATTACCTATTTCTGTTTGTATGCATTTAACATGCTAATCTAAAAAAAAATGAAATTCTGCTAATATGTGATGAAAAAATAGATAATACATCATAAATAAGATCACACTTTAAATGTCTTATATGGTCAATTTTTAAAAAACTTTTACAGGCATTTTAAAAATTCAGTTGAGTACAGTTTGTGGGCTGAGTTAACAACTTCAGGGAGTAAGAGGATCCCACTAACAGTTTTAAAATTTTTCTGTGGAAGCTTGAGATAAATGCCTTTGCAGTTCCGTAGAGAATGAATGTATCATGTTATTTTTTTTTCTACAAGTAACTTTTCATTTTGTAAAGTAGAATGAAATACATGAAAAACGCTTTGAAAGGTATTTTGTCTATTATTGTCATTATAGTGAAGCCATATCCTTCTAGAAAGTAATCTTATAGAACCCTTAAGCCTCAAAAAAACTTGAGAAAATTATTCAACACCCAAAAAAGAACCTCTTTGTGGCTAATCAAACCCCACACACCTAGCAATAGATGCACGTTAAAAAACAATGATGTGATTCTGGAGGGCCTGGCCAGCGAGGGAGGGTGTTCTTTGACACACAGATTGGTCCACTTGCTCTGGGGGAAGAAAGATGAGCTGTTACCCACAGCCATTCTCAGCAAAGCACTTTTTCAGCAGAACTTAAAGCAGGTAGGAGAACGAACAAAATGCAGAAGAAGCAAGAATAAGATATGGAAAGAGAACAATCATAGAATTAGAGAACTGGAAGAAATCTGAGAAATCATCTCCTCTAATCTTATTTTTCAGGAAACAGGAATCTAAGGCACTGAGTGACTTTCCCATTAGTCACATCATTACCCTGACTCCCAGAACAATGTTTTCGCATTTTCATCAATGTTTCAGGGATCTGCAGTGATAGCGGCCATGGCAGTAGCAGCAGCAAAGGCACTATATAATTATCAGTGGTGGGTGTTCTCAACTGCAGATGCTGTGGCAGAGAAGACAATCAGCAAGAGAGGACCAGAAGGTGTGACAGCTCTGTGGAGGAAGGAGCAGGGTGGAGGGTTACTTAGCACCCAGCAGCCTCGGGACCATCCAAGGGCCACTTTAAGAACATAGATCATTTAGAAGACCACTGCTTCACTGCCTAGGAAGCTGAATCAATCTCTGCAAATATTTTCACCATCTCCCTGCCCTCCCACTGAGTTCCTTCATTAATTCAACTTATAAATCCAGGTGTTATTCAGAAAATAAAATATGAGGAGAGAGATTACCTGAGAAATTTGATTCATCACACAGACACTGGAAATAACTACAATATTCTTTTTATTTGTAATTCAGATGAAACTAACATTTGCTGGATGTCTATTTTGTGCCAGGAACCGGGCTATGGGTTTCCATTTAGGATATTTTATTTCCTCTTCACAGTAACACTTCAAGTCAGAGTCTTATTACTACCTAGCTGAGGAAACTGAGGTTCAGAGATGTCTGCGAAATACATCCAAAGTCATACGGAGTTGAGTTACTAAGCTGGGATTTTCCCCCCATGTCTTCTGACCATAAGTTCTGAGATTCTCCACAATGTCATACTAAGGAGACACATGGATTAGCTATGGAGGAAGATAGTCCTAGACTCAAATCTCAGTTTGAAAGTCACTAACCATGAGATCATGAATGAGTGACTTAAGCTCTCTTCTTAATGTTTCTTTATCTTCTTTATAAAACAGGGAAAATAAAGCCTGTCTTGAAGAGCAGTTGTAAGGATTACATGATTCCAATTACATGACTCAAACCAACCCATATTACAAAATATGTGATATGTGTACATTTTTGTCCATTTTTTACTGCACTAAAAAAAAACTTAGCACTCAAAGCAATATTTGGCATCTGTATGTGCTCAATAAATATCTGTGAGATAAATAAAAATGAAATCACCTGACATGCAGGAGTTCAATAAATGACAACTATTATGCAAAGGATGGAGAAAATCTGTTCTGATTTCTGCAAAATCGCCATCTCCTTATAATGCATTATTAAGAGATTTTATTTTATTTTTTTTTTAATTTTTTTTTCAACGTTTATTTATTTTTGGGACAGAGAGAGAGACAGAGAGAGAGGGAGACACAGAATCGGAAACAGGCTCCAGGCTCCAAGCCATCAGCCCAGAGCCTGACGCGGGGCTCGAACTCACGGACCGCGAGATCGTGACCTGGCTGAAGTCGGACGCTTAACCGACTGCGCCACCCAGGCGCCCCTTATTAAGAGATTTTAAAATAAGCTCTTCCCTAGCAAAAAGTCTTCAAATGGTAAGAAATTCTCAATCTTCAATCCCACTAAAAGATGGAAGCAGGAGAGAAGAATTTGTCCAGGCTGACAGTGAAGCAGCAACAGGGGAGCTATTTTTAGTCGGTCATACAGTCATTCTGGATAGCATGTATTAACAAGAGAAGAGTGATAGCAAAAGGGAAGATGATTTCTAGACACTAGAAAAAACAAATGGGAGAAAGAGGGTAAGCAATCAATGTGCTAAATCATTTAACTAATCATTTACATTAGTGGTGTAATACTGAACCATATTCTCATCATTCATTCAATCATTCATTCATTCATCAACAATATTTATTTACTTTTTCTCTTCTGATCCCAGTCCCTTCAGGAGCCATGAGCTTCAATGCAAATATGGCCAAATCCAAGAACCACATCACTCACAACCAGTCCCAAAAATGGCACAGAAATGGTGTCAAGAAAACCCAATCACAAAGATACGGGTCTTTTAAGGTTGTGGACCCTGAGTTCCTGAGAAACTTCCACTTTGTCTAGAAACACAAGAAGGACCTGAAGAAAATACAGGCCAGCAAAGCCAAGACCATAAGTACACATGCCCAGGCTATCAAGGCCCTCCTGAAGTCCTAGGAAGGCAAGCCCAAGATCCCCAAAGGCATCAGCCACAAGCTCCATCAACTTGCCTATATTGCCCAGCCCAAGCTAAGGAAATGTGCTCATCTCCACACTGCTGAGGGTCTCAGGTTCTGCCATCCAAAGGCCAAGGCCAAGGCTCAAAACAAGACTCAGGCTGAGGCTGCAGCTCCAGCTCCCAAAGGCACCCATGATGCCTCCAGTGTAGAGTGCTATGTCTGCCATTGTGAGGAGGGAAGGACTGGTGTGAGTCTGAGGGCTGCTGTCCTTCTGTGCTGTTTGTACAAGCAAGCATGAGGCAGGGAAAAAGTTAACCTAAACAAACTCTACTTTCCTTGACATTGTTAGAATCTGAGAATACAATATAAAAAGTACAACCTGCCTCTTCCAAGTATCCAGCGATCCAGTGAGTCAGGTAAGGGCCCCAAAACATGTCAGCCAGCCAGAAGATGAAGTAAAGGCATTCCACAGAAGGTAGCATTTACACTCAATTTGGAAAGGTAAGTAACTTTTCAAGGGAATAAACCAGAAGTTTCCATAATAGCAAAGAAACAGAATCTTGAAAGAAGTTACCCAGTGCATGTAACTACAAATAAATCCAAAGGTTGAAACCTACTGACTTACTGGACAGAGATGAGTTTAACCAGTTAAGCAAAGTCTACACACAAAGGGCTGTGTGCCATGCAACTAAGAGTTTAGGTTTTACTCTGTAGAGACTAGGGACACCTGACAAAGGTGATTGCAATATAATTGAGGTTAAAGTCTTAGCACCTGCCTCTAGTACACAGTAAACAATAAGTAAATAGTGGGAATTAGGATTTGGGGCTCCTTTTTCCCCCTTTTCTTCTTTATTCCATTTGCTGCTAATTTTTCTCAGATTTCTTTTTTTTTTCCTTAGTCACCGTCTTCCCTTCTAAGATATTATCATCCCTCACCTGAATTATTTTTTTTAATGTTTATTTACTTTTAAGAGAGAGACAGACAGACAGATCATGAGCAGCAGAGGGGCAGGGAGAGAGAGACACAAAATCCAAAGCAAGCTCCAGGCTCTGAACTGTCAGGACAGAGCCTGATGCAGGGCTCAAACTCTCAAACCATGGGATCATTACCTGAATTGAAGTCGGACACTTAACCGACTGAACCACCAGATGCCCCTTGCTTGAACTGTTTTTATAGCTGCCTCCTAACCAGTTTCTATTCCTCAGTCCACTCAAATTCATACTAATACTCCTACCAGACTGACCTTCAAAATCTTCAGTCTTTTTAGTTCATTTCTCAGGGTAGAGCTTAGCAGGGTATCCTAACATTAACTCACATCATGTTTCAGTTAATCATTCTAAAATTTCACTGTATAACAGATGATACTTGCTGCCTTATTTCTGTTTTCCTGATGTTTTTTGTGTTTGTTGTTTTTTAAACATCTTCTATTTACTCAAACTCTTCTCCGATCTCCAAGCACTTCTACTGTCTGATACTGCCCACACCGTAAGACTCAGGTCAAGTTCACTATACCAACCCACAATGGCCTCCCTGTTCCATATTCCTATACTAATTCTACACTGCGATAGCTAATTTTATGTGTCAACTTTAGTGGGTCACAGGATGCCCAACATCTGGTCAAACATTATTCTCTCTGTAAAGATGTGTTTCTGGATAAGATTAGTAGACTGGATTAGATCAGTAGACTGAGTGAAGCAGATTGCTCTCCTTAACATGAATGGGCCTCAACCAATCTACTGAACACCTGAATAGAACAAAAGACTGGGAAAGAAGAAACTCTTCCTCCATGACTACTTAAGCTGGGACATGATGGTTTTCAGGCCTTCTGAAACATAGGCTCTTCTTAGGTCTCAAGCTTGCCAGTTTTTGGATTGGAACTTGTATCTTCTGCTCTCCTTGTCCTCAAGTGTTCAGACCCAGACTAGAGCTATACATCATCTCTCCTGGGTCTCCAGCTTGCTGGCTGCACATCTTAGGACTCCACAGCCTTGGGAGCCAATTCCTTATGATAAATCATGTACATATATGATTTATATAAAAATATATATACATCTAATATGCACATTTTTATATTTTTAGAAAAATATGCACTCTTTCTATGAGTTAAGCTCTTTGAGGCTGGAACCATTCATCTACTTTTCAAAATATTAACTATTCAGTGATATTGACAAAATTGGCATCAAAAAATCGCAAGTATATTGCTTTAGGGTAAGAATTCAACAGTTGGTATGTCAAAGCAAAAATGATTAAAAAGCTTTTTGCATAAATTTTGGCTAACTTTGGCTAAAGATAGAAATCAGGTAAGAATATTGGAACTCATGTCAATTGGATTAAAAATAGGAGACAATTCTAATTTGGCTTCTGACCCCAATGACCATGGGAAGTGCTGGCCTTGCAAAATGCTTCTAAGACTATAACAACACTTCCCATTTAAAATGGGTGAGAAGTAAATGTGGTTGGGGAAATTCTGACTTTTTTTCTTGCTATTATACCTAGAATGAGTACATCAGAGCAGTTATTCAAATTCACAATCAACAGGCTTGGACATTTTTACTCAACTAGTCTTGAAATTATGACATCATTATAGTAAAGGTTCCTAATTTTTTTTTTTAAAGTGTAGGTGGTACAACAATCTTTAAAAGTCATTATTCAGCAACTATATGTGAGGTACAATCCTGGACTAGATACTGGACCAGAGACAATCAGCAAATCCAAATAAGATCTGAAGAGGACTAAATTGAATTAATCAATGTGAATTATATAATTTTGAGAAGATAGGTAACGGGCATACAGGAATTCTTCACACCATTTTTGCCACATTCTTGTAAGTCTAGAATTATTTCAAAATAAAAAGTTAAACATTTTAATTAAATCACAGTCTCAGGTATTAGGCACTCCATAACCCACAACTCTCTCCAGAGCTAGGCTCACAGCTGAATAAATTCATTATCATCATGATTTATTTTTCTTAATTTACCACTTCCCACTTGCTGTGCCTGAAGTATTCAAATTGAGTTCATTTCCAATCCCGTGAAACAGGAACGGAAGCTATTTAAAGAAGGATGTGACCATGATGCCACAGTAGCCACAATGCTTTGCCTGGTTGCCCAGGATGTGTTACAATCAGGAACCAGAAGGACCTGCTGCTGTCTCATGTTTGCACATCCTAAGCAATTGCAAAACAAAACAAAACAAAACCCACAGTAGTATGACATTTCCTGAGGAAACTCAAAATGTCATTCTTCAGCAGAAACCAAACAAGGCAAGTTCTAACAAAAAGTTAGAAGTAGCTTCTTTGTCTCTTGCCTGCCTTAGGTACCAGCACTGTTAGGCCTGCCGTTTCTGGCTAGAAACCTGCACCAAAAACCAGGATGATCATCTATGCTTGGTTTCAGGTTAACACAGACTCTAAATCTCATGCCATTCTGTCAGCTACATTCTATAAACCAGCAATCAAATAGCTAGAATGTTTGTGCACCATTTGACCAGAAAAGGTTTTCTTTCCTTTTCTTTTTTCTTTTCCCTTTTTTCTTTTTCGCATGTTTCTAGAGGAAAATAAATCAGTGGTGGTACGAAAGAAATACTTGAGCCTCTCCCCACCACACCCATAAGCAAATCATAAAATCAGGGTTTTGTCTTTGATAACCAGTCTTACCCTTTCTGCTCCAGTCCCCTCACTTCAGGAGACCTGTACTATTTGGTTCCCAGAGATCCTAGCCTCTATCAAAACCAGAAAGGATCTGATGCCTACATTTACGTTCCCGCCCATGTTAACTCTTCCCAGTGAGTTTGGGACTTTTACCTTTGTGAAATGAAAATCTTTGGTTTCTTTTAAAAGGATCTAGGATGGGGATGAGGAGGGGGATGGTGGGAGAAAGTACTGCTGCTGAGAAGTAAGGCATTCTTTCCTGACTCCAAAAAAAAAAAAAAACCAAAATATGTGCACTTTGCTTCTTCTAGAGAACCAAATAAGCTGAACCACAAAGTGAGTCTCCCTAAATCCTTTCCTGGAACAAACCTGAACTCCTCACTCCTCCCCCATTGTCAGGCCCCACATTCTCCAGCTCCCCTATTTCGTGTTAGCTCTCCCCTCCCCTGGTTCCATCCCTGCCTGGCATCTTTCTTCTTCCCTTGCTTTGAGTCTTTATGTGGTAACTTCTCTACTTCACACCTCACCACACCACTTTCCCTCTACTTTAAATGCTCCAGCATCCTGAAAAATCTATAGATTGAGGTGGGAGAGAAGAAAAGGGGAGCATGAGATCTGCTCAAAACACTCACTTGGGGTAGAGACTCTGAAGAGGAGATTTGTGGTGCACCTGGGTGGCTCAGTCGGTTGGGCGGCCGACTTCGGCTCAGGTCGTGATCTCGCGGTCCGTGGGTTCGAGCCCCGCGTCAGGCTCTGTGCTGACAGCTCAGAGCCTGGAGCCTGTTTCAGATTCTGTGTCTCCCTCTCTCTCAGACCCTCTCCTGTTCATGCTCTGTCTCTCCCTGTCTCAAAAATAAATAAACGTTAAAAAAAATTTAAAAAAAAAGAGATTTCTATGAAGAGGAGATTTGTAAGATGGATTTTTAATGCTGAAAGAAAAAAGAGTTCACATTTCAAGTTGTAAAAAAAAAAAAAAAAGTGGTTGAGGTCAAAGTAACCACCATTGTGAATAATATAAATATTTTACCAAAATAAAATACATTTGAGTATTCCTGGGTGGTAGTAATGTCAGAAGTGAGGATGGGGGCGCCTGGGTGGCGCAGTCGGTTAAGCGTCCGACTTCAGCCAGGTCACGATCTCACGGTCCGTGAGTTCGAGCCCCGCGTCGGGCTCTGGGCTGATGGCTCAGAGCCTGGAGCCTGTTTCCGATTCTGTGTCTCCCTCTCTCTCTGCCCCTCCCCCGTTCATGCTCTGTCTCTCTCTGTCCCAAAAATAAATAAACGTGGAAAAAAAAATTTTTTTTTAAAAAAAAGAAGTGAGGATGAAACAAAACAGGTTACTGGGAGAATTTTGTGGTTTCTGAAGAGAAACTTACACAATAAAAATTCATATAAAATTACTGCAATTTTATTATTAGATTTTAAAAGAATTATAGAAATTCTCATTCAATGTCCCATCCAAAGGGCAAAAATCTTATATTGTAATTACAAACATGTATTTCCAAACTCAAGAGAAGAGGTGTGAATCTTTACTAGCACTGTATTCTCAGGCAAAAAGGTTATCTTCTCTGCGCCTGAGAGAAGGCAAGGGTATCTGAACACAGCCAGCCACACAGACCCTCAGATTCAAAGGTGAGATGCACAAAGCTTTCAATCTATGCTTATTTATAAGGTGATACCAAAATGTTTATAAATTTCATTACATATGTTAGACTTAATGTAAATTTTAGTTCAACATAAGAACAAATCTTTAGTTCAAGGTACATTACTTGGGAGTATCATTCTCTGCTCTTGTAGCAAAATTCACAATTAAAACAAAGAAATCCTATCTTGTGGGTATGCTATCTTATTGACACATGTTAATGACATTGCATCTGCGACAATAAATGACCAAGTTCATATTTCTGAGTCAGACCAAGAGACTCTCGGAGATCCCTCCTGTGAGTTTGTGAGTTTTTGCCCAGCTCTTTGAGATCACCAATGTTAGGTTTTTCCATCACTCCTCTGCCAAAGCCATCAAATAAGGGGCCACTGATCACCCAAAAAAGAAAAGCCACACCTAGCCATATGATTATGTATCCTTCACTGAAGAACACAGGACAGCAAGTGCTCAGGCAGGTGAAGAGAAAGAAATAGAAAAAAATTCCCTGTGCACTATACCGAACCACCACTTTCACTGGATATTGATGGTGATTGACTCACCAAAGTAGCCTCTCCAATCTAGCTGAGCAAGACTACTTAAATATGACATTTTTAAAGCTTTTTAAGGAGCTAATTAATTCATTTGTTGGTTAAATACAAATAAGGTCCATTTTTATTTTCTTAGCCTCAGGCCTTGACTCTCAGAAGGCTGTTAGGCCTGCATAATGACTTCATCTGAATTTCATTTTACTTTCAGGCTACTTTGGAACAATTACATGACTGATTTATATTAGTCATCTCTAAGGACTCTCAGACCACGTTCCCATCTGTAAATAGGTACCCCTTCCAGTGCTACTTTCCTCTGGGTCCCCACCTACGTGAAGGAGTTGAGAATTCCACATTTATGGGTTGATAACGTTATTGACATTTGGATCTTTTTGTGGATCTGTTCCTGGTAAGTTAATATAAATCACTGTACAACCAAAGTGCAGGAAATTTTAGTGCATTTATAAATTTAAAATTAAATTGAGTCTTATTATAAGGAAAACATAAAGCTGATTTGACTCACATCATTTAGAAATAGCCTAATATCCCAGCTGACTTCTCATTATCCTCCTTTCCCCTAATCTAGCCTGAGTTAACTCCAATTAGGAAGTAACAATTAGTGGCCTTTCACACTAGTCCTTGCTAATGAACAACTCACTCCAGATATATTGGAAAACTTAAAGAAGTCATGTTATTTGGTCAGTAAGTCCCCTTTGTCAATAAATAATTCTATGAGCCTCCCAGACAACAGAACAAAACAGCTTAGATATTAACCTAGCATTTGCCTGACTCAGCATAATCAGTGTAGTTTCTGAAAGGGGGAAATTGCTTTTACAAGCTCTCTTGTATTGAGAAAATTAGTCTTAGGGATTTCCTTCACTCTATACTAAACCAATCTTTCTCTCTTATTTTTCCTTTTTTTAATTCTCTTTCTTTCAGTTCATCCACTATCCAGCCCTACCTCCATTAATTGCAAAGCACTAAATTGGTAGAGAGCAATGAACATACTTTGTAGGTCAGCAAACTGGAAAGTAATTTTATTCATTAGGTAAAAGCACTACATTTCCCCCTTCAATAAAATTTTACCATGATTTGTTATGATTCCACCTTGCATTTCTAGAAAATGTCTATGTTTAAAACCCTGTGAGTTCTATGAATGAAAATAGTTATCCATTTTTTAAGTTACAACTAAAAAGCCTGGAGGTCCAGTTGCAAATCACCTAGAGGGTGGGCTCAATGTCTTATTGATACCTGAGAGGAGGACCTATATAATTTCTTTGCATCAAGGCAATAGTTCACAGCACAGGATGCAAATAGGAAGTTTCATCCTATCCTTCTGGATGACCACTCTGAAAACAGACCATTCATTCAAGAACCTTAAAAAGATAAACACTATACATCTATGCATCTTAGGGATGGAGAGTGGGAACTAATGTATTCCCAACTGTGGTTCTAATTCTAAAATACTGTGACATCTCTGGGGAAGATATCTAAATCACTTTACTGATCAAGGTGCAAGTGACCTAGATTAAGGAGTCAAAGAAGGCTTCCTTGAGGAAAGTATTCTTGATTTGAAGAATGAGTAGAGGTTAAAAGTGAAAGATGGCAAAGGGATAGCGGGGTTTCTGAACATAGGGAACAAGATATGCACAAGTCCTGTAGTGAGCAGGGACACAGCACATTCTTGGAGTCTGAGAGGAGTCCAGATCACAAAGAACAAAAGGAGAATTTGCAAGACGCTGGAGATATAAGTGGTGGCCAAGGCATGGAGGTTTTATGGGACATCCACTCCCTGGGACTAAGAACACATTTAATCCTCCATATCTTATCTCCTCTTTGTTTTGTGCCCCTGTAGACCTAGGAGCCCAGCCATAATTTTTTTTTTTCTTCATAGCTAATTAGAAATTCTAAAGAATGCTGCATTGGCATTTGCCTTAGGTATCAAAGGTGATGGCTGAGACTAAAAGGTGCTGCACATCTGGATCCAGATAAGCTGCCGGATGCCTCCAACTAATTCTTGGCCTTTGACTTCATCAAAACAGGAAATTCAGATGCCAGTTAATGGAGGATAAGATTTCTGAGATGTTGGCCTACTTCTTTTCTTCCTAGCATTTTTCCTTTTACTTTCAAGCAGTTGTGGGTTCTATGATCTTTGCTATAGGGAAAAGATATGACAGGTAGAAGGAAAAAATTAACCTAAGATAGATACATGCCTTCTAAAAGCACACACATTTAGGGAAACCTAAAGAACTAGGGTTTAGCCGATTAATTTTAAATAAGTTAACTTAAGTAAGATTTAAAATTCCATTCTACCATCACACTGGCCACATTTCAAGTGTTCAGTAGCCACATGGGACTGTCAGCTATCTATAGTGGACAGCGCATATAGAGAACATTTCCATCATCGTAGAAGCTGTACTGAACATTGCTGGACTGGAGCAGATACAACATATTTGTGAGAAGCAGAGGACAAGACAAGCAGAGAATATCTTCTAATAAAGTATCAGCTTCAATCTTTGAGATAGCAGGGAAAAAAAGACATTTATGTTCCCTCTCTCCCTTAGTAATCACCTTAAAACAACAACAAAAACGTGAACCTGAAATGTAAATGCCATCACTGGTGAGACAATGAGATGCTGTAACCCCAAACTACAACATATGGGGAAAGTCAGCAAAGATCTAACAGGCATGTGGGAAGATATCAGGAAGAGACATCTGTGGCTGCAGGTTTGGGAGAAAACCTACAGAGCACAGTTACCAAAGCAAGTGATCAAGGCTTAAAAGTGAATCCAACAATCCCTTTTCTTGAATGACAAATTTAGGTGGAAGGAACTTCCTAGAATCACATCCAGCAAAGTGGAAAAGCAAAAATCTGGAGCTGAACAAAGAATGTTTAGACACTTGGTCACCGCTGAAGACCAACTGCCAGGAAGTAAACTATGAGGAGAGGGGCTCTGGATAGTGAGCAACCATGCAACTGCAGATCTCCTTCAATGAGGGAAAAATAAATTTAAAAGAACTCATTCAGCGGTATGAACTTGTGCCATAAGGAAATTTCATAATAACCAGGGAGAGTAATGATAGCCCAGAAAACTGCCCTGGACTGTTCACAAATTTGCAAAGAGCTTTCTCCAGAAAGAATCCATCTCATTTAAAGATTAATCATCATAATTATAATAATGAAACACAAACAGTATCTATACACAGATAACAGAAGAAGAAGGAGGAGGAGGAGGAGGAGAAGGAGGAGGAGGAGGAGGATGGAAGTGGAGGTGGAGGAGGAGGACGAGGAGGAGGACAAGGAAGAGTAAGAAGAAAAGGAACAGGAAAAACAAACAGTTGAAAAAAAAAATTCACCAGATAATGATTATAAAAACTGAGTAGGAAGCTCAAGCCAGCTACACCAGGAAAGAGCACTATTAATACGACTGTGGGTTCTGAGGAGAGGATAAGCGGAAAGACTCTAGGTCATGCCCTGACTTTAGTTCCCCTGAGAGTTTACAAGAACCTTCCTGGGGAAATCTTGGGCAAGGCTGTAAGATCTGGGGAAAAAGTACTTCATCACATTTAGGATCTCTTGCAAAGATGTAGCATGGGCCTAGTACTGTACATCAAGCAAGAATGTGGGTGGGAGGCAGTTATTTCCCTTTCCCAGTTAGTCATGGCCTACTTCCAGTTCTCAGAAGAGGAGTAGATCATAACTGGACAGGCAGTGAAATGAGCACCCTCAGCTTACCCAGGTGGCAGGAATGGAACACAAGAGGAGGTAACTTGTCCTACCAGGTAGTAAGACTTATCATGCAGTAGTATGAAGGCAGTGTGGTACTGGTCCAAGGGTAGACAACAGGCCAATCGAACAGAAACCGCCCCCCCCCACCGACACACACACATATATATATAAGTGGATACTTAGAAAATTAGCATTGCAGAGCAGTGTGGAAAGACTGGTGTCTTCAGTTAATGGTTCTGGATCAATTAAATTTCATATGGAGAACAATCAAAACTTGACAGCTAGCTTAACAGCTAAGCATATATGTTTTAAAACATAATTTCAAATGATTATAGACAAATTTCAAGAGCAAAACAAGTGTTTAAAATGAAAGTTGGATGGGGCGCCTGGGTGGCGCAGTCGGTTAAGCGTCCGACTTCAGCCAGGTCACCATCTCGCAGTCCGTGAGTTAGAGCCCCGCGTCGGGCTCTGGGCTGATGGCTCAGAGCCTGGAGCCTGTTTCCGATTCTGTGTCTCCCTCTCTCTCTGCCCCTCCCCCGTTCATGCTCTGTCTCTCTCTGTCCCAAAAATAAATAAACGTTGAAAAAAAAAAAAAATGAAAGTTGGAGTATTTTCAAGATTTTGAACTGGGGGAAAATTTCTTTTAAATAGAACACAAAAATACCAGTGTTAAATGAAATTTGATCAATGACATCAATTAAAGAAAATACATTCATTAAAAAAATTCTATCCTGTTAGGAGTGTAAAAACCCACCATGAAGTTGGGGAAGGCATTTATAACACAAATAACTTTTTTAAAATGCTCATATCCAGAATATTTAAAAAAATTTTACACACAAACAAAAAAAATTACAGAGACTCTAATAAAAAAAATGGGGGAAAATTGCTGGTGTCTGTTTGGGCTGCTATACAAAATGTCAGACACTGGGTGGATTATAAACAAGAGAAGTTTATTGCTCACAGTTCTGAAGCCTAAAAGTTCAAGATGAAGGTGTCAGCATGGTCTCATTCTGTTCAGGCTAGCTTCCTGGTTCTGAACATGTCTGAACTTTCAAAGATTCTACATCTCATTGGGTCTGAGCTTTCCACATTTCAAGGGTTGGCTTTTTCGGGTCTGTCAAATCAATTATCACTCAACCATATGCTTTCCAGCACTGACATATTCTACTTTTTCCCATTTCCTCCATCCTCATTATGGTTATATATATATTTTTTAAATCTCTGTACTGTATTTTCACTGCAATTTCAAAAGAAATAAAATTAGATGAATATATTCAATCTTCCACCTTTCCACAGAATGAGTTTGGGTCTCTTAATCTCTAAAATGAACATCAAAATAACTATTTAATGGGATTGAACTATTAAAAGAGATTTATATATTTAAAGCAACCAACATCTTTCCTGTGGCTATTAAAACAGGATTTAAATGCAGGTGAAACCACCACCACCACCACCACCACCACCACCACCACCACACACACACACACACACACACATCACATCACATCAAATCACATTAACATATGTGTACACACACACACGCACAAACACATAAACAGTCTCATCTCCCCCCTCCTCCAACCCTGGAAAGATCATGTAAATTCACTCAAGGGTAGAATTCAGATGTGGATTATTCAGATATGGAGCTTATTCTGAGTGTGAGGCATTCTTAGTCCATAATGAGAAAATATAATTGACTACAGGAACCCTGAGGATATTTAGATACGAAGCATCAAACTTTCTCTTGAAAGACACTATTAAAACAGGACATACATTTATAATCAGTTGTATATCTGGGGAGATATTGGGATTTGAATAGAACAATATTAGTAAGCATTAATAGAATGTAGTATATTGCCTGACTTGTGAAATCTAGCAGTAAAAGAAGATCACAGTTCCCTGTTAATTAGGGCCACCTACAGTGTTGGAAACCTTTTTGGATGATCAAAGAGGAGGCATACTTAACCCAGGAGATGTTGACAAGCTCTTCAGCTTGTTAGCATAATGTAACTCTCCACTAAGTGCTTGATGTACAAGCTCTTTTATGCTCTACCATAGTTTTGGTTTAGTAGTTTTTGAAACAATATTCCTTACATAAACAATGAAACTTAAATGGGAATTTGATTTGTGCTAGTATCTATTCAAGCATATCATTCAATACTGAGTATCTTTTGTGACACTTCTTCTTACTACAAGAATTATAAAATACTTTAAGATACTAAGGATACTTCCCTTTTTGAATCTGCAAATGAATCCATAAAGGTCTAAAGAAGGTTGGGCTCAGATTACATAGGAGATCATCTATTTCCCCCTGCCTGCTTCACAACTGAAATACTGGTCCCTAATGTTAAACTTCAGGGAATTGAGAAATATACATTCTTGGTAAGGGATCTCAGATCAATGACTTCCTGAGCTGGAGAGGAATTTTTTTTTAAAGTCTCTGGTCTATATAAATAGTCTGTAAGGCACAGTAGGAAGATCATTTCCTGTGAATCAGATAAACATGCACTCAACTCCTTGCTTGTTATCTGAGTGCTTTGGGGTATGTTACTTCATCTTTCGGTGTAAAAACAAGGGTCATAATACCAACTTTTAAAGTTGTGTGGAAACAGGAAAAAGAAAAGGCCGATAAACCACCTCATACATTTGGGGCCTCAATAATTTGTAGCTCTTACCAATAAGCACTCGATCTGCATCCTTTTCTCACTTAAACCAAAAATACAATTCCTTATCATGAAAGGTATTGACAGACTGGTAGAAAAAGAAATATTTTAGAGTATTCAAAGTAAATTTATGTGTAGTATCATTAAAATGATTTTATTTTCTTCAACCTACTAACTACTGAAATGTACCTGCTGATTAAATTCAATTTGTTAATAAACATCTATAGAGGACGTAAATGCATGCCAAACTCAGTACATAGAACTAGGGACCCGTGCTTGGGAACCCTTGGACAAGCCCGACTCAGCAGGTCACAGGACTTTCTGGCCATTCTCCTTGTGGCGATGTGTCCTTCCTCTGTGAGCATATGGAATTGTAACTGTCACTTTCCATAACCAGGAGGTAATTTATAGCAAGGGAAGAGAGCAAAAGCGTATTTTCTCTTTACATTTGCACTGTGTAGTAAGAATTTTCAACTGCTTGTTGCTTTGTAATATCTCTGTTAGAGAAGAGTGAAGAGGCAAAATGAAAAAAAGTAAATGTAAAAGCGGTGGGTGATAGACCTGCTTATCGTCTTGGGTATAAAAGAGGTGGCAAGTCACCTCAAGGGGAGAAGCACAGGTCAGGTGATCCATGGAGCTCTTTTCCTGCCCCCTCAGCCCCGGCCTGACCCTCCCAGGCCTCTGCTTCTACAGTTCAGGGACCAGAGGTTAAGGTGTGTGGGGGAGTTTGCCAGGAAATAAGGCTTGGAGGAGCAGGCTGGGGCCAGGCTGGGGAGATTAGCCTTCATCCTCTGGGCACCAGGGAGCCAACAGAGGTCTTTAAACAGGGAAGCCATGTGATCAGATTAGCTTTTCAGGATGATAACTCTTTATTGTGGAAAATGGACTGTGGGGGGAGAGACGTGTTAAGGGAACCAATTAGGAGGCTGTTGTCTTATTGGACTTTCTTATACAATAACTATATGTTACTCTATAAAATATCTCAAGGACCTCATGGTGCTGTAATTTTTAGTATTTATTTAACATTCAACATAATTTAACTCCCTAAGCATTTTCTTTCATTCATTAATATATGTTTAAATACTATTCTAATAGAAAATAAAAATGCAATCCAACATGAACTTAAGGTACTCATAGTAATCTCAATTCTTTCAAAAGAATTAAATGCATGAAATATGCATGTTCACTCTGCATATGTATATGAAAGCTCAATTTTGCATTTAAAACAGTGTTTCATTTGCAAGTATTTATTTGCTTTGTGCTGCATGGTACCAACTTTTTTATTTTCCACATAAACTAATATCACAGGTTGAGACATTAACCAGATATTAAATTGTACAGCAGGAAACTGTGCAATACTAGCCACCTTCCTTTATAGCACTCTAAAATAAGTTTAAATATACGTGTGTGTGTGTGTATATATATATATAGACATACCTTCGAAGCTTCCACTGAGCCTAAACAGTAGAATATAAAATTACTCATAGAATTTGCTCAAGTTGCACTTTCGAAATTCACTCTTTTTAGAAGTTGTAAAGTATTCATAAAAGCTGAAAAAATGTGCAAAAATTTGCATTGATGGATGTTTTCTTATCCTCCATCAGGAAATGATGTACTTGAAACTCATTATAGATCTTCATAGAAACTCGACGGAACGTGCCTTGGGCTTTGTGCTCATCAGCACATACCGAGTTGACTGCATAATTCATATCTCTTGTGTCACATTTAATGTATAACATGTATTTCCTGTTAATTATAAAAATAAAAACACATCATATATTCTAAGAGCATAATTACGAAAATGCTGCAGAAAGTTGTGTTTGAAGTGTATTATCCAATTTCTCTTTTAAACATATAAGGTGGAAGTTATTTTCTCTTGCTATTTTAAAGACAGTTTAACAATGCTTCTTTTTTCTCTTCCACCTGACTCTACAGAATGATATAGAGGCTCCATAACATAGGAAACAGGAAATAATAGAGACAGAGGAGTTACCAACTCTATCATCTCGAAACATTTAGACAAATAAATAAAATGAACTCAGGACTTTCCAGGACAGAACCAAGATTGTTCTCTGGATATGAAAACCAAAGCAATTCACTGATTAGTGATTAATTATTTTTTTTTTCCTCTTTGAAGGACATGATTTTTTTTATATATGTTTGTAGTTCATAGAAAAACAAAATTCCATGAAGGGCCTGATCCTATTAGCCTCCGGCAGTCAAAATTCTCTTAGATAACATCTTCCTTTATAAAAGAGGAAATATATCATGTAATTAAGATTCTAACTACTTAATAATTATAATTTAGCTTGAGAGGACTTTTTAAGTATCATGTAAGGTTCATAAATCTTGAACTGCATATGAGGTTATAACCCCTATTGCAGTGTAAGCTTTCACACCTACATAATATACAAGCTCTAGCTGTACAAGACAGCCACCACCCTTTGGTTACTAATTAAACAGGCATGGTATTAAAAATAAATTAACTATATAATTAATATTACATACTTGTCATAGGTAGTTATTGTGCATCTTTTCCCTTGACTCACAGGGAAGAAACTTTTTGGCATTAAACTTTGGTTAATTGATTCACTGCTGAAGAAATGGGCTGAATTGTTAGACTGACTTGTCATCAAATATGAACTTTTCCGCGCAGAAGCGACTTTGAGTTCCCTAAAGTAACCCTGTTTTGCCACCAAAACCTTATCTAAGAAAATGGTGTGATTTGTTTAGTAATACATATAACTTTGTAAATGTATTCACTTATCGATTTATTAATTTATCTACAAGTGCCATCAGAAACTAACATGTTTATAAAAATGAATATAAAAATATATATTCACAGAAATGACAAATAGGCTTGCTATGACCAACTGCTTCCCATCTCGGCATTAGCTGCCTAACATATTCATATAAGTCCGGCATTATGAATATTATTCATAATAATAATAATAATAATAATAGCTATTGTGATTATAATAAGATCCCATAAATAAAGAAAAGGGATAGTGATCTGTGTGCCAAGTATTTGCAGAGACCTTGAATAAAGCATTACAGACAGCATCCCAAAAGTTTATACAAAGTAACCAAGGAGGTACAAGAAGAATAATCCACTCTTCTTATGGGGTCATAGAAAAAAGTATCTCATGGTGACTGAAGATGACCCAGAACAATTCAAGTAGAGATGACTAGTGACCAATATAATATCTGAAACAGGAGCTGAGCTCAAGTTCTGAGCTTGAGATGTAAATTTATGAGTCACGAGCTGATTATTAAAAGATATGTAAAGGCTTTTTGGGTGGACGAGGCTGGAAAGACATCTCTAGCAAAGACACCAAGCTTGAGCAAAAGAACATCCTTCTCAACTTGTTTAATAGTTCTTCACAATGGAAGCATTGGATGTATTTCCTGGGTGGTGAGAGGCAAATGATAAAACATTGGAAACTTGATTGGCTAGAAGAAAAGATTAAATTAGGATTTTATTCTTCATCAATTTGTATTTGTCAGAAATGAAATATGTTACCAGACTTACATATTTGCATATTTATATTGTATATTTACATGTTTTATACTCCTAGCTGTCAAATAGATATGAAATTCTATTATTTAGTAAACTATCTGAAGTAATGGTTTTCTTTATGCAATTATAACTGCTTCTTTGCAATCCTTATAAATTTAATATACATTTGATATAACTCCAATGTATCACTTCTGTTTGATAATGAAAAATCTTGAATGATATTTGAATAAACATTTTCAAATATACTTACATACTTGGGGTTTCCTAATTAATGGAATTCTTGAATATATGTAGGACAGATACACAAGCTTTAAGGCTCTTCATTTGTTTTACTTGAAATTTATTTATTTTGTGAGCGAGAGAGAATGAGCAGGGGAGAGGGGTAGAGAGAGTTAGGAGGATCCCAAGTGGGCTCTGCACCATTAGCGCAGAGCCTGACACAGGGCTTGAACTCACGAACCATGAGATCATGACATGAGCTGAAATCAAGAGACACTTAACCCTAAGCCACTCACACGCCCCTCAAGTTTTAAGTTTGAAGTTGACACATTAATGTGTCAAGGCATAGTTAAAGAAAAAGTTTAGGCTTTTTTATTGGAAGAAATTGGTTTCTAAGCCTGGGCAAACTGCTTAAAGTTCCATAATGTCTGCTTCTTTTCAACTGAAAAAAAATAACTTCTAGTAAGGATGAGATGAGATAAATAAAGCATGTGCAGCTTGAAAATGCTAATAAATCATGACTGAACTATTATTGGAACATATTGTTATGGAATGGTGTATATGTTCTACACAAGAAGTTAAGAATGTGCTGAAATCTGCATGTCCATTCCCAAATTTAAATGTAGCATACATTAGGACATATAGCATGAAGTTCCTGCTTTTAAGGAATTTCAATTGAGTGATGTAATAAATGAAAGATGTCAAAGCCAATTTGCATTAGGAAAGCAACTAGTATACATGATATTATCCAATAGACATCGAGTCTATCAGCAGTTTACAGATGATAGCTTTTGTAATGCAGAGGAAACACGAACAAAATATAATTTTTTTAATTTTTTAAAGAGCAACTCTTCCAAACGATTTCAATATTATGAAATGAATTATTTGATTGATTAATGAATTTTAAAGAATTTACAATGCTTGTGTAAAAACAATTAATTGCCTCTTTGACTCAAACAGGTTTATATTTGTAAGTTATTTTTAAGCCCCTAGTTGAGACTATCAATTTCTTTAGTCAGGAGGCTCACCCTCATTAGTCAAATGAGAGATAGATTGCAGCTAGGAATATTCCAGTTTGTCCTCAGAAAAGAACCCTCTCTCTCTCTCTCTCCCCTTTGTCCTTTTTCGTCCTCCTTCCTACAAAGATTTATTTTCCTATTTGTTTCCTCTTTTCCATCGGCTGATCATTGAAGGTCTGTTACTGCACATTCATTAAGACCACGCTGGGTGCAGAACACTGCAGAAGACATTGAGGAACTTAGCTCGGTAGTTTCTGATTGAATTGGGGCTTAATTTTGCTTTTGTTCTGCACTGGGATACAGAGATTTAGTTCATTCATGCCTTTTCTCTTACTTTTGCAGTTAATATTTTGGTTCACTTTTACAAACACTTTGAGTATTCTCTGTGACAAGAAATGATTAAATTGTAAGAGACAATTATAATGCAATGGGATATGGAAATTATTTCCAAGTACAGGATGATGGGGCATAGAAGATGGGCTTAATCTATCTAAGGATGGGCTGAGGGGAAGACTTCTCGGACAACATGATATTTCAGTCAAGGTCTTACAAATGAGTAGAAATTACCTAGAAGTTGTGTGTGTGTCTGTGTGTGTGTGTGTGTGTGTGTGTGTGTGTGTGTGTGTGTTTGACAGACAAACACACACACAGACTCACAGAGACAGAGAAGCTGGGATTGGGAGCAGAGTGGGCATTTCACAAAGAAATGCACGAGCAAAGATGCACACAAAGGCACCAAACTGGATGGTACTTTTACTGTTCGTTGCAACTAAAACTGGGGAAGTGAGCAGTCAGGTCAGACTATGGGAAGCCTTATATGAAATGCTGAGGTGTATAAGTCATAAGTCGTGGATATCTATAGAGAGAGAGAGAAAAACAGCAGGAATCTAGACTTTAAATGCTCAACCTCACCTCTAGAAGTTCAATGACAACTATATATGCAAAGGTTCAGGAAAAGAAACATACCATATTTTACTTTTTCTCTATTATACTTATTATATTTATTCCCTAGGTGATTTTGTCTAATCTCATGGCTTTAAGTATTATCTGTATGCTCCTGACTCCCAGATACTTTTATCTCTAGTCTCAATCACTGCCCTGAACTCCAAACTCACATCCAGTTGCCTACCCATATTCCCAATCAAATGACTATTGGAGACCTCAAACTTAAGCTCAGTACAGAAATCCCACCATGCCCTCCCAAGCTGCTCCTCCCACACTTCCCCTTATCTCATTAAATAAAAACTTTGGTCTTCTAGTTGCTCAGTCTGAAATCTTGACTCCAGGGGCTTATCTGATCTGCAAGGATCTCCTGCTGGCTCCTTCTTGAATGTGTAATCAGAAATGAACCACTTCCCACCTCCCATTGCTGCCAACCTACTGCAACTGTCATCTCCCACCCAGATTACTCCAGCAGTCTCCCAAATGAGCTTCTTGTTTCCAGGCTTGCTCTTGTAAAAAACACTCTCCACATAGCAGAGTGAAGCTATAAAAACAGTCAGATCACATGACTCCCTCCAATGGCACCTCACCTCACTTAGAGAAAAGACCATATTTACCATGACCCACAAGCATTCTTGGATTAGCTCCTGATACCTCTCTGACCTTATCTCCCGCCTCTCTCCCCACTGCTTACTTTACTTCAACCCCACTGGCCTCCTTGCTGTTCCTCAGACACATCAAGTACACTCATGCACTTGCTAGTCTCTCTGCCTAGAAGGCTCTTCCCACCATGCTCTCTTCCTCCCTTCTTTCAGGCCTCTTCAAATGTCGTCTTATCACTGAGGTCTTTCTTGGACGCTCTATACAAAAGAGCAACGGCTCCCCTTGGGCGCCTGGGTGGCTCAGTCAGTTGAGCATCTGACTTTGGCTCAAGTCATGATCTTACGGCTTGTGGGTGCGAGCCTGCATTGGGCTCTGTGCTGACAGCTCAGAGCCTGGAGCCTGCTTTGGATTCTGTGTCTCCTTCTCTCTCTGCTCCTCCCCGCTCTCATTCTCTCTCTCAATCTCTCTCTCTCTCAAAAATAAATAAATGTTAAAAAAAAAAAAGAGCAACAGCTCCCTACACACACACACAGACACACACAAACTGACTACTCCCCCAAAACCTACTCTACTTTACTCCATAGCACTTACCAGCATTTGTCCGTGTATGTACACATCTGTATCTGTATCTATAGTTTATACTTACATACTGTCCCTTTCTCTCCCCTAGAATAAAAATACCATGTGAGCTGGGATCTGGGACTGTTTTGTTTGCTGCTAAATCCCCAGGTCCTACAACAATGTAACACTCAATAAATTTTTGTTAAATGAATGAATTTGAGGCTCCCTCCCAAGTATAATATTTCTTGGTGAGACACTCTAGGTTCCTTCTGCATCTCTTCTCTCAACCTCCCACCCCTCCTATTCTGAAAAAGAACTCTTATTCATCATTTATTCTTCTTGTTTGTATCCCAAGTACCCAGCACACTCTGATATATCTGGCCACTCAAACAAGACAAAGAAGAGTCTTCACTGATCCATTTACACTTCTAAAATACAATAATCACTACTTCAGCCAGAAATAATTCCTTTATCTTCTAAGCTCATTCCAGAATTACAACCCTCTCTAGTTTATCATTCTAATGATGAGGATACACTGACTCAAGTCACTTCATGCAAGAAGATGAATCATAGGCCACCTGCCCCATGCAGCAGCCCAAAGCCCACTGTATCTCCCTGGTCACATAGGGTATGAGTCTTCAAAGGGGACCAGTAGTGAATTTACCATGAGGCTAATGAAGCGTATGTAACAGGGCTCCTCAATGTCATGGACACCTTCTAAAGTCCCATGCCTAACTGTCTATTTATAATTTTTTAATCTTTTTCTCTTAAAGAAAGCTTCACTAAACCTTTAAGTGTCAAAGCCCACAAAACCAGGACAAGATGGGAATTTTCCTAAGACAAAAAGGCAAACAAAATATAACCCATCATGCTTTGAACATGCATGTACCTGTCACCTTCTGGCCTCTCACCTCTTTAGCCACCCACATGTTCATCAACTTTCTACTTCCATTCCACCTTGTTTGAAAATGCCCATCCTGGACATTTTTAAAACCGAGACTGGTTTTGTCTCTTTTCTTACCACTATACATAATAATTTTCATTCTTATGTTTTTCAAATCTGTTTAGCAAACATGTTTCTTAAAATTTTGCCTCATAAAATTAGATAATACTTTTTATTTTATTTCAGGTTTCCCTGTGATGCATTTCTCTCATTCACAGAGTAATGGCAAGTTTCTGTTGTTTTCTTTTCCTCCTCTTACATTTCTTTTTCTAATGTGTAGGCTTGATGGTCAACTTCTCTCCGTGGTACCTGTGATTTATTGAGGAAGCTGCCATTTGTCAGCTTTATCGTTCTTTCTCTGGACTGCTATTCACTGTTATGTTTCCTTTCAAGACCTGACACAGCACTTGGCATTAGAGGCACAAGATGAATAAATGAAATGTAAATCTAAGGGAAATTACCTTTAATGGCATATGGTGCCTGCTCCTGTAAGGAGTTCAAAGCTGCCTGTTCATTCATAAATCCAGAATCCCCAAATTGTACTATTCATAGTCTTGTGACAGACAGTTGTTATAAATTTAACATTTATAGAATGAAGACTAAAACCTGGATTTCCCCCATGGACTTCATCTAGGGTCAAGAAACTCAGAGAATTCTCAATTTCTTTAAAAGATTTTAAAAAAGAACTACAGATCTTCAGAGTAAAGGGCACTTAAATTTACAAGGTTAGACACTCCATCAGCCAAAGGCTTCACAGCATGGACCAAACACCCTGACATCTAAAATGTAGGATTTCTGGTTGTCCCAGAATTTTATATCCCTATAAACTGTCTTTTAGAACATGATCTGTATTTTAACCAACTGATTTTTGTGGGATTTCAGGAGGGAAAAACAAGTTACTTCAATAACTTACAATCAATATGAAAAACTTCACATAGAGCTAACCTCATAACTTTCCCTGAAAGAACTCATGTTTAATATGTACACAACACATTTCCTTGGGTTCAGAGTGCTGCATTCACTATGTTCCCTATTTTCTTGTCAGTCTTCCACAAAGTCTCCAACTTGCTCAGGAACAGCTGAAATAATATACACAATAGTTTCAAACAGAGAAGAAGGCAAACTATAAGAGACTCTTAAATACAGAGAACAAAATGAGTGTTGATGGAAGGGGCAGGGAGTAGGGGAAAATGGGTGATAGGCATTGAGGAGGGCACTTATTGGGGTGAGCACTGGGTGTTGTATGTAAGCAATGAATCATGGGAATCTACTCCTGAAGCCAAGAGCACACTGTATACACTGTATGTTAGCCAACTTGACAATAAATTATATTTAAAAAAATAATAAAGGGGTGCCTGGGGGGCTCAGTTGGTTAAGCATCTGACTTCAGGTCATGATCTCACAGTTCGTGAGTTCAAGCCCCGCATCAGGCTCTGTACTGACATCTCAGAGCCTAGAGCCTGCTTCACATTCTGTGTCTCCCTTTTTCTCTGCCCCTCCCCCACTCATGCTCTGCCTCTCTCTCTCTCAAAAATAAGCATTAAAAAAATTTAATAAAAAAGTAATAAATAGCTACCAGCTATTAAATACACATGCGCGCACGCGCGCACACACACACACACACACACAAAAGATTGAGAAAGTTACTTCTCTCTGAATCTTCTCTCCAACTGGGACTGGGGCTGATGTGAAGGGGGTGAGACCCTTCCTTGCCAGGACACTCTTGATTTTTTTCTCCTTTCATTTCTAACTTAAAAATCATTATCACTTAGGGGCACTTAGGTGGCTCAGTCGGTTAGGTGTCCACATTTGTCTCAGGTTATGATCTTGTAGTCCATGAGTTTGAGCCATGTATTGGGCCCTGTGCTGTCAGTTCAGAGCCTGGAACCTGCCTCAGATTGTGTCTCCTCTCTCTCTGCCCCTCCCCCGCTCACACTCTGTCTCTCTCTCTCTCCCTCTCCTCAAAAATAAATAAACATTAAAAAAAATGTTTTTAACAAAATCATATCACTTAGAGTTTTGTCTTGGGGCTGGATCAGTGGGGGAGGCAGGTGCCACAAATAATATATGGACACAAAATTGAACAATATAGAAATTATATGAAAAGGAGTATTCTCTTTTCTAAATCTTTCTTACTCCTTGTGGGTAAAATCAAGGAGAATTTCTCAGTTTGGTGCTAATATTACTTAAGTCCTAACTCTTATTATATCCCTTTTTAATTAAATAAATAAACAAACAAACCTCAGGCTCAAAACCCTGGGCATGTCACAGTCAACTAAAGTTCAATGGCACGTATCACTCTAATGACTGATAATTTCTTCTATTTAAGGAAAAGAATATCGGTTTTCCATTTATGGGAGTGATTTAAAGTTTCATTGTAATTAAAATCTATGCAAACTTTAAAAGTTAGTTTAAAATAATATTAAATAAGTAATAGGTAATAAATAGATATGGCAAAAATCTTGAATATTGTATGAGAATGACTGAAATTTAGGAAACAATGATTACATGGCATTATTTTATAGAGGTCTCATTAAAATATTCTTTACCTGGAATGGGAGCCTTTTTGCCTCCCCAAATTTTCCTGACAACTTGCATTTTTTTCATGTTAGTGATTTAGTCTTTGTTGAGGCACAACAAAAGCATCACCCACATGGCTACCAAAGTTTAGGTTGTGGTCGATAAGGACACAGAGCAAAATGTGCAGCCATGGTTCTAGGGAGCAGAAGCAATGGAAAGGCCAAAAGGGCAAGAACCTCATGTCTTGCTCTCTGAGACCTGGTGCCGAGCCACCAAAGAATGGAGAGATGATAGGCTGTTTGGAAATAGGCATCCCAAAGTGGACACCTAGAGGTCAGCGTGCCCTAGGAGCAGGAAGACTTGAAAATAAAAAGATACTCATCTTCTTGTTGGAGAGGGAAGAATAGCAGCATCTAGACAATTTCTGACTCACCTCCCTGCTCTCAACTATTCATCTCTTACCTCTAGGTCATCTTTGATACCCTAGACTCTAAATAATTCCCTCCCTGACATCCTTCATTGCATACATGGACCAGAAAATCCCAGTTGTTCTACTTCCCTTCTAAAGTTCAGAATTCCCTCCAGAAACATATAAATGATTGGTAATTATCCTTTTGTTACATATATGCTCACTCATCTCCTTTCTCACCAACATCCCTACACACAGCATCCACACTACAGAGCCCCCACCCTCCACCCTGCAATATCGCCATAGAGTTTTCGGATGATAATATAAATTCAGCCAGGCTACTACTCTCACAATAAACTGCAAACCGATGATCTCTTAGAGAAAGTGAAGCTGGTGGGTTTGCCCCAAGTCTAAACTTTAGAAATGAAGAACAGAATTTAGACAGCAGACACAGAATTTTAACTGAGTTAGAAGGTTCACTGAGACCTCTAGACATCAGTTAGTCTTTTTCTTATCAGGAACTGTTTTTAGAATAAAATCCAACCATCTGGGGGTTGTTTCAATGAGATTTGCCCTCCAATGCCTATATATATATATATATATATATATATATATATATATATATATCAGTTACTAATTGGAAGTGTTATTTGAGCACTCTTTAAAAATTCCTTCCAAAATTAATGAGGGCATATAGTGCATAAAGATCCACAGAGGGAGACCGGCAGCACCAGGAGACATTTGAACATCGTACATAAATGCAGCAGGTAAACAAGTTCACGACATGCATAAAAATGGCAGTGGGGGTTACAACTTGTGAGAATATCTCAGAGGAGCTTTATACTTTTGAGCAAAATTTTTAAAATTTGCCACAGACTTTCAGGTCTATTGTGATATTAGAGCAACTCACTGCATCTGCATAAACAGTTCATTTCATTTTTCTCTTTAATTGTACATTGTGATTGCTAAATATTAACCTCATCCTTTTATTAAAGAAAAATGTGTATTTTTATCTGGTATTTAGAGCTTTCATAAGTTCTTCAAATTTGAAGCAGAGTCAACCAATAATATACTACTACCCTGACTACCTCTGGGTTGTTCATAGTCTATCTGAATAGGAGGCAGAATGACAACAAGGGGTCCTTGAACTCATTAAGTGTTTTATGAGTAGTTCTCATTTCCAGAAAAAGTATAAATTTGTTTTCCAGATCCACTCTCTCCACATGTCCATGATGAAAGACACATGCATTCTTTTATCTTACCGAGAGCTTTGTTTTATGGGAGTTATAGAAAACAGAAGACAACCTATAACAATAAACTTAATGCTTCCAATATTAAATTATATTATAAAGTAAATTCCTGCACTAATCTAAAACCATCGAAAATGAATGGAGCTATGAAGATCTCTATGACACTACTGTATACTAATTCATCCCTAGCCACGGGGTATCTAAACCCGTAATGAAGCAGTTTTTTTCTGCGCATTTATTAACTGCTAATAATTTATTTTTTCAGTGAGAGTATAAGAACACTTAATTCTGGTGAGCTCAGCTATTTGCAGGTCACGAGGTTTACCCTCCCTCTTTTCCTCCATTGCTACGTACAAAAGTGTCTGTGTCCCCAGGACCAAGTAGAGACGCAAGAAAAGATTCAGGGTGTGTGCAAAGGAGTCCTCTAACAGAGCACACAGCAAAAAGGAAGGTTTACAGAGTACAGCAGAGTCAGACAGCCAAGAGTAACAGAAAGAATGGTTTAAAGCTTTGGGTCCAAACCGTAAATTGGAAAAGGAAGCTCATCTACAACTTAGAATTTGCAGACCACTTTTCAAATGCTTGGTTAAGTTCTTCACGGTCCTTAAGGATTTGCAGACATAGTACTTTCATTACTAATAAATGGTTTGTATAATTAAAATAGTTTTTTGAAAGCTCTTTGAATTTCAAAGCACATAGAATTATCCTCTGCACAATCCTGATTCAGAGCAATCGGGTACAATAAGGCATAGATCATGTGCTTTATGATTTACTTAATTCATCATCCTATTTCCCTCTACTACTTACTCCCAAACTGTATTGATCTACTCTTTCTCAAAGCAGGTTACCCAGGCCCAGATCGGGCCTGCGTCTGGCAGTAACAGTTTCTCTAGGAGACAGTTCTATTTACAATGTTTCATAACCGTCTAGTTATTTGTTCATTGTTAGGGACGGTGGGAGAGACTATAATAGACAGGCAGCCTCAGCTGGCTTCTGGAAGTAAGGCTAGATCTGGCATTATTAAGAGGATAGATGGTATATTCTATGCCCTATGGAAAATAGTTTGATAATACATCTTGACCCAGAACTTATTAAAAAATCCATTACCTTTTTAATTCAAGTTCATAATGCCCTTTAGAATTTCAATTTAGGCATTTCTTACCAAAATAATAGGTAGCTTTATTACTGAACATGGGAAATAGAGTCTCTCATATTGACAACTCTCTAACACGAGGGTTATTCATTTACTACTGACAAATCTGTGTTCTTACTCTTCACAAAAAAAGGGGTGGGGCACATCTTTTCCTTAGGAGTAGACCTTAGATCAACTTTGCCGTTTCCTTGTGTTAATCTTACAGTGGTGCACAAGTTCTATTTATTGGGCTGTTAATCTTTGCTTAAGAGGACCTGGCTCAATCCCAAAGACCGCTCATAAATCTGCACCCTGAGGACAGTTTTACTTTCAAATCAACTGTACACAAATATTAGGAAAGGATAGTGCTGTGCATGGATTCTAGGCAGATATTAAATTCATTTGCAATATCAAAGACCGTGTGTAGCTGTGGGAGATCTAGTGGCCGCCTCTTGCTGTGCATCAGAAGCGGTAGCCGGGAACCCGACACCTGCTCCTCTCTTTCTGACACACTTACAAGACAAACACATGCTCCATTAAAAATAACACCACTCTGCTCTGACATGTTTTCTTCCCATGCGCCTGGCTTTAAAATGTTCTTGTATTTGTGGTGTGGGCATGTTAAGATATCACGTTACCACTCCACAGTAAGCTCCCTGGGAGCTGGTAGACTGGCAACTGTGTGCAACCACTCAGTGCTTCCTCTGGTCTCCAGAGTACAGCCTTCTTTTCCCCCCATTATATTCCTGAGTCATTTAGGTTCCTTCTTTGGTGCTAACGCAAAGGGCCTTTCTCATAAATGGCTAAAAGCAATTGAAGGCAATGCCAAACCATCCCTCTGTCCCGTACTATCTACCACCTGGGGGCCAGCTAGGGAAGGCCCTTCAAACTGGTTCTTCAGCCTTCTTTTGAAATGATGTGCTAGCAAAAAATTGCCTATCTAACTACTGGGTATTTTAATAGTTGTCCTAACTGACCCAAGGAACTAGTCAATCTGGTCGAGAGACACAGCATGATTACACAGGCTTTGCTTATTATTTCATGCTAATCTGGGCCACAAAATCTACAAACGTATCTAGTCGGCCAACACATGACTAGCACTTTTGGCACCGCCTGAAACTCTTCAAAGGGCTTCGATCCATCGCACATTTATTGCTATTAAAAAGAAAGCATCAAAACAGCAGGTACATCTCTCAGGGGATTCTAGAAAATATGTAAATTATTTAAATGGCTGTAGCAGTCCGTTGGGGGGTGGAAACTGGGAGAATTATGTTTTATAAGTACAGTGTTAAATCTCCTTCATTTCTGGGCTTTTTATAAATGGTCATTTGCCTTTCTTTGTGGTTTAACACCAGCCTTTCCCAGGAGGGTGACAGTAAAGACTACATCCCTGCAATTTCCATTTAGCATGAATGCCCTAGGGGCAGGATCAATGTCTTTTTGGGAGTGAGTGCTTCAGACAGTTAGCACTTAGGGATACATTAGCTTATCTCAAAGGTTTCATCATTAAAATGGTTGGAAAAAGAGAAAGTACCCTTTTGCCTTAAACTTTTTTTTCATTAGTGTTCTCATAATGTTCCACTATTACTACTGCTATTTCTTAAAGAATACGGTTTTCAGCAAGTTTTTAACCTTTTCCACTCTTTTTCCTTACAGTGTCCTTTTATTGTTGTTGAAATGAAATCACTTATTTCCCTTCTAAGAAAAAGGACTTTAAAAAATTAATGGAGTTATGTTTTTCCACTGTTAACTCAGAGAATAAGATAGTGAGAAATTTCCCAATAATGCTACAGATTAAGTCAAAAATAGGTAAGGTGCACTGGGAGGAAATCTAGTCAAATTTAAAGGAGGCCTAAGAAAAGACTTAAAGAATGGAAAACAGCATGGGAAGCAGGAAAGCATCAAGGACAGGGCCACCAAAGGTAGACAGATGTGATGGCCTGTTAGACTAGGAGACATTCTAGAATCAGAAGACCAGATTTTTTTCAAATTAAATAAGTATGCAAGACTAGCAAAAACAGTGTAGGGGATAAAGGACAGTCAGCCTCAGATTTCTGTGGTCCTGGAATTTAATACATATGCTACCAGGTATAGAAAAACTAATAAAAGGCAATTGACGAGCATTAGGTACAATGCTGTAAACTGCTTTAAAATTGAATTCTTACTTTAGCTAAAACAGTAAGTCTGGATGATGAACATGAAGAATTTAATTGGTAACTTGGTAAATGCTGTGAAAGTCAGAAGTACTTGTATATATTGACAAGGAATATTTGGAAAGGAAAATATAATTAGAAGATATCTCTTCAGCCTATCTTCACAAAGCATTCAGCAATACCAGATCTCACAAACCCAATCAAAACATTTCAGTCTGGGCAATGATTTCTTTTGAGTCATGCTATTGAAGGCAGTATTCCAGGGTCTCCTGCAGTCATACCTCAGAAATACTGGCCCCAACTCCTGTGCACATGAGAATTGGGGATAACAGTATAGGAGATATGTCACATGCCAGGTGGCTGAGAGGAGAGTAACAATAGCTAACTTTTGTATAATGTTACTATGAACCAGAGACTTTTTTTCAGCACTGCATATAGATGTTAGCTCATCCAGCCCACCTAACAGCTCAGTAAGATACGTTTTTTTTATCCTCATTTTCCTAATAAGATAAAACTCCTATAGTTTAGGTGGCTTGCCCATGTTCACACAACTAGTAGGTACCAGAGCTGGGACACAAACCCAGGCATGCTGGCTCCTCGGTGTGTGCTCTTTCCCACTACACTACGTTACTTTTGAAATTTGTCATAACCCTTCCTATAGCAATATATCTCTGGAAGCTAAAGAATAAGGAAGATAATTTTCCTTGGTCCTACTGACTTGTTCTCAGTGCTATTTTTTTATTGACATGAATAATTAAATGGTTTACTTCAATGACAAATATTCACTAGTACGCATTAATGAGAAGCCTTATTACTAACATTTTTTTCTCCAAAATAAATGTTAAATACTGTGTGGAATGTATGTAAGGTAAGTTAATCCATAGAACAAATGTGTATAATGAGCTAAAACAAATTAAGTGACATTTTATCCACTCATTTGGGTCAATTACACTTCTGTATAATTTACCAAAATTATGGGAGAAGTGAAAAACAGACTGGAAAAGCAAACTTGCCTTTATACTGATAAAACATTATGTTTTCCTCTTTCCCCTAATCAAATCTGAGGTTATGTATCAAGCACTCACCATACTTTATAATCTGTGTATTTATTGTTCCTCAAAACCATTCTAATATACAGCTTACAAGAAAGTCTTATCACAGAGGTTGAATGGTGAGGCCCAAGTTTCCATGAGGGAAAATGGCCATCTGGAATAAATAATGTTGACTCCATGTTATTGTCATGGCAATACTAATAAAAACTAATATTAGTAACATCAATAGATGTGAGTTTTTACTACTATTTGCAAGCATTATATAGGTATCATTCCATTTATCTTAACCATACTACCTGACGGATACTATTATTCTCCCCATTTTTTTAGATGAAGGATTTTGTTCAAAATCATATGGATAATAAATGGCAGAGGTAGATTTTGAGCTGGGAAATTTTCCTGGAGTGTAGAGGCACTAAGCACTAAACTCTACTGGGTACTGAATGGTGTGGGCTTTGACACTGACTGACCCGTGCCGGGATCTGGCTGTACCACTTATTAGGTGGTAACCTCAGATAAATCTGAGTGTCTGCTTCCAAATCTATAAAATGAGGATAGTGGTACCTACATTGCAGTGTTGTTATGAATATTAAATTAAATGATGTAAGTAAAGCCTATGACACCTAGGATGTACTCAGTAAATAAAAATACCGCCCATTTACTAAATGCTTAATATATTTCAGACTTTATGCTAAGTAATTTACAAACACTATTTCCTTAATCTTCCATTAACTCCATCAGGTGGCTGTTATTATTTCTACCTTATAAGAAATGGGTTTATGGCTCAGAGCCTGGAGCCTGTTTCCCATTCTGTGTCTCCCTCTCTCTCTGCCCCTCCCCCGTTCATGCTCTGTCTCTCTCTGTCCCAAAAAAAATAAATAAACGTTGAAAAAAAAATTTAAAAAAAAAAAAAAAAAAAAAGAGGGGCGCCTGGGTGGCGCAGTCGGTTAAGCGTCCGACTTCAGCCAGGTCACGATCTCGCGGTCCGGGAGTTCGAGCCCCGCGTCGGGCTCTGGGCTGATGGCTCAGAGCCTGGAGCCTGTTTCCCATTCTGTGTCTCCCTCTCTCTCTGCCCCTCCCCCGTTCATGCTCTGTCTCTCTCTGTCCCAAAAAAATAAATAAACGTTGAAAAAAAAATTTTTTTTAAAAAAAGAAATGGGTTTACAGAAGATATGCAATCAGCCCAAGTGACATAGCTAGTGAGGGGCAGAAGAAATGTAAATCCTGATCCACACTGGTTACATGGCACTGGGTCACTCCACCAGGTGATATGAAGTTCATGCTCTCTCACAAGACGGCTGAAACCAATGCTGGGAACCACCAGTGCTGATGTAAATCACAAGTCGGAATTGATATTTTACTGAGCTGACACCTCACTGTTTGCATAAATAGTTCAGTATAAATATCAGTATCTCCGGGGCACATAGGTGGCTCAGTCAGTTGAGTCTCTGACTTCGGCTCAGGTCATGATCTCACAGCTGGTGGGTTCAAGTCCCGCACGTGGCTCTGTGCTGACATCTCGGAGTCTGGAGCCTACTTTGGATTCTGTGTCTCCCTCTCTCTGCCCCTCCCCCGCTCTCACTCAGTCTCTCTCTCTTTCTCTCAAAATAAATAAACATTTAAAAAAATTCAAATATCAGTATCTCCTCCCTGCCCACTGCTAGAGACAATTCTCCTTAGGGCCCTCATGCTTCTGCACATCTTACAAAAAGAAGCATTGCTTCCTTTCTTCTGGATGATCTCTTCAGGAATGTTTGCATAACAAATAACTTTTGAAATTAGTAATGGTGTTTTCTTCAGGGCAAAAGGAAGATCTGCTTACAGACAGAAAGAGAGAATTAGTGTCTCCCTAACAAAGCCAAGGATAGGCATGCTTACTGCCCACTAGCCAAGATTTGGGTTCCCCAAGTTTAAGGTCCCTCTCCTGTAACATTCACTGCGTGTGCAGGTGTTTCCTGTCCCTCTTCACTTTGCCCTATGGGAACTGGGGTTCTGGGAACCAGCACAAAGAAAACAGCGGCTATCGGGCTACTTCTACCGATACAAATAATAAACTGTCCTTTGACTCTAATCCAGGAGTCATGAAATTGTAGCACGCTAACTTGTTGACTGGCAAGTATGGTAACATCTCCAACCCTTCGGGGTTCTTGAGAACTTTCTTCTCAGCTCACCACACACCCTGGAAATGTGAGCTCAGTGAAAACTAGGGTCCTTGTTCTATCGTATTCAGTGTTATCTGGGCAGTCTCTGAAACAATGCCTGTTCACAGTAGATGCTACATCTGTAGGCTCCTGCACAATTAATTCAATTTTATATTAGACTGTTTTTATATTACTTCTAAAATTAAAATATAATGATTATATTTGATCATCTGTACCAAAAATTCATGTAAGAATGTGGAAGTTTTACCACATGACTCATTACTTAAGAACGTAAGCACACTGTGAATATACTTACACCACTGACTTCTATACTTAAAATTGGTTTAAGATAATAAACTTTATGTTATGTAATTTTACCACAGTTAAACATTTAAATTTTTACTAAATAAGAACTTGAATATGCCAAGAAGCTATTTTTTTTTTTGGAGGAATCCCTTTAGTATTGCATAGATCTATGCTCACAGCTCTAGCCACCATCGCCTGGTGCTGTTATAAACCCACACCCTCCCTGTGATCCCCGAGCCTTTTATAATGAGGACTCAGGAACCACTGGCTTCACTAGAAAATTCCCTAGATCCTCCTCAGGGCTGAAATGTTCTTCTCTATTTTCCCACTGGTCACCTTGATCAGAACTTAGCTTCCATTCTGCTTTCTGAGGGAAATATGAAATATGGGACATATGGAAAATATGTAATATGAAACACGGAAACTCCTTGTCAAAAGTTCACTAAGCAATGAAGATGCTTCACTCTAAGCAGTGTGCAAAATGAATCAATGCTCACCAGTACTTCATAGCACAGCTATGAACATAAACATAGCTTTGTGAACTGGATCATAACTGTTAGGTATGAGCCTACAGGGAAAGGATGTGGACAAAAAGAGATGTGGAAGGGAAGAAACACAAAGAGAATGAAGAGGAGAGAGCTCAAAAAAAGAGCCCAGGATAGCAGATTAGCCAGCCAAACAGTTTTATTTCCCTTTCTCAGAGGTATGAATTTATTTACTCTGCTGTAAATGCTAAAATTGATAAACACTTTAAAAAATAAAAACGTCCAAAGTAAGCCATTTTCTCACTGAGCTCACATCTCCTTGCCCTAGCTCCACAGCTCCTCCAGCTGCCTCCAGTGATGCTTCGTGTGTAATTCTGCCAGGAATGCCATAACAACATACCACAGACTGGATGCCTTAAAGAACAGAAATTAATTTTATCACCATTCTGGAGGCTGGGAGTCCAAGATCAAGGTGTCAGCATGTTCGGTGTCTTCTGAAGACCTCTTTGCTTGTAGATGGCTACCTCCTCACTGCCCCCTACATGATCACCCCCTGCATCCATGTTGTCTGTGCCTAATCTCTTCTTAGTATTAGGACAGCAGTCATATTGAATGAAAGCCCATCCACATGACCTCATTTTTCCTTAATTAACTCTTTAATGTCCCTGTCTCCAAACACAGATTCTAAGGCACTGAGTGGGGCGGGGGGGGGGGGGGGCGGTGGAGGGGGTCGTGGAGATATTAGTACTTGACCATATGAATCTGGAGGGACACAACTCAACCTGTAACATTCCCCATCAGAGTTACCCAGGAGTCCAGGCCTGGGTTTCAGGCAGGAGAACCTGTGAGAACCTACCCTGCAAATCTAACTACAGGTGAAATGTTTCTCCCCTCCTTTTCTGTTTTCCCCCTTTTTCAACTGTAATACATAGACTTGGATTCTTCTCTAGAACTTTACCCCTTTAACAATTTCCCCTCCAGATCTAGCACAGGCAGACTGTCTCTTCTGTGCTGAATACAGTAAATGTAAATAGTCCCCATCATCTGCAAATGTCACCAGTTTTTCAGTCATCCCTAAATGTAACAGATAGAAACCCAAGTTACTGCATATTTTGTTTATGGCTCTCTTCTAAAATGATTTGGATATCGAATGGTTCATGAGACAATCTGGATATTAAATGGTTCATGTAAGAAATACTGCAAAATAAAATTTCTGTCTAAATTAATAAATCATTCCGATAGGATAATTTAGATTTGGATTTATTAACAATTAAACTAACTTATAAGACATTTCATGGAACTGAAGATAACAGAGACACAGCTACAGAAATTATATTTGCTATTAACATTAGAATAGCATTTAGGATAGCAGATCCCTAAAGAAAAAAAAAACAGTTTGCAGGGTTGCCTGGGTGGCTCAGTCAGTTGAGCATCTAACTCGATTTTGGCTCAGGTCATGCATGATTCCAGTGTCATGGGATCAAGCTCCACGTTGGGGCTTAAGATTCTCTCTCTCTCTCTTACCCTCTGCCCCTCTCTTCTGCACTCTCTCTCTCTTTCTCTGTATCTTTCTAAAAAAAAAAAAAAAAGAAAAGAGAAGAAAAGAGAAGAGAAGAAACGAAAAGAAAAGAAAAGAAAAGAAAAGAAAAGAAAAAAAAAGCAAAGAAAAGAGTTTGCAGTCACAAGTATCAATTAATGCAGACTTGTGACAAAGTTGATGAATTCACCAGTTCACACATAAATTTTTAGTAGACTACCTTCATCTGGGAAGGCATGGATAAATAACAAATTATTGATTTTTTCTGTTCATATACATAAAATGCAGATCAGTTATTTGAAGGGAAGAGTAGACTATATTCTCTATTTTCTATGATGTAAATTAATTATGTAAAGCATTTAAAGGAATTATACTGATGTATTTAATAATACTGTATCATCTTGGGATACTAAGTAGTTAATGGAGGGGAAGACAGAGTGAAAAGATGTGTGAAATATATACATAATGCCTTAGTTCCATCTGAGTAATCATGCAAAACAGAGAAAAATAAGTGCTATTAATTTTCTTATTATACTAGACATCCTTAAAATTAGTTTTCTCCTTAAGTAGCTAAGGTGTTTCTACTGCATCTGTAAATAACTTGCAATTTTACTGGGTTGGGATGAAGGTGAAGGGGAGAGTTGCAAAAATTCCAAGGGTTTCTGCCCTCAGGAAGCCCACCGCTGCCCACAGTCTCTTAAATTGGTTTATTTCCCCTCTATCTCACCCGATAATGTGTCCTATTCTATATTAGATGCCCTCTTTCTCCCATCCTTCCTGAAGTTACCACTAAAAAAGTGAGAGATTTCAGAGCCAAGCAGACTTTTTCCTGAATCCCAGCCCTACCACTAAGTAGCTATGTGACCTTAGTGAAGCTACTTCACCTTTCAAAATTTCACTTTCCTCACCTGCAAAGTATGAATAATAAAATATTTCTCAAAAATTATAGAGTCCTTCCCTTTTACTTCTTTAATTTTTTTTTTACTTTAAAAGAATTTTTTAATGTTTATTTATTTTTGAGAGACAGAGACAGAAGCCAAGCAGGGGAGGGGCAGAGAGAGAGGGAGACATGGGATTTGAAGCAGGCTCCAGGCTCCACGCTGTCAGCATGGGGCGCAACACAGGGCTCGAACTCACAAACTGTGAGATCATGACCTGAGCTGAAGTCAGATGCTCAACTGACTGAGCTGCCCAGGTGCTCCAATTTTTTTTTTTTTTTTACTTTAAATGTACTTTTCCAAAGCCCCCAGCAGTTTTGTTCAATACATCATCTTTCAATTTGGGGGGAATTGACCATACCATTTATGGACTGTTTTCAATGTGTAATTTCTTCCACTTGCTTTGCTTGCTATGGACCCATTGGCCTGAGTTACCATCTTGTACAGAGTTAAGAGGAAGGAAAATCAATCAACAACTGCATTCAAGGTACAGGAATCATGAGAACAAGAGCCAAACTACCATATATGTTTCATGGATGTTTCACAGTTCTCTCCAGAAACAACTGCTTTGCTTCACAGAATGTATTTTTCTTCTTCCTTTTACATTTTCTCAGAACCCACCTCTTCTTATGTCATCCCTGATAATCATACTGTGCAAAAGTCTGCCCATTGATTCCTATCTCAATGTAAATTCTTCCTTTACTACATCTCTTGTTTACTTGAAATATCTTGCTTATAACACAATGTTATAATAATTTTAATCATCAATGAAGCCTGTCAAAAGTAAGAATGACATTAACAAAAATGAAAAAAATGTAAATACACAGAAAGAACTGATGTGAGCAATCCATAAAAGCTCTTCTTTTCTCTGTGAGGCATTTGAAGATATTTTCTTTCTTTTTTAAAATTTTTAATGTTTATTTATTTTTTGAGAGAGAGAGAGAGAGAGAGAGAGAGCACAAGCAGGGGAGAGGGAGACAAAGAATCCAAAGCAGGCTCCAGGCTCTGAGCTGTCACCACAAAGCTGATGCAGGGCACAAACCCATGAACTGTGAGATCATGACCTGAGCTAAAATCAGACGCTTAACCAACTAAGCCACCCAGGCACCCCTGAAGATATTTTCATTTTCACTGTAAATATATAGTTGCCAATTTAAAGCAACTATGCCCAAGAGGAGCTGTGGTCTCCACAGACTGAATAGTATTCTCACACCAGGTGCAGAAGCCAGATTCACACAAACCAACAAGCAGCCGCACTGCAACCAACTCCAGAAATGACCTTGTTTCCCAACATCACTTCAAGGTGGTACATGGTGAGGGTATAAGACAAAGAACAAGTGTTAAAGTGACTGTGGTCTTAACCCAAAAGTAAAGCCAAATCTCTTTGAAATGAAAGTTCTTACCCAATGGTATAAATAGCAGAGTAGAGCCCCTACCATCTCAAAATGCTACCTTCTCACCATTCCTGCTACAGTTCCTTTCCAGGTATCGGTTTCAAAACAAAAACAAAAACAAACAAACAAACAAACAAAAACCTTACTTTTTATTGCAGTTAAAAAAAATCAAACGTCTATAACTTATTACCCAAGTAATTCATGCCTAGTTACATGGCAAAGAGTCTTAAATGTAGGCAGTTTGTGCTTATCTCTAAAACTCATTCTATTGTCCTTATTTTATGTACTGGGTGAAGAAAGAAGTCCTTCCACACAGAAGCAAGTTTGTCTGAATCTTGCCTAGAGCTGGTATGTGAGGGCGAAACAGCTCCCCTTCATTCTCATCATGGGGAGGCATTTGGTGTAAGGTCGGTTCATCTGCAACCTAATCCAAAGGTCTCAGTTTCAAACTAAACAGTTTCTTTAAAAGCGAGTTCACAACATGAAACCACAGCATGGTGCCACAGTAGCAGTCCAAGACACTGAAGCAGTGTGGTCTACAATGGAGAACTGGTCGGGGTTGGAAGGAGCCTGAGTCGTCATCCCAGGTCCATATCTGAAAAATGGCTGACCTTGGATAAGTCAGTCACACTGACACCAAGCCTCTCCACAAAAATGATGAAATAATGGAAACTGCCCTCTAACTTACACTGGTGTTCTAAATAAAACCTTTGGGAAAATAAGTTAAATTCTCAGGAAGAAAGGAACTCTGTCAATTCAGGATTCTAATACAATTAACCAGGATATACCAATGTTATTAGACACAGATTAAGCAAATCAAATCATGTACCTGGCACCATCCAGGATACTTTATGAAAGGGGTTATATAGAGTCCTTCAAACTCAAGACAAGTTGAAATGAACTGAAAGTGCCTCAACAGAGTTTAAAGAGTGATAAGTTAAAGTACAATACTTGTGAAAGAATCACAAATTCCATCTGCCCAGTAGGAACTATACCTCTAAATTCTCCATCAAACAGGCAATTTCCTAACTGGGAGGGGCTGAACAGAAAGGAAATTCAGTATATGCTTGATTGCTTTGGAGTTCTTTACATGCAACTCCCCAGTTTCCATGCTGATGTAGTTAAGACATACTCGGCACAGTTTGGTGCCATTTGGGGGTTTGAGGGAGCACTCATTAGAGTTACTACACCGTGACATCCAATCCAATATAGCACAAGGAGAATCTACTATACACATGGTGCTTTGGGATGTTTTCTTGAATAAGATAAGCACAATACAATCTGGCCTAGTGCAGATTTGACGATCTTTCAAAAGTCAGGGGTGCTAAATCGCTGACTAATGGTAATGAGGAAAAAGGGAGTTCCAACTAGAAAAAGCATGACAAAGGTTCCACTGCTCAGAAACACCTCACTAGTTAGAGTTTCATCTGTATTAAACATTCTCCTTTTGAAATACAAATATTCCTTGAGAAGGAGTCACTTTGATCAGCTCAGTTTTGGGCTTGGAATAGATGGGTTCCAAACTGAGAGTTTTGCTCAGGAACTGTGGGGTGAGCAGGAAAAGATCATTTTGGAACATTAGTCACTTTGGAAACAGTCTGGCCTGAGGAATGTAATGCAATAGGGACTTGTGAACAGCTGACGACTGCAAAGAGAGGGCACCAGGCAGAGGAAGGGGCCATGGGAGACGTACTTTGCCAATGTGGCAACATTTTCTAGTACAACCAGCCAGGAGCCACTGAGAATAATTCGCTGTGATTCCTTGGTCCCCAGTGCCATAGGATGTGGACTCTTATTCTGTCGGAAGAACATAAGTTAAGGGTTCAAAGACATGGGCTTGGTTCTCTCACAATGAGCTATCCACATTTCTTCTGTCTGCCTCATCCTATACCTCTGCCACGTAGCATGGTTTAGATTTGCTTCTGCCAGTCTTCCTGCAGTATTTTAAGAATAAGTAATTGAATTTCTTTGTGAACCACATTTGGTGCCAAAATCTGAACAATGCTAGCAATTTTAAATAAGTGAAAATTCCATAGGTGACCAAAGTTATTATTTCTTCTAATAAGAATAGGCTGCCTATGTGTATGCTTTTAAGAAATAAGAGTCTTGATGCCTACACATTTAATGTTTCTAAAAATATAAAACTGTCCTATGCACAATAAAAAGCCAAAATAATTTTAGTAGAGATCCAGAACACTTTCTGAGAAGTTTAAGAATAGGGGAGCAGTAGAATAGGATTGATTACTTCAAGCCAGGTGGACTCCTAAAATAATACGCATTAAGTCATATAATCTCCAAAGCAACCTAAAAGGAAATTGCTATTGGTATGCCCATTTGATAGGTTAGGAGACTGAAACATAAAGAATATCTGCTCCAGGTACCACAGCCAGTAAATACGGAAGCCAGGATTCAAAGCCAGACAATGTGACACAAAAACCCACACTCTACTAGGGGTTGGCAAACTTTTCCCATAAGAGCCAGATAGTAAATATTTTCAAATCTGCAGTCCATATAGCCTCTACCACAGCTACTCAATTTGCCTTGGCAGTGGGAAAGCAGCCACAGACAATATGTAAATAGGCATGACTATATCAATAAAACTTTATTTAAAAAACAGGCAGGTGGATGACTAGATTTGCCCTGGGGCTCTAGGGTGCTGACCCCTGTTCTTAACCATTATATGATACTGCCTCTTGGAATGAATATATAATTTCACTCTGAAAAACTGAAATCATTTGTTTGCTTCTGTATTTGGCACACACTGACCTCTTTGTTACTCTATTTAGTAGCTCAAGATGATGATACACTGAAAATGTATGTCTCCCTTTTATTAAAGCTTAGGTTTTAGCAGTTGGGATATCTCATAATTTATCACTCTGAAATAGAAGCACAGAGGCTATCGTTTGTAACTGCACAATCCTCTCAGGCTTTAACGAGCAAGAAAACACACTCTTTTGACTCAAAAAGCTGTCCATGTAGAGCATCCAGCTTGGTTGTTAGGGTGTTTGTTTCCAAAGATCAAGCGACAATGTAATACAGTCTGATGATCCAGGACACATGTGAGGATAAAGTCTAAGCTGAAAATATTCCCGGAGAACTTAAACTAAGATCAGAGGCATTGTCACCAGGCATGTGGCAAGTTGGAGTTTGGAAAATGTGCTGTCTTGTATGAAATCAGTGTCCCACTGAGTGCCCCACCTTTGACACAGCTGCAATGGGAGGAGGTCAGATTTACAAGTGGTGTTGACCTCGTTGTCAAGGGAAGTAAAGCAAGTTTGGTTCCACTCTCCATCCCTTAACCTGACAGGGAAAAGGCTTCTGCAAAAAATCATGAAACTGACCCCAGTGGGCTTCCTGCAATTTAGCGTTGTGTATTTGTATCTCCATTCTCTACTACCTCTCCTGCAAAGATGGTTCTATTTCTTTTGCTTGGGTGCTGTACCATATGCCTACGTGTCAGAGAAACCACGCATTAACAATGAAGTGTTCATACTGATAAACCAGCAAAGATGTTGGCTAATCTACTTCCCAATTCGCCTGTTCCTAAATCACAATATTAGTACTTAAGCATTACAGCTAGGTTGACTGTTTCCTTTGCCCTATTCATATTCTATTCCTCCCTCTCTCCCTCTCTCCCTCTTTTTCTGTTATTCGCTACCTGGTTACCTCGTTTCTATAGCTACTAATAGCAGAGCTACCCTCGAAACTATAATGGAGTTTGCTTTCTCATTCTTATTTTAAAGAAAATAGAAAATTGAGTACTTTAAAACTTAGTGAATTCCTGCTTTTTAATTGCTCTGGTTCTGATGGAAAATCTACTTCGCTGTACCTGATTTTATATCATTTGAAATGGGGTTGCCATCATATCCACATTTAGATTATGGGACAAAGTTATCTTTTCTTGAACTGAATTCTGAAAAATAAACAACTATCCTCATTTCCAATAGAGAGCGGGAGAAAATGAAACCCACGTGTATTTGCACAAATCTTTTAGATATCACTCTGAATTAAGAGAAAATGTATGACAGTTTGAATTTGGCAATTACAAATTCCAATTAAATGTTCTTTTTTTTTAAGTACAACTATATGTATTACAAATAAAAATGTCCCATTTTTGCCTGGAGGACAGAAAATAGTTTAGCAAATTTATGGTAAAGCAAATTTTTTTCTATCGATCAATCCCTAGAGGGGCATTAACTACTCTTTAGGGAGCTTACTGCAGACGAAGGCATAACAGACGTGCACAAAAGACAGAGTAAGAATGCTGAGACGTGGAGGAGGAAATGGAACACTTTAACATTACATCCTGGTCATACCAAGGTCCATTGACCCTGTATTCATTCCAGATAATTAATTTACAACACATTAAACCTCAATGTGAAGCAGGCTGTTCTGCATCAACTGCATAGGAATAAAAAGTGTTATTGATTTAGGATTTCTATTGTATCGTGTGCTGACAGAAACGACAACAACCGAGTTATATCTCAAAGACAGGACAAACCTCTGTCAAATGACAGAACAGCTAAATAAGTGCACTCGAATACACTTAGCCGGGGTGACACTGCCTGACAGGAGCTCTGTGCCATGAACTAGGAAGGATAATTAGAGCCAACCAAAGCGTCTAATAAATATTGATAAATAAGCACTCTAGAAATCAAATTTGGGGATGTGATAATGATCTTCTTTACAGTAAAGGTCTAAAATAGCCCCCTGCCCTCTGCCAAATCCAACCATTAATATTTATTAAATAAAATATGAGGGTACCATTAATTTTACACAACTGACATGAATCGAAGCTGTCTTCCTCTTGAAGCATAGAAATTATAAGGGTGAGGCCACACAAGCTTGAAGTCATGATGTTTTGAAGATGCTGAAAGAACCAGTCATCAATTTAAAAAGTCAAGTGGCCTCATGAACTAGTATAGCTAGCAGATGCGGGGAAGAATAAAAAATGAGTAATACTGTTTGAGTTCACCTCCTCAGTGACCAAGGGCAAGTCACTGAACTTTTCTGAAGCCACAACAGTCACATCTGTAAAGCAGAAGTAATGCCCTCTCTATTTGACTCACAGGGCCAATGACAGGAATAAATGAGACAATACATGTGAAAGTGACAGTAAAGATTATTCAGTTCTATTTAAATATGTTATTGAAATGATTTTATTTGTAAATTGATTTTTAAGAAGAATGTAGCAACAAGCACTTCTTTTAAAGGTGATACAAAAAACAAAACAAAACAAAAAAAATAAAGGTGATACATTCTAAACATGATTTTCTAACATATCACAAATTCTCTTCATTTTTCCTATGTGGTTTATAACACTTTAATTTAGCCTGAAAGGACCTATTTTAGGTCAAAAAAGTAGGACAGGATGGTGATGTACATATCAGTAACAAAGTTAAAAATAAAGTTCTAAAAATTATTACTTAAAAATTCAGATACCCATTACTCCATGGGTCAAACTGACATGACCTGAGTCCTTTCCTTTCCCTAACTCAAGAGCCTCTATATGTATCAAAGGATTCCACTATATGCAATACCCAACATATTCTTTCTTGTTTTATAAACCACCTGTCCAAATACCTTTGCCACATCTACAGTAGAATTTTCATATCTACAGTAGAAAGCTGACAGGACCATCTGTAAGTATGTTGATTTCTTACAAGTTCTTCCGATAATAAAAATAGGATTGCAGTAAAACTACACTGTCCACTGTGGCAGACACTAGCCACACATGAGTATATAAATGTAAATTAGTTAAAATTATAAAATTAAAAATTCAGTTCCTCAGTCACCTTAGCCATATTTCAAGGCCTCAACAGCTATCTGTGGCTGGCTGGTGACCACCATAATGAACAGTGCAGATACAGAACATGTCCATCGTCACAGAAAGTTTTGGTGGTCAGTACTATTATAGAGTCTTTGGAGTCATAACCTCAGATCAGCATCTCCAGGTATTGAGCCTTATCCACTTCACGGCAGTAAAACACTCTTCACTCTTCACTTAGTAACACTGCAAGGTCCTGCTCTTCCAGCTTCTCACAGCCTGAGTTTCTTAGTGGGTATGAGACAATTAAACTGTCTTATTTTGGGGCGCCTGGGTGGCTCAGTCGGTTAAGTGTCCAACTTCAGCTCAGGTCATGATCTCGAGGTTGTGAGCTCGAGCCCCACGTCAAGTTCTGTGCTGACAGCTCAGAGCCTAGAGCCTGCTTCTGATTCTGTCTCCCTATCTCTCTGCTCCTCCCCTGCTCATGCTCGTGCTCTCTCTCTGTCTCTCTCCTCTCTCAAAAATTAGTAAACATTAAAATTTTTTTTAATTTTGTCTTATTTTGTTTTTGCTACCATTCTCAGCACTTGATTAGAGAAGCATGGTTATGAGGGTAGTAACATTTATGCAATGAGAAAAAACTAGAAATAAAAAGAGTAAAGTTGAGTAAATAAAGAGTCTTCCTAGGCTTTCTGGGACCTACCTTCTTAACGGGATCCTTAAATCTAGGTGATTTCTCTTTTTTTGTTTAAATAAATTTCATTTAGTGGGTAAATTGCTATGTCCAATTTTCTAACAAACTCAGTGGAATCACAGAGAAATTGTAAAACTTGCAGAAAGATGAGTCAACATATGGTCAATGCAGCTGAGAGGACAGGCTCATTAAAGTACCTATTAGTCCATAAAACTAACGAAAGCATGGCTGTTGGCATAACCAGAGTGAACAATTTAAGGGTGAGCAGAAGACAGCTAGCATTTACTAAACACTATGCATTCACAGTAACCCTACAAAGTAGGTAAAATGAATCCTATTAATAGAACAGAAAACTGATGTTTAGAGTATAACTTTCCCAAAGTTACACAGCTATTAAATGATGTATATATCATTTAAATCTACATCTATCTAGCTTCAGAGATCTTATTTTCTTCCATAAAACTCTAAAGACCTCCAAAAAGAATAGTACTGTCAATAAATTATGTGATTCCTGCCTCCTAATCATGGATAAAATCAAGACTTAAGACTTTCCTCAGAGGGCAGTTGGCAAAGAACGAAATAATAGTAAATTCTATCCAACCTGAAGCATATGAAGAAAAAGACTGGGTGGGGGGGGGGAGAACTTAACAAAGCCTCAATAATCTGTGGAATAATATTAAGTGATCTCATAAATAGATAAATGGAATTCCAGAAAAAGAAGGGGAACAAAAAATATATTTGATGATATAGTGGTAGAATGTTTTTTTTTTATAAATTTGATGAACACTATAAATCCACAGAACTAAGAACCTCAATGAACTCCAAGCAGGATAAACAAACAAAAAAACACCAAGGCACATGATATTCAAATTGCTGAAAACCAGTGATAATACCTTAAAAACAGAAATAGGAAAAGAAAGACATGTTACATACAAGAGAACAAAGATAAAAAATAATCTCACTTTTCTCATCAGAAACAATGCAAGCTAGAGGATAATGAAACAACATATTTAAAATACTGAATTAAAAAAAAGAAGTCAACCTACTGTTCTATATCCAGAAAAAATACCCTTCAAAAATGAACAGCAAAGGGGCGCCTGGGTGGCGCAGTCGGTTAAGCGTCCGACTTCAGCCAGGTCACGATCTCGCGGTCCGGGAGTTCGAGCCCCGCGTCAGGCTCTGGGCTGATGGCTCAGAGCCTGGAGCCTGTTTCCAATTCTGTGTCTCCCTCTCTCTCTGCCCCTCCCCCATTCATGCTCTGTCTCTCTCTGTCCCAAAAATAAATAAACGTTGAAAAAAACAAAAAAAAAAAAAAAATGAACAGCATGGGAAAATCTTCATGACATTAAATTTGACCATTATCTCATGAATGTAACATCAAAAGCACAGGCAACAAAAGATAAAAGAGACAAACTGGACTTCATAAAAATTAAACACTTTTATGTACCAACAGATACTACCAAGAAAGTAAAAAATAACCTATTGAATGAGCAAAAATATTTGTAAATTACTTGTCTGATAAAAGATTAATATTAATGTATAAAGAACCCCTACAACCCAAAAACAAAATACAAACAACCCAATTCAAAAATAGGCAAAGGACATGAATACACATTTTGCCAAAGAAGATATGCAAATGGCCAATAACTACATTAAAAGATACTCAAATTTCATTCATCATTAAGACAATACAAATCAAAACCACTCTGAGATATCACTTCACCTTCTCAGATGGCTATGATTTTTTTAAACTGGAAAATAACATGTGTATGCAAGGACATGGAGACATTGGAATACTGTTCATTGCTAGTGGGAATATAAAATGATATAGCTGCTACAGACAAGTTTGGCAGTTTCTCAAAAGGTTAAACAGAAATATCACATGACCCAGCATTTCCACTCCTAGGTATATATCCAAACAAATTGAAAGCAGAGAAATAAACAGGTATTTGTATACCAAATTTTGCAGTAGTGTTATCCACCAAAGCCAAAAGGTAGAAACAACCCAACAGATCCATCCATCAACAGATGCATGGATAAACAAAACGTGGTCTATGTATACAACAGCATGTTATTCGGCCATAAAAAGGAACAAAATTTTGATAGGTGCTACAACATGGATGGATCTTGAGAATATTATGCTTAACTAAATAAGTCAGACACTGTGTATTGATATTGATGATTCCACCTACATGAGATACCTAGAATAGGTAAGTTCATGGACACAGAAAGTAGTACTGAGGTTACCAGAGACTGGGGGAAGAACAGAGGGTAAGTTATTATTTAACATGTACAGAGTTTTGTTGGGGATGATAAAATGGTTTGAGTGTAGACAGTGGGTGATGTTACACAACACTATGACTGTATTTAATGTCACTGAACTGTACACTTATAAATGATTTAAATGATAAATATTATGGTACATATATTTTACCACCAAAAAAAGAAAAATATGACAAAATAAAACAATTTAGATGAGCAAAAAGAAGTAAAAAAATCAGTTATGATCCCCTCATCTAAAGATAGCCAGTTACAGTTTGATGTAAAATATTTACTTTTTTTAATTCACAGTTATAGGTTTAACAACAAAAATTAAAACATACACCATAAGACATTGGGAGAAGAAAGTAGAAGAACTGATTCCAATGCCTCATCTCCCGCCACCCTGGTTTCTATTTCATGGTCCAGCAATGTCCATGAGCTTTATAGTACACTCACTTTCCACTCACTTTCTCACTCATTATTGCTCTTCTCAATCTGTATACACTAGCTGTCTCCATTTCCTCACTTTACAATTCACTCCTCACTCTTGTCAATTAGGTTTTAGCCTTACCAAACATATTCTTAATAAGATAATGTCTTGGGTGGATTCCCCAGAAGCAGATCCTGAGATGGGTATTCTTGTGCAAATGATTTATTCATGGGATGCTCTCAGAAAAATGGAGTGAGAGAAGCATAATTGGGCAGAAGGGGAAAAGTCTAAGCAAGAATGTCATCTCAACTGGAGGCTAGCTTTAGCCAAATCCACAGGGAGTTCTATGAATTGCCCCACAGAGGCAAAAGAGATGGACTTGTCTACCTCCACGTCAGTTAGTCATTGGTGGTAAGCTGCATAAAGAGTGGAATTGGGGAGTGGCTTACTGGAGCTGACTTGTATGGCGTGTGAGAACCAATTTTTAAATTTCTTAAAATTTTGCAAACTGGTTGTTAAACACAGCTACTATTAAAAATTAAATTATATAAATTTACAATTAAAGTATATTAAAAACAAAGGTAATAAATACTCAAAATGCATCACTTCCTAATTATGTTGCTGTATTTTATCCATGTTCTTGAAGTTAATCACATCTATTATATGCTGTAGGTAGAACTACTATATAATGGTATGTTAATGAACATCTCTTTCCAATTCCAGGTTCACAACATCACATTGGTAGCACTAAATCAGTCACAATGAGAGTATTTATGTACAAGTTGACAGACACTACAAATTAGGGCTTGGTTTACTGTTTTTTAATCAAGTAATCTTAAGGTGATGGAGAAAACCTTAATGAAGTAGCCGTTACATTGTGAATAGCACAAAAAAAGTTAAGAAAATACTCTTGGATGTATGTGAAAACTACTATCTGATTCAATAAAGAAGCCATTCATGCCACTGGCAAATGAGTGAAATCCTGCATACATACCTGCTGTTTCATTTCCATACTACTCATTAACATAAACACAAATATCAACCAGCATTTATGTAACTGCATTTGTCAGTCATTTGAATACATAGACATTGGCTATGAATACAAGAGTTTGGTGGAAAGAAGAAAGAAGACAAAAAGGAAAGCACTCCATAAAAATCAATTAGCTATATAGAATTTGGAATAAAGAATATTTGACATTTGATTATTATTGTATACTACATGCCTTTTACATCAGTAAAATTTATAATAAAAGTAGACAGATAGATGGACACAGGCAGATAGAGGCATAAATTTCTTTTCCAGAAAGCTGAGTGTTAAACATTTGCAAACATATTATGGAGGAAGAGGTGGGGAATGCAACTCCCTCCATTTGGACAAGGGCAATTCTTCAGAAAGGGCAAATTGTGAGCAAAACATCTCACAGTATCAGGAGCATAGATGCAACAGCCTGGTAGAAAGAATCTGGACAGGATGAGATGTTCCTTGACCTACGGGCTATGTCCCCATAAGCCCATCAAAAGCTAAAAATATCTAAATTGAAAATGCATTTAGTACACCAAACCTACCAAACATCATAGCTTAGCTTAGCTTACTTTAAATGTGCTCAGAACATTTACATCAGCTGACAGTTGGCACAATCAGCTAACACAAAGCCTGGCTGATAACAAAGTGTTGCATAGGTCATGTAATTTATTGAGTATTATACTGAAAGTGAAACACAGAGGGTTATATGGGTACAGAATGGTTGTGTGTCTACTGTTTACCCTAACAACTGTGTGGCTAACTGGGGGATGGGACTTGCTGCCCAGCATCACAAGTGAGCATCTTACCACGTATCGCTAGCCCAAGAATAGAGCAAATTTTCAAAGTACGGTTTCTACTGAATGTATACCACTTTTGCACTATTATAAAGTTGAAAATTTGCCAGACCATCATAAGTCAGGGATCATCTGTAGATGGCTAATGGCCTCTCTGTTGTTAAGCACAACAGACTCATGATTTTCAACCACTTTGCACCAAATGGAGGAAGTTGCATTCTCTACAGTAGCTGATGGCTGACCTTTCCCTTCTCCTTTAAACAGACTTCTTTTAGATCTCTTGACATTACACCCTCATAGCTTTCCTCCTAACTCTTTGGCCTATTTTCTCCACACTCCTTTGTCTTCTCCTCCTCCATTAATTGTTGGAGCTCATCCAGCTCAAAGGCCTCTTTTCTTCTCATTCCACATTCTCTTGTAGGCCTCCTAATCTACCCCAGGCTTCATTTACTAGAGGAACTGCAATGGCTTCTAAATGTCTACTTTCAACCCAGGTTTCTCTTCTGAGGCCCAGACCCATGTCTCCTATTGTCTATTCAAACAACTCCACTTGGATATTTCAAAGGTGTTCCAGTCTTGATATGCCCACAAATCAAAGCCTGATTCCAACCCTCCAAAAGTATTTTTCTTCTTCTTCCTCCAGTATTCCATATCTTAGCAAATGGCATTACAATTCACCCAGTTACTTGTGCCAGACATCTGGAAACTATCCTTCACGTCTTCCCAACACCTTTCCTATGCCCCCACCAGCAAATGTTATTTCTATACATTTCCTGAATTTGTCACTTCTACATTCACACTGTAATCTCTTACTCAAGACAGGCTGCTCTCCCTGACAAGTATGCTTCACCTCCACTCTTTTCGCTGCTACTGGGGCCCTGAAGTCTGTGACGCTAATTTGGTCCGATGCCGAGGCAGCCCACCCTAATCCCTTAACCACAGGGCTCTACGTGGGCTATATATGGGTTATAATAAGCTTTCCCTCTGCATCATCTCCACTTTCCCCTGAATGGTCACCCACATAATCACTTTGGTGCCAAGGCGTTCTACAAAGCAGTCCCTTCTTCAAGTCCCACACTTAAGATTCAGCAAAATTTTCTGTGGGAGTTCCTCTAGACCTCTATCTCCTTTCTCCTGACTTAAACTGAGAGAACATTTAGGATAGATGTGTCTCAACCCCAAACACTCCTATCTGCATTGCCATTCTTCCTCCCACCATTTACAAGGGCAGGGACAGACAGGGTTCTCTGCTCTTCTTCTTGTATGCCAAAGAAATGCAAATTAAAACAAATAACTACTTTTTTCCCTAACAAAATAGCAAATTAGTTTTATTTGAAAATACTCAGGGATAATGAGAATGAGGTGAAATAAATATTTTCAGACAGCATGGACAGGAGTGTAATTTGATACTGTCTCTCTTTGGGGGAAATACCTGGCAATATGCATCTTTCACTCAAATGCAGTAATTCTACTTCTGTGAATACATTTTGAAAACTACAAAATACAGATGAAAATATAGGCACAATAATACTCATCAGGATGTCATTTACAAAATCCAAAATTTTAAATGACCTAAATCTCAACCAATAGGAAATTAGTAATATAGCATATGGTACATATGTATGGGGAAATATGATGGCTGTTTGAAAACTGGAATTGCTTATATTGTAACAGCTAGAAAGACAGGATCACACTTTTTTCAAAAATTCTATATACTATATGATCTCAACTAAATAAAAAAACATCTGAAAATGTTGTAAGTCGATACAACAAAATGTTACTCCTAAGAGAGAAGCTTATGCTTTTCTTTCTTCCACATGATACTGTCTTATAATTTTCATCTTTACTACTTTCCATTTACTCATTCAACATACTATTGAGCATAATTATATGCTATTATTCATCATTCTTGACATTGGGGATACTGCAATGGAAAAAGAAAACAGATGAAATCCCTACTTTCATGGAGCTTTGCCTGTTTAAGATAAACAAAAATTAGAATATATAGTATATATATACTACAACAGATAGAAAGTTATTAAATGTTGGAGAGAAAAAAATCAGCAAAAAATAGGGATTGAGAGTGCTAACAAGAGGGTGAAGAGTGTGATTTTAAACAGGACAGTCAGGGCAGCAGTCAGGGCAGCCTTTGAGCACAGACCTTAAGGAGATGAGGACAAAGCCATGTGAGGTCTGGGGAAGTGTTGCTGGCGGAGGAAATAGCAGGTACAAAGGTTCTGGGGTGGGAGTGTGCCTGGAGTGCTCAAAGAACAACAAAGGGGCCAGTGGAGCCAGAGCAAATAATCATGGCAATCTTTTATACTGAGCTAGAGATAAATATTTCTGAAAAATAAAATATAAAGATATATCTGTATCAGTGCAGATACTTAATATATGAAAGCAGAGTAAGAAAACCTGCATCTAGTGAAATTGATTATACGGAGGTTCTGTTTATTTTCATTTTTCTACTTGTTTTCCAATGACTCAATTCAAAAATTTAAATTGGAATTATTATAAATTCCAAACACAAGATTTTGCTTGTAAAAGCAGGTTTTATAAAATACTCTTACCGTAAAAAGACATTACATGTCCCTCAAAAGATAATGTAATGTAATAAAGTAACTCAATGAAATATTAGACTACAGTTAAAAGCAATCAAAATGGACATATCACAAAAGCATAACGTTGACTGAAAAGAATTTACTGGACAATATGTGCAGCAATATGCCATTAAGGTAACTTATTAAGCATTAATAAAACAGTGATATACTATATGTCATTAATGGAGGCACACAGGTGTGTAATGTTATACAAAACAAATAGGTAACATACCACACACAAGTGACCATTGTTACCCAAAGAGGTGGTAGGAGAAAAAATTGGAAAAGGTCAAAAGGAAGATTCAAGATGGGAAGAAAACACGGCAAAACATTAGTTGTTGTTATGTGACGTGGAAACAAGGGTGCTTGTTCTATAATTCTTTGTACTTTTTAGTATTTTTTTTAAATTTTTCTTATAAAGGAAGGAAGGAAGGAAGGAAGAAAAATGAAGGAGGAAGGAAGGGAGGGAGGGAAGGAGGAAGAAGGAAGGAAGGAAGGAGGAAAGGTGGGGGAAGGGAGGCTGGGGAGGTAAGGGAAGGGAGGCCTATTTTCCACATCTGAGGTAGTCAAGTGTATTAAAATCAACAAATGTTCAGTGACCACCTATGAACCACAGACACTGTTTCTGGGGCGAAGTGTACCAAAATTAATGAGACACAGGCCCTTCCCTGGAGAAGTTTCCCGGCGAAGTCTGGTAAGCACACAAGTATGATTAAAAAAATTTTTTTTTAATTTCAATAAAAACCCTCTAATTGCTAGTGCCTTATTCTAGATAAATTATCACTGATAATAGCTAAATTTCATTTTCATTAAGTATTCTAATTTAACTAGAAGGGGGATACCTGCTAAAAATAGGTACATTGACATCAAATAGGAAGAAGCAAAAGAAGCTCACAATCATAAGCATGAAGAGGGGAGGGGTCCATTGCCACTAATACCCCATTGTGAATGACCATAATCAAATCTCAATTAGCTGGGCTGTTTCATCTGCAAATCAAAAAAAACAAAAACAAAAACAAAAAACAAAAAACCTAACTCCAACTTACTTAATCAAAGTTCACATATTAAAAAGTCCAGATATAGTTCTAGCTTTCAGTTCTAGCTAGAGTCAGGTCTGTATCCAGATGCTCAAGCAATATCACCTAGAATCAATCAATCTCTTTTTTCTTTTCTCTTTTCTTCTTTTCTTTTTCTTTTCCTTTTCTTTTCTTTCTTCCTTTCCTTTTCTTTCCTTCTCTTTTTCTTTCTTTCTTTCTTTCCTTCCTTCCTTCCTTCCTTCCTTCCTTCCTTCCTTCCTTCCTTCCTTCTCATTCTCGGTCTGCAAACACTTGGATCTGCCATCTTTTGCCATGGCAAATATCTCAGGCAGGTCCTCCATGTAAAGTGAGAAAATGGTCACCAGCAACTCCAGCTAAAGAGAGCACTTCGTACACCAGTTCCACACTGATACTCACTAGCTCCTATTGAACTGGCTTTGGAAAGTGTCTACCACTGTAGCCAAGAGATATCATCACCTCCACAGAAACCCCATCAACTGAGAGTAAAAGACAGGTCATTTTCCAAAGAAAAAAAAATGGTGTAGGCAAAAACAAAAGTAGACATATGAAAAAAGGTTTACAAAATATTTTGTCATTAAGTTGTGGTAATAATAATATCAACAATATCAAGCTCTGTGCTAAGCAGACTACAAACATTATCTCATCTCGAGCACACAACATCCTGTGAAGTAGATACTCGGTACATACTGACTTTAAAATTGAACAACTCAAATCTTGAGGCAGTTAAATTGCCCAAAATCGCCCCCATTAAGGAGCAGGAACAGAATTGGCACCCAGATGGTAGATTAATCATTACTTTCAAAGGATCAAATGATTCCAAATGAGTTCTATATATATTTGCTTTTAAAGATGATTATAATCCAGACCAAGAAAGATACTTTGAAAATGCTTAAATAATAAATCCAGTTCCAGTTAGTAACTCTCTTCCAACTGCCATACTCACCTTTCTCCATTTTCCAACTATCCTCTTTCTTAGCAATCCCTCCTCTTTCCATTCCATGCTGCATATAAAGGAACCTGACACAACCTCAAATATCAATAATCCAACTCAATGCAGTAAATATGTATGAAGTGCTACTATGTGCAAGGCTCCAGATCTCAAACTTGAAAATACAGTCTTTATGTTAGGGAGTCCACAGTTTAGGACTAAAGACAGACATATCTCCCTATCTCTCATTCTTACCTGTATCTCTCCTTTTCTGTCCCTTTATTCCTTTTTTTCCTCAGGTTGAGGAGGCAAAGAGTAAGAACCAAAGTCCACCCAGTTCTCCACTAGCCAAGCCTTATACCCTGGCCCAAAGCTCTACCAGCCCAGAAGAAGGGAAGACTTTTTCTAAAAAAAAAATAGTTTTAAACAAGGGTGCCATATATAGTAAGAAAGGTTTTCTTGGGGCACCTGGGTGGCTCAGTTGGTTAAGCCTCCAACTTCAGCTCAGGTCATGATCTCACAGTTTAGGAGATTAAGCCCCACATAGGCCTCTGCATTGACAGAAGGGAACCTGCTTGGGATTCTCTCTCTCTCTCTCTCTCTCTCTCTCTCTCTCTCTCTCCCTCCCTCCCTCCCTCCCTCCCTCCCTCCCTGCTTCCCTCTCTCTCTGGCCTTCCCCCACTTGTACTTTCTCTCTCAAAATAAATAAATAAACTTTAGAAAGAAGTTATTTTAAAAAAAGGTTTTCTTTCTTTTCTTCTGTCCTTCCTTTATGCTTGCTTCCATCATTATGGGCCATTATCTGTCTAGGTGTTAGGTATACAATGGTAACCAAAGCAGGGTTTCTATACTCATGAATTTAAAGCCTAATGGAAAATGTGAATCGATAAAGTATTATATGAGAAGAAAATACAGTAATATAAATATGTTTTTAAAAAGGAGCATGGTGGGGCGCCTGGGTGGCGCAGTCGGTTAACCGTCTGACTTCAGCCAGGTCACGATCTCGCGGTCCGGGAGTTCGAGCCCCGCGTCAGGCTCTGGGCTGATGGCTCAGAGCCTGGAGCCTGTTTCCAATTCTATGTCTCCCTCTCTCTCTGCCCCTCCCCCGTTCATGCTCTGTCTCTCTCTGTCCCCAAAAAAATAAATAAAACGTTGAAAAAAAAATTAAAAAAAAAAAAAAAAGGAGCATGGAAAGAGTAATTAACTGAACCTGAAGAGAAAGAGGAAGAGAGTGGTCAGAGGAATGCATTTCTGAGCTGGGTTTAAAACGTCTATTGGACCTTGCTGAGCGGACAAGAGAGAAAAGCAACCAGGCATTAAAAATAGAATACACAAGGGCTCAGAGGTGCGAAACACCACTGTAAGTCATATTTGCTCTGGCATTAGGGGAATTTTCTACCTCCCAATCTGCAATTGACCTCAAAGTGGTCCCATAGACTAAAATCAGCTTTGAATAAAGATTCTAACTATATTATTTTCCAAATCCAGGCAGTAAAAATCATGTAGCATCAGTAAGCTACATTTTCAACTAGAATCTACCTCTACAAAGGCAAAATTATATAGCATTAGAATTTGCTCATGATCCAAAACTAGGCAGGCGTCAAGAAAAAAAGTGGAACAATTTCATTTCAAAACAGAAAAAAAAATAGGTATCATTTAAATTAAAAAAAAGAAAAGGAAGCACCTCCTTTCTTTGCACCTCATCCTCAATCTATACTCCTAATTTTACCCAGACAAGTGCAGCCAGGCTTCCCTGCTCTCTTATTGTGTGGAGATGGCTCTGGCAAACAGATCTCTGTGCATCTGAGCAAAGCACGGGTGGGGATTATTGACCACATTTGTTGATGGGTCTGTTCAACTCTACTGAGAAATGTTTGCTTAGGAAAGAGCCAGGATGGTGCCAATACAAAAGCTAACCCACCCATTTCTTCATACGACATGTTGGTCTTCATGAAGTGTGGTCTGAGGTCATTTGTGGGCCACCAGAGAGAATGAATGCATGGCTGATTTTATGAGGCCTGCCAAGAGATAAGGAGCAGGCTGCAGCTTTAACTGCTACAAGGTCAAATACTTGACCAAAAGTGAAAACAAAAATGAAGGAAGCAGAATGTTGCAAATGACAGGGAAAAAAAAAAAAGAGAGAAACAGAGACAGAGAGAAAGGATCTCTTAAAATCATACAACATAAGGAATGCAACTGAAAAATAATCATACTAAGGTCGCTTTATGAATCTTTGTGTAGTTGCTATTCTTTCTTTTTATGATCATCTCAAGTAACTAAGTACATATGGCATGTTTGTAAGTAAAGCAGTCGATGAAGTCAGTTACACCTCTGCATTTATTACCGTGCCCCTGAGTATTATTAACTTTTACACTCTCCATAAAATATAATTTATCACTTAAATAATTTGCTTTGTGTCAGGGTTCAGTGTGCTCCAGTGCTTTCCTGCTCATTAAATGAGATATTTTTACTTAATGAGCCAAGGATGTCCTTTGTATTTAACATTTGAATTGATTTCTAACACTTCATTTTTATAATAGTTTGGTATGTGATTCTAAAAAATGTGGGTTTCATTTCACAATGTCAAAGGAAAACAATACAGAAAATTGTTAAATATATGTGGAATTTAGGTGATAAATGGTTTTATCCTTAACTAACTATAAAGACTGAGTGAACAAAAATCATGAAAGTATGCAATCATAAAATAATGATTTTTTACACTAGTGAGCAAATCATGGAATTTGGGAACTGAAGTATCTATCAATTGTTCAAAACAAAACTTCACTCGAAGCCACACAGAGAAAAAGTTATCATCTTATGTGAAATAGAAAGTCTTAAGTCAAAGCTGCTGTGGTTGACTGAGCAGCGTGGGATTGTTTTCAACATGTAGAGCTACTATGTTCTGATTCAAGATTGTCTACATGACAAAAATGACTGGCTGCTTGGACATTTCTTTTCATTTAACAAACCAAAGCTTGAGAATTGAAGTCCCATGTTTCCTAAGTCATTTGCAAGTCATTCAGTATTCTAAACAACTGTAGATACTTACTGTCACCAGACAGGGAAAGAGGGGAAAAAAAAGGGTTTTTGATCTGAGTATTATATTATAATATTATACAAACAAAAGTATTATATTAGCCCAAATTATTTATAATTCACAATATATTCCCATGTGTATTTTGATGTAAAGCTTCTAATTTTAGATAACAGCACACTGGATTTTTCATTTATTAAGATTTATTTTAGCCTTTAAATAGGTATGAATATATCACTACAATATATATCGCATCATATGTATATATCTTTATATATAGTATAGCATCATTAAGGAAAGCAGGATTTAAATGATTTGAGAACAAAACAGTCAAATGCCCATTTTCATTTTACAGTTTAGAGAACTTGAGCATTCTTCTCTTGTTTCTCACTCAGCATTGTCTCTCATTCTATATCCCTTGCCTATTTTTTCAGATCCATGAAAATGGAGTGTCATTCTGATTGTCTGTGATGACTAAACACCAGATGGATAAGACCTTGAAACATTAGTACCAAATCTGCCAATAAACATTTCCATGGTCAAATAAGCTTGGGAAGTAATGCCTCTTTTAGTCTTCACTTGTAGATTCACAAAGCACACGAGCATTTTTAAAACTATGGGAGATCCTGCAGAGAAAAACTTGTTTATCCCAGAGTTTCTCAAACTTATTAGACTATGGAAACTTTTGGTCCAAAAACACTTTGAAAAATCCCTTTCATCTAGGGTTTCTTCATCTAGGGTTTCATCTAGGGTTTCTTTCATCTAGAGTTTATCAATTAATTAAATAACCAGTTGGTTCAGTGACTGAGTTTGTTTTTTAGAAAACATCCTTCCCCATGCTCCATATCCCAGTCCCCAGGGCAGCCATTTACAATTCTGAATATTGGTTGCCTTTCAGATTGTATTTATGTGTATGGCACCCCCTGGAGTTGCATCGTATAGGACTTATGGATTGTGTGCCTCCATCCCCATGTTTGACCTCTCTAAACCCTGAGGTTTGTAGCATATAGACAGTATCTATTCCATATGTAAGACAGGAAAAATCAGTTTAAATATTTCACTAGAGAAATAAAGTATTAATCAACTGAAAAGTAAGTGTGACTTGGAGAAAAGTTTACATTATGAAATATTTCAAAGAAATGCAAATTCATTATTTGAAAGAACATGGTATCTTTAGAACCAATGCCCTGGAAGATCTAACTTTAATAATGCAATAGTAATTATTAGTACAAAACTATTTTCAATTAATTTATTAAAAGTATTATTCATTTAAAAAAATTATCCCAAGTCCTAATGCAGTATTAATTCCAAGTTCACATAATCCAAAATAATAAAAATTGAGTAAATCTTGATAACTTGGGCCAAAATAGATATTTTAAAAAAACAAACAAAAAAAACAGGGCATTTGTAAATTACTTGATTCACTTAAAAAACTGATTCACACATTGATGATGGCTTTGGTCATGGATGAATCACACTTCCATACAAACAGAGGCAATGAACAAGAGTTTACATGAGTATGTGGTACTGTAATTCTGCAAAATGAAGATTGGTCCAGAAAGATCTTTGTTACTTAACATATCTGAAATTCAATCCCACCAAATAATTACAACTTGTTTATTTCATTCTAATATGTTCAGAATCCTTAAAATGTTAAATACATTTTAGTTTTATATCTAGAAAAAGTACTATTTTTTAAAAAAAAGAAGTACTATACATTGATATCATTGGAAAAGCCCTTACCCTGTAAGATGCTCCTGCCCACAAAGGCAGCCTTACCTCCTCCCCCTCTTTAATCTCTTTGTCCTCCAGCAAAACCTACCCACATCTAGGAAGCTTTTCTTGACCAACTTCTCCTGCTCCCAGCTAGATTCAGTGCCCAACCTCTATCTCAGTAATATCTCGTGTACCACCTCTAATATTTCACTTCCCCCACTTTATCATGATGATCTCTTTACTTGTTCATAAATTTGAGCTGTGGAAGTCAAAAAATGGTGACCAAAGGCAAAACTCTCATAAGCTAAGTTAATGTGCAATATTCTAGTTTGGATAAAATATTCAAAGGAACCTGGTGATGATAGTATTTTATGGAATAGAATGGAGAGGATGTGGGAGTGTTTTGTCTTTCTGGAGGTTTTTATTTTGTTTGCCTTTTTTTTTTTTTTTAAGTAGGCTCTACACTCTGGGCACAGCCCAACATGGAACTTGAATTCAGGACCCCGAGAACAAGAGTTGGATGCTTAACCAACTGAGCCACCCAGACACCTCATTTATTTTATTTAATTTTTTTTTTTAATGTTTACTTTTGAGAGAGAAAGTGACAGAGTGCTATCAGGAGAGGCACAGAGAGAAAGGGAGACACAGAATCCAAAACAGGATCCAGGGTTCAAGATGTTAGTACAGAGCTCAACGCAGGGCTCAAACTCACAAACCCTGAGATCATGACCTAAGCCGAAGTTGGACACTTAACCGTCCAAAATAGTTTATTTAAACTATTTTAAATTTAGGTAAATGCTATACTCATTTTTTTCCAGAATGGTTTCCCTTTAGTTGTACTTTAAGTCAAAGACAGGAGTTTGATAAAATTCTCAAGCTCCTTTAAGAATATAAGATGCTACTCCCTGCCTTCAAGGCCTCTCTGCATCTCACAGGCTTTCTTGCATTACTGTAATAGGACTTTTCCATGAGAAAGAAGCTAGTGCTAATTTAAGTTCTCTACATTGTCTTTACAAAGGAGGCCTATTGTGATACTTTACTGACTCAAGATCTTCTTGCACTAGTCCCCAAGGGCTCTCAATATCACTATTTTTGTCTCCTTATGAGGAAATCCAACATATTTAGTATCTCAAACTAAAAAAAGAAAACCATCTACAAACACATTTGCTTGAAAGAGTGTGGCCAATTTAGGTCCTTGGAGAAGACGGGAGGCCTAGAAAGCAGAACATACTTCATACTTCATACTTCAGAACAGTCTTCTCTGTGACAGAAGTCGTTCCTTTCTAGAAATGGCCTCTTTTCTGAATCCTGACTAGAAGCAGTACCTGAGCAGAAGCAGGTTTCTGAACCTGGCTATGATATCTTTCCTTAAGCCCTTATTTTAGTGGATATGACGTGGAGGAGGGGGGAGTTCCTAGCTATTTTAGCTATCATCACAAGCCTCCTATTAAAACTAGAGCTTTGTTATTACTATACCTTTCTTCTGGTGTTTCATGAAAGAAAGAAAGAAAGAAAGAAAGAAAGAAAGAAAGAAAGAAAGAAAGAAAGAAAGAAAAAAAAAAAAAAAAAAAAAAAAAAAAAAAAAAAAAAGAACTAAGTCCCTGTGGTATTTCTTATTTATTGAAGGTGTAACTTGCAGTTTGGGAAAGGGCCCCAACAGCTGGGAAAGGGCACAGGCATTTTACTTTATCAGAGCAAATATTCATCAGAAAACGCAAGTGAAAGTTGAAGCTGGGCCTTCCACTTTCAACCGTCAGCAAGTTCTCCACCCCACCTACACGGAGCTTTCACTGAAGGAGCTGGATGAGGCCCATCCTGCTCCTGCACACCCACCACCACAGCGTAACTTTTGTGCCATTACCTTTGGCACAGCTGCTTGAAATAACACTGTAGCTCTTCCAGTAAGAGTGAATGTGGACATATCTTGGCAGAACTGCACCAAGAAAGTGCAAGAGAGGTGGTGAGGTACCTCCAGCAAGAGAGGTAGTGAGGTACCTCCAGCTAGGAAAAGCTAGACAATATTGCACCGGCAACCACCTCTCCCAGAGTGGCTGTGAAATACTTGGGGAGGGCGGGGAGTCACAGAAGTAGATATCGTAAGTCTCAGACAACTTTGCAGCATTTTGCTCTCAGCGTAGTAAAAAATGAAGCATGATGCTTAAAAATGAAACTTACAAACCAAGCAGAATTTTGCCAAACAGATAAAGTCAAATTATTTTTTTCCTCACAATAGTCCATCTTGTGATTTCATTAACAGAAGTGACGTGCTAGTTCAAATCAAATATTTTGCATCATTAAAACATCCACAAGCAAATCTGTCTCACATAACAGTTGAGTAACCACGCTGAGAGTACAAGCTCAGGGGAACAGAAAGTGAAAATACGGTCCTAGCAGCATGATTTAAATTAATTAAACAAGCGTTAATACCTTCAAACATTCGCACACTATGGCTTCAAATCTTTGGTGGGAAAAGCTATAATTTATATGTTCTACCATTTTAATATTTTGTATGTATTAGATATATACAGTAGCTGTGCTAGCTGATGCTCTAAACAAAAGATACAGTTGAAAACACATGCTATAACAATTAAAATGTTATGCTGACACTATCTTTCTTCTAGGATCTTGTAACATCTGTATTGACTGTGATAAGCATTGATTATCTGGAGTGATGTAAATATTTGGGGAGTTAATAACAATCAGGAGTTCAGTGCATGCTAAGACACCAAAGATAAATCACAGGAAATTCAGATCAAAGCAGGTTTGTGAATAAGCTTGTTTTTATAGTTAATGACTAACTATAAAGTGCATATACACATTTCTTTTCTCCAATGAAATGCACAAGGAAATGTCATAAAGAAACATCCCATCCTGTGTAGCATTTCTGTACATCTGTCGAATTTCCATATGTAGAGAGGAGGATGTCAACACACAGCACTACAAAGACTGAATTGATCCAATCCATCAAGTACTTAACATGCACTTTTAAAATCATTAAAAAGTTCTTTGAATTATTAAGACCTTTTTTCAAAAGAAAAAAAAGAAGCCCACAACTTATAAATCTTGCATTTCCTGAGAGGTTAATTTAAGGATGCTGGGGTCAGCAGTTATCCAGTTCTAGCAAAGATTCTGAAATTTCCCTTCATGTACGGCCTGATACTGAGCCTTTTTTTTTTAAGAAAAAAAAATGCAGTTTCACCAGTTAGATATCTTACACTCATTATGAACCTTATTTTGAAGAGTGAGCACATGCTGAAGCCACTGAACTGAGACTCTTTTCAGTTTATCAAAATAGGTACAGAAATAACTGGTGGTCTATGACCTACTCCTTACATGGATACAGATAGATACACAGTAAACTTTTCAGAATATTAAGTAACCCTTAACTAAATCTAAAAGCCCATTATGATCTCCCTCCTCCCTTCTCTTTAGCCTCACCTATTGACATTGAACTTTCAAAGCTACTCACTTTCTCCTGCCCCCAACACTTTATCATAGCCCTCTGCCTCAAACACACTCCCTTTATTACCTGCTATTTAACTGTTCCTGGGTCCGTCATAACATAACTCAGTCTTCATATCCTCTAGAAACTCTTTCTTGATACACCCTACTCTGGGTCAAGTGCATTTTCAAGGTACTCCCACAGCACCCTGTACTTATCCCTACCAAAATATTTACCACATTGTACTGAAATGGCGATTTATCTTGTCCACCTCTCTAAAAGTCTATGTGCTATTTTGAATCAAGGGCCAAGTTTTATCATCTTTATATTCTCAGAGCATAGCATATAGCATCCACTCAATACACGATCAAGTGAATAAGAAAGTAAGTCAATGACACATTCATTCTCCTGATATAATGTGATTCTGAGAAAGACCCTACCAGAGGTGTCCCACATCCAGAATAGAATGAAGACTTATTCTAAGCAAGTTTCAGGGATCCAGAGTGTCTTTGACTGGTCTCAACCATTTGAGAAGATATAGATCCTTTGAGATCTAAGAGCAAAGAAATCTAGAGAAGAAGCTAAGAGAAAAGCTAAAGTCAGTCAAGCTTTGCAAAGTAGAACAAAGCTAGTAGGTAATCAATATAATAACCAATATTTTTAAAATAACATAAGCTAGTAAAATGCTCCCCAAACCTGGTTGATTCTTCTCCTGAGTATTTATTCCAGAGGCAGAAGATGGGAGGAAGTGATTGAGGGAAGGGAAGGAAACATGTCCACAGGACATATACTAAAAGATTTATAACAAATTTATTTTATTTTTTTAGTGTTTATTTATTTTTGAGAGAGAGGGACAGAGCACAAGCCGGGGGGGGGGGGGGGGGGGGTGGGCAGAGAGAGAGGTAGACACAGAATCTGAAGCAGGCTCCACTGAGCTGTCAGCACCAAGCCCAATGCAGGGCTCAAACTCATGAACTGTGAGGTTCTAGCTGAGGTCGGACACTTAATTGAGTGAGCCACCCAGGCGCTCCTATAATACATTCATTTATGATAGCCAGGAATTGGAAACACCCCAGGTGTTCCTCAACAGAGGGATGGCTAACCATTTTGTGATATATTCATAGAATGAGATACTACTCATTAGTAAAACAAACAAACAAACTACTGATACACCCAATAACATGCATAAATCTCAAAAACATGCTGAGTGAAAGAAGCCTTACACAAGAATCGCATATTGTGTGATTCTCTTTCTATGAAGTTCTAAACAGGCAAAACTAATCTATAATGAAAAAAAAAAAATCAGAACAGCAAATGCTTATTCTGGAATGGGTCATGAGGAGACTTTCTAGAGTGATGGTAGTGTTCTGTATCTTACACAGACATAATCTGTGTGACCTATAGGTTGCACAGGTGTATATATTTGTTAAAATGTACCAAATGGTACACTTAGGATTTGTGTCTTTCACTATATGTAATTCCTACCTTAAAAATAATGAATAAATGAGTCCTAGTTCATGATATACCTGCTGAATGAAATGTGTAGGCATGAGGAATACGAACATTGTTAACTTACTTTGAAATGCATCAAAGATGAGATGACAGATGAATAAAGTGATGAAAAGATGCAGAGACACACAATAAAGCAAATATAGCAAAATGTTCATTGTAGACTCTAAGTAATAGGTATATGGCAATTCACTGTATAATTCTTTCAAATTTGCTACATTCAAAAAAATTTATAATGCAATATTGGAGGTGAAGTATATATTTTGAATCCCCCATCCCAGAGTTACTGGGGCAGAGGTATAAACTTGTCATTTATCTACATATTATTAAGCTGGCCAAATTGTTGTTCTGTTTTCTTTCACACAGCCATCAGTTGCAGGTCTATAGCATTAATATTTAGGATACTGAAATTTGACCCAATCTAATAATATTTTGAGAACCTACACCTCAACCTCAAATTTTCTCTCCCATTTATCGCAAATTGATGCCTAAAATTCCACCAACACAGATTCACTCCACGAGGGAAAAGTAAAAAAGCCAGTAAATCAGTAATTTACCCACAATGGCAAAATAATATAATAGAGCTTTCTCAACTGGCAGTTATCTGAGTACGTATTGCAGGCAGGTATGGCAGAGCAAGAATGGAAAAATCAAAAGGAATACGAGCACGTAAAAATGCCCAAGACAATCTTGCCTCCTCTCAGCTGTCCCTCAAACGTGCCATCCAGTGAAATGACCAAATGCAGCAAATCTCTGGGATATTGAAGGAAAGCTATTTTCCCCCTCTAGGCCTCAATTACTTCAACTGTGAAACAGAGACTATCTTTCCTAACTATAATCTATCATGGTTCCAAGACAGAGTTACCAAACGAAATACAGGATGCTTGGTTACATATGAATTTCAGATAAACAGTGAGTATTTTTTTTAATATAAGTATGTCCTTACTGGGGCGCCTGGGTGGCTCAGTCGGTTAAGTGTCCGACTTCAGCCCAGGTCATGCATGATCTCACGATCCGTGAGTTCGAGCCCCGCGTCGGTCTCTGTGCTGACAGCTCAGAGCCTGGAGCCCGTTTCAGATTCTGTGTCTCCCTCTCTCTGACCCTCCCCCGTTCATGCTCTGTCTCTCTCTGTCTCAAAAATAAATAAACGTTAAAAAAAAAGTTTTTTTTTAAAAGTATGTCCTTACTATTGTATTGCACATACCTATTCTTAAAAAAAAAAAAAATCAAGATTTACTTGATGTTCACATTTAACCGGGCACTCAGCTTTAGCATTGCTGTTTGTTTGTTTGCCTTTTGCTAAATTTGGCAACTCTCTTCCAAGGGAATGCAAACATTAAAGTTTTAGCTCAGAATCACTGCTATTTTGACTAAAACTGCCTGTGACTGTGAAGCCAGAGACTCATTTGGAAAAGTATAATTATTATGTGTGCAAAGGATTTCAGTATATGATGCAGATGGCATGCTCAAGCCACAGGTATTCAGGGGAGGGATCCTGGTTTTCCGGAAAGCCAATGCTTGATTCTTCAGAGGCCATAGTGTGTCCAGCCTAAAAGGAATAGTGGATGCAGACAGATACTAAAAGACATGCCCCAAGATCTGTGAATTGACGCAACAGTCTCCGTGTATAAAACTCAGCACAAGATTAGTAAGAATGAGGGAGAAATACTTCATTTGGATCAGTACATCAACTTGACACAAGTTGGAGAAGGACTGCTTTAACTGAGCCCAGCTCCAACCAAATGCCTTTATGCCAAGTCAATGCAGAATCAAGAAGATACTTCTTACGTGTCTGAAGTTACAGGGCGTTCAAACAGCAGACATTAAATGACCACCCTGGAGTCTACAAGAGGTCACTGGGGCTAACTGAATACTCCATTGTTTTATTTTAAATCCCATGTGAAATGGTCACAGATAAAAAATGAGGTTTTCCTAAAATGCTGACTGAATCTGTTTTGCAAGAAACAGGGTGGGAAGCAGAAAGGCTGAAGTCCCTCTGCCTGAGCATTCAGCTTCAGGGTGGGGAAGTTAACTATTTCATATTTAAAGGTTAGATTTAATTTCCTAAATCAGGTACCAAATTTGGAGGCCACTAGGGTAGGAGTCAGACCCAGAAATTGTCTTGTTTATTCTTGTTCATCCTCATAAACACAGACTATTGTGAAGGAAGTTTGAAAAGAGTTAAGTAATAAAAAGTTGCTGCCTGATAAATGTTGACCTTCAGAGTGTGCACTGGCAGTTTCTTCCAGGCTCCTTGTAACGTGCAACCCCTTTACATGGTGGGCAAGAATTTTGAGTCAGGAATGTGTGACATATTGCATGGGCTTTTGAAACCTTGACACCAACTGAGGTCATGCCTAAAGAAACAAAAAAGTATTTACCTAAATTCAATCTGGTCTTCACATACACATGGATACAAATTATATTTCATATTTTCTGCAAACATTTTAAATTCATTTTCCCTTTCTTTATACCACAATGTATTGTCTTATGCTAGTTTAATTTCTCAGCTATTGTTCATTCCACGCATTGAGTCCTCTACATATAAGCTTTTTTTTTTTAAGACTATGCATTAACTTCTCTTTCTATAACCCCTGACCAGCTTTTTCTTTGCTTGTTGTAACAGTTTGTACTATACAGAGGCACCAGGATTAATTGTGTCTCCAGTCATTATCTTGTCCTTGTTTTTTTCAGACTTGTGGCCTCTGAAATTTTTCAAAACAGCTCAGGGCCTAAAAAGACATCTTCTTCACAATAGCATAAACTAATGCTTTGTAGACCCAACAATGGATGTTTATTGCACCTTACAAAACTACTTTAATTACTTTCAGATTACTGGTTTTATTCAAATAGATTCATTTTCAGCTAAGGACGCCTGTGGACATTTACAAAAAGTCTTTATAATGCAGTGTTTTATGAAGAATGATTACAATATTCTCCCCTGCTCATATAAAAAAAGAAAAAAGAAAAGGAGATGGATTTGTAGTAAATAAAAAGAAAAGTTTAGGTATTAATGTAACAGGAAGGTTTTCACTATATATAATATGAGTTGAAAGCCTGGCATCTTAAGACTTAATTTTGTCTCAGTGAGTCCTGGCCTTGTTCCCACACAGTAACTACATCGTCATAATCAGGTTAATACGTACCAGTTCACTGAGCTTAACCAAACCTCTAGTTTATGCTGACCCATTTATTTAGACATAATATAATATATATGTATTTCTTTACCCTTGGCATCCACTGAAAAGATAAGATGTTTCATATATCTATTTCCACATTACTTGAGTATATATTCCACATTACCCCAAAACATAAGCAATTTGTCTCAAATTCTTAACTTATAAATAAAAACAATTTAGCTAATGTGTACTGAACACTTAGTTTGTCAGACACTATGCTAAGTGCTTCATTTGTATTGTGTCATTTAACCTTTACAACATCTCCATGAAGGATCTCTAATATCCTCACTCTACAGATACAGAAATGGAGTCAAAAGGAAGTTAAGTAACTTATTCAAAGTCCAAAGCAAGCAGCACAGTCAAAATTCAAACACAAGACTCCAAAGCCCATGATGCACCTATCTTTTAATTATACATGTATTTGATTATATATATTCGATTATGTTAATTATAACATACTCAATTTTTAGGTTGGCTAATACATAATTTTGTAACTGCAAGTTACGAAGACAAGGCTAAATGATATCTAACTTTCCTATGACTTTAATCGTATTTTAATATGCTAGCTAAAACGCCAGTGCCTGTACAATGAATTAAAATAAATTCCAACATAAGCTTAGCAGGTGTAAACCTGTGCTTGCCTTCAAAGCAATACTTGTATATACATAAGCCATGTGGCATAGCTTTTTCATGTAAGCAATAAAAATAACCGGGACACATGAATACATTGCCCTCAGAGGAAAACCATTACAAAACATTATCTTCTCGCACTAACATTTCTACCTTTTAACAGGAGACAAGTCAACTGACATGGGAAACACTTCAGTTAAGTTAAAATGGTCAAACTGGTTTTGTCTAAACACAATCCACATAGTCCCCTTGTAAAGGTCTTATTATAAGTCATAAGGAATTTGAGACTCCCTTAATATATAAAAATATAGGGGCGCCTGGGTGGCGCAGTCGGTTAAGCGTCTGACTTCAGCCAGGTCACGATCTCGCGGTCCGTGAGTTCCAGCCCCGCGTCGGGCTCTGGGCTGATGGCTCAGAGCCTGGAGCCTGTTTCCGATTCTGTGTCTCCCTCTCTCTCTGCCCCTCCCCCGTTCATGCTCTGTCTCTCTCTGTCCCAAAAATAAATATATATATATATATATATATATATATATAAAGCTGCTCAAGTGTGTTGACAAATGGGTTTAACTCAGATATTTGGAATCACACCCAAAATTTTCTCTCTGCATTCTCCTCCTTGATGGAACTTTGATTCTAACATTAGGCTTTCTCATTTAGAATACTTTCATAGTCAGTCTGAGGCAAAATCATGAAGTCAAATTGCTTTGTGTTTGGTCTATGAGATATTGTGATTTATAAGAAACATGTATTTGGCCATTCAGATTTTTCATATATACTTGGTCTTCTCCACAGTTCCTGGCTCATAGCTCTTAAAATCCTTGGATTTACTAGGTGATAAAAGCCATAAAGACATCTTTTCTTATGTTAATGAGGTGACTTTTAGACTCTACCTAGGGATCAAAGATGCTTGCCAAGGGAATCAACCATGTCCTAGTCCCATTCCCTGACCCCCAGGGAGAGAAGAGGGACAGAAGGTTGAATCAATCATCAATGGCCATTGGTTTAATCAATCATGCCTATATAACGACAGCTCCAGAAAAATCCAAAAGGGGGCACCTGGGTGGCTCAGTCGGTTAAGCATCCAACTCTCGATTGTCACTCAGGTCATGATTTCATGGTTCATGAGACTGAACCCTGCATGAGGCTCCGTTCTGACAGCACAGAGCCTGCTTGGGATTCTCTCTCTCTCTCCCTCTCTCTCTGCCTCTTCCCCGCTCACGCACATGCTCACTCGCTCGCTCTCTCTCAACATAAATAAACTTTTAAAAAAATCCAAAAGGACTGGGGATCAGAGAGCTTCTGGGTTGGTGAACACAGGGAAATTTGAGAACACTGGCACACTCAGAGAGGTCATGGAAGCCCTGCCCCTTTCTCCATACCTAGCTATGTTATATCCTTTTATAATACACTAGTGATCTAGTAAGTAAAATGTTTTTCTGAGTTCTATGAGACACTCTAGCAAATTAACCAAACCCAAAGAGGGGGTTGTAGGAACCTCCAATTTATGTCCAGTTGGTCAAAAGTACAGGTGACAACCTAGGCTCTTGACTGGTGTCTGGATGGGGGGGGCAGTCTTGAATGACTGAGCCCTTAACCTGCAGGATGTGATGCTATCTCTAGTAGATAGTGTCAGAATAGAGTTGAATTCTAGGATACCCCACTGGTATAGGAGAATTGCTTGGAGACACACATGTTGGAATTGGTCTTAGAACTTCAAAATAGTCTCCTCTCCATTGTTAAGAACTCCAGCTACCTTTTCTCTAAGCTTCTATCTTCCTTCCGCACTTCTTTCACAACCCGCTGTCCTGGGTTCTTTCACCCTCTCATTTCATTGGTAGAGAAAAGCAACAAGACTGCTAGTCTAAGATAATGCATCCTTTGGGGCAGAATTCGAGGCACCAAGGCTCTGAACAGGGAGGCATTTGGGATTAAGATCAAAAGAGGTTCAAAAGCATGAAACTCTTATATTCATGCTAGCATCAGTCTATAGATAAGTAACTTGAGACAATACCTCCCTCCCTCCCGTAAAGTTATGGAAGAGGAAAAAAACAAAAAAGCAAAAAATTAAAAAACTTTGCCTTCAATATTTGAAATAGAAATCAGAGTCGAGGGAATCTACAGAAAGTATAAATAGTCCTTAGTCGTCCTTCATTCTAAAGTAAGAAACCCACCAAAAGTAAAAGCAAAATTAACGAATCCCACTGCAATGTTTAGCAGCCTTAAAGAAGGCACCAAGAGAACGAGATGTCTCACTGGGTGTAGCTCAGATTCCTATCGTGAATTTCTAAGACAGAGAAGTGAAGTGCCCCAGTGAAGGCACTTTCATTGCACAGTGATTAGTAAAAAGCTTTCAAGCGTAAAGGATAAAATAAGAATTTAATTGAGAAAAGAAATTATAAATTCCAACTAGAAAAGAAGAGCTTTTCCATGCATTTTATAAAATAATGATAATGAGTAACAAATTGCATTGATATTTAGATTCCATAGGATACATTTTAAAAAAAAAATGACGTAGCCATTTATTTTAGTTTTAAGGTAATCCATTTCCAGACCTACACATTCCATATATACTCTCCTAAACTGATCTGCTTAAGAGCAAGCCACGGTCAGGGCATCACACCTATTCTCCTTTTGCACCTTCCTTGCACAATTGCCCTTTACCCTCTTTACAAAAGAAAGGCATACTTCTTGTCCTTTCTGATTCTTATTATGGTACATTGTCCCTAAAGTATGAGTTCTTTGAGGTGGCAAAGGGACATGAAATATTCATGTCTTATAAGCCTCTGTTAACTGAGACAGGAGTCTGCTTCTCAGCTGTGTATTTTGCATGATTTCAAGGTGGCAAAAAGTTTCGCATTGACCTTTGACAGCTCAGCACTACATCCTGGGTAGAAGTAACACATGTCAAAGGTAACTGGTAGTTCTATTTCCTTGGCGGTGTATTGAATCTCATAAAAGAAACGTTTTCATTACTTTTCCAAAAGAATATTGGGTAGCATAGAGCGATATTCATTTCTTCTCCTTGGAAATGTCTCCAACTTGTCCTCAACCATTTCTCTGATTATGTATTTACTCTTCCAATACATTTATTTAATTTAAATTAACTCAACAGGAAGATGTTGGGGATCCAAATGTTACAATTGCTCTTAAAATATAATCACTAGTGGAACTTTTTTAAGCACTGCACTTCCTAATAGCCCAATTACTTACCTTCCTTTAATGTTAGTTTTTATTGAATCTGGTCTCAACTAGCACATGTGATATTTATTTATAAGATACATGAGCTAATTGAAGGGGAAAAACAGCCATGTCCATCATCTGAAGAGATAGGATCTCAATAAAATTTTACTTTTGATATTTAGTATTTACCAAAATGTGAGATGTATTTATGTTATTGTTTTAATCAGGCATGCACTAATAATAGTGTAATATTTCAACCCAAAAGATGTTTTTAATAACATTTTCAAACTTCAAGCTACTTATTGTAAGTTTTTTTAATTCATTCATTTAAAAATAATAATAAACTCGGGGCACCTGGGTGGCTCAGTCAGTTAAGGCTCTGACTTCAGCTCAGGTCATGATCTTGCACTCTGTGAGTTTGAGCCCCACGTCTGGCTCTGTGCTGACAGCTCAAAGCCTGGAGCCTGCTTTGGATTCTATGTCTCCTTCTCTCTCTTCCCCCCCGCCTCTCAGGCTCTGTCTCTGTCTCTGTTTCTGTCTCTCTCTCTCTCTCAAAAACAAATAAACATTAAAAAGTTTTTTTAAAAAATAATAAACTCATTCATGTTAATATAAATTTCATGTTTTATGAAAAATAGCTACACTTTCAAAAAACAAAACAAGTTAGTAAGAAGAATGATGCTATTTTACATTTTTGCAAGTATCTTTATTTTTTTTTAAGAAGGGAGAGATGGGCAGAGACAGAAGGAGAGCAAGAATCCTGAGTAGGCTCCACACTGTCAGAGCAGAGCCTGATGCGGGGCTCGAACCCACAAACTGTGAGATCATGACCTGAGCAGAAATCAGGAGTCAGCTGCTTAACCAACTGAGCCACCCAGGTGCCTCTTTCCAAGTATCTTTAACATCTGGCTTAGAAGACAACCACATTCTCATACCAGCTTCTGCATTTAACCTATCTGATAATCCATTTGGTTAAAGTATATGAAGAAAATCTAGTCTCTCAAAGATAGGTAACTGGAAAAGGTAAGAGTGTTTTAATTAATCTTTTACCATTGTAGATACCCTTTTTTGATGATGCACTAAAACTCAACAAGTGGTAGTTCCTTAAAGGTTAGTTGCACTGTGAATCTGAAAGCATATCAGGAAAGTTTTCATGTTCTGTTACATTAAAATCCATTGACCTATCTTCTGCTTTGAATGGATGTTTTTCCTGTGCATGATTTTGAACATTCTATACTGGTTATTCAGAAAATATGCATTCACTGAGTTAGAGATTTTCCAGGTGTTGACACATTTCATTATGCAATATCAAAAATTCACGTTAGCTATCACCACTGGTCTCATGAGAAAAGTCTGGACATTTGGGGAGGCTGCCATGTTCCCAGCAGCAAATACAAATTTTCCAAACTTTAAGTTTTGCCTGAAAGCCTTACGTGTATCTCTGACCACAAATACTATCAGTTGTTTTTCTTGACACAACAGACTCACTTGGTTCATTTTTGGAAAAAAAAAAAAAAATGTCTAACAAACATCTAAGTCTGAAGAATCAAGACAAATCATAGTTTGTCAACAGTTCTTTCAAGTAAAATGTGGTTCCATGAGAAAAAAAAAAGTAACTAGTTCAGTTATCAACCAAAACAATTGCAAAATGCTTTTGCTTGAAATAACTATGTGTATTCCCACACTGGCACACAGAATATCAAAAAGATGCATATTCAAGGGTCAAGATTTAATAAAATTAAAGAATATTCTTAAGTGCAACTGGCATTTTCTTCACCATGATTGTATGGGAAGGAGATACACACTCACCAATAACTCATTGGGTTGAGTGCCTATCTTGATCCACGCTAAAGTGCCAGCAGTTATATCCACCATATGCTTTTGCATACAGGCCAAGCCAGTGGGAAAAGGCAAATAACCACTTCTCATTATGAAAATATCACTGACCTGGCAGATAACCTGAAACGGCCTTCAGAATTCCATTGTCTGTCAGCCACATAGCAGGACCATGGGGCTAAGCTTTTCTGATTCCATTGGATACATTTAGAAATTAATCTAGCAAATTACTTTAAAATTTTAAACGTTTGCAATTCATCAGAAATTACTACTATTCTAGTTTATTCATTAATGCAAAACAAAATTGTAGATGTCAACTTAGTTTTTCAAAGCAGAGTCCTTCTTCAAAGATCTTTTAGGGAGGAGGCGCAGGAAGATGGCGGCGTAGGAGGACGCTGGGCTCACCGCGCGTCCTGCTGATCACTTAGATTCCACCTACACCTGCCTAAATAACCCAGAAAACCGCCAGAGGATTAGCAGAACGGAGTCACCGGACCCAAGCACAGACGAGAGGCCCACGGAAGAGGGTAGGAAGGGCGGCGAGGCGGTGCGCGCTCCACGGACTGGCGGGAGGGAGCCGGGGCGGAGGGGCGGCTCGCCAGCCAAGCAGAGCCCTCGAGTCCGGCTTGCAAAAGCGGAGGGGCCTGACGGACTGTGTTCCGACAGCAAGCGCGACTTAGCGTCTGGGAGGTCATAAGTTAACAGCTCTGCTCGGAAAGCGGGAAGGCTGGAGGACAAAAGGAGGGTGAGCTGCGGAGCCCCCGGACCACAGAGCTCAGTTTGGCGGGGAACAAAGGCGCTCGCCAGCGCCATCTCCCCCGCCCATCCCCCAGCCAAAATCCCAAAGGGAACCGGTTCCGGCCAGGGAAATTGCTCGCTCCGCGCAAACACCCAACTCTGTGCTTCTGCGGAGCCAAACCTCCGGCAGCGTATCTGACTCCCTCCCGCTGCCACAGGGCCCCTCCTGAAGTGGATCACCTAAGGAGAAGCAAGCTAAGCCTGCCCCCCCTCCCGCCGTGCACCTTGCCTTCCCACCCCAGCTAATACGCCAGATCCCCAGCATCACAAGCCTGGCAGTGTGCAAGTAGCCCAGACGGGCCACGCCACCCCACAGTGAATCCCGCCCCTAGGAGAGGGGAAGAGAAGGCACACACCAGTCTGACTGTGGCCCCAGCAGTGGGCTGGGGGCAGACATCAGGACTGACTGCGGCCCCGCCCACCAACTCCAGTTATACACCACAGCACAGGGGAAGTGCCCTACAGGTCCTCACCACACCAGGGACTATCCAAAATGACCAAGCGGAAGAATTCCCCTCAGAAGAATCTCCAGGAAATAACAACAGCTAATGAGCTGATCAAAAAGGATTTAAATAATATAACAGAAAGTGAATTTAGAATAATAGTCATAAAATTAATCGCTGGGCTGGAAAACAGTATACAGGACAGCAGAGAATCTCTTGCTACAGAGATCAAGGGACTAAGGAACAGTCACGAGGAGCTGAAAAACGCTTTAAATGAAATGCAAAACAAAATGCAAACCACCACAGCTCGGATGGAAGAGGCAGAGGAGAGAATAGGTGAACTAGAAGATAAAGTTATGGAAAAAGAGGAAGCTGAGAAAAAGAGAGATAAAAAAATCCAGGAGTATGAGGGGAAAATTAGAGAACTAAGTGATACACTAAAAAGAAATAATATACGCATAATTGGTATTCCAGAGGAGGAAGAGAGAGGGAAAGGTGCTGAAGGGGTACTTGAAGAAATAATAGCTGAGAACTTCCCTGAACTGCGGAAGGAAAAAGGCATTGAAATCCAAGAGGCACAGAGAACTCCCTTCAGACGTAACTTGAATCGATCTTCTGCACGACATATCATAGTGAAACTGGCAAAATACAAGGATAAAGAGAAAATTCTGAAAGCAGCAAGGGGTAAACGTGCCCTCACATATAAAGGGAGACCTATAAGACTCGTGACTGATCTCTCTTTTGAAACCTGGCAGGCCAGAAAGAATTGGCACGAGATTTTCAGGGTGCTAGACAGCAAAAATATGCAGCCGAGAATCCTTTATCCAGCAAGTCTGTCATTTAGAATAGAAGGAGAGATAAAGGTCTTCCCAAACAAACAAAAACTGAAGGAATTTGTCACCACTAAACCAGCCCTACAAGAGATCCTAAGGGGGACCCTGTGAGACAAAGTACCAGAGACATCACTACAAGCATAAAACATACAGACATCACAATGACTCTAAACCCGTATCTTTCTATAATAACACTGAATGTAAACGGATTAAATGCGCCCACCAAAAGACATAGGGTATCAGAATGGATAAAAAAACAAGACCCATCTATTTGCTGTCTACAAGAGACTCATTTTAGACCTGAGGACACCTTTAGATTCAGAGTGAGGGGATGGAGAACTATTTATCATGCTACTGGAAGCCAAAAGAAAGCTGGAGTAGCCATACTTATATCAGACAAACTAGACTTTCAATTAAAGGCTGTAACAAGAGATGAAGAAGGACATTATATAATAGTTACAGGGTCTATCCATCAGGAAGAGCTAACAATTATAAATGTCTATGCGCCGAATACCGGAGCCCCCAAGTATATAAAACAATTACTCATAAACAGAAGCAACCTTATTGATAAGAGTGTGGTAATTGCAGGGGACTTTAACACCCCACTTACAGAAATGGATAGATCATCTAGACACACAGTCAATAAAGAAACAAGGGCCCTGAATGAGACATTGGATCAGATGGACTTGACAGATCTATTTAGAACTCTGCATCCCAAAGCAACAGAATATACTTTCTTCTCGAGTGCACATGGAACATTCTCCAAGATAGATCATATACTGGGTCACAAAACAGCCCTTCATAAGTTTACAAGAATTGAAATTATACCATGCATACTTTCAGACCACAATGCTATGAAGCTTGAAATCAACCACAGGAAAAAGTCTGGAAAACCTCCAAAAGCGTGGAGGTTAAAGAACACCCTACTAACGAATGAGTGGGTCAACCAGGCAATTAGAGAAGAAATCAAAAAATATATGGAAACAAACGAAAATGAAAATACAACAATCCAAACGCTTTGGGACGCAGCGAAGGCAGTCCTGAGAGGAAAATACATTGCAATCCAGGCCTATCTCAAGAAACAAGAAAAATCCCAAATACAAAATCTAACAGCACACCTAAAGGAAATAGAAGCAGAACAGCAAAGGCAGCCTAAACCCAGCAGAAGAAGAGAAATAATAAAGATCAGAGCAGAAATAAACAATATAGAATCTAAAAAAACTGTAGAGCAGATCAACGAAACCAAGAGTTGGTTTTTTGAAAAAATAAACAAAATTGACAAACCTCTAGCCAGGCTTCTCAAAAAGAAAAGGGAGATGACCCAAATAGATAAAATCATGAATGAAAATGGAATTATTACAACCAATCCCTCAGAGATACAAACAATTATCAGGGAATACTATGAAAAATTATATGCCAACAAATTGGACAACCTGGAAGAAATGGACACATTCCTGAACACCCACACTCTTCCAAAACTCAATCAGGAGGAAATAGAAAGCTTGAACAGACCCATAACCAGCGAAGAAATTGAATCGGTTATCAAAAATCTCCCAACAAATAAGAGTCCAGGACCAGATGGCTTCCCAGGGGAGTTCTACCAGACATTTAAAGCAGAGATAATACCTATCCTTCTCAAGCTATTCCAAGAAATAGAAAGGGAAGGAAAACTTCCAGACTCATTCTATGAAGCCAGTATTACTTTGATTCCTAAACCAGACAGAGACCCAGTAAAAAAAGAGAACTACAGGCCAATATCCCTGATGAATATGGATGCAAAAATTCTCAATAAGATACTAGCAAATCGAATTCAACGGCATATAAAAAGAATTATTCACCATGATCAAGTGGGATTCATTCCTGGGATGCAGGGCTGGTTCAACATTCGCAAATCAATCAACGTGATACATCACATTAACAAAAAAAAAGAGAAGAACCATATGATCCTGTCAATCGATGCAGAAAAGGCCTTTGACAAAATCCAGCACCCTTTCTTAATAAAAACCCTTGAGAAAGTCGGGATAGAAGGAACATACTTAAAGATCATAAAAGCCATTTATGAAAAGCCCACAGCTAACACCATCCTCAACGGGGAAAAACTGAGAGCTTTTTCCCTGAGATCAGGAACACGACAGGGATGCCCACTCTCACCGCTGTTGTTTAACATAGTGCTGGAAGTTCTAGCATCAGCAATCAGACAACAAAAGGAAATCAAAGGCATCAAAATTGGCAAAGATGAAGTCAAGCTTTCGCTTTTTGCAGATGACATGATATTATACATGGAAAATCCGATAGACTCCACCAAAAGTCTGCTAGAACTGATACATGAATTCAGCAAAGTTGCAGGATACAAAATCAATGTCCAGAAATCAGTTGCATTCTTATACACTAACAATGAAGCAACAGAAAGACAAATAAAGAAAATGATCCCATTCACAATTGCACCAAGAAGCATAAAATACCTAGGAATAAATCTAACCAAAGATGTAAAGGATCTGTATGCTGAAAACTATAGAAAGCTTATGAAGGTAATTGAAGAAGACTTAAAGAAATGGAAAGACATTCCCTGCTCATGGATTGGAAAAATAAATATTGTTAAAATGTCAATACTACCCAAAGCTATCTACACATTCAATGCAATCCCAATCAAAATTGCACCAGCATTCTTCTCGAAACTAGAACAAGCAATCCTAAAATTCATATGGAACCACAAAAGGCCCCGAATAGCCAAAGGAATTTTGAAGAAGAAGACCAAAGCAGGAGGCATCACAATCCCAGACTTTAGCCTCTACTACAAAGCTGTCATCATCAAGACAGCATGGTATTGGCACAAAAACAGACACACAGACCAATGGAATAGAATAGAAACCCCAGAACTAGACCCACAAACGTATGGCCAACTCATCTTTGACAAAGCAGGAAAGAACATCCAATGGAAAAAAGACAGCCTCTTTAACAAATGGTGCTGGGAGAACTGGACAGCAACATGCAGAAGGTTGAAACTAGACCACTTTCTCACACCATTTACAAAAATAAACTCAAAATGGATAAAGGACCTAAATGTGAGACAGGAAACCATCAAAACCTTAGAGGAGAAAGCAGGAAAAGACCTCTCTGACCTCAGCCGTAGCAATCTCTTACTCGACACATCCCCAAAGGCAAGGGAATTAAAAGCAAAAGTGAATTACTGGGACCTTATGAAGATAAAAAGCTTCTGCACAGCAAAGGAAACAACCAACAAAACTAAAAGGCAACCAACGGAATGGGAAAAGATATTTGCAAATGACATATCGGACAAAGGGCTAGTATCTAAAATCTATAAAGAGCTCACCAAACTCCACACCCGAAAAACAAATAACCCAGTGAAGAAATGGGCAGAAAACATGAATAGACACTTCTCTAAAGAAGACATCCAGATGGCCAACAGGCACATGAAAAGATGTTCAGCGTTGCTCCTTATCAGGGAAATACAAATCAAAACCACACTCAGGTATCACCTCACACCAGTCAGAGTGGCCAAAATGAACAAATCAGGAGACTATAGATGCTGGAGAGGATGTGGAGAAACGGGAACCCTCTTGCACTGTTGGTGGGAATGCAAATTGGTGCAGCCACTCTGGAAAGCAGTGTGGAGGTTCCTCAGAAAATTAAAAATAGACCTACCCTATGACCCAGCAATAGCACTGCTAGGAATTTATCCAAGGGATATAGGAGTACTGATGCATAGGGGCACTTGTACCCCAATGTTCACAGCAGCACTCTCAACAATAGCCAAATTATGGAAAGAGCCTAAATGTCCATCAACTGATGAATGGATAAAGAAATTGTGGTTTATATACACAATGGAATACTATGTGGCAATGAGAAAAAATGAAATATGGCCCTTTGTAGCAACGTGGATGGAACTGGAGAGTGTAATGCTAAGTGAAATAAGCCATACAGAGAAAGACAGATACCATATGGTTTCACTCTTATGTGGATCCTGAGAAACTTAACAGGAACCCATGGGGGAGGGGAAGGAAAAAAAAAAAAAAGAGGTTAGAGTGGGAGAGAGCCAAAGCATAAGAGACTGTTAAAAACTGAGAACAAACTGAGGGTTGATGGGGGGTGGGAGGGAGGGGAGGGTGGGTGATGGGTATTGAGGAGGGCACCTTTTGGGATGAGCACTGGGTGTTGTATGGAAACCAATTTGTCAATAAATTTCATAAAAAAAAAAAAAAAAGATCTTTTAGGGAAAATATGAGTCAAAATTTTTGAAATTCATTCCTAAACCTAGATAAGCAGAAGAAAAAAAGATGATAGGAAATGGAGCCGCATTCACTGTGCTTTTATCTGGATTTTATCTTCATGATAGTTTTCCATCAAAAAAGTTCATTAGAGGATTCAGAAATATTAAAGTATCTTTGTCTTCAACTCTCCATAAATTCCCATTTTCTTAAATTTAAAAATAGCATATGAAAATTATTTAAAGCAATAATAGATCCTATAACCCTACTGCCTTCATGTAACTCTGTATTTATACATTATTCACAATAGGCACCTACAATTTACTTAAATGAAATTGTGGTGTACAGAACCATTCCATAATGTAGAAATTAAAAAAAAAGGGGGAAGTATAAAGAAAATAATGATACCATGAAAAATACACTGTTGACACTTTATTTCTACCAGTCTTTTCTTTATGTGTACACATATTTTACATAGACATACACACCAACTCACAGTTAGCATCATTTTATGCCTGTTTAAGCTTCCTTCCTTTTCTTGAACTTTATAGGCATTTTTCCATCTGTTTAAATACAGTTTGAAAACATAATTATTAATGACTGAGTAATACTCCATTGTGTATGCTCTAAAATTTATTATTTTCTCTCATCTCCAATTTTCTTGGTATTATATATCAGGCCACATAAATCTTTGTATACATGTATAATTATGTCTCTAGGACAATACCTTACTTACCAAGGGAATTAGTCAAAAGGTCAGAACTATTTTCATGCCATGTTCCTACCAGGAAGATTATACCAACTTACTTCCCACCAGCATTATAATAGCTTATTTCTCCAAATGCCTGCTAACATCAAATACCACTTTGTCCCTCATATTTTCTAAACTAATAAGTAGGAAAAGTTTGTGATTAAATTTATACTTCTTTGTGCTGAATATTTTTCCTTAATTTACTTTCTGGTAAATATTTTCTACTGTGTCTTGCCTAACCTTATCTTTTGCCCATTTTCTCTTCTCATTTCAGGGGTCTAGTGTTTTTTGCTAATCCATTTTTATGAAGTCTTTTTATGTTTAATATAGTAGCCCTTGGTCTCTCAAGCACCAGTGATACATGATTTCTTAATATTTTTATTGTGGGTTTTTTTTTTTTTTTTGAGAGAGAGAGAGAGAGAGAGTGAGCACAAAGTGGGGGAGGGATAGAGAGAGAAGGAGAGAGACTTTTAAGCAGGCTCCATGCCCAGCACATAGTTGGACACAGGCATTGATCTTACAACTATTACATCATGACCTGAGTCAAAATCAAGAGTCAGATGCTTAACTGACTGAGCCACTCAGGTGCCCCTGATTTCCTAATTTTTTATTTGTCTTTTAAGTTTATATTTTCAAGAATGATGTATTTTTATTTTTAAGTAAAATATAGCCATTTTTACTCAGTATTTATCTTAATATTTTTATTTTTAAAAATATCTCCCCTAAGAATCACTCCTAAGAATGTAGAGAACTTACTTTGGTTACAGGTAAGAGGTGATATGTAACTTTATGTATGGCAAATTTTTAAACAATTCTCTCAGCATTGTTAATGAACTTTCCTTTCTTCACCAACTTATACTATCTCTTGTGTTATATGCAAAATCCTTTCATATATTAGGATCTATTTCTGAGTTATTTGGGCCTATTAGTCAGTCTGGTGATTCTTGTACCACATTCTTTTTATTATTTAGGAGGAAATGTTCTTCCTCACATGCCTTTTTTTCAAATTTTCATAAATTTTCTTTCATTGAAATCTGGACTCATTTAACCAAGTTAGAAAAAAAACTGGAATTTGAAATGTAGCTGAAATCAATCTAAAAGTAATTTAAAAATAAACATCTTTGTAATATTCAGTCTTCTTATCCAAGAAAAGGGTAATGTTCCCATGTATTTGTTTTACTTTATATTCCTCTGGAAAGCTGTACTCTTCATATACATCCTACATTTCTTATTAAATTTATTAAGTATTTTAATTGTTGTGTCTACTGGGAAGATATTTTATTCATCATATTTCTAGCTTGTTACACAAGTTTATAGAAAAATTATCGGTTTTGATAATGAGCTAAGTAGCCACTTTACCAAATGGTTTTTCCTAATGGTTTTTTCAGTTGATATGTCTGGAGAGACCATAAAAATAATCTGAAAGTAAGCATATTTTTTCTTCTTCTTTAATACCCTGTAATTCTTAATAATTTCTTGCTTCATGCTTACTTTTAAAAATTTTTTTAATGTTTATTTGTTTTTGAGAAAGAGAGAGACAGCACAAGCAGGGGAGGGGCAGAAAGAGGGAAACACAGAATCCAAAGCAGGCTCCAGGCTCTGAGCTGTCAGCACAGAGCCCAACACGGGGCTCCAATTCATGAGTCATGAGATCATGACCTGAGTCAAAGTCAGAAGCTCAACCAGCTGAGCCACCCACGTGCCCTTGCTTCATGCTTACTGAAACAGCTAGAATTTCTAGGATAATGTTAAATAATAATAATGATTACCATCCATCCTTGTTCTCAAATTTAGTAAAAATAGTTCTAATGTTTCTATTTAGTACATTGTTGGTTATAGATATTTTATTTTAATCAAGCTAAAGAATATTTCTGGTAATAGTTTATCATTATAAAGAATCAATATAGAATGTTATTAATACTACCTTAGCATCTTTTGTGATGATTTTTTTCACATATTGATAATACACACAAATAGACTCCCTGATAATAAATAAAAACTCTCTTTGCTGTAAATTAGTTGTTGTTCTTATGCTCGTGTAACTTTGAAGTTTTGTTTGTATCTACACTCAAAAATAAAATCTGCAAAATGAATTGTCATTTTCCTTTTTTGTGTCCTCTTTGAAAAGTTTTATATCATGGTTATACTTTTAAAATGTAAACTTTCCATAATGTTCCAAGCAGAGTTCTTTGAGGAAAAAAAAAATAAGCCACTGGAAAAAACATTAGCCCTACAACCTTGTTTATTCAAAATAGTAATAATATTTTAAATTTCTCTCAGTTTATAAATCTATTCAAGCCTTTTCCCCCATGATCACATTTTCATAATTTGTGAGAATATATCTGCTAGTCATTACTTTTTCTCATTTATACTTATATTTAATATTGTTTTCCCTTTTTTTTAAATACAAGTCAGAATTTTCTCAATGTTTTTGCAAATAACCAACCCTTAAACTAAGTTATCAAATCTCTGCTTTCCTGTTTCTGACTTGTTATTATACCTATGCTTTTGTTATGGCTTTCTCCTATTTTCCTAAGGTTTGTTTTATTATTTGTGTTCTAATATTTTATGTTGAATGTGTGTTGATGTGTTTTCATTATTTCTTTTTATTTTTAAATCATTTAATCTCTCAATATATGAGTATCATTTTGTGGCAAAAAAAAAATCCACTGATGATGACAAATATTTTTTCATGTTTCCTAAATAGCTATTGTGGTTTGACTTCCTTTTTTGCCAAATAAGCATTTAGGAGAATGTATGTAAAATATCCCAGAGGATCCTCAACAATGATGACTATATTTTTCAAATTTTCTTTTTTCCAATTTGTGTTTTAGCTACCTGATTTATACAAAACTAAGAAAAGTAATGTCTCCAATGATATTTTGTTTCTTATATTTAATTATTCTTTTATGTGGACCTAAAAATGTATAGTGCTTGTGAATCCTATATTTTATGAACAAGTACTAACCTTCTTTGTCCAATTCTATTCTATTTGTGTTGCATTTTAATAAATCCAAAGTTATCACTAACATCTATTTCTTTTTATAATGAATTTTTTTCATTTTCATCATTTAATAATTGAAACCTTTGTGGAAATTATAAGTAATATACTCTTGGATGTTTTTGAACTTATCTGAGATATTTTGTCTATTAATTTGAATTTTAACTCATCTATTTTTGATTCCTATAACATTTACTTTTGCTTCTCTATGTACCCTTCCAACTTCTTTTCCAAACTTGCCATGTGAATTGTGCTTTGTTCTATCAGCCATGCCGTCCTCACGTAAGATTTTGATGAGCTCTCAGAACCAGACTGGTTTCTTCCCACTCATCTCCACCTCTGCCAGTCCCCAGATTACTGCCACAAAATAAGTGTTACATTTTGTATCTTTTCTTTTTAAAGTTGTGTTTGGATTGGAATTGAACTTTTTCCCAAATGCCATAAATTTATTCTAAATTCTGTACCTAAATGTTTTTGATATTCACTGCCATTTCTTTTACAGCACAAAGTCTCCATCCTTAAACTCTTCATTCTGCTCCATCTACCTGGTGACAGATGTAAGCATTTTTTTTTTTCAAAATAGTAAAAAGAATATAATTTGGAACACTTGAACATGAATTATGTGTCTGGGTATAACATTTTGAAGTCAGTGTCTTTTTCCCTCAAAATTTTCCCATGTAAATTAATGGTAATTGCTTCTTAGATTTATGCCATTTCAGGTTAGATAGGTTTCATGGAACACTATGCTTTCAGATAGCAGGGAAATCTATACATATATAAATGTGCACACACACACACACACACACATACACACAAAGTTTTTGCTACCTACAGGTGTATATTATACTGGCTGTAATTATTTATTTTTTTAAACAAATAATAAAACTTTAGTAGTGAGATAAACAATTTCCATATTTTATTAACTACTTGTAATTACTGTTCTTCTCAAATTTATTTGATAAATATTCTACCATAAACTGCTTTCTGGCTAATAATTTCCAATTCAAATATCTCATGGCCCTGGGCAATTCCCTTAAGCTCCCCAAATAGATAACTTCTATTTACTTTTTGTTCTCTGTAGTACTTACACAATACCACAATACCTTGCACATACAAGTAACAAATATCTGTTATTTAGTTGTTAATTTAAAATGAAATAGACATGATTAAAGAAAAATCTCTTATAGAGTCAACTATTTACATCTGTAGCTAAAACAAAATAAAAATTAAGTAATTTCAGAAATTTGGGGCTTTTGTTAAGCACACCTAAACAAGATCCTAAATAATGCTACAAGTAAAACCATTTATCACTTTGAATTTTACTTTTATTATAAAACAACAATTTATTTATAGTATAGCCCATCAAAATTCTCAATCAGAACAATTATTTCATCATATCTTCTGGCACTGAAGTAGGTGAGATCAAAGCATGAGCTCAAGAGATTTTCTTTTTCCCATGTATTTTTATCATAGTACGTTTAGCAATTCCATAATTTAACCTGTTCAATTTGTGAGAAGTGGTTTTTGTTTGGTTGGTTGGTTTTGGTGTTTTTTGTTTGTTTGTTTGCAGGAAAATCACACTACATTTGGTTCCTAGTATGTCAAGGGTTTAGAAAATGTTCACTTCTGAAGATGAGCTCTCTTTGTGGTTTGGACTGAATTTATGAGTTCTGAAGATCTGTTTAACCAGAAGCTCAGGCATGGTTTACCTAAGCTGAGAAAGCACACCTCCTTCAAAATAGAACACAGAAGGATATGTTCTAAATTCTACATAAGCTTGTAAAATATACTGATGTGGCTGTTAAAAATTTAACAGGAAAGGTTATGAGCGACTAGAAAATCCCCCACTAGCCTAAAGCATGTAAGAAATTCACTTAAGACTCAGAAGACTTAATTTCCCATCTTTTACTGAGTTTTAATTTTTATCCACACCAGTTTTATTTAAAAGAGAGGATTTTCCTCCAATAGGTCAACACTATTATCTATCAAAAAGAAAATATTCTTTGTCCTTTTCACAGAATCCAAAATCTAGCAAAATAAATAAAAGATAAAATATACAATACTATTTCACTATCATCCCCCTCTTCTATGGAGTTGCCTGTATAAGCAAGTAATTAATAAATACATTCAAGATTCTATAAGTATTAAACTATGAAAAATTTTATTAACACTCAATTATCCAGTCACCAAAAGCAGCTGAATTTTCATGATGCTAGATAATACTTGTTCTATATTTCATCCCTAATGTTCAGCTGTTTCAAAGTTGTAATTACTTTTAATCTGGTATTATTTCCAGGGGGAAAAAAGATTCAGAAAGCAATACTGAATGCTGCGGTGTAAATCATGACATGAAGTTTCTATTCATGGGAAACCTGTTGCAAAAAAATAAAAATAAAAATAAAAAGCAGATAATAACATATTGTCCCTTGTTCAGACATGTGAAAAAACAAATAACTGATAGATACATTTTTTTGGTTTGAGATGAAAGGCATTATGCAAATAGAACACTAATTTCCATATCCTTGGGATTATTTTGTTGAATATAAGAATCACTAAATATCTGTCTCAATTATTTTTCTTCTCATTTCTTTCCATGTTTCATTCTCTAAAAATTATGTACAACAATGATTAGCAAAGGAAAACAAAAAAAGACTAGAAGGAAATTCACCAAGATATTAACAGACAGTGCTACCAGATAATTAGATTAGGAGTAATTTTGTTTTTCTTGATTTTCCCAAATTTGAAATGATGAATGTGTCTTCCTTTACAATCAAAAGAAGCTGTTTTAAATTGTTTATATTGTTTTCTTTCTGCTTCAGTGAGCACAGTAACAAATTGTCCCATGTAATAGAAATACTGCTAGTTTAACTTTTCACCATCTCATCCTGTTGACATTCCATTCCCAACCTTCCAGGATCCTCAGGCTGGCTTCTAGGGTCCTTAAATAAGCATTTGGTCCATCTCACTGAGCACTCCATACAATGATAAGACCAAGGCTGCATAAAGGTGAAAAATCTAAGAAACACCATTGGTCAGGATCACTGCTTGGAGCCTTCAGAACCACCAACAAAATTCAGTGCAACAAGGACTTCCTAGAAACATGTCCCTCCCCTGGGATGTCTGCAGAAGGCTTCCTTCCTATATAAATTTGCCAGAGTCCTCAACTTGCCCTTCAGGGCAGAAACATTAAATCAATATTCAATTACTTATGACTTTCAATTTTTAATTAACATGTGTTTCAACTGGATGGTTGAATGGTCCTTTGTACTTTGAGAAGTCATTATCAGGGGTGTTATTTTCAGCTCCTTTAAAGATACGTACTTAATTATTTATTAAGTGTATGGTTTACATTGTGTCAGACCTCCAGACACCCAGTGGGAGAGATTATTAAGCAGATTAGAACCAATATCTAAAATTTGCGCACAGTCACTTTAACTAAAGTATAGCCAGGTAGGAATAAATATATTTAACCATATATAGGAAGAGTTGGCTAGAAATCATACACTACCTACCACACACACACACACACACACACACACCCTATATCCTGAAACTGTCATTTGCATGTAGATCTGCAAAGCCACATCTTCAAAAAAGAAAGTAGGATTTTGAGGAGACTAAATTCTTAACTTTTTAGAAACAGCTGAACACTTTTAAGAAGCTAGATATCCTTTAACGTACCAAAAATGCAATTTTTAAGTAACCTGACAAAATAACTGCATATAGAGAAAAAACCATGATTAACTATTTTCACCTCTAAACCTAAGAAGGAAAAGGAGAATCACCAGTACTGGCAAAACAACTACCATTTAATAAGCAGATTGCTCTCTGCCAAACATCCTGCTAAGAACCTCTATAAATGTTATCTTAGTTCACTGTCACAAATGCCCAATAAGGTAGATGTCATTATCTCTAATCTCAGGACAGGGGAACTAGGTCTCAGAAAAAATATCACGCCCTAGATCATCCAGGTGGTGAGTGGTAGAGTGGGAATTCAAGTCCAGCTGTGCTATAATCCAAAACCAATATTGTTTCTAAGGTCTGACTACCTCTTTGGACCAGTTACGGATTTAGGATTACAAATACAAGTGGGATTCTTTTTCCTAATCCCACTGCAGCACAAATTTTAAAAATATTCATGTATGTCCAACATTTATCATAACAAAATACGTTAAATGAGTGGCATAATTATGTCCATACAGACAAGTGTGGCAGATGGAAGGCTCCAGTTTCCCTTCATTTTTATATTACACAAAGACATCTACATGAGGAACAAGGTCTCACCACATCCACGCCGAAGGAATTCTTAATGTCTTAGCTCGTGTTAACACTTTCTATCATTTGAAAATGGCTTTTGTAATTGCCAAAATGTCTGCACGCATTTGCTTCTAAATCACAGAAAGATTGTGAAGGAAGTTAAATAGAAAATTAAGAAAGAGGCAAAACACAACAGCCTTTATACTGTCGACCTTGATTCAGAACAAATGATTTAGCTGTAAGCCAGCATTATCCCAGCCCTACTTCCAGCACAGATTTTCTTTGTTTAATGCACTCTGCTCAGCTCTAACAAAGGGAAATGGGTAGGAAGATAATTAGATCTTCTTTTAAAAACGACCTAGCAATAGCATCTTTAAAACCACCTGCATCTTTACAGCAAATGAAATAATACATAAATATAAATGTTTCATGCTGCTATCAAACATTGATAATAAAGGTTTTAATATTTATTGTTACCTTTGGCCAAAGCCCGAGTTCACTCTTTAGTAGGAGAGGCACAGAGAGGTAAGGATCGCCTTTGGGTACTACTGATTGGGATGGTGTCCGCATTAGAATATCCCTGTGGAAAAGGGGGCTTGGGCATGGCATCCTTAATCTTCTTAACATTCTCTTCTCTGCATTCATCTGTAATCAGCTTTCTCTCAAATTCTAATAGGTTCTTCTTCTTTTTTAATATAAGGCTCTGTACTTCCTTACAATCGGGCATATTTAAATGATCCTAGATCCTTCTGTAGTCCACAGAGGGGGTTTTCCTGGATGTGCCCTAGAGATTTCATTGTCCCAACATTAGTAATGACCCCAGGCAAAATGTTTTTCTGTGAACATCAAAGTATTTTGAGCAGTTACTCAAATACCTCATGAATGTGGAGTTCAAGTTTTGTTATCCACACCTCTCTTCAGCTACTGATAATTGAAGCAAGGTGGGTCAGGGAAGTCTTAGCAAAATTCAGCCAAATGCAGGATGCACACGGTAAGACCTCACAGTTAGTGCCATGGCTTGTACTTTGTGCCAGGCACCATTCTGAATGCTTTGCAAGCATTAACTTGCTTAGTCTCCACAGCAACCTTATGAGGTAGGTACAAGTTATTATGCCCATTTTAGAGATGGTAAAACTGAGGCACAGAGTCATTATAAAATGTGCTCAAAGGTCACATGATTAGTAAATGGAGGAGCTGAAACTTGAACCCAGACAAACAGGCTCCAGAACCAGAGCTCAAGCAATACACTGTGCCATGTTGGCCCTGAGGTGAAACCAGAACAAAAAGGGAGCTTCTCATCTCCCTTACCCCTCAGGAGAACCCACTGCCATCTCATTACCACAACCCTTTATCTTTCGCTTGTGACAGAACAGCAGTGCAGAACACCAGCTGGCAGCTGACCGCACCTGTCCCTGCAGACTCCTTCTGCCCTAAATGCAAGTCATCGCAGTGGACTCAGAACAGCTCACTTCAAGTTCCTATCTGGGACAGATGAATGGGACTCCCTGCTTCCTCTTGAGGCCTTCCTGGTCATTCACACTCTTTTCAAGAGTCTTTTCTATTAAAACTCTGTTTACAAGCAACAATTACCATCCAACGTCCTCTTCATCCCAGGGAGGAAGGAGTCCTTCCTTCCTGCTCTTCTCTGCCAATCCAGCTTCCTCCATTGTCTCTCTTCTGTAGGCCAGCTCAGACAGCTTTGAGTCTATCATATCACTTTTTGTCTTATATTAGAATTATTCAGCCTCACACCCTATTTCTCCTACTAAGTGGTAAACAGGGAAGAAACATCTTTTTTTCTTCTTTGTCTTCCTCACAGCACCTTCATTTTGTTACTTGGGTACTATCCCTTCTTTCCCACACTCAATAACAACCAAAAAAAGAAAAGGACATGCATTCCAGCAACGAACCAGGAACTATTATTTCCAAATATATTTTGCACTACAAAATTCAACTTTTTGAAATATTGCCTCAATTTATTTTCAAAAAATATTTTCCTTTAAAGTAATGCTTATTGTTCTTTGACACTGGTGGAATTGCAAAGGATGATGTAGTGTCATGATATCTTCCGTTATACCCTGATGGCGTTTGATTTACAGACACTATAACGGTAGAAAAAATATCTGTCACAGTGACATCGATCGGTGTTTTGACTGGCTGAGGTTAAGCCTTAGAGAGGTACCGTCAAGAGGGAAAATGTAGGGAAACTCCTCCTTGCTCCCAACAGAGAATGTGTTTGATAGCCTCTAGCCTGGGAGCCATTTCCAGACAGAGATTTATAAATAAAAACGGAATGTGGCATTAATTGAAATCATGTTCCTTAAGGTCTCATCAGACATCCAACCAGCACCATGACTGATCAACTTAGTTAAATATCAGGGGCTTTATTTCCCAACCTCCTCCCCTAATGAATTAGAAAGCTATTAACTCATTGACAGATCAAGTTATTCAAAACAACTGAAGCAACCGTATGTAGACAATCTCAGTTATTCAGGAGTTTCCAGTTTTGTGACTTGTTTTGTCTTCAAACGTCTTGTTTCACTATCCACTAGATACTAAAATCTCTTTCTTTGCACATTGATGAGACCAACAAGGAAAAGGAAGAAAATTCAATTTAGCCAAAAATTATTATATCAAGAGACTGTCAAGAGGTCGAAGAGACCTTAGAAATTCTTTAGTACACCACCTAATTTTGAAAATGAAGAAAGTAAATGTTGGAGTAAAAAAAAGACTTTCCAAAAAACACGTGTCTCATTAGTGATAAAAACTGATTAAGAATTCTAGAAACCAGCCTCCACAAACAGGATTTACTTTCAGACATAAAATGGGACTTAGTAGAAGCTCTTAACAATTACTGTTGAAAATTTTTAAAAATACAAAATGAGGACTGATGATCTTATCTTTCTACGTGACTCTGAAGTTACCTATGGACAGTCCTCATTTTCTATTTTTAAAAATGGCAATAACATAACTTTTCTGGACTCACATAAGCCAGTGGTTTTCCCTCTTCTTTCTCTATTTCTCTTTTGAGCCTAGAAATTATGTACTGAAATAAAATGGCCTATAAATAATATTGTCTTTTTAGTATTTTTTTTAAGTTTTTAAATTTATTTTGACAGAGAGACATAAGCATGCATAAGCAGGGGAGAGGCAGAGAGGGAGAGAGAGAATCCCAAGCAGGCTCTGCACTAACAGCACAGAGTCAGACATGGAGCTCGATCTCATGAACAATCAGACCATGACCTGAGCCAAAGTCAAGAGTTGGACACATAACCAACTGAGTCACCCAGGTGCCCCTAAATAATATTTTCTTAATTCCTTACAGTCTCCCCCTTCACCTTGATATATCAATGGGAGGAATTTTAAAGGAACAAAGGAAGGATATAAAGGGTCAAGAGACACAGACCCACCCTAGTCCCTGCAGAATGTACAATTCCAGAATCTTCTCTTCTCTGGCCAGGAAATGGATTCTGACTACATGAGTATTCATGCATTCAATGCCTTATCTTTGCAACCACTAGGACTGCCTAGCCATACTTCTTTCCCATGGGCTTCACCAGCCTATGACCACCTGTGGACAGACAACACTTTGAGGTCCTTGACACAGACAAAACAATCCACTGAGCCGCTGATTTTGTCACTTTTAAAACTGTATGGAATTTTTTAGACACACAGCAAGAATTTTAATTTCCCATTCTCTTTTCCCTGTAGGCACTAGAATAGAGTTGTAGAATGTTTCAAGCAGATGTGTGGAGGAGCTAAATAAATGTGTAATAAGAAATGATCATCCAAGTAAATAGGATTTGCCTCATTTATCTCCCTTAATATGAAGATCTCTCTTTTAATCACATCTAAAGTTACTCAGAGGTTTTCTTAAAGATATATTGGATTACATGGTTCCCTTATTGGCCAATCAACACTGCATGGGTTGAGTGAGGGACCTCACCTTTCCCTTTCCCCCTTTTCCCTTGGGATTTCATCAAAGAGGCCACCCTGAAGTTTCCGGGCTATGCCTCAGTGACCTGAAACTCATCTATCACTGATCACCATCAACATCTGTTATCCACCCTGCTCAAGATATCTTTCCTCCACTGGTGCTTGCACTCTGGTAGACAAGTTTCTTATACATAAAAATACGAATAGCATAAAATATATTAACTAATTTCACAACCTCACTGTCTTTGATCCACATTTTAAAAGAGTTTACTAATAGTACCATAACACTGTAATATAGAGGGAGATTTTTTTTTTTTTTGCTTTAGACAGGATATAAAAGCTATTTGTTTTTATTTATCTCCCAATTTTTTTCATTTCTTGAAGGCAACCATTCTGTTTTACTGTAAAGCTGCTAAAAATTCAAATGTGTTTAAAGTACATGTATTTTTGGATTTCAGAGAACAAATTTAAAAGTTACTGCATTTCCACTGTTTTAATTATTTTATAATTCTCCTTCTTTGTAAGAATGCACTTTTTGATACATTTCAAGGAATTTTAACTTTAAAAATGGCTAAAAGTATTTCAACATAAGGACATACTTTCTAACTCAAAGCTGGATTGTTTTCCTCGAGTTTAATAGAAAGAAGTTCCTTATGGATATTTAATAGTTGCCTTGTTTTTATTCATTAAAAAACTTTTACATTTTAACAAAAGAAGAGAAGGCCACTAAAATCTTCTATGTAAATTTCTGAATGGAAATTTGAGACTTTTTTCTCAAATTTTCTCAATAAAATATTCTCAAAATATTTTAATGTTTAGAATATTTTTAACTTGCAGTGTAAAAATTTTTTTCCCAGAGTCAAGATGTTAACTAAAACATACTTAATTATCTATGGCACTAAAATACAGTTTCTTTAGAATTAATTCCTAGAGAGCTAAGAAATTTCTTTCCCATCCCCACTGAAGAACAGTTCCATTCAAAACTTTTACAAACATAGCCTGAATATAAATATAACCTTTAAGATAATATGAGTAGTAAAAAAGATAAAAGTCATATGAAGTATCCAGTTTTTCAATCAATATATTGAAGCTATAGGATGTTTACACACTGCTATTCACTTCAGGGAGACCCAGAAGAGAATCCATATCTATTGTACACGGAAATAGACAAAACAACAGGAGTTTTAGCTACTGGGCACCAATTAAAGAATAATGGGAAAACTTTTATGCAGCTAAAAATCTTCTGGGACTACTTGCTTTTTAATGGACAGTAACAGTTTTAGAACACAATCTTTATTGGTTCTGTACAAAGGTCATTTGTCTTCTGAAAGTTTACTTGAGTTCTTTCAATCAGCAAATATTACTTGAGCATCTTCTGTGTACCAGGTGCGAGATGTACAGAAAGAAACAGTATAGCCCCTGGCCTCACTGAGCTTATAGTTAAGAGATGAAATACCTTAGGAACCAATGATCTGTGCATATCAGATGAGGGTTCCAGTATAGGCATGTTTAATGTACAATAGAAGTGTGGAGGAAGGGATGTCCACAGCTGCTCTGATAGTCATTCAGTACTTCAGAAACGAGCATCTAGGTGTCAGATGCTGTGCTTAGCATCAGGATTACAAAGATGAAGAAGAAAACGAAAGCATACCAGAGTGTAACTGCCAAGAGATGTGCAGAGGATTCCATAGAAACACCAAGAAGGATACTTGGCTCAAAGAGGGAGAGGTAAAATCTCTTTAAGACCTCACCAAGAAGTCCAAATATGTTCCATCTACTTGCATTTACAGATTTAATATTCAAGGAACAAATTTAAAACACTAGTTGAATTTCCACTGCTTTATTTTTCCTATAATTTGCCTTCTTCATAAGAATATTCTTTAATTCCCAGATGACTAACAAACACATGAAAAGATGCTCAACATCACTCATCATCAGGGAAATACAAATCAAAACCACAGTGAGATACCACCTCACACCTGTCAGAATGGCTAACATTAACAACTCAGGAAACAACACATATTGGCGAGGATGTGGAGAAAGGGGAACACTTTTGTGGTGTTGGTGGGAATGTAGACTGGTGCAGCCATACTGGAAAGCAGTACGGAGGTTCCTCAAAAATTAAAAATAGAACTACCCTACAACCCAGCAATTGCACTAACAGGTATTTATCTAAAGGATACAAAAATGCTGATTTGAAGGGGCACATGCACCTCAATGTTTATAGCAGTGTTATCAACAATAGCCAGATTATGGAAAGAGCCCAAATGTCCACCAACTGATGAATGGATAAAGAAGATGTGGTATATATACACACAATGGAATATTACTTGATAATCAAGAAGAATGAAATCTTGCCATTTGTAACTACATGGATGAACTAGAATGTATTATGCTAAGCAAAATAAGTCAGTCAGAGAAAAACAAATATATGATTTCACTCATGTGGAATTTAAGAAACACAACAGATGAACATAGGGGAAGGGAAGAAAAAATAAGATAAAAACAGAGAGGAAGGCAAACCTTAAGAGACTCTTAAATACAGAGAACAAACTGAGGGTTGCTGGAGTGGAGATGGGTGGGGGGATGGGCTAAAGGGGTGATGGGCATTAAGGAGGGCACTTTTTGGGATGAGCACTGGGTATTATATGTAAGTGATGAATCACTAAACTCTACTCTTGAAACCAATACTACACTGTATGTTAACTAACTTGAACTTGAATTTTAAAAAAAAAAGAATATACTTTAATTCAAGGAGGATGCATAGAAAACAGGAGGTCATATGGCATAAGAGTCTGGCAGAGGCATGTTTGAGAAATGATAAGTAGTTTTGCATGGTTGTGGTACAGGGGAAAATATCTGAGGGAAAAAATCAAACTGGGAAGGTGGCTGGAGCCACATCATGGCAGTCCTTTAATGCCAATCTAAACAAGTTGGACTATATCCCATAGACAACAGGAGCCACTAAATGGCTTTATGAGAAGAGACAGGATCAGATTTGTCTTTTTAGAAAGATCACCTAGTAGTTGTGAGGGGCTTGCCCTAATCAGTTCATACCCATTCACAAATCTGACTCCTACCCCAAGCACAGGCTCAGTCCAGGCCCATTCTCTAGGACACATCTTAACCATGAGCAACAGCCAATATAAGGTAACCCTCCCGGAACTAGCATCAGTCTGGCTCGCTATTGGTCCTACTTTTCTCCTGGAAGCCTCCATTCTTCACAAGGAGTCCTTCTGCCTTTTGTAATCCCTCCTCTCCATTGTCTAGGGAAACCATCCTTGTCCTCATCCCACAGCATTTCTGCCTTCAGGGGCTTGACCTCATTAGCCTAAATTTCAGCTTTTGGGACCCTATCTCTCTGATCAATGGATCAGACCTTGCCCATAGTTCCCCATCCCTATGACTAAAGAGTGTTAACTGAGGATCCACATGATTTGATTTTCCCCAAGTCCTAAATTCTCCCTCCTTTTCAGACCCCTTTTCCTCTAATCTGACCTCATAACCCCTGCCTTTCTGACTCTGTCTCCCACCTGTCACTACTGCCCCACTCTATATGCCTGAGGAGAAACTCTCCACTCAAATGGCCACAGACTGAAATTTGGATTGGTGGATACCAGTCCCAGTCCCAGTCCCATGTCTTGATATGGCCTTTAATCCTCTCCAATTCCACATCTGTTGGAATTCAGATGTGAATGTTTACCTTTTGAGCATTGTTTTCTACCCAGGATCACATTATATCCCCTGCGCTGACTTCTCTCTCTAGACTTCCCGCCCAGACCCAACCCCCTACAAGACTGTACTTGAACTAGATAATTCTGGAGCAGGAAGTACCCAGTTTTTATCTTACTCTTTTCTCATTTGGTCTCTGAGATTAAGAATCACCTCAGCATTGCCTAAGCCCCAGGTCTATCGGGGTAGACTGCTTAATAATGCCCAAGTAATAATAATGGTTTCCATCTTTGGTGGACTTCATTGCCAGAAATGGTGCAATGCACCTTACATTCATTGTTTCTTTTATTCTCACAGCAACTCTATGTGAGAGGCATCAACAGCTACACTTTACAAAGGGGACAGTAAGGCATAAAGAGATTAAATAAATTTGCCACTGCTAAGTGACAAGATCACTAGAAAATTTTTTGAATACACAGCTCTTTACCAACAGCTATGCTGCAAAGCCTTTGCCTCTGGGGCCATGTGATCCCAACCAGCACATGCTCTAGGTACCCCTGAGGATTCCAAGCGGCCCTTACCTATCTGAGAGATCACTGGTACAGCTGGGAAAAGGCGGAAGTTGGTCTGGAATTCCCAGAAAGAGCAGGGGAACATAGCCAGGTTAATGTTTCCATGTATCTCTTCCTAAGACATGCTAATTCATAAAAGGGCTAGAACCTAAAAGACACAGCTTTTTCTAGAGGAACACCATTAATGGCTTAGAGTCTTTGATGTAAAATTATATAGCACCTGGAATCCTCTCTATAGCTTTTCTCGTGGGACCCATATCATATAATTTCCTTATAATGAGGTCTTTCACTTTCAGGAATTTATCTTAGATTTAAAAGAGACCCTTTTCACACAAACCCCACCAATTAAAAACTACTTAAAGCATCTTCCAAACGTAGTAGACTTTTTTTTTTTTTTAAGAAATTTCACCTCACAAGGGCACCTGGGTGGCTCAGTTGGTTAAGCACCCGACTCCTGAATTTGGCTCAGGTCATGTTCTCACAGTTCGTGAGATGGAGCCCCACATTATGCTCTGTGCCGACAGCATGGAGCCTGCTTGGGATTCTCTCTCTCTCTCCCTCTCTCTCTGCCCCTCCCGAGCATGTGTGCTCTCTCTCAAAATAAATAAATAAACTTCAAAAAATAAATTTTACAGTGGGAAAGATATGTTTGCCATCTGGCAAGTATGACTAGCTGACTACACTCAACCAGTTACAACATTTTCTGCTTTCTTTCTCTTGTTCTAAGAGCCCAGAGAGTTTAGGAGGTGTCACATTTCATTAGACAGAGGCCCTGGTTTGATAAGCGACATATCTTTCTCACTGGATGATATATCCATTTATTTGTATTTATAAAATTCCAGTGACCTTTTGAATGTGAAAAGCGTTAAGTCTTTCAATAGATTATCCCTCCACTCTAGAATTTTATAAACAAAGGCACATTTATCCAACATAATGAGATAAATGACAATAAAAGCACAAAACATCAATTTGCTATCAGACACTGTTTTGTGAAAGATTCCCCTAAGGCATTACAGAACTTATAAAGTAGTATATACATTTAAAATCATATACAACTTTATTTTCAATGCTTGAACCTCTTAAAACACTTATGCATAATGATATTTTCACTCATATCTACTGGACTATAAAGCCTGAGCAAGTTTTCTAAATCTGTTTGTAAGTAAAGAATAAATGTGTAAAATGAAAAAAATGTATTTAGACTTATATCTTTCATAATTAGTATATTAAAGTTACCATTTATTGTATGTCTAGTAAGTATTGGGCATAATAGTGCTTTACATATATTATTTAACACTAAAAATAATTCTACACTAGTCATTATCTTCTTTATATCTATAAGAAAACGGAGAAGCTATATGACTTCTCCAAGGTCAAGTAACGATTAAGAAACAAGTACAGATTTCAAATCCAAGTCCATTTGATTCTAAAAGCTGTGCTCTTCCTACCAAGCATTATAGCTAACATTAACACAGGAACTATATTAGCTGAACTTTAATCCTGGCTCTACCAACAACTGTGTGATGTTGGGCTAGTTACTTAACCTCTCTGTTCTTCAGTTTTCTCGTCTATTAAAATAGGAATAACAAGAACACCTACAACACCAACAAATGTATTGCAGGGATTAAATAAGTTAACATAAGAAAAGTATTTGGAACTATGTCTAGTATAAAATAAGTTCTCAAAAATCGATGGTTGTTAGTATCATCATCATCAGTACTATTGTTGTTATTATTACTACACAAGGCTTCCTCCATGGAAAACTTCTCTTGACCCTCCATTCCTCTCCATCTACCATCCCGTTTCATGATCCCCTTCACAGTTACATGTATTGAAAGAGATATCTGCACTTGCTGTCTCCATTTCTTAACCTCACACCCACAGCCACTGAGCTATGGTTTCCTCTGGGTCCACACTGTAAAAACTGCTCTTATTGAGATCTCGGTAGCAGAGACTACTATGTGTTCACCAAACCCCATCTACTTTACCTTCTAGAAACATATTCAGACTACAGTTCCCAGCCTCCCTTGTTGTTGCCTATATCCATGTGATTAAGCTCTAGCCAATCAAATGTGGAAAAAGGTGATATAGCCCATGACAGAGTTCGCACGTGTGATCCTTCCTCTCTTCCTCCATCCACAGACCCAATGCTGGTGGATCTGGATCCAGCTTCATATTTCAAAGCCCAAAAGTATAACAGAGCCACAAAATAAAAGGTCTTGTGTCCCCATACGAATATATGGAGCTGAGCACACCACCTCTGCACCTCTGGACAACCGAAAATTGCACTCGTGAGAAATAAACTTGTACTGTGTCAAGTCATTGAAATGTTACTGCTGTTTGCTACAGACACTAATGTCGCTTTCCTTAATTATAATGAGATCATCTATGGTATTCAGGTCATTCTTTGTCCTCATCTTAGTATCCTCTCAGAGACTTTTTTTCACTTTCTTGTCTTAGCCTCCATGACATCATACTCTTCTGATTTCCCTCCTAAATTTCTGCACATTTCTTTTCAGTTTCCTTTGCTTGCTTCATATTCTCTAACTTTTTCAAACCTCTTCTCTAAAAAGGCTAGATCATAAATATTTTAGGCTTTGTGAGCCACATGCAATCTCATATATTCTTCTTTGTTTTCCTTACAAGTCTTTGAAAGTATAAAAACCTTTCTTAACTGGTAGCCATGCACTAACAGGCCCCAGGCTGGATGTGGTCCACAGGTTGCGGTTTGCTGACCTCCATCCTAGTTGACTGACAAATATAAAGTGCCACCCTTTCCAGCTCAGCTTTAACCTCTAGTATCTTGGCTTGGTATACTCTCCCTAGAGAATCGTATCAAATCCTATGCTTTAAACATACCTGTATACTGGGGCGCCTGGGTGGCGCAGTCGGTTAAGCGGCCGACTTCAGCCAGGTCACGATCTCGCGGTCCGGGAGTTCGAGCCCCGCGTCAGGCTCTGGGCTGATGGCTCAGAGCCTGGAACCTGTTTCCGATTCTGTGTCTCCCTCTCTCTCTGCCCCTCCCCCGTTCATGCTCTGTCTCTCTCTGTCCCAAAAATAAATAAACGTTGAAAAAAAAATTTTTTTTAAATAAAATAAAATAAATAAATAAACATACCTGTATACTAATGTCTCCTAGGTATCTCCAAAGCTGGCCTTTCCCTTGTGAAATAGACCTAAATATGTAACAGCCTACTTGGCCTATCCCCTTGGGTACCTACGAGTATTAGGCTTCTCAAACACAAAACAAAAAAACAAACAAGTAAACAACAACAAAGAAAAACCTGAAAGAAGACTGCTGATCCCCCTCCACTTCAAACATGTTCCAAGCTCAATAAAATACACCATTATCCTCGAGCTAAAAAAATAGCACTTATTCCTGATGTCTCCTTTCCTCATCCCCCAAGCCTAATCCCTCACTAAGATTTGTTGGTTCTATTTTCACCATATACCTGCAATGTGCCTTTTCCTCTATACTCTTTTGGACTCTCATCCAGTTCAAGCCATCATTGCCTCCCATCTGAACAATTACAATAGCCTCCTAGGTGGGGTCCCTGCTTCTACCTTCACCTCCCCATATGTATCTTCCAAAGAACAATTACAGTGTTGTTGTTTTTTAATTTAAATCACCTCAAGATGCTCTTCACACTTGAGTGTTTTCCCTTTGCTCTTAAAATAAAACCAAACTCTTACTCTATAGGATACAGCCTCTTCAACATCTTCTTCCACCCACCACCTGATCTTCCGTTCCAACCACACTAGCCTCTTCTGCACACCCAAGTATTCCCTATTACATCACTCTATTTCCTTCTCAGTAATGTTCACAATGTGTAACTCACTTGTATATTCATTTACTTGCCTATTTTTGTCTCTCATGCAACAAATACAAACCCTCATTCACACATGGAGAACATAAACCCCATGATGGCAAGGATCTCATGGCATCTCATGATGGCAAGGTCTAATTTATCAGTGTATTACTCAGACTGATACCTGGTACATGTTGTCCTAAGTGCATATTTATAGGACAAGAAGGAATACAGGGATGAAGAAAGAAAACAGATGAATAAATTTCAGTGACAGAATTTATTTTGATTTTGATTTACTGATATGAACATTAACTTCAGATAAATTAACAATTGCTGATGGTATTTTTCAGCTCAACATATTTTACAGTCATGTTCCCTTTTTCCTTATTTTTCATAAATCCCAATGTGAGGCCAAGAGAAGTTAAATATCATGAACCTAATTTTACAGAAAAGCATGTTGACATAAAAACAGGTTGATTTCACCAGATCACTATGAATATGAAGATAGAAATTTACTGCAAGTTTCTGCAGAGTTGGGCCCACTGTCCTTATCCAGTAGATACTGGACATTTTATGAATCTCCAAAAAGTCATTAGCTATCCCTATTGCCCTGCTTCTGTAAGGGTCCGGATGCTGTCACTGCAGGCCTCAGACAAGGCGGCCTTTAAAGATTGCTGTATAAAATATGAAGTGACAAATTCAGTTCTGTATGTGAAGCAAGAAACTAGGGAAAAGTACAGTCACAAAGATAGTGTTATATAAGGAATTCCAAGGCTTCGAATGTAACCCATATAAACAAGAGTACAAAAAGAGTGTGAAATCACATCCCACTGAAAACAGAATTTACCTGACACTCACTCACTTCGTCCTAGAAGTTGTGGAAATCTTTAAGAGAAGCCTTGTGAGAACAGAGCAATAATTCAAAGTCTGGGTGGCAGATTAAAGGCTAAAAGAATTGATATAAAATTCCCCTAAAGAAGTGATGTCAAGAGGGAAGCCATGACATTGTTGAACACTTGATCAAGATGTCTTCTGTTTCTACTAACAAGAATAATGGATTTAAATTACAAACTAGAGTGATTTCAGCCAGATGAGAGAATTTTGGAGTTAGTGAATCTTTGCCTAAGCTTTTCATTCCCTGAAGATAGTTCCTTACCAGAAAGCACACCAAGACGTGGGCCACAATGCCATGGTGGGGAAGCTTTTCCTGGTTACCCCTCGCATCCAAATCTCTGCCCTATAATTGGGCTTTTTCTTCTGCATGCTGTCAACATATGCTTTGCTACTTTATTCATACCAGATTACAAAAGATCCTAGTACCTTAAAGCATAACCCTTCCCAAAAACATCTGCATTTTCATTTGAATCTATGCTAAAGCAATAAAGTTCTGCTTGCAATATTTCAGAAATCAGCCAAACAGTTGTGAGAATACTTGAATGGAACTTTAGAACCTTCCCACAGTTTTTCTGAGTATTGCATACAGACAAACACTAGGAAGCAGGGGCACCGGGGATGGAGGAAGATGGGGCAGGAGAGGATTTTGCAATTCCATTAATAGAACAGGTGATCCACTTCCTTGTTCTAGTAAATAAAGTAAAATAAATAGTAAAGTAAAAAACAGTAGGGTAAATATTAAATTAATTAATAAAGTAAATAATAAAGTAAAAAACAATTTATCAAGAAAAAAAGGCACATGTTGAGATAGCTCTGATCCAAATCAGAGTATAGAGTATTATAAAGAGGATAAAACTGCAGAACTCGGGAAGGGAGACTAATTCCCATGAAGATATTCCAGTTCATCAAAAAAAATTGCTAAACAGAGAATTATGTGTACAGCCAAAAATCACAAATGTATAATTTTTTTAGATTTTCTATTTTTTTTTTTTAAATTTGTTTTTTCAACGTTTATTTATTTTTGGGACAGAGAGAGACAGAGCATGAACGGGGGAGGGGCAGAGAGAGAGGGAGACACAGAATTGGAAACAGGCTCCAGGCTCTGAGCCATCAGCCCAGAGCCCGATGCGGGGCTCGAACTCCCGGACCGCGAGATCGTGACCTGGCTGAAGTCGGACGCTTAACCGACTGCGCCACCCAGGCGCCCCGATTTTCTATTTTTTTAAGTTTATTTTTATTTATTTTGAAAGAGAGATAGAGAGCAAGTGGGGGAAGGGGCAGAGACAGAGGAAGCCAGAATCCCAAGCAGTCTCCATGGTGTCAGCACAGAGCCTGATGCAGGGCTCGATCTCACAAATGGTGAGATTATGACCTGAGCTGAAGTCAAGAGTCAGACGCTTAACCAACTGAGCCACCCAGGCACCCCAAAACAGAATTATTTTTAAAAATTAAACCACACTAAAATATACACGATAATAAACTGAAAATAATAATATTTTTTCTCTAATGATTCAGAAACAACTTAAGAGTTTTATAGAGGCTTGGAAACTTCCTTATAATCATCAAACATCAATAAACTACAGATGTATAATGTGTTGTTTAATAGACTATTTTAACTAATAAATTTCCATCCATTTCATGTGTCATGTCTATGACACATATCCAAGCTGTAGGACATAGAAGACTAATAACGTTTTCTCATTTTTAATATGTTTAATGACTTCAGATACATTTAACAGAACTGAACATGAAATTCAGAAATTTCTGACATTAGACAGATGGAAAATATAAAAAAAGATTTTGTAAACTTTAAAAAGTGGGGAGGTTGGAGAATAGACAATTGTCATAGATAGCTATATCGACAAAACCTTAAAAACACAACAATCTTTAGAATTATTTAGATTCTACTACTACTGCACATTCCACACACATTTTGGAGAAGGATAATGAATATCCGTCATTCAGGCAGGACAGTGGAGGCATCAGCTAATGTGCCGATTTGAAGGAGTTATTTACCCTGCTTAGAATCCCCTAACAGATACCTTAGTCTTCAGGATAAAATCAAACTCACCTTCTCAAAATGTTATAAAGAAGTATTTAATCCCTCTCACAAATTCTCTTCCCTATCTCAAAAACTCAAAGTCTGAACCAATCTGAAAATTGTTACCCAGCCTTTATTGCCTTTCTTTTTATACTTTTTTAGAACTATAACTCCCAGAAAACTACAGGGCAAGAAGGCAAGGTGAAGGAAGTGGCAATGTCAGATCCTGGGGAGTGAACTTACTGTAGATAAAAATACCATATAAGGAAGGCAAAAAGACCTCTGGTGAGCAATGCATGGCTTGGGCTAGAAAGTTTCTTGCACGCAAAGGTTCAAAATGTGGGAGAACCAAACAGACAAAACAAATCCACACGGTAAAAGGCAAAAACAAAAAACAAAAAGCAAAAAACAACAAAAAAGGAAACCTTTAAAAACACATAAAATGGGGGAAAAAAAACATATTAGTGATCTCCAAAGGTATAATTCTCTCATTAAAACAGTATAATTTCCAGATTCAGTTTTTTTAAAAAGCAAAACTCAACCACATTTGGCCTCATATAAGTAGGGGACATAAGGGACCCATGCAATGTGAGGGACCTGAGTTTGCTCAATGCTTGAAGCACAAGACTGAGGTGGGGCTCCTCATCACAACCTTGTAATAAGAACCGGTGTTAAAAACAAAACAAAAAAAAAAAAGAAATGGCATAGTGACTAGATCTGGATCATCCCCATTTTACTCAGGGGCAGGACCCCAAATTACCATAACAAAACAGGGTTTGCACTGGTACTAGAGGGCTGAGGGAGGCCACTGCAACATCCCTTGACAGAGGGAGGTGAGCAAAGAGAAGGAAAATATGAAAGATCACAAATGCCAATAGTCATTAGGGATGAAAACCAGACACAGACACCACTTAGGCAAATCAAGGAAGGTTTTCTGATCACGAAGATTTAGAAGGAAGTCACCGAACATTTTAGATAGGGTGGTAAGTGCTAAGTCCCCCAAAAGACCTTATCAGAAGGTCACAGTTACAAATGGTAAGTCTAAAGGAGTGAGGATCCCATCCCATTTTGGAGGCATGGCTGTCCACTTCCAAGCTCAGCCTCATACATGAGGTTAGAGTATATGAACTGACATTTGACCATTTTTTACCTACACTATCGTGAAACGGTATATAAGGCAAATGTAGATCTGCACGTAGGTAAGTTTAGATAAATGAGTCAGAGGAGCCCATCCAATCAGTGTTAATCCAATGTGCATTATTCTAGTGTGTTATATGTACTACAATACTATTAGGCATGGACATAGACCTCATTTTTATACCCAGTCTTTCTCAGCCAGAAGAGTCTGATCCAAGTGTTTTCCTGGGTAATTAGAACAAGGTTCAGATACACAAACGTCTCTGAATTTTCAATAATATCTAATGTTATGAGAATTTTTGACAAAAGTGAAAAAAGACATTATATACAATTATATATTATTATGTATTATATATATTTCCAATTTAGTATGAGAAATATAGAATATTTGCATAGAAAAGACAACTAAAAGAAGTGCACTAGGTTGTAGTAACACAACAAATGAATTAGATTTTCCTCTTTATTGTTTTTGGTATCTCCAAATTATTAGAGTAATTGCTCATTAATACTATAATCATGAAGCAATACCTTAAAAAAATTTATTTTTGTAGTAATGTGGAGAAGGATGTGGAGGGTCAAGGGGATCAATTAGGAGACTCCACACTTGTCAAGACAAGAGGGCGATAAGGGCCTGGGCAGAAAAGAAGGATTTAGGATTTATTAAAAGGTCTTATTTTATGTAGAAGTTGAATGTAAGTTTTCTGGCTTGGGCAGCTGTGTACATAGAAAGAGCATTAATTAGGAGAACATATGCAGTTCACAAGGAATGTCCTAGGAAAATGATAAATTTTATTTTGACATGTGTTTCTCGTGTTTTGAGGCATAAAAGTAGAGATGCTAAGCAAACACAGTAAAAAAGAAAGACACAAGATCAGAAGGCAGGGAGGGAAAGGAAGGAGGGGTGAGGGAGGGAAGGAAGGAGGAAGAGGAGAAAAGTGAAAAGACAGATATGGGTCACAAGCTTCGAACATATATTTAGGCTGGAGATACAGTATATAAATAGCCATTGACACTGTGTAGATCAATATGGTTCCAATAGAACGTATGATCACATAGGCTTCTTTTCTTCCGGAATGGTAGCACAACTGATACTTGGGGCAGGATAATTCTTTGTTTGGGAGTGGGGTGGGTAGTTGTCCTGTGCATCGTAGGATGTTTAACAACATCCCTGGCCTCTACCCACTAGATTCAGTAGCACCACCCCTCCAAATCTGTTGTGACCACTGGCTATAGCCATAACCAAATATCCCAGGGGGCAGAGCGGCAGGGGGCAGGGGGGTGGGCAGAGAAGGGGAGTGCCAAATCACTTCCAGTTGAGAACTACTGTTCTAGTGTATTACAGCAATGAGGCATTATGTCACTCAATAGGAACCTACATATTCAGATAAAGATGCTTTTACATAAAGGTATTTTATTGGCTAAATATGTGTCAGGTACTGCCTTAGGTTCTGGAGATTCAAAGTTAAATATGATATTCGCCCAGGTCCTCAAGGAGTGCATAATCCAGTGATGCACAGAGACACATAAAGAAATACTTGCAATGCATTGGGGAAAGTGCTGGTCTCAACAAGCATAAAATACTCTAGCAGCAAAATAGAGAATGTTATACTGACAGGAGAAAAAAAAAAAAAGTCAAAGAGAAAGTGACATTTGAGTTTCCTCTTGCAAGGTAAGTATACATTCAATAAGTAAAAATGATGGGGAAAGACATGGTATGAAGAATGTATGCAACAGAATATATCCAAAGAGCTAATAACAGCCCAGAATTTATGTTGAGACATTTTTTGTTTTGCTCATGGATGATTCATGTCTATTTGGGCAACAACATCCCACTCGTAGGAAACTAACACCCAAAGTGAAAAGCATATTTTGTACCAAAGGTAAACAAAGTGGTACTAACCGAGCTGGGCAAAAGAACAGAAGTTGTCTTTAGAGCTACTTTAGTTCCCACATATTGCCCAGAGCACTTAAATTGACCTCATAGGGGGCCGTTAAAAAGGGCTTCTATCCCAGTCAATACCTCAGGAGCAGTGGGCTTTTCCCCTGTGTTACAAGGTAACCCCTCAGTGAAACTAATTAGATTTTTTTTTCCCAAAAAACATCCAGGTTATTGATTTGAGAACTGAAAATAGTATTGATGTATAGCTGTCAGTTATACCTGAATAAGAATTAACTATAGAATTTTTTAACATAAGAAAAATATGAAATGTCTACAATTTTTAATGCTATAAGATTTCAATTTAAAAAAATCATTTGTTGTAAATCCGCTTACAAAATGTAGGCTTCCTAAATCAAATAAATTATGCAATAATTTTGCCAAGTGGCTTAAAATTTTACCTGAGTGTCTTCTTATATTGAAATATTTTGTTTATCCCTGGGACTATAATGTTCTTCACATAACATTTATTTGAAGGTTTATCATTATAATCTCTTAATGACAGTAAGATTTGCTCGGCCTTTGCTACATCCATACTTATGCTTTCAACATTTACTAAATACCAATGATGTACATGGCCATTTGCAAATATGTAGATGCTTCTCAACGAAATTGACATAAAAAGAACTAAGAACATATTGAGCCCTGCCCATGTGATAGTCACTGTGCTTATGTTTCATGTGGCTTATCTTTAATTCCCAAAACCCTACGTAAAAGATATTATAATTATCTCTATTTTACAAATGAGCAACTAAGGAGTTGAAGTTACTTGCCCAAGCACCTACAGCTAAAATGGAAGACTCTGAAATAGGCCTATGTGTCCCTTTCCCTCTCTAGACCCTAAAGAGTAGAGATGCCCAATTCAACAGTCCAGTCCTATTTCCTTTTTGTTTTCCACAATTCCAAACTGGTCTCTGTTCCTGAGGACTAAAGCTACATTTTACATGCCTACAAGTTCTCACCCTTCAAAATGCCTTCCTTCTTCCTGCCAAAGGTACTGACTGCCCCAATGGGTTGTTAGGGCTCAGACTGTGAGGCTAATACTCTCCTTTACCTGATGGTGGTGTGTTAGCCCACAACCAATTTTACATTGTCTCTTTTATAATATTTGGCCATAAATGTCAGGTATCACTTGATCCTAGACCTTGTCCACCTAAGACTCTCTCCCTGTCTCATACTTTTAAATATTATCTTATGCTATGTAGTTCCAAAACTTACATCTCCAATATAGACTTCCCTGAGCTCTAGACTTAAACTCCACCAGCATACTTGAAGTCGCTAACTGGACATGGTGACTTCTAGGCTCATCAAATCATATATGGGCATAAACTAGACTATATTTCCTACACAGGTGTAGCCACATGGCTATGTTTTATTTAATGGAGTAAAGTAGAAGTAATGGGTGTGCAATTTCCAGTCCTGACCCAAAAAACCTCCCATATCTGCTGCTTCATGTTTTTTTTTCTCTTCCTTCTGGTGGAATGGAAATAATCTCAGGGTGACAGCTAAAGTCACATGTTGAAGGTGGCAGAGTTTCTGTCAGCCTAGATCTCAACCACTGCACAGAAGAGAGCTGCCTTTCTAATCTATTTACCCATGTGTTATTCATGTAAAAAGTTAGTCTTTGGGCTAATATACATTTTTTTTTATCTAATTGCTAGTTAGAAAGGCAGTTAGCTTTCCAAACTAACATAATTTTCTTACAGTAATCGCAAGCTTAACATGATTTCCACCCAAACTTGTCCTCATCAACCTTCCTTAATTTAGAAAATGGTACTGCCTTTCACTTAATCTCAAAGATCAGAAATCTGGGAGTTATTCTTGATTTTTTTTTCTCTTCATTCTTCACATGCAATCCATGTAAATTCTATCTCTAAAATCCTTCAGAAAACTATCCATTCTGTTTATCTCTCCTACCAATTCCCTAATCCAAACTACCATATTGTCTACCTCAATTGTGACAACAGCTATCTAGTTTTTCCCTATCTTCTTCCATTCAGGACTGTGAGGGAAATATTTTAGGGATTGAAAACAACCAGTTGAGGGGGTCCAAGAAAACCTCATGAAGGAGATTTGAATGATGGATAGAATAGGAATATAAGAGGGGCAGTGCAGGGAAGGTGAGCAGAATAAGGCAATATACACAAAAAGAACAACAGGAAATTAAATGAAGCAGGACTATTGAGTGTCCCTGAGGACCAAAATGTATTCTTCCTCCCTATATAAAGGGCTTGACTGATGGAAGTGGCCAGCATTAAAAATGCTGTCTTTAAAAAAATTATTTCTTTGAATAAATGTGTTCATACAAGAGTTATTCTGTCTTAAAATTATCCATGTTCAACTCCCAGTCAACCTATAAGAATTATTCTGTTTAACTCAATTACTGTATAGATAAGCTGCTAATTATAGCACTTGGTAATTACTGCTCTTGCTATTAGTAATATATTTGTTGATGAAAAGGAAGTAATCTTATCACTTTAATTAATGCTTGATTTGAGACAACAGTGAACTTATCAATGAAGTATATTTCAGCCTAAATAAAATTTTTTAAAGGGTACTTTCTTTTTAAGATGCTTTTCAAGTAAATCATATTGCACAAAATTACATATGATATATTAATGGTTACTGTCACGTTTTTAATATTAAAAAATAAATGATGCAAAGAAGCTTAAAAAAACAAGTTTCATTTATGGTTCAAGTTTTAAAGCTGATCATTTTAAATAAGAAAGAAATAATGTTCTTTCTTCTTCCTCATCACTACAATCAGTTCTCTATTATGCTAGTTTTCAGAAAATGAAACACACTGTCCAAGGAAAATCACATTCTAATCACTTTAAGCTCTACCTTCCTGTAAGGTCTATGGACAAAAAACAAGAGAGAGAAACTTTTATAACTCCTTTATGCTCAAACATAAGCAAAAGTGTTGATTTTCTCTATTGAGCAGTCAATGCTCCTCTTCACTGACATACTTTAAGTGGGGAGAGAAGTTTGTAGAAATGCATATAATTGTCACTATATTAAACACGGCGGGAGTGATGGGAGACTTGTACATAAGTTATAGAGATACAGAGTAATTAAATATATGCTCTACATGCACATATCTTTCACAGATATGAAGATCTCTAGAAAACCAAGTATTTTCTAGGGTATCAATAAATCCACAAAGCTAGAGAGCAAACACATTCAGATAAACAATGAGCAAGCAGCAATAGACATGGTTTCCATCCAAGCTAAGAAATGACTCCTCTGAGTTTTTCTCATGAAGCAATCCATAAGCCGGGTAATAGTGCATGACCCCAGGGCTCCAAACAGTGTTGTGGAGATTAGAAAAATAGAGTATGAGATATATTTTAAGCCCCTGAAAAAAGGAATATGGAAATATATTGTCATAGAATTGATTACTTGGCCAAGCAAAACTGAGACCACTTTCAGCAAGTTTTAAGGGGAAACTCCCAATTGAGTATTTCAAACCAAAGTATGTTTTTCCTGAATTATATGGATGCCATTTCAACTCTCCACTTTAATGGCTTTTGAGTGCTCTACTAGATTGTTAACAATAAGAGTCCCACTTCCTAATTCACTGACTGGAGACCTAAGCAATACATTGTAAATCTGTTAAAGCAGCTTTTGTGTGGGTGTACACAGAAGTAGCAGAAGTCAGTTCCTCTGGTTATAGCACAGCCAATGGTAAAGCTGATGCATGTGACTTTTGTTTTAAGTTTTTATTTAAATTCTAGTTTCTGGGGTGCCTGGGTGGCGCAGTCGGTTAAGCGTCCGACTTCAGCCAGGTCACGATCTCGCGGTCCGTGAGTTCGAGCCCCGCGTCAGGCTCTGGGCTGATGGCTCAGAGCCTGGAGCCTGTTTCCGATTCTGTGTCTCCCTCTCTCTCTGCCCCTCCCCCGTTCATACTCTGTCTCTCTCTGTCCCAAAAATAAATAAACGTTGAAAAAAATAAAATAAAATAAAATAAAATAAAATAAAATAAAATAAAATAAAATAAAATAAATTCTAGTTTCTTATGCATAAGAGACTTTTAAAAACTGAGAACAAACTGAGGGTTGGGGGGTGGGAGAGAGGGGAGGGTGGGTGATGGGTATTGAGGAGGGCACCTTTTAGGATGAGCACTGGGTGTTGTATGGAAACCAATTGGACAATAAATTTCATTAAAAAAATTCTAGTTTCATGTGACTTTTGAGGATATAACTTGTGAAACTGGGAAAGGTGAACTTATTTTTTTTTTGAGAGGGAGAGAGTATGTAAGCACACAGGGGAGGGACAGAGGGAGGGAGAGGAAGAATCTTAAGCAGGCTAGATGCATGAGGCAGAGCTCAATCTCATGACCCTGGGATTATGACCTGAGCTAAAATCAAGAGTTGGACGCTTAACTGAGCCACCCAGGCAACCCAGGAAAGGTGAACTTAAATCTCAACAACCTTGCCAATTTTATTACTGAAAAGAGGAGTACTGCGAAAGTCTATCTTCAGTGTTCAATATACTAATGGCCAGTAATAATTCAATCATAACTAAATTTGCCAATGCGCTCAGGCTAAGAAAATGACTTGGTAACTTTTATAAGTTTACTGACATGTCAGTTCCAAGTAAACTGTCTTCTTAGGGAATTCTAAGTATCTATAGAATACTTGGCCTTAATCTAGAATTCCAAGAGTTAAAGCTGAATTCATTAAAATCTGAAATATCCTTACTTTTTATTACAAATATTATATTCAGGAGACAATAGAAGTACAAGTATTACTTGATCATATTTCAGCTGAGGTTTTATTAATATTTTGTTATGGTGAAGACAACACAAGTGAATCAGATAACCTGGTTGTAGATCAGTCTCAAATGCTAACTAGCTGCATGGCCTTGTTAGTTAACTCCTCCATAAAATAAGGGGAATGCATTAGTTGAAGCCTTTGTGTTGCAGTGAAAGAAAGCAGATCTGGGAAGTAAATAAAACTGAGTTTGAATTTTAACACCATTCCATATGGTGAGTCCCTGAACAATTTATTTGCCAATGGGACTTAGTTTTCCCATCAGTCAAATGTTTCCATCTCCTTACTTATTTACATACTACATCAGCCCCTGGATGGCCTCTTTTGCTCACAAACCAGCCTGGACTCACTCAGCTATTTCTATGGAATCCCTGCTAGCACTCTTGGCCCCCTTCTTGGTTCTTTCCCTTGATAAGCTTATCACTGACATGCCTTCATCTCTCAGCTGTCATCTTCCTCCTCGCTCAAGTTCCAGGTTTATATTCTCACCTTTGTACACAGATATCTCCAACTCTAAGTCCAAATTCAAATGTCCCAAATCAATTCACCACCTACCTTCTGGGTTTTCTATTTTTGTTGAGGCACCACCATTCTCCACATCTAGCAAAGGCAAGCTTTGCTGTTAACTGTGGTCCTCTTCCCTTTATCTGCTCACACTCTCTTGGGTTTACACTTGCCCAATCCAATGGCTATAAAATATCATCTTAAAGCCAAAGACTCAAAAATGTATATGTCCAGTCTAGCTCTTCTTCCCCAACCGCACATTCACATTTCACTCTCTACAGTACTCACACCTCCACCTAGTTAACTCACAACCATCCCAAACTCAGCATATGCACAAGTGAACTCCCAATCTCTATCCCCCAAACCTACTCCCCCTGCAGCCTTCCCAACTACTCCTGCTTCCCAACTACTCAGGCCAAAACCCTTGGCATCATCTTTGCTCCTTCTCTTTCTCTTCCTCCCTCTCCTCACATTCAAAATTTGGGTAAGCCCTGACAGCACTACTATCAAAATATATGCAAAACACAAACAATTCTCACATAGATTTTTGTCTGTTTTGTTGAACAGCTCACTTTACCACTTTGTCTGTTTCTTCCTTCACCTGAAACAGTTCTCAACCATATTCACATTTGACTCCTGCTTCAAAACGAAATCAAATGGCACTTTGTCTACCAAGTGACCTTTCTAGCCCTTGCCTGGAGGAGATAGCTCCCTCTTTTAATGTGTCTGATTTCATTGCTGCTACAATAAGTGAAAACTTTCAAACTGTTTCAAATTGGTGTGGCGAATCTGTATAGATGACTAATTCTGCAGGACAGGCAGTTCCTTCCAGGTGCAAGTCCATACAGTTTGCTATTTATAGATCCCTCACATTCCCTACCATATAGTAGATGAACTAAAATTAACTTAAATAAATTATGGATTTAAATTATGGTTTATGAAGATATACAGGATGATATAAAAAGGTGGAGAAGAGTGATGTGCACATTGCTTGGGGAAAGGTTGTGGAATTACTGTAGTGTTGGGAAAATTGGAAGGGAATGATGAAAGCAACGAGTACGAGACACAGGAACAAAAGGGCCTCTGCCACACAGAAAGGTAAGGAAAGGGCTCATTAGGTAGTTGCTAAAATGTCACAAAAACCTTAAAAGGTTAGAGAAATCAATATTTTAAAATATATTATATAGGGGCTCCTGGGTGGCTCAGGTGGTTAAGCTTCCAACTTCAGCTCAAGTCATGATCTCATGGTTCATGGGTTCGAGCCCCACGTTGTGCTCTGCACACTGGCCACAAAGAGCTTGCTTCAGATTCTGTCTCCCTCTCTCTCTGCCCCTTCCCTGCTCACTCTCTCCCTTTCTCTCAAAAATAAACATTAAAAAATAATAAAAATAAATAAAATATATTATAGAGTTGTTAATTTTAAGCTCATAAATTGATTTCAATAATCACATTCACTTATCAAAAATAGGAATGTGTCCTTCGTTCACCTACATTGATCCCTCCCAATCTGACCATAAGTTCTAGTGATTAGTGAAAGACACATTCTCTGTAAGAAGACAGGAGCCACACGCATAGAAATTCTGATGTTCTTTTAAAATAATGGGTTTGTGAATTAAATATTGCTTAAATTACTCGAGTCTGAACCACTTCCTCCATTCCCAGCATTCTTATTAGCATGTCTGTATAACCATACCTGACACAAATATACAAGAAAAAGAGAGAGTACAATATTTCCCCCAACTAAAGACCAAAATGTCCCTAGTGTTTGATCTTCAACAGCTACAAATCATAGTTGCAGAACTTTTCAGTGTTACTTCAGAAGTTTACATTTGTTTGAGGTAGCGTGTATCCTTTAGTTTCATGAACTGATTAGAACCCACATCTCCCACATCATGCTTGAGACCTCCATCAGAGCCGACCAATACAACACATAAAATCTAGCATATTCCTGAGTAACACTTTAATCAGATCTGATTGCATTAAAAGCAATAGCATTTGTAAAACAAAAAGCTATCACAGAAGACAAATTTTCCCACCAAAACAAGGCAAAGCTAAAAACTATTATAGAAGATCTATCCATCCTCCATGAGGAAAAAGAAGCCTGTCAATTGGGTAATTTGTGCACATCATTCCCCAGCCTGGTGCTGGAGACAAGACCCCAGATTTCTGCTGGCTCATGCTGTGTCCTTCCACAGAAGTTTTCTAAAGTAGACAATTTCAACATATTTGCCTAAACTTAACTCTTTTCTTCAAAACAGTTACTTTCCAAAATAGCCAATGGTTTCATCAAATTAAATACTTTTTAAAAAAACTTATAGAGAGTAAGAACTCAACAAAAATGATGACTGGGTTTTCTATTCCATTTTCACAGAGCCAAAAAGCTCAGTTCTACAACCAGTCCATCCCAACAGAAGTTCAGGTCTCCAAAGAAGGATCTTCCACAAACTGCCTGAGTGTATCTTGTCCATGTTTACTATTAAGTCATTTTTTGCATGCCTACCTTAATGTTTCTCCAGCTTTCATATTTATTTTTCAAATATTCAAGTCCCAAACGTATTTAACTTATGTCCTTTCAATCTGTACTTAAAATTGGGCGTTAATAAATAACTTGCCGAAAATCCTTAATTAGAGCAGTATTTCTGTGCATTTGTGTGTCTTTACACATACATCTACACATATACATATGTGCGTGCATAGCACACATACACTACCTATTAATAAATATTTATGACCTTGTTATTTGGGAAAAAGTTCACATATTTATTTCAGAAATAAGGTTTAATGCTGTCTTACATACAAAACCAAAAGACATATACTGTGTTCTCCATGGATTTCAATGATTTTTTTTAATTTCTGAGAATTCTGCATTTCACTTTCTGATTATAGTTGTACTAAAGACTTGCACTTTTTCTAAAGACGCAGAATAGCCTGACTTGAAAAATAACCAAATTTTTAATCATTAACTACTTTCATCATTTACATCTAGGGTTCCTAGTTTCTTTGATTTTATACTATGCTTCCCAAAAGGTTCCTCCATTAATATTAACAGCTTTATGAATCTCATTACTCTGATTTATGCCTCTTCAATTTATTTAAGGTTGTGTCAATATTAAATTATCTGTCCCTTGTGAGCAACTTCAATAATGTTTAGATGCAAAATAATCTTAAACATTACCTAGCAGGCAAAAATCCATGTTTTTACTTATAATGCCATCCTCCCTAACAGAATTTACTAATAATTAACAAGTATTATACTGAAGAATTCAGAGCCAGTCTAAAATACAATAAAAATATCTATAAGCTGTACTGTAACTCTGCTTTTAGTTAACCTCAAATGTACTTGTTCTTAAAAAAAAAAATTGTGCCAGGAGAGAAATAAAAGGTCAAAAGATGAATTGAAATTTCTGCGTAGATATCTAGGGGAAGCTCTAAACAAAATTAAGTGAATACTGCACTATAATTTTTATTTTAGGAGACTTCTGCTACTAGGAAGATGGAGTTGATATATTTTTTCCCTATTCCTTTAAGTTCAACTGTAAGTCTTGGACATTATGTATAAAATAAACATAAAGCTGAAAGATGGAGAGAAGAGTCAGGCAAACCAGTGAGTGAACACAGGACCCAAAGAACACAGTGGTGACTTTCCTAAATTGTCTTTTCCCCTTATATATTCCAGACTTGCCAAAGAAGCCAGCAACTTGGACATGCCAAAGCAGAGCCCCCTCCCCCCGCAAAAAGAAGGAAAATCCTGCTTCCTCCAGCCAAAGGACCAGAAGAGGGTCAGTCTAGCAAGACCAAAAAAAAAAAAAAAAAAAGTTCTATTCCCATCAAACATCAGTGGCAAACTGTGGCCCCACCCATACTGACAACAACAAAGGCCAAGTGGGGGGCCTAAAGCCCAACCTCATAGAGTGTACTAAGGTGTGCCAACATGACCTCAAGACTGGTGTCAGAGAAGACCAAATAGAGAGCTGAAACATTCTACCCTACCTGCCAAAAATGAGTCCTCCACCCATGGAGTCTATAGAGGCCACATGGTTACACAGACTTCCACCTCTGCTTGGCAGTAATGAAACACCTCCTCCTCTCCACTGCGGCAGTGTTAGAGGAAGTCTAGTGGAGAGTCAGGACTTTTGTCATTGCCCAGAGGTAAGGAGGTCAACCCATCCCCTGCTATCAGTGGTGGGAGAGTGGAGAGCAGAACAATAATAAGGAACCCCTACTCCTCCCAGCCAGGGAGGTATCAGTGAAGGCGTATCAGAACTTCCACTCCCAGGGCTCCCTGGCTGGCTCAGTCAATGGAATGTGCAGCTCTTGATCTTGGGGTTCTAAGTTTAAGCCCCATATTGGATATAAAGGCTACTTAAAAATTAAAAAAATTAAAACATTTTTTAATCTAAAAAATAAAAACAATTTCCACTCCCAACCAGCAATAATGAGGACTTCCTCAACATCTATTGTCAATAGAGGTCAAATGGAAAGCTGGATTTCCACCTTAACCTAACAGTACTGAGGCAATGCCTCTTTCCCCTGCCTGACTGTTATCAAAGATATTCAATTATAACAGAAAGTTTAAAGAAGATCCATAATCTTGGTACTTAATATCCAAAATGTTTAGGTTTAAATTAAAAAAGAAAAAGCAGCAAGAACCAGGAAGCCTAAAACTGAATGAAGAAAAAAAATATATGCATACATTAGAAAAGAGAAAAAGTATCAAATCAATAATGCAAGCTTCCATCTCAAGAACCTAGAAAAAAAAGAGCAAAATAAACTCAAAGCAAACTGATGGAAGAAAATAATAAAGATAAGAGCAGAAATCAATGAAATTGAAAACAGAAAAACAGTAGAGAAAATCAATGAAACAAAGAGCTGGTTCTTCAAAAAGATCAATATAATTGACAAACCTTTAGCAAACTGACAAAAAAAACAGAGAGAACTATATTAGGAATGAAACAGGTGAGAGGACACCAAAAGGATAAGAGAATACCACAAACAACCCTACACACATGAATTTAACAACTCAGGAAGAACAGACTCATTCTTCAAAAAACATAAGCAATGATAAATCATCCAATATGAAATAAATCACTTGAATAATTCTGTAACTATTAGGGAAATTGAATTTATAATTTAAAAACTCCCAAAAAAGTTATCTCTAAACACAAAGGGTTTCAATGAAGTATTCTACAGAATGTGTAAAGAATTAACACCAATCTTACACAATCTTCTCAAATAACTTTATAAAGCTAGTATTGTCCTGATACTGAAACTAGACAAAGACAATGCAATATAGATGTTAAATTCCTTAAGAAAATATTAACAAACAAAATTCAGTGATATGTAAAAAGAATTATTTATTGTGACCAAGTGGGATTTATTCCAGGGATGCAAGGCTGGTTCAGTATCCAAATGTTAATTAATATAATCCACCATATTAACAGGTTAAGAAAAATCATATGATCCTATCAATCAATGAAGAAAAAACATCTCACACAATTCCAAATTCACTCATGATAAAAATTCTCAGAAAAGAAAGATAATGGAACTTCCTTAACTTAATAAAGAATATCTACAAAAAAAGTTACATTCAACATTACACTTAATGGGAAAAACTCCCCACTAAAATTAGGAACAAAACAAGAATGCCCACACTCATTACTCTTACTTAACACAGTGCTAAGAGCCCTGACCACTAGCAAGATCGCAATAAAGAGAAATAAAAGGCAAACATATCAGAAAGGAAGAAATGAAACCATCCCTATTTGAAGACAATATGATAACCTATGCAGAAAATCTCACTGAACCTACAATAAAACCCCTAGAAGTAAATGAGTTTGGCAAGGTTTCAGGATACAAGATAAACATACCATCAGTGGTATTTCTATACACTAACAGTGAATACATGGATATCAAGCTTGAAAATACAATACCATTTCCATCACTCAAAAAAAAAAAAATTAAATAGATGTAATTGTAGTTGGTCACTGTTAGTAGAACCTCACAAAACATGTACAGAGGTTATATTTTTTAACTTTATTGTAGAATAATTGATAAATATAATTACATATATTTAAAGTATACAGCATGAAGTTCATTTGTTATACATATACATAGTAGAATGATTACTAAGATCAAAGTCTTGTATTCTAAATGCTATCAAACACTGATGAAAGAGATTTTTAAAGATCTAAATAGACATAATGTTATAGACTAGAAAGCTAAATATAGTAAAGATATCAAATCTCTCAAAACTTATATAAAGGTTTAACACAATTCTTATCAAAATCCACCAAAAAAATTGTTGATATAGACAATTAATTCTAAAAATGTATATGGAAAAGTAAAGAAACTAGAATAGCCAAAACAATTTTGCAAAAGAAAAATTAAGTGGGAAGAATTAGTCTATGTGATTTCAAAATTGATTATATAGCTACAGTAATTAAGGCTGTGTAATAATGGTAGAGAGATGAACACATAGACTAATAGAACAGAAGGGTATATACAGATGGTATATGAGCACATCACATAATTAGACTTAGGGGAAATGCAAATTAAAACCATAATGAGGTATTACTACACTTCTATCAGAATGGCTAAAGTAAAAAATAGTGACATCATCAAATGCTAGATGCTGATGGGAATATAAAATGGTATAGACTCCAGGAAATGGCAGTTCCTTAAAAAGTAAGCATGAAACTGCAATGTGACGTGGGAATTGCACTCTTGGGCATTTATCACAGAGAAATGAAAACTCATGTTCACACAAAACACTACTAACAGTGACCAACTACAATTTTTCAACTTTATGATGGTGTCAAAGTTATATGCATTCAGTAGAAACCATACTTCAAATTTTGAATTTTAATCTTTTCCTGGGCTAATTACTGATATGCACTCTAATACTCACCGTTGATGGTGGGCAAGGGCAGTGAGCCATAGCTCCCAGTCATCTATGCAATCACATGGGTAAACAACCAACATGCTTACAACTATTCTGTACCCCCATACAACCACTCTGTTTTTCACTCTTAATACAGTATTCAATGAATTATAAGAGATATTCAACATTTCATTATAAGGTAGGCTTTGTGTTAAATTATTTTGCCCAACTACAGGTTAATGTAAGTGTTCTGAGCTCATTTAAAGTAGGCTATGCTAAGCAAGGATGTTTGGTAGGTTAGGTGTATTAACCGCATTTTTAACTTACAATATTTTCAACTTAATGATGGGTTTATCAGGAAATAATCCCATCATAAGTTGAGGAGTATCTATACTGTTTATGGTCATTTGATTCATGATAGCAAGAGTAGGAAAAAATAAAAACCAGATGTACTACAATGGGTGAATGGTTTAACAACTGTGGTACAGTCTATGGAACACTATGTAGCAATAAAAGGGAATGAACTGTTGACACATTCAATAACCTGGCTGAATTTCCAGGGAATTACGCTGAGTAAAAAAAAAGCCAATCCCAAAAGGTTACATACTGAATGATTCCATTTATATAATCTTAGAATTATAGAATTATAAAAATGGAGAACAGATTAGTGGTTGCCAGTGGTTAAGGTACGAGGAATGAAAGGGAAATGAGTATGGCCATAAAAGGACAACATGAGAGAACCCTGTGGTGATGAAAATGTTGTGTATCTTGATTCCATCAATGTCAGTATCTTGGTTGTGATATTGTACTAGAGTTGCACAAGATGTTCCAATTTGGGGAAACTAGGTAAAAGGTACACAGGTTCTCTTTACATCATCTCTTACAATGGCATATGAATCTATAATTATCTCAAAATAAAAATGAATTTTTTTAAATACATTTTAGATACACATAAGGCAATGTCTAGATCACACTGCACAGATTTTTAAACAGAACATGAATTCAATATGAAACAGCATTTTATTTGCAGAATTTTACTTTCTAGAAAGTTAACTAGATTTTCCCAAATCTATTTTTTATTAAGTAATAGAAAAATATGAAACAAAACAAAAAATTAAAATATCATTAGTGTTAATAAAGCAAAGTTCTTCCATGGGGCGCCTGGGTGGCTCACTCAGTTAAGCGTCCAATTTTGGCTCAGGTCATGACCTCACAGTTCTTGAATTCGAGCCCCGCATCCCCGCATCGGGCTCTGTGCTGACCTGCAGCCTGCTTCAGATTCTCTGTCTCCCTCTTTCTCTGCCCCTCCCCTGCTCGTGCTCTGTCTCTCCCTCTCCCTCTCCCTCTTTCTCTCTCTCTCTCTCTCAAAATAAATAAATAAATAAATAAATAAATAAATAAATAAATAAAACATTTTTAAATATTAAAAAAAAAAAGTTCTTCCCTTTTACGGTTTCCTCTCTCCCTCTGTTCCTCCCCCTGTTCCTTCCTTCTACCAATCATTCCATAAAAACAGTCACTACTCTTCATTTTGACTGAGATAAATCACAATTTTAAATTAAATTTAAATGGCCACAATTTAAAATTGAAAAAGGCAGTATCATTCAAGAATAATGAATTTAAGACTTACAATTAGGGAAGAATGAAGAAAGGCAATAAGAAAATAAACAAGCAAAAAGAGAAGAAAGGAAGGAGGAAAAAAATTTTTACTTAGAAACTGCTCTATGCCAAGCACCTTTACATCATTCTCTCATTCTGTGCTCATAATGTCCCTGTGAGGGAGATGATATCTGTCATACAGATTAGGAAATTGCTGCCCACAGAGAGTGAGTCAACTCCCTCTGAGAAGAAATTCAAGATAGTAAATATGAAACAAAAGAAGATACAGAAAAATTCTACTGTACTGATATTTCCAAATACTGTAAAAATATTTTTACATTTATTTATTTATTTATTTATTTATTTATTTATTTTGAGAGAGAGAGAGCACATGTATGCACAAGTAGAGAAAGAGGGGCAGAGAGAAGGAGAGACAGGATCACAAGCAGGCTCTGGGCTGTCAGCACAGAGCCAGATGTGGGGTTCAAACTCATGAACTATGAGATCATGACCTGAGCTAAGATCAAGAGTCGGACACTTAACCAACTGTGCCACCCAGGCACCCCCAAAATATTTTTAAATTAAATATTAAAAGGCAACTATTTTAACAAACCCAAAAGAAATGAAAGCACATCATGAAATATGTTATACCTTGAGATCCTAACATGTAAATGGAGAATAAATGACTGAACAAGAAGACATGTTGTATGTAACCAGCTTTCTTGATCTTCTATCTTTAAATTCTTGGCATTATTATCATCATTAGTCATAGTAATCATTTACTGACTACAATTGCTGTTTTTAAACATTGTTCCTTTCTCAGACTTTTTATACGTTATATTTTCTTGAATTCTGAATGTTTAGGGCAAAGAGAACATTCCAGGAAAAGTCTTATGTTTTCTTCCTTCTAGATAATCAAATAAGTACAGGAATCATTGTGCAGTAAGTATGCAAAGGAAATAAATCTTAATCAGCTCTTGACCTGCTGCCTAGCTCCTCTGTGAATGCTATCTCAGCAAACATATGTTCTGCTCTTTTATTTTATGTAGTAATAAACAACAGAAGTGCATGTCAGTCAACAACGCGCTTGAGGTGAGAAGGAAGTGTGTCTCAAATCCTTTTATCCACATGGAAATTGTAAAATAATCTGCATTAATCATTTGCTGTACTCCACATGAAGTATGTGTCCAAAGAGACTATTTGAAGCATTTATTGTCATTGAACATATGGCCTGTTTTCAATATCTCCCTGATTATTTTCAACACAAACATAAATAGAAGAGTAAGGGAAGTTTATTCTACCAGATTTTAAAACAGATGTCAATTACACTGAAGTGTTCCATAAGGGGCACTAACTTTGTTATTGACATTGTAATGGAGACAGCCAACAACTGTAATTAGCAATCGATCTTCGTGGTATGTAGATGTGTAGTCAAATGAAGAGAACTCAAATTCCATTCATAAGGCACGTAACATCAGTACTAATCTGTACCTGTTTGAAGTGCCATGTGCTTGTAAAAATTTAAATGTGAACTATAATCATAAATAACATTCCTGGTAACAAATTACCAAATCCACCATTTAAAGGGGGTAAAGAGCTAAACTGGATGGTCAAGGAAAGAGAATTAATATATATATATGTTATCATTCTAGTATCTTAGGTAATAAAAAGAAATCTTTGTTTCCAAGACACACACCATTATTTCTGAATCTTGTCTTTTAAAAATAAGCAAATTTAATGAGAATTTATAAGTACACAAGTCTTGAAAAAATGACTAATGTGGTAGAATACATTTATTTTTGCAATTAAGGTTAGATAAGCATATATTTGGTGCCCTTCCTACATTGATGAATGCCATCAGCATTTATTCAGGGAACAAAATAGAAACTCACCTTCTCACCGCCTCACAGATGCACACATCGGATCATTTACAAAGCCTTAGGGGCTGCCCCTTCCACTTCCATGTCCCTTCTCTCTATGTCCTCTGTTCATTTCTGACTACCTGTTCCCATATAAGACCCCATGATCCCTTACCTAAGCTAGTGTGGGATTACTTTGGCATCTGCTTCAATTCACTGACCAATCTCTCTCTCTCTCTCTCTCTCTCTCTCTCTCTCTCTCTCTCTCTCTCGTCACAGATCTCACTGTGTTAACCTGCATTCTAGTTGTGCTCTTAAGAGCAATAGATGACAAAGGCAATTTTATGGATAAGAGCCCTCCAAATTGTTGGAAGGTTTCTACCAGATGTCCTTTTTAGTCTCTCCATCTGAGGCAAAATATGCCCTTTCTTCATTCATTCCTTTGTAATAGCTATCTACTATACTATAGCAAGCAACACAGAGGCATGGCATCCAATATGGTACTGCCATTTTCTGTATGGGTATGTCATGTAACTATTTTGGACTCTGTTGTCTCATTTATTAATTAATAATAATAATAATCCCTTTCTGTTTTTTTTTTTCAGTTGTGTTAAAAGGACTGAATAGGATAACACAGGATTAACTTTTTTTAATTACAGGGGCAATACAATTATTTAATATACTTAAACTGAAGACTTTTAAGCTTCAGGAGAAGCCCCATAGAAGCAAGACCTTAATTACACCTAATCATCAGAAGGAGTGGGGGTTGGCAGAGAGAATGAAAGGAAAAGAAAGATATCAATTCCCGTAGGAATAAAGACAAACCCTCATGATCCAGCTGTAACTACACTTTTGAACCACCTCTCCCCCTCATTTCCATCTTCCAGTCAGATTTCTTCCTATAGTTCCTCAAGATGCCATGCCCCCTCCCATCAAGATTTGCCCCTTCCCCAGTCTTCTATTTCTTAGTAAAAGGCAATATTACCCAGTTGTTCAAACCAAAGACCCAGGAGGCCTCTTTAAGTCTACTCCTTCTCTTGCTCTCTACATCTACTTAATCCAACAGTGAATTCTGCCTGCTCCATCTCCAAAATAGATCCTGAATCCTCCCACTTTTCTTCCTCTTTACTCTTTTTGGTTCAAACCACCACCATGGGTCCTCCTAATTGTCTTCCTGTTTTTACTCTTGCTGCCCTACTCTGTTCACAGCAGTCAAGTTAACTTTTGAAAGTATTATGTCTATAGTGAAGGAGCCAAAGTATGCTCACCATAATTTAGGTGTGCAGAAGGGGAAATTTCTTTATTTTCAATAACTGAACTCAACTAAGCTCTCAGGCCTCCATCTGCCTATAAAAACGGACAATTTATTCCATCTTATCCTGATACTACAACTGATGGAATGAATTTCCCACTAAATTCAAATATCATTACCTTCATCACTATCCACTTTAAAGCTTACTCACCTTTCTCTGGGGTGTTCATTGCCCTGCCCTCCTCCTGTCTCTTGCCCTAGGAGTGTTGTATAGTCCCTAATGACTTAGATGGCATATATGAGTATGTGACTGTGGTTTCCTAGCAAAATGTCTGGCACACGCTCTATAAACAAGTTTGATTAAATGAAATGAATGCTCACTAACATTATTACAGAATTCATTCACTTGAAATTGCTCACAAATTTGGGAAGCCCCATTCTCAACTCTACCAGCCTCCCAAGTACTTAGTCATTCATTCAACTTAAGCCCATGAGTGCCAGTTATTTCAGGGTATTATTATAGGTCTATGAGAGATAGGAAGGATGCTGCTGCTATCAGGGAAAATACTGGCTCAAAATCTGGCTCAAAAAAAAAAAAGGCTACCCAAAAATTTCACTTAAGTATTTGAATTTTACAACTTGAATGAAAGAAAAAACAGGATAAAAGAGGTAATATACTGGACTGTTGACTTTAAGCTATAAGATAAGCTCTCAGAAATTCTTGGCAGAGAGGAGAGCAAAGAGAGCGCTGTTTCCCAGAATGCAGCTGAAGGACAATGAGCAGGCAGGAGTCTGTGGCTTCATTTGCAATTCTGCCTAAAGGCAACTTTGACCAATCATTGGTAAAGTGCATGTTCACTACATAGAAAGGACACTGTTTAGAAGAACCCTAGCTGGTAAAAGTGTTTGTTGACATTAATTAATTAGTGTTGCTGTTATGCAATTGTAATAAAAATATATCCTTTTTGAGTAAATGTAATGCTTTGCCTTACTAGCATTTGAAACTAACACCAGATGGGGAAAAGGTCAAGATTCTGTTCTCTTAGAAGGAATGTGTACTAAAATGGGTATATGATCTCAACCTTTTTTCCTTCCCAATAAAGTAAAGGCGTTTAGCAGATTTCTGTGAGTAATGGTGACTGCGTATAACAACATGTGATTATCAGAGTAACCACCCAGGAGAAGCTAGGTCTGAAACTCCCTTGTTGAGCAGAGTTTCCCCAGCCTTCCCTGCTCTTTATAAGGACTCCCTTTCTCCATTTCTCCTCTCTCCCACCTAATAGAGAAGCACTGCTTATATTCAAGAGCAAGTGTATTTATTCATAATTTTTTTTATTTTCATGCATATAGAACAACAGACCTATATCTGGTACTCATTGAATGAAGATTTAAAAATGAGATGCTTAAATCTTGAGCCAAAATGAAATAGCAGAAAGTTTTCATCAATTATAAAGAGACCCATACAAAACATTCTCCATACTTTTCGGATAGACTTTTTAATATTGAGAATTGTGAGACATTATCTGTTCTTCCATGAATAGTTACACTCAGAGCCAATTCAAGTTTGCAAAATAAACAGACTCCACTACAGTTCTGTCATATAGCTGCACCAACCAGCTATGCTCTGAAAACAAAGTCCCTGTGATCATTTGAAAACATTTGCAGAATGATTGGGCCGAATATGGAGAGAAGCCAGTGAGTGACCAAGTCCAAGAGGGAGAATGAGACCTTTGGTGAGAATAAACCCAAGACCTTTACTTCATTAGTGCCATGTATTAACCACCTGAGCCAACTTGTAGAACTTATTTCTTTGGGTTAAGAATGTGAGCTGTAGTGGCATCTTGAGTTTTCCTATCTTAAAATCTCACAAAAATGTAAGCTCTGCTAATATTTCCATTGCAGCTCCAATCTCTTTCTTTTGATGTAAGTAATGCATTCACCATGCAGGCCACTAATATCAACAGGAAAGTCAGCAGGGACCCAACCTCTTGGGTTCCTGGGTTCCTGAACTATAACCAGAAAAAAATTTCCCTTACAAAAAGAAAAAAAAAGAAAAAAAACTATTGCCCCACTCCATCCTAATTTGTTTTCTTTGGGTTGCTCCTGTTTGCAGAGCTTTTCAATAAGTTATTCCCTGCCAACTGCTAACTCTTTCTAGTAAGCTGGAAACTCTGAGCACACCTGCTATTTTTTAATGCTACTCTACTTACTCAACTAGGACAGTGGATCCTATATCTTTTAGCATGACAAGAGCATTTTGCATCATAATGCTGCAGCATTATAAATTTTCCCCAAATGTGTCATGAGTGCCCTATAGGGCACTCTGTACAGATTTGTTTTTTGAATGACCCTCAAAAAACAAAGTCCTGTGCAAAAGGATTAAAAATCCCTCAGGGAACTTCCTTCCTTTAACAGATTTTCCAGAAGGAATGTGCTTCAGGCTCTTGATTTGATTTCCTGCCCCAGTCAAAAGCACCGAGGTGGAAGACATGTTTTATCCCCATTTTTCACCTTATAAATGAAGTTTACCTATAATGAATGCCTATATTGGCTCAAAAGCAAAGTAACCAGTGAGATTAGCTAGAATATTACATCTACAAAGGAAGAATTCTCTTTTGGTACCAGCTAAATTGCTGAATTTGAATCACAGATATGCTGTGTCTTTTGACTCTGAGTCACAGGCTGCATGAAGTGGGTCAAAGGTATTGCAGCAGAGACAACTGGGGAGAATTCTATGGATATGGGGATGGGATGTTAACAGTTGTTTCTCTTACTGCTCCCCCAAACCAGCAAGGGGTCACCAATACTTTCCATGTGGACAGACATGCATGTTTTCTAAGATCGTAACTGGCCACAGCTAATAAATCTATATTGTTTCAAGGTTGGTACAAGATTGTATATTTTACTATTTTCCTAAAGAAAACAGTAACAGCCACTGTGCGTTGAATTGTGGCCCTAAAAAAATATATTCAAGCCCTAAACCCCAGTACCTCTGAATGTGACCTTATTTGGATACAGGGTCTTTGCAGATATAATCAAGTTAAGGCCACACTAGATTAGGATGAGCCCTAATCCAATGACCAGTGTTTTTATAAAGGAAAGACAGAGAGAAGAACGCCAAAGACTACCAACAACTACCAGAAGCTATTACAGACACGTGGGATAGTTTCTCCCTCAGAGACTTTAGTGGGTTATAGCCATGCCCACACCTTCGTTTCAAACTTCTAGCCTCGAAAACATTGAGGGGATAAAATTTCGTTTTAAACCACCCAGTTTGTGGTGATTTGCTGCAGCAGACCTAGGAAACTGATACAAGCTATTAAAAGATTTTCTTTTTTTTATATATAATCAGATACCATTTTGCAAAGATATGCATTATCTTTCTGGGTCTCTGTAACACCTTACTTCACTAATTGATAAACTAATTCCTCTGTCTTCAGTCCATCATATCTATATTAGAAATAATGCTCTTTGACATTCTTATACTCCTCTGATTTCACTAGTTGGTTCTGATTTCACCAATTTTATATGCATTTGTGTGTGTGTGTGTGTGGTTATATGCAGTTTTATCATATGTGTAAATTCATACAATCACTACTACAATCAAGATACAGAACTGCTCTATCAGATTAAGGCTCCATTTCATACCCCTTTATAGCTACAACAACCCCCTTGTCTCCTCTCCTTCCCTAACCTCTGACAACCACTAATCTGTTCTCCATCTCTATAATTTTGTTGTTTCAATACTGTTAAATAAACAGAGTCATAGTGTATAATTCTTTTTTATTCAGAAAAATCCCCTTGAGATCCATACAAGTTATTGCATGTATAAGTGGTTTATTCTTTTTTATTGCTGAGTAGTATTGCAGGGTATGGTTGTGCTACCACAGTTGGTTTAACCATTCACCTGCTGAAGGACATTCTAGTTATTTTCAGTTTGGAGCTATTATAAGAAAACCTGCTATGAATATTCAAGTGCAGATTTTTGCATAAACATAAGTTTTTATTTCTCTGGGATGAATGTTCAAGAGTGAAATTGCTGGGTTGTCTGATAAATGCATGTTTAGTTTTTTTAAAAGCTGTCGAACTATGGGGCACCCACCTGGCTCAGTAGGTAGAGCATGAGACTCTTGATCTTGGGATCTCAAGTTCAAGCTCCACATTGAGGTAAAGTTTACTTAAAAAAGAAAAAGCTATCTTTGCCCTATGACCCAGCAATTGCACTACTAGGCATTTATCCAAGGGATAGAGGTATGCTGTTTCGAAGGGGCACATGCACCCCAAAGTTTATAGCAGCACTATCAACAATAGCCAAAGTAGGGAAAAAGTCCAAATGTCCATCAATGGATGAATGGATAAAGAACACGTGGTATACACACACATGCACGTGTGCAGGCGTGCGCACACTACGGAGTATTACTCGGCAATCAAAAAGAATGAAATCTTGCCATTCACAACTATGTGGATGGAACTAGAAGGTATTATGCTAAGCAAAATTAGTCAGAGAAAGACAAATATCACATGACTTCGCTCATATAAGGACTTTAAGATACAAAACAGATGAACATAAGGGAAGGGAAGCAAAAAATAGCATAAAAACAGGGAGGGGGACAAAAACATAAGAGACTCTTAAGGAGAACAAAGAGAGGGTTATTGGAGGGGTAGTGGGATGAGGGGTGGGTTAAATGGGTAAGGGGAATTAAGGAATCTATTCCCGAAATCATTATTGCACAGTATGCTAACTTTAAAAAAATAAATTAAATAAACATTAAAAAAAAAAAAAGAAAAAGCTACCAAACTATTTTGCAGAGTGTATGTACCATTTGACATTCCAACCAGCAATGTATGAATGATCCAGTTTCTCTGAGCATTTGGTATACTCACTACATTTTATTTTAGCCATTTTGATAGTTGTGTAATGATGTATTACAGTGATTTTAATTTGAATTCCCCTAGTAACTAATGATGTTAAACACATTTTCATGTGCCATCCATATACCCTCTTCAGTGAAATGCCTGTTCATATCTTTGTCTATTTTCTAATTGGATTGTAAAGTTTTTTACTGCTCAGTTCTGAGAATTCTTTACATAGTCTAGATACAAGGCACTTATGATTTGCAATTTTTCTCCCAATCTATAGTTTATCTTTTTATCCTCGTTATGGAGTCAGTCTTACAAATCCAAAGTTTTTTCATTCTGATGAGATCTAATTTCTCAATATTTCCTTTATTGATCATTCTTTTGGTGTCAAGTCTATAAACTCTTTGCCTATAAAGTCTACCTCTTGGTTCCGAAGATTTTCTCCTACATTTTTTCTGAAAGTTTGATAGGTTTGCATTTTCTATTTTACATGATATATTTCAAGTTCATTTGGAGGGGCTCAGGTTGAGGTTCATTTATTTGCTTATGGATGTCCAACTGTTGACTTGCTTCTGTGCTGCTGTTAAAAATCACTGAATATATACGTGGGATAAAAGTTTTTCAATAGGATTTTTAATGAGAAATATTGAAATTTCCATTTCTATGACTTTTATTCTACAGTAAAAGATTTCTTCACTTTTATTGTAAATGTACTGTTAGAGACCTGGAACTTTTTCTATCCTTGAGAGTGCTTTCGGATCCTATAATACATTGATAGGTTCAGAATAATAGTTACAGCTACAAACAGTAAGTGAAGCCAAAAGCAGACCACTTGGCTACAAAGCAAATTGTCAACAACAGACAGCTTAGTATATTGGTGGGTTCACATATATCAAATCAGGTACAATGGTTGGTCCGTAATTCTCATTTTTCCTCTTAAAAAGAATTGTTTCTTTTGCATACCAATGCAAACTCTCAGCACATCTAAACTAACATCCCAGTTCTCAGACTTAGAGCGGAGTTCTCTGAACCTTTGACAAATATTTACTTACAAGCTACCATAAACCACACATTGTACTGAGGGCTGGGGATAGAGCAATGAATAAAATAAAGTCCATGACCTTGAGAAATTTATACTCTAGGAGAGGATAACAAGAAACTTGTAAGTTTTTAAATGTGTATTATAATGTCAAACACTGTGCAGTGTTACAAAGAAATATAAATCAGGAAAGAGTAATGAAGTTGAGAAATTTGGTCTTTTAAACAGGGTGCCTTTGAGGATATAAGATGCAATGAAGTGATAAATTGGGCCATGCAAATAGCTGGGGGAAAATTATTCCAGACAAGAGGAACCAAAAGAGAGAAGGCCTCTGTGATACGAATGTACTCAAGTACAGTCAGGAATAGGAAACCGGCCCTTATGGTTTGAGGTGGGTAATCTAAGGCAAAGAAGAGACCACAAGAAAAACAGGGCCTTGTAGATGTCACAGGCTGAGGCTTAATACCCCAATTTGTTTGTGCATTTGATCAAGATAGCCAAAGAAAGATAGCATAATAAAACCCATTATTGTACTTGGTTTTATGAGCTTTGTCAATAACTTGCAACATGATTTGTGGGTCATCATCCATTTACTTGATAAAATGCATTGTGTACCATATGAGCAATGGATTGTGATAAGTTCCCGGAATGCAAAAGAAAATAGAATACAGTCCCTATGCTTGATAAGTTCACAGGAGAGTGGAGGTGAGGGGACATGCAAAGACAGTATAGTGCCTATCTGTGATAACTAAATATTTGCAAACATAGAGCAAGAATGTTGTAAAAGCACTGAAGAACAAGTCTTGGGGTGTGTAGAGCTGGCTAGGGGCATCAGCAAGTATTTGAAAGAATATTTGAATTGGATGAGTAAGAGTTTGTTAGGAGAAGAAGACAAAAAACACTTTAAAGAGAGGAAGGGTAATGGCAAAGGCATGTAGCCTCAGGGCTCATTCCTATCTCCGTTACTTAAAAGACAGTATTATTCATCTTCACTCAGGGAAACAAGTCTCTGATGACCAGGATTATCTATATCGCTGGATATGGTTCAACAGAAAAGAATGCCATGCTAATTAAAAATTCTGACAACATTATGACTCTGAGGTACATTATCTCAAAATTTACTTAATGTACTCAAAATGTTCTAATGCTAGCCATTAAGCCTAACTATTCTGCTTAATATCACCCAATCTCTTTTTCATTGTGCAAATTTGCCAAATACTTTTTCTTTTAGCCATCTCTCTGTGACTTCTGCCCTGGGAGTAGTAGTAAAAGAAACATCCCTTCATTGCTGAGACTGACCACATTCCAGGATCTTAAGGTGTGAGTGTCCTATCTGACCACTCCAACTAAGTAAACTGCTTTTAAAGTAATAATTATTATTATAATTATTATTTGCAACATGCCAGGAATCGTGCTAAGCTTTGAGCAAAAACAAGAAAAGTTTCCCTTTCTGGACCATTATTTAAAAAACTGACAATGATTCTGAGAAGACAGGTGGCAAAATTATAAAATAATTGGGAAACAATTATGGTCCCAAAGCAGAACTGGCCACAAATGTTGAAAGAGTAGTGTATCTTCTGCAAAAGATGTCACACATACGCTCATGATGCACTAAATAAAATTCTGTAAGATTTGTAGATTTGCTGTCTACATTTTCAGTATCCACTTTGAAATGCAAATATCTAGGAAAGAATAGAATTTCTAAAGATATTTCTGAAATAAGTCTCAACTGAGTTTAGAAGAAAGGTTTAATTTTTAAGTGTCAGATTGTTCTAGCAGAGGTGGGCCTGAACAGATTGCCATCATGAGGATGTTGTATGTGTCATATGCCAGGATGAGATAAGGTATCAGAAGGGGTAGGTAGGTACCAGATACAAAATTTGCCTTTCTCCTAATTTTGCATTATTTCATAATAAAATATCCAGCTGTTTTTAAAAGCAGAATGAATTCACTCTTTGGAGTAATAAAGTTATTAAATAACCAAAGTTATTTGCATATGGAATATATGTGCAGCTATTATCTATCAGAATTTAAAATATTTAATGACATGGAAAATCATTCATAACTAGGGAAAAAACAACTAGAAAAAACACATATAGAGTAATCCTAACACAAGTACGTAAAATGAGAGGGGAAAGAAAATACACCCCAAGGTAGTAATCTACAAAATGTGTTTCTCACATTTTGTTGTTTTTCAAAAATTCCTACAACAAACGTTTTACTCCAGTATTAAGAGAAACAACAAAACTTCTTATTTAAATGGGATAAAAAAGATTCTCTCTGATATTAATCCCTATGCCTGCTTCCATGAATTCTGGAGATGAGACAGCACACCCAGTCACCATGGCTGTGCTGGAAGGTTAACATAACTTTTGGGCTGCTTTACTTCAAGTCAATGACTGCTGGCTGCTCCCCTCACATGCCAGGATGCCAGTCCTGCCTGGGAGGCATGAGGACTTGCACTCCCTGTGGCCTTGCTATCTTGCCTGGAATGTGCATCATGGTCAAGATGGAAAGGGATTTTTAAGATTCATGGTTTAAAATGATATGACGAAATATTCTAAGGGGAATGATGAAAGGCGGACTGAATGTTCCTGAACCCTCAAAACAAAATGAAGTATGACAAATGAGTTTCTTTTTTACTTGAATCTATTATTTACTCTTCCTGAGTATGATATGAACTGGAAGACAGGAGACTCTCTCAAGCAGAGGATAAAAAAAAAAAAAATCTGGAGAGCTGATAAAATTTATAATATTACAACCCTTTAAATGTATTTTTGAGTATTTTACATATCTAGTAGAAAAATGTTATTTTACCTAACTTCTTTTAAAACCACAGATAAAGGGCACCTGGGTTGCTCAGTCAGTTAAGCGTCTGACTCTTGGTTTTGGCTCAGGTCATGATCTCACGGTTTGTGAGTCGAGCTCTGCAAGGCGGTCTGTGCTGATAGTGCGGAACCTGCTTGAGATTCTCTCTCTCACTCTCCCTCTGCCCCTACCCCACTCATATGTGCTCGCTCTCTCTCTCTCTCAAAATAAATATATAAACTTAAAAAAAAAAGCACAGATAATGTAAAGATGAATGTGAGGTAGTATTTGATGTACATGTTGAATGAGTTAAAATTATTTTGAATTGTTTTAATCATTTTTATTACCTACTTATCCCCATAAATACATATATACATACATAAATATATACACACATACACATATACACACACACACACACACGGATATACATACACATATATTTACATGCATACATATATACACATGTGAACTTAATATATCCACATTACCAATCTTCTATGTCTTTATTTTTAAATATGACCAAAAAACACCAGCATCTGTCTAGCAAATAACTTCAGAATCCACCCCACCCATCTTGAACATAGTCATGAACAATCTATATTGATGGCACAGATACAGCTCCATCCCATTGTTCTCCATTGGAGACACAGTCGCCACCTAAGCCAGTGTTTCACTTTGTTCTACCTCACACGGGTAACATAGGCAGAGTACTCAAAACGGACATATGGTGTTGTGGCAATATTGATAAAGTCTTGTAACAAGAAACCACAGTAACCTCAAATGAGTAGTGCTATGAAACTTATATCCTCAGTGTCACTTAGCTTCTATTGTGGTCAAGACCTAAACAATAATTCTCAGTGTTCTGAGCATCCACATAAACAGTGTGGTGGCCTGGCCACAATTATCATCTGTTCTGATAATTATCGGTATATGCCATTAGAATCTTCTTCAGGCAAGAGGCCAACATAAATGTAGCAAAGACAGGCATGAAAAACAATGAGGACGGAAGAAAATGCATCCACCCCAGCCAGTGCAGAAGGAAATTTACAATGACTCCACAGAGAATACTTCACTGAGAAACAAAAAAAGTCCCAGAAAAAAAGATCAATGTACCCACCTCTAAAGAGAACGTTTTGCAAAATTTCACATAAATTTAAGGTAACTGAAACTTTTTGTTGGATTCACAGTAATCGTACTGCATCATAATTCTATTTTGTTTTACATTTCATTTTAAAACATGCAATGTTGTAGCACCTTCATTTTTAAAATTAAGAAAGATAACATTAATGTGAATCACATGTGTTCTCTGAATTTTCAAATACATGCATGCTTTTCCACTTGACATTAGATTTTCCTTCAGATATAGGAATCTGAAATCACTAAAGAGCAAGGAATAATGAATATAGTTTCCCCAACTGCTCCAAGTTTGTGTTACCACCCTCCTCATTCCATATCCATTTATTTCTTAGTTGGGTCAACTTTGGTCTAATTATTTGAGATTTGTGACTGCTATAGGAATAAGAAAAAAGCCAGGAATTAAGAGGGCATGAAATGAGTTTTGAAAGAATCCATAAATGAGTCTAATTTCCTAGTGCTTAAACAAGAGTGAGAGAACCCTAACATACCTACCATCTTTAAAAAGACTTCTTTTCATTTGTTTTTTTTTAAGTTTATTTATTTTGAAAGAGAGAATGAGAGAGAATGAGGGAAAGAGAAAGAATCCCAAGCAAGTTCTGCACTCCATGCTGAGCCTTGGGGCTCAATCCCATGATGGTGAGATCATGACCTGAGCCGAAATGAAGAGTCAGTAGCTCAACTGACAGCCACCCAGGTGCCCCATGGGGTTCTCTTTAAATTCCAAACTTCCTATCTTCAAAATGTAGAACATTTTCAGGTCTTCTGCTTGCCTCTTATTTTGTAAGAACTGTTAAGTTTATCAGCCTCTTTCTTAAGCCCAGATATGAGAAAAGAGTTACGTTGACATTTGTTTGGTTAGTTGGTTTTATGTATTTTTTTTTTACATTCTAGTGTCTATTGGGAAACAACACCATGATAAAAAGGACAAACAGGAACCCCAGACCTGACCACAATAAAAAAATCGTGGTTTCAAACATCACACAATTGGCTGACCCGTATTTTTTTTTCCTTTGGGCCAACAGCTGCATGACTCACTGATGTATGTTTTGCCTGCCTTCACACTGAGTGGGCTGATGTAAATAGGAAGTGATGAGGAAAATCAATTTGGGGCAAACACATTTTTTCAAGGCTGTAACAGGAAGAGATAGGAAGCCCAGGAAGATACTTGATAGATATTCAACTCTGTAGAAAGGAGGAAGTAGCATGTTGAAGCACGAGGCTAGTTATTTTGAGTTGTTGAACGGAAACGGGATACAACAGAGAAAGGACGCAGATAGGATGCATTTTGTTGCATAGCAACACAGAGGATGGCAGCCACTGTACATAACGGAGACCATCTGTTTGCATGAAAGACTGAGGAGAAACGGTTGTTTACAAGAAAGGAAAAAAAATGAGGTGAATAAAATAAGTCTGCAAAGAATTTATGAGGCTCCATATTCCTTTTTAAAAGCATGTTTTGTAATAATATAAGACGACTCTTATTAAGATTTAAATGTTATTTCAAAGAGTTGATTTTAATCCATGAAATACGATGCCTTATACTACCACCCTGACTCTGTACCACACTCCTTGCTTTGGATCAAGCACTTGCTGCACAACTTTCTAGAAAGGCTTGGTGCAGTGTGTACTGTTTATAACTTTGGACAACACGATTCAACCCAAAAGTCAATGTCCAATAAAAATTAATGGTCAGTGGAATCTCCCAGATAGTTATACCAGCAAGACTGTATCTAGAAATGATTAGAAGTGGGACTCTGCTGTATTTCAGATGGGTAAAGGAGGTATCTGGTAAGAAGGTACCAAGGTATATCAAGGAGGCAGAAAAATGAACAATTAGGTTTCCAAGGAACAAGCAAACGCAGTAACCGCCTCCAAGGTCACCCAGCCTGAACCATGCAGGGATCTCAGTCACTGGTAATCCCATCACCAATTTCCCTCAAAGGTCCCTCAGATGAAAGGCATAAACTGGGCTGGTGAACTGGCTAGAACTGGCCAAAATCCTGGTGCAGCACCCCAGCCCACATTGGGACCTTCTGAACTCTGTGTGGTTAAAACTGAGAGAATTTCAGTAAATCACAGTTCAAAAAAAAAAAAAAAAAAAATAGTGGCCAATTAGCTTAAAGACAAATTAGTGGAGTGGGGGTGATAAATGAGGAGGGGAGTGAGAATGTTAGCTCCATTGAAGATAAATGTCCTCTCTCCTGTCCTATAAGTTCCTCCAGAGGACTTCCTGGGGAGTAACTCCTATCACAGACCACTGGCTGAAAAGAGAGACATGGAGCCACAACAGTATTTTCCTAGGAAGCCCCTAGTGTAAGTAGGAAAATGTGCAAAGTGGATAAATTCTTCCTTTGGGGACAGGAAGTGTTCTCCAGAAATAATATCCAATTTCCTGCTGCCAAAGACTATCAGCCCTTGGCTGATTCTACTTCTATAGAAATGTACTAGCCTGCTTCCTTCCCTCTACCACTGATATGCCCCAAATTTGCCCCTTTCTCCACCCCACAGAATTATCGAGCCACACTTGTCCAGAGACTGTGCCTCTGTTGCTGTCTTCTTACACTGGTTGGCAGCCATATCCTTGCTTCTCTTTTATGCAGGGGCACAACTAAGGGGACAAAGGATCTATGTTCACCCAGCAGTGGCACCACAGGCATTATATTAGGGGAAACCATCATCCCATCATAGAAACCTTCACTTTGGTGGTACCAAAAAGAGAACCCTACCCCCAGCAATATTCCATTTTGGAAGAGGTATTTATATGATATCCCACAAGATAGAAAACGTCAAGGAGAATACCAAAAAATTAAAAAGAACATGAGCTAACACTGACCTAGAACAGGATGAGAAGCAGAAGTATTAGTCTATTCGCCACTTTCACCTTACATTATAGGCAAATAATACAGTTAGGAGCATGGACTCTGGTATCAGAGTACTAGGTTCAATTCCAGATTCCCCTCTCTACCGGCCTGATGGCCTTTGGGTTTTCTCATCTGTAAAATGGAAATAACTACACCAAGTATCTCATGAGGTGGTGAGGATTTGGGAAGACAACTCACATGAAGCATGTACATAATAAACATATACATACATAGTAAGCACTCACTAAATATTAGCGATGACCATTTGGGGAAACCAATTTTGGCAGATAAAGTTATGAACCTGAAAAAGTTTTAATCCATATAATAAATCTAACACAATCCATCATATATGTAGATCTCTGCAAAAAAATGTGGAAAATAGTTTCCCTTGCTGAAATATCAGGAAATCAAAACTACATGACCTGTGATATTCTTAAAGTACATATGTTTATACTGATTAGCGGCTGTACATATTTATTGGAAATTAAAGTTCAATTTTTGGCATGTTTGTTCCTAATAAAAAGTTTATTATAACACAGACCTTTCTCTCGATGTGAATGCTTACCCAGAAGAACCCGAATCAAGATTTCTTAGAGTGTATTAAATTTTTAAGCAATGAAGTGATTTTCAAGTTTTAGTCCTGGGATTCCTAAATTTAAATATATCACAATTTCTCAAACTCATGTGTGTAGGCTCTTAGTTTTGCCCTATATAGTTTACACTTGTATATTACAAAATTCTCATGAAATGCAAAAGACAACTGACAATACATTTACTCCCAGAGTAATCACAGAAGACTGGCTAGTACTGGAAGTGCAAAAATTAAGTTCAAATACCAGCTCCACACCTTGTACCTGAGAAATCCTGGGCCTTCTACTCAACCTCTCAGAGCCCCAGTTTCCCGATTTTTAAAATGGTATGAGAACATAAATTCATATTATTAAGACTTGTTTTGCAGTCTAACAAATGATCTATCCTAGAGAATGTTCCTTGTGTGTTTGAGAAGACTGTGTATTCTGCTACTGTTAGATGAAATACTGTAAATGTCTACCTGGTCTAATATGTCATTTAAGCCAATGTTTCCTTATTGATTTTCTACCTGGATGATCTATCCCCATTGTTGAAAGTGGGGTATTGAATTACCCTACTATTATTGTATTGCTATCAATAACTCCCTTCAGACCTGTTAATATTTGCTTTATATAGTTAGATGTTTCTATGTTGGGTGCATAAACATTTACAAATGTTATATCCTCTTGTTGGATTGATCCCTTTATCACTATCAGATGACCTATTTTGTCTCTTGTATAGTTTTTGGCTTAAAGTCTAAAAGTCTAATTTGTCTGATATTAAGTACAGTTACCTCTGGTTTCTTTTGGTTTCCATTTGCACGGAGTATCATTTTACATCATATCAAGCATCTTTTCCATTCACAATGTTATAAAACTAGAAATTAATTAAAAGGATAAAACTGGAAAATTCAGGAGCATGTGAAAATTAAACAACATGCTCTTGAACAACCAATGGGGTCAAAGAAGAAATTAAAAAAAAAGAAATCAAAAAATATCTTGAGACAAATAAAAATGGAAACACAACACACAAAACTTATGGGATACAGCAAAAGCAATTTAAAGAGGGCAGTTTATAGTGATATACACCTACATTAAGAAAAAAGAAAGATCTCAAACAACCTAACTTTACACCTAAAGGAAACTAGAAAAATGAGAACTAAGCCCAATTAACAGAAGGAAAGAAAAAACAAAGATCAGAGTGCAAAGAAATTCAATAAAGATTATAAAGACAACAGAAATGGTTGATGGAACTGAAACCTGATTTTTTGAAAATATAAACAAAATACACAAAGGTTTAGCTAGAATAATTAAAGGAAAAAGATGACTCATACAAATAAAATTATAAATAAAAAAGGAGACATTCCAACAGTTATTGTATAAATACAAATGATGGTAAGGACCACTACAAACAATTATACCTAAAAATAAATCTATAAAAACCCTAGAAGCACCTGGCTGGCTCAGTCAGTAGAGCATGTGACCCTTTGGGGTCCTGATTTCAAGCCTCATGTTGCATGTAGAGTTTACTTTAAAAAAAAATCCTAAAGATTCCATCAAAAAACTGTTAGAAATAATAAACAAATTCAGTAAAGTTTTGGGAAACAAAACCAATATAAAAAAGTCAGTTGCATGTCTATATACTAATAATCTATCATAACAGAAATTAAGAAACAATCCACTTTATAACAGCATTAAAAAGAATAAAATGCTTAAGGATAAATTCAACCAAAGAGGTGAAAAATCTATACACTGAAACTATATGATGCTGATGAAAGAAACTGAAGAAGACACAAATAAATGGAAATATATTCCATGTTCGTGGATTAAAAGAATATTGTTAAAATGCCCATAATATCCAAAGCAATCTACAGAATCAATGCAGTATCTATCAGAATTCTAATGCCATTTTTTTTCTCAGAAATAGAACAAACAATCCTAAAATGTGTATGTAACCACAAAAAGTCCTGAATAGCCAAAGCAATCTTAAGAAGAACAAAGCTGAGCACATCAAGGTTCCTAATTTCAAACTGTATTGCAAAGCTACAGTCATCAAAACAGTATGGAATCAGTTTAAAAACAGATACACACACCAACAGAATACAATACAGAGCCCAGAAATAAACCAAACATATATGGTCAGGTAATTTATGATAAAGGAACCAACAATATACAATGGGGAAAGGATAATCTCTACATAAATGATACTGGGAAAACTGGTTAGCCATATGCAAAAAAATGAAACTAGACTCCTATATCATACACAAAAATTACCTCAAAACGGATTAAACACTTGAACATAAGACCTGAACCCACAAAACTAGTAGGCATTACAGAAAATGTAGAAATATAAGAAAATGTAGGCAATAAACTACTTGACATCAATCTTGGAAGTGATTTTTTAATTTGACAACAAAAGCAAAGGCAACATAAAGCAAAAAGAAATAAGTGGGACTACATCAAACTAAAAAACTTTTGCACAGCAAAGGAAACCATCAAAAAACTGAAAAAGCAACCTACTGAATGGGAGAAAATGTCTACAAATCATCTATCTGATAATGAGTTAATATACAAAATATATAACGAATACATGTGACTTAATAGCAAAAAAAAAAAAACTGATTAAAAAATGGGTAGAGGAACTGAATAGACATTTTTCCAAAGAAGACCTACAAAAGGCCAACAGGTACACGTGGGCACTGTCAGTAAGAACGTAAAATGGTGCAGCCACTACAGAAAACAATTTGGAGTCTCCTCAAAAATTAAAACTAGAACTAGCATATTATCCAGCAATCCCACTTCTAAGTATATGACCAACGGAAATGAAAATAGAATCTTGAAGATATATCCACACTCTCATGTTTACTGTGGCATTATTCACAATAGCCAAGATGCAGAAACAACTTAAGTGCCAGTCAATAGAAGAACATATAATGATATACATATATGTACCATATATATTATGATATATATATATATATATATATATATATATATATATATATAATATTAAGTACTATTCAGCCACGACAAAGAAGGAAATCCTGTCTTTTGTGACAACATGGGTGGACCCTGAAGGCATTATGCTAAGTGAAATAAGTCAGATGGAGAAAGATAAATAATGTACGATCTCATGTATATGTAGAATCTAAAAATGCCAAATTCGGGGTACCTGGGTGGCTAGGCTGGTTAAGAGACCAACTCTTGACTTCGGCGCAGGTCATGATCTCACAGTTCATGAGATTAAGCTGCTGTTGGGCTCTGCACTGACAGCACAGAGCCTGCTTGGGATTCTCTCTATGTCCCTCCTCTGACCATGCTCACTCACTCTCTCTCCTTCTCAAAATAAATAAACATTTAAAAATTAAATTAAATTAAATTAAATTAAATTAAGCCAAATTTGTAGAAACAGAGACTGGAATGCTGGCTGCCAGAAACTTGGGGGTGGAGGAAATGTGTGGGTCAAAGAGTACAAATTTCCAGCTATAGGATGAATACATTCTTGGGATCTAATGTGCAATATGGTGATTATAGTTAATAATATTGTATTATATACTTGGGAACTGCTAAGAAGGACCTTCACTGTTCTTACCATAAAAAAGAAACGGTATTTATTTGATGTGATGAAGGTGTTAACTAATGCTACGGTGATAATCATTCTACAATATCTAAGTATGTCAAACCAATACATTGTACACCTTTAAGTTACACAATGTTGTATGTCAATTATATCTCAATAAAACTGGGGAGAAAAAAGAAACCTGGAAGCTCATGCTAATAAAAAACTTAACTTCAGCTTATTTTTCCAAAGATTTTTCAGAAAAGGATTAAGTTTGTGTCTCTGTTATTCAGATGGATGCCTTAATATATACTTTTCTTGGCCACTTATATGTTAGAAACAAAAATAAAGGGGTGCCTCTTTGGCTCAATAGGGGGAGCATGTGAATCTTGATCTCAGGGTTGTAAGTTCAAGCCCCACATTGGGTATAGAGATTATTTAAAAATAAAATCTTTAAAAAAAAAAAAAAAGAAACACAATAAGATCATCTACTTCTAGGATGCAATAAAAAAAAATTTAAATCAATCACAGTCTGCACTTACAATTAATTTTGAAGTGCTTTCTTAAAGTATTCTTATCAGTGACGTGCAAAAAACTGAATCCTTGGCAAAGACTTCAACATATCGTTAGATAAACATTGTAAGTGAACCTTTTTAATGCTCCAGAATACACTTCAACAATGAATACAGTAATTCCAAATTAATATTCCTCAGGTAGGGGCACCAGGCTGGCTCAGTTGAAAGAGGAAGCAACTCTTGATCTCGGGGTTGTGAGTTTGAACCCTACATTGGGTATAGAGATTACTAAAAAACTAAATAAACTCAAAAAAAAATATTGCTAGGGCATATAGAACTTAGAATAATATTCTAACATTCTGAGTAGCTATATTAGAAGTTGTATGTGTTTTGATGATGTTAGCTACAGCACACAATGTCATCATGTATTTGTTTTTCAAAAATAAAACAATCAAAAAATGATTTACTGCGTCCTTAAAAAAAAAAGGAGTACAACTTGATAGTATGGGATTTTTAATATAAATTAAATGTTTTAGGATAGGAAAATACCTGGCACAAAGCAAGCATGAAACAAATGATCATTTCCTTCCATTCTCCAGTTCATAAAAAAAATTTCTTATGTCAAATTGCTCTATCAAATCCTCAGATGGTAGGTACTATATCTCATCCTCAAATGAAAGAAATGAAGTAATGAATGAGTAAACTGTCTTGGTGACTGCCTCTCCCCTGCAGAGTAGGAGAATTAGTCTTGTTAAACCCCACACGACTCTCTATAGTGTATAGGGAAGAGGCCACTCCATGTGTCTAAGTCCTCAAGACATAGTTATAAGCACTGCACAGTCTCAAAGATGGGTCTCATCTGGTGACAATTTTCCCAGCATCCTGAGAGGTGGGGAAGCTTCTGAAAGTGAACTCCCAAGTTCCTAGCTCACAAGTAATCACTCTCTCCTTAGTCCTTAATAAGAACCAAGAACCTTGACTTGAAGAAAGGTGTGTGTCCCTCAGGTGTGACAGTGGGATGTAATTAGTTTCCATGCACTGTTCCAACCTGTACTAGTCTAAATATATTTGTTTGTTCTTTTTGTTCAGAGGTTCCAAAGGATTATTTGAAAAGTTAAACTCTTTCATGCATGGTTGAGACTTGCTCATGACAAGCTGTTTGCTAAATATGTGATATGTCTAGTTACATAATTAGCAGCCCAATTTATGTCAACATAAATGTGTTCTCCATAGGAAAATCTAGGAGATTTGTTCTTGGCACTTGCTAAAACTCACCTTTACCATGTAACTTATTCTCCACAGCAACTTATAAAGTAATCTAGAAAAGCTGAATAGATCACATCATATAGGCAAAGTATAAAGCTGTGATGAATTCACTAGTTAACAGAGGATACTGGTGTAAAACATGTTCATTATGCTTGGTTAAAAGATAACTATACCCCAGGGGTGCCTGGGTGGCTTAGTCAGTTAAGTGTCCGACTCTTGATTGGCTCTGGTCATGATCTCACAGTTCATGGGTTCCAGCCCTGCACAGGGCTCTGTGCTGACAGCTCGGAGCCTGCTTGGGATTCTCTCTCTGCTACACCCTCACCCCTTCTCACACACATGTGTACCCTCTCTCTCTCAAAATAAATAAAATTAAAAAAAAAAGAAAGCTATACCCCCTATTGCTCTGAGTAATATGCTCAGTAAGAAGCATATCAAATCTAACTGCTATCACATCAAGTTTTAGTTACAACTGAAATGGTTTTTTCTGTGACAGGACTTTTTACTACATGAATAACCCAATATTTCAGAGACTTAATGTAATGTTGAAAGAAATAGGCTTAATTTACTCCACCAGTCATATTTCTAAAAGTATAGATTTGATGTCAGATCCAACAATCTGGGCTCTAAGATGTCTTCTTTGGAAGCTGATAATCTATAGCACTGTTTTAAAATATTAAAACATGAAAATTAAAACATTAAAATATGATTCATATAAATTAACAGGAAAACTAATCCAACTGGCTAATAATGACAAAATCTGTGCTTAGTTTTAAATATGACATAGGCATATCTGTGTGTGTGTGTTTGTGTGTGTGTGTGTGTGTGTGTGTGTGTGTAGAAGGAGAAATGGAAGGCAATGGAAAGGAAAAAGAAGATGAAGAGGGGTGGAGAGAAAACGGAGGAGCAGGGAGAGGTTTAGTCTTGGCTCTGACACTGACCCTCACAAGCTGCATGACCCAGTGCAAGTTCCTATGAATTCCCAGCTCCCAGCTTTGTATTGAGAACAATTATTTCTGTTTGTAAGGTTGTCATTGAGATCCCTTGTCTCGGTGTGTGACCCAATGAAGATGCTCAACAAATGACAGCTGACAATGTCCTATTCTATCCATGGGTTCATTTGATTATTTAACTCCTAAATGCGCTGTCTACTGGTCCCATTCTTCCTTGAAGAGCCTATGACAGTCTCCTATGCACAGTGCACCTTCACAAAAAATTTTTGTGTCTCACCCACAAGTATTTCTCAAATGCTTATATAATAGCTCATGTTTGTTTCTAACTTCATGAATCACTTTCATGTAATTATGTTATTTGAGCCCTTAACCTAGGAGACTGAGTCCTAACACCCCCCACCACCCTATGAAGGAGGCAGAACAAGGATTACCGTCCCCATCTTACACCTAGAACACTGAAGGTCCCAAAGGCCCAGAGATTTGCCTTAACTCTTGCAGCCAGCAAGTGGGCTGGTCTTCTGCCCAGGAACTCTGGCTCCTTCCTGCTCATCCCAGGCTTCCCCTAGAATATGAGCTTTACAGAAGCTGGCACCATCTAGGACCCAATTCTACCCCCTTTATTTCTGTGGATGGTGAGCATTCGAGTACCAATTATTACCATGTACAGCATAGTGGTGTATTTGAAAAAGAAGATACCATTTCACCCTAATGACCACCTTCCTGCCAGTGGTCAGATTGAAATCCCCCGGGGTGGGAGAGGAAACAGTATTTCAGAAGAAGAAGCACAAATAGCTTCCCTTGTTCTCAGCATTTGATTCCATTTTATTTCCTTTCCCTACTACCGTCTGAAATAAGCATCCAGCAAAGTAGTCATTTTCTGGGGCACCCAGTATGTAATTGTTGAGGAAATAACTGTGCTCCATCTGTCTTAGCTAATTTATTGCCACGTACCATGCTGGCCTGAATTGCCGCAGTGACATTGCTGGGTTCAGGTGGAGCACAGGGCACTCCCACTCCCAGTGTTTATGCACAGAGTTTTTACTGGGGGTTGTTTGAATTAAAGATCTCGTGGTTTTTAAAATGGTGCGGGAGGGGCACTGGGGTGGCTCAGTTGGTTAAGGGTCCAACTTCAGCTCAGGTCATGATCTCACGGTTCACAGGTTCGAGCCCTGCGTCGGGCTCTTTGCTGACAGCTCAGAGCCTGGAGCCTGCTTCAGATTCTGTGTCTCCCTCTCTCTCTCTCTGCCCCTACCCTGCTCATGCTCTGTCTCTCTCAAAAATAAACATTTTTAAAAAGTTTTTTTTTAAGTGGTGAGGGAGTGAAAACTTTTGTTCTAGATGATTATAGGTTTGACTAAAGAGAAACTTGAAATGGAAGCAAGAGACACAGGTAGAGGTAAAACAGAATGAGCCACTGGATGATCACAAGAATAAAATTTTGCATTTCTAAACTATCTACTTTACAGAGTAGCTCGTTAAACCTTGCAGCTATTAGGTTAGTGCTTACAATTTCTTTTAGATAACACAGAAGTTCCATTTCCTTATTAGTGGAAACTAAGGGCCAGTTACTGGCAATCAACCTGGGCGGGGGGGGGGGAGGCACGTTGTGCAGCAGTTGGCTCCTGCCCTGAAGAGAAGAATGTCTGAGAAAGCAGGGAGGAAAGACAGAGACCACCAAGGAGTGGCAGAGGTGGCCTGGAGCAGGTGGGGAGCATCAGGCAGGAGGCAAGCTCCCATGACTCATGTAGGACTGTGGTCTCAGAGGTTTGACAAGTGAGTGCAGTGAAAAGCTGGAGAAAAAAAACCACCACTCACTGTGCACCTTCTCCTAGTGAGGGGCAGAGCAGAGGCATGGGAATGTTGATGTGTACCTACCCAGCCACTCGTCTCACAAAGTGGGGCAGTCTCTACACCTGTTTCCTGAAGTTCTACCCAATGGTCCTTCCTGTGGTTCCCCTGGGTCCCCATCTTTTTCCCTTCATGTCAACTATTTTGCATTCTTACTTTTAATGCTGCCATAGAGGAAAATTAATAAAATATAAATTTAAAGTATGTGCAAATTAAATTTATTTGCTCACTTAAGAAATACTTCCTGAGCCCCTATGATGTATCAGCAGAATGTGCCAGGGATACAGCAAATGAAAAGGCAGAGGCAGTCCTGCCCTCTTGGAGATGTGATGTTTGTACTAGGAAGGCAAATACTTAACACTGCTTTAATTTTTAAGGAAGGTCTAATTTTATAAGCAAATCATGTATCTTAAGTATATTAGCAGGAAAAAAAATGTAGTGTTTGAAAGTTATTGACAAAAGAGTATAAGCTTTTACTATGTACTCAAAGGAAACAGATTCTCTGAGGTTCCTGCTTCTTCCTGGAAGAAATCCACCAGGTGCCATTATAAGGCCCTAACAACCTCCATTATCTTACCTCAAGTATCTTTGATACTATCAGACAGGAGTATTCCAAGCGTGGTCCCCGAACCTGCTTCACCTGCATTACTTGGGAACTCCTTAGAAGTGCACACTATTCCAGGGGTGTCTGTGGCTCAGTAGGTTCAGCATCAGACCTTGGTTCAGGTCATGATCTCATGGCTCGTGAGTTCAAGCCCTGCCTCAGGCTCTGCACCGACAGCTCAGAGCCTGGAGTCTGCTTCAGATTGTGTCTCCCTCTCTCTCTGCCCCTCCCCCCCCCCGTCAAAAATAAATAAACATTAAAAAATTAAGAAAAAAAGGAAGAAAGAAAAACAAATGCCCACTATTTGGCCCCAGTTTCGACCTAACAAATCAGAACTCTAGGGCTAGGGCCCAGAAATCCATGTTTCAATAATCCCACCAGGTAATTCTAATGCACACTACAGTGTGAAAGCCTGTTTGATAAGATAACGTCAATCAAAAGTCATCCCCAGTGGCAAGGCTCTTGACCTCAACAGAGTCTCTAGACCTTATTCCCCACACTTGGAACTGCTTGAACATCACTTATAAGCTGATTTTTATCACCTAATCCTTAGGCAAGAAAAATATGAGGACAAAGTTTGATAGCTCAGCATAAAACAAGCTTTACCAGGGTTATCCTCAGCTTTGCATTCTGCTTTGAGCAACCAGGCTCTTGTATTCTCCTGAGCAAGCCTTGCCCCATTATCCAGTTTCAGTAAATCTGCCATATTATCTTTTGCTTAACCTCTGCCTTCCGTCCCATCTCAATATCTTGATATCTTCATTTCCTAATTACTCTAGATGACTGCTCTCCTGGCCCTAAAAATGAGGTTCAGGGTCTACAACTCCACACCTGGCTGTCAAACTTTTGTCTGACTCACACTTGCTGTAGGATCCTTTGCCCTGGCTGCTGTGCAACCTCTGTGATCAGGGCTGCATCGCCTGTTCAATCTTCCACTTGCCTGTGCCCCGCAGTCTAACACTCCTGAGATTACAGGTGTTCATTACAGTCAGCTGAGAAATCCATTTGACCCTTGACAAGAGACCTGAAGTATGTTCTGTTTCCAGATCTTAGTGGATAAACACCTTCCTAGAATTCTAGTTGACAAATAAAATTGTATTCTAGGTGATGAAAAGAGAAATAACTGGGTAGAACATTTATTGACAATCCAATAATCTACCTTTCCTTATGGAACAAAAATTACCTTCAAAGTACCACCCTGATTCAATCACCTAGACTGCAATCCCCACAGTTACTGGTAAGGCTCACATCCCTGTTGTACCCTACTGTGTCTCACGGAGTGTCTTACACAATGCACGGCAACATGGTAAGCACTCGATAAATATGTGCTACATAAATGAAGGCACAGTCTATTCCCCTTCTCTTGTTTTCCAGCTAATTTATAAATTAGCTTAGTCATCATTCTCACATGCTTATTAAGTACCATCATGGGAAACATTAGGGCCGAGACTGACTGTTGATTGTACAAAGAGAACAAAGAGAGGGGAGAGGGTTCATTTAAAACATGCACACTGTCCTGGGGGCCAGACAACTGGATTTCTCTCATGGCTTAGCCACTGGTTATCTAAGTTACCTGAGCATGTAGCATAAGACGTCTCAACTGCCTCATCTGCAAAAGGATGAGATTGGATTATATACTCTCAAAATCTCCTTCTGGCTGTATCATTCTAGGACCTTACAGTGGACCAAAGTCCCCTGGTTTTTAATTTTTAGAATAGATTCAACACAGAAGTTGCTGACATGCTACATAACTTATTATATTTCATTACAGTGCATATATAAAGGTAATTATTTTTCTGCTAATATAGGTAAGAGACATAATTTGCTTTAAAAACGGATATTCCCTTCAAATTTGAAATAGACTACAGGTAGTCTTGCTCAAGGGTATAGAGGTTGGCTGATCTTGGCTGCAGACTCTGAAATGGGTTCAGGTCTGCTTCACATGTCTCCTCCTTCTCTTTGGATCAGCAGCTACCTGAGGATGTTCTTGTGTTAACTGGTAGAAGCACAAGAAGCCAAGTCAAATCACACAGGAAAATTTAAAACCTCTGTTTGCATCACAGCCACTGATATTCATTCTACTGACCAGGACACGAAAAGATGTTCAACATCATTAAGCCATTAGGGAAATGAAAACCAAAGCAATAAGATACAACTTCACACCCACTAGGATGACTATAATCAAAATGACAGATTATAATAATGTTGTTGAAGATATGGAGGAACTGGAATCCTCAAACATTACTGAAGAAATATAAAATGGTATATCTACTGGAGAAAAAAGATTGGCAATTCTCCAAAATAGAGGTATCTTATGGTTCGATGCTATCCCTATGTATATACTCAAGAGAACTGAAAACATTTGCTCATATAAAAACTTGTACGTGAATGCTCCTAACAGCTTTATTCACAACAGCCAAATGGTGGAAACAACCAAAATGTCCATTAACAAATAAACAAAATGTGGCATACCCATACAATGGAATATTATTTGACCATAAAAAGAAATGAACTCTTAGTTCATGCTGCAGCCTACATAAGTCTTTAAAACACTGTAGTGAGTAAAAGAAGCCAGACACAAAAGACCACGTAACATATGATTCTATTTTATATGACATATCCAAAATAGATGGACATATCTTTCTTATAAAGACAGAAAGTAGATTAGGCTTGGAGTTGGGGGAGGGTGGAATAGGCAGAGACTGCTGACTAGTATATGGTTCCTTTCTGGGGTAATGAAAATGTCCCTAATTAGATGACAGTAAGGGTTGCACATTTTCACGAATATGCTAAAAGCCACTGAACTGTACACTTTAAAATGGTGAAGTTTATGGTATATGAATTATGTTTCAATAAAAAATAAGATTAGAGTTTCCAAAGTAAATCAGTGAGATAAGAAAATATGTATGTTCTGCCTATTCTAGAAGGAGGGACTGTGAAGCCACACAGTAAAGGCTTCAATGTATGGCCCATAATTAAAAGGAGTGAAGAAGTGGAAAATTAATCCAGCATACTAAAAATAATGTTCTGTATTTTCATAAATTTTAAGCACATTTTCAAAATTTAAAAAGCAGAGAGGAATTCTCAGCAGAGATAAACTTGGAAATGCCCAACATTAAATATATATATTTGCCTACAAATAAATTATATATAAATATATATATATATTTTTAGATACATATATAGATAGATCTCCTGTAGAAATCCTGCTTTCAGGAGCTTCTTGAAACAACGTAGAAACAAACCATCAAACATCAGTAATGAGGGATGAGAAACAATTGGAATTTGTGAAGCATCTGAATTATAAACATTCTTGAAGTACAGTTTCATTCCTTTCAAGTACAAACAACATAAACTAATCTGGAGAAAAAAATCACCTGGTAGAAATCTTTAGAAAATTAGTTTAATGAGATTTCAAATTGCAATTAGCACATCAATTATCCATATATAAATTGTGTTTCTACAGTGCTTAGTGGAATTTTTTAAGTGCCTCAAACCATGTATTCTGTTGAACAACTTAAAAATTTCCTCCTACCCTCAGGTCTTGTTTACATATTTAATGTGTGTTATCTACAAATTAAGTGTTTGCTCATGCACCCTAATGTTTATAGCAGCATTATCAACAGCCAAAGTATGGAAAGAGCCAAAACATCCATCGATGGATGAATAGATAAAGAAGATGTGGTGTATACACACACACACACACACACACACACACACACACACATATATACACACATATATATACACACATATAATGGAGTATTACTCAGCAATCAAAAAGAATGAAATCTTGCCATTTGCAACTACGTGGATGGAACTGGAGGGTATTACGCTAAGCGAAATTAGTCAGTCAGAGAAAAACAAATATCACATGACTTCACTCATATGAGGACTTTAAAATACAAAACAGATGAACAAAAGGGAAAGCAAAAATAATATAAAAACAGGGAGGGGGACAAAACATAAGAGACTCTTAAATATGGAGAACAAACAGAGGATTACTGGAGGGGTTGTGGGAGGGGAGATGGGCTAAATGGGTAAGGGGCATTAAAGAATCTGAAATCATTGTTGCACTATATGCTAACTTGGATGTAAATTAAAAAAATAAATTAAATTTAAAAAAAGAAAAAAAATTAAGTGTTTGCGTAGCAAAATAAACCTCAGTACTATGCTCTTGACTCAACCATCACCAGTTGAAAATCACTCAAGTTCCAATTTCATTTGATCTTCCTCATGATACAGCATGGTAAAGCAGTGAATGGCAATAAAAAGAGATTTTAAATTCAAGTCTCAGAATTAAAGTGCCTGAATGTTCTGATTCTACATATGCAGCTAACGCTCTTTTCTATACACCAGGCTTACAGTGGCCCATGTTAATGTACACCTGAAAAACAAAAGGTCCTCCTACACAGAAATTCCTCTGTGAAGTACAGCTCATTAACTCTTCTTAGCTTTATCTAAAACTGACCTGATCAGGTTACAGTTAAACTCATACCTCTCTCATATTGCCATAACCAAAATATCCTAGGTAATCAGAAGCACAAGTGAAAACTATCAACATGTTTCAAAGGAATCATTCTTTGGTTTGAGATTCCAGAGAAACAATACATACAACCTCCCCACACACACAATCCTACTAAATTGCAGTTACTACCTTCCCATTTACTGCTCAAAACTCTTCAGAAGGGGGTGCACCATGGACAACAAAATCCTTGATTTTGTTGGATACCAGGGAAGAAAAAAGAGAGAGGCAGCAAAAATGTGCACTACAGACGAGACAGAGAAGTGTGGGAAAAGAGCAATGAATGGGTTAGAAGTAATTCTTGGGCAGAAGCAAGACAAGAATAGAGTGAAAACCAAGAAGAGAAGGAACACAAGAAAAAAAAAAATCATGGGATGGGTTAAACAGGTTAAGGGGGGGGGCGCCTGGGTGGCGCAGTCGGTTAAACGTCCGACTTCAGCCAGGTCACGATCTCGCGGTCCGTGAGTTCGAGCCCCGAGTCAGGCTCTGGGCTGATGGCTCGGAGCCTGGAGCCTGTTTCCGATTCTGTGTCTCCCTCTCTCTCTGCCCCTCCCCCGTTCATGCTCTGTCTCTCTCTGTCCCAAAAATAAAAAAAATAAATAAAAAATAAAAAAAACAGGTTAAGGGGATTATGAGTACACTTATGAGCACTGAGGTATTGTATAGAATTGCTGAATCACTATCTTGGACACCTGAAGCTAATATAATACAGTTAACTATACTGGATTGATAATAATTAATTAATTAATAGATGAATAAATAAACAAATAAATAAATAGAAAAGGCTATTCCTCTGACAGTAGGCAAAGCAAAGAAAAGCTAAAAGAAAGAAAAGGGACAGAAACTTAAAATTGAGGAACAAGATACGCAATATTTTATAAGCAAAATTTGGGCAAAGTATCTGACTTCATATGGTAAAAATGGTATCTGTGGAATAAATAAATGAGCATCTAACTCTGAAGTAACAGCAATAAAAGCAAACTCACCATTTCATCTCCAAAACTCATTCTTTGCTGATGTCCTTTCTTCTGTTAATAGTGTCATCCTTTTAGGGGCACCTGGGTGGCTCAGCCGGTTAAGCTTCTGGCTCTGGATTTCCACTGGGGTCATGGTCTCACTATTGGTAGGATCGAGCCCCATGTCAGACTCTGCCCGGACAGCAAAACGTCTGCTTGGGATTCTCTCTCCTTCTCGCTTTGTCCCTCCCACCTCGCTCTCACGCATGTGTGCATGCTCTCTCTCTCTCAAAATAAATTAATTAAAAAAACATTTTTTAATAGTCATTGTTTTCTCAGCTCCCCAAGCTCTTAAAATCCTAGAATCATCTCTACTATTCACTTTGCTTCTCCAGTGCCAGCTTCAATCATTGGAGCATAATTAATCGTTTCTTCATCAGATCTCCTTTACCCACCTTTTCTGTCCACTCTGACCAACTCAATGCATATCTCAATTATGGACTCAAATTACCCTGCACCCGCACTAGTAATTGAAGATAGTTCTTGCCTTCAACGAGTTCAAATGAGACATATAAACAAATACAAGGTGGCCCTTGAATAATGTGGGTTTCAACTGCAACAATCCACCAATAAGCCAGAATTTTTCTTTTTTTCTGCACAAAATTTTATTGTCTCCATTTGGTCCGCAGCTTTGAAGAAGATTCCAGGGTGGTTGAAAAGCCTCCTAGTCACTGCAGGGATAGGCTCAGGCAAAAGCCCTGACACCGTGGGGCTCCAGAGGTTCCCAGTGGCGACTGAGGGTGAGCCTTCCCAAGAGACACTCACCCAGCCCCGCCTGGAGGCCAGCCAGCCTGCACAGTCAAGTTGTTGCTCATCTTCTTGAACAGTTTCCTCTCCTCATCCAGGAAGTGGTTTTCCAGGAAGTCACAGAGATGGGGGTCTGCCCGGGGACAGGCAGGACATGCACAGTTCAGTACATGCAGCTTCAGGTCCTTCTCCGTCCAGGGCCATGGCGGCTTCCATGATGTCCGCGGTTTCTGACTGTCCTGAAAGAGAGCACAGCCACGGAGCTGGTTTGTTAAGGTCAAGGGACACCTGGCACCCTCTGGCGGAAAAAAATGGCCCATGCTCTCAACATGCACATCCTCCAGGTGGAAACAGTAGCGTAGAGAAAGGTAGGTGCCCAGGTCCTTGGATGCACACAGGTGGTCCATGGAGCCTTCACCTCCGTGGAGTAATTTTGATGAATGTGATCGTTCACGGTGGATCAGCAATGAGGTGCTAAGCTCAAGAAACAGTGTTGGCTGGCCCTGGAGATAGAAGATGGTAAGAAGATGCTTTCAGAGGTTTCAACTGGAAAAGAAGTTGGAAGGGTGGTGGGGGGCTGGAAGAAGCTATTCCCTGGATGTGTTCCCTCCCGACACTGTTGAAGCAAGAGACAGATCCTGTGGATCTGCCTATACATAGATTTTTTTATAGTACACTACTGTAAGTGTATATTATCTTCCTTATAATTTTCTTAATAACATTCTTTTCTCTACCTTACTTTGTGATAAGAATACAATATATAATAAATATAACACACAAAATATGTTAGACTGTTTATATTATCAACAAGGCTTTCAGTCAACAGTAGGCTATTAGTAGTTAAGTTTTGGAGAGGTCAAAATTTATACCCAGATTTTTTATGTGAGGGGGTAGTTTTGGTGTCCCTCACCCCCTGCCCCCAACCTTGTTAAAGGGTCAGCTATAATACAGTGTGACAAAAATGACTGTGGAACTAGTTACAAAGAAAAATGCCTGAGAAACTCATAATTTAATTATAAATCTCCCCTAATCTCACTATCCCTAGCCTCTTCCCTTTTTTTTTTTTTTTTGAGAGTTCATGAGCATTTAATAGCACTTCCTGTTTAGACATACCATTTCTTTTACATCATTATTTACTTATTTATTTATTATTAACATGAATTCAAGGCAAGTATGCAGTTTCTTTTATACTAAAGCAAATCAGGAAATGAAGACAAAATTGCCATCATCGGATGTTAATCTCCAGAGGGGCACCTGGGTGGCTCAGACGGTTAAGCGTCCCACTCTTGATTTCAGCTCAGGTCATGATTTCATGGTTTGTGCGATCCAGCCTTGCAATATCAGGCTCTGCACTCATAGGGCAGAGCCTGCTTGGGATTCTCTCTCTCCCGCTCTCTCTGTCCCTCCCCCACTTGCGCACCTGTTCTCTCTCTCTCTCAAAATAAATAAATTAGCTAAAATTAAAAAATGCTAACATCCAGAGAACAACATCTCCACAAAGTTGGCCTGAAGACACTCAGATTCTACCAGTCTTTGAGATGTTCCATATTTAGGTAGTATAGACACTGCAGTTGCTTTTAAGCTTTTTCTTTTTTTTTTTTAATTTTTTTTAATGTTTTTATCTTATTTTTGAGACAGAGAGAGACAGAGCACAAGCAGGGAAGGGGCAAAGAGAGAGGGAGACATGGAATCAGAAGCAGGCTCCAGGCTCTGAGCTGTCAGCACAGAACCCGACACGGGGCTCGAACTCACAGACTGTCAGATCATGACCTGAGCCAAAGTTGGACACTTGACCCACTGGACCACCCAGGTGCCCCACTTCCAAGCTTTTTCTGAAGTCATTATTTGGATCTTTGCAAAAAGGTTTTTCTCCTACTTGGCAGCAGATGAACACACATCCTTCACTAGCAAACTTCAGCCCCTCTCCTAAGACTGGTTCAGCCTGTGCACAGTTGGACATCAGCCATTCCCTCCAGCATCCTTAGAGCAAGTAAAGTTGGCAAAAATTGTCTTGCCACTGTGCTGCTCCATAGCCAGTTGCCATCATGAGGGCACATGACCACAGGGTCTCTGGGTGACACCACCAGGGGCTGGGGCCCCATAAGCCTCTTCCCTTTTAGATAATATTTTTAGCTAATCTATCCTGAAGGATTATGTGCCAGGCATGTATGAAAGGACCAAGCATTTTACATACTTCCTCTCATTTACTCCTCACAATAACCCTAGAGATAGGTGGTATTATCATTCAACACCTCCATTTTAAAAATAGAGCAACAGTATTTTTCACCACAATGAAAAATAAAACTTAATTAATAAATTAAGTTCTTTAATGAGGGAACTAAGGCTCAGAATGGATAAAGTATTTGCTAAAGTTTATACAGCAAATAAATAGTCAAGGCTATCGTTCTGATTCTATACCCATGCTCTTTACCTCTGTGCTATATACTGTACACTATCACCAGATTCGCTTTCTTTTTTTCTAGTGCTTATTTTATTTTTGAGAGAGAGAGTGAGAACACGGAGGGGCAGAGAGAGAGGGAGACAAAGGATTCAAATCAGGCTCTGCTCTGAGAGTGGAGAGTCCAATGTGGGGCTTAAACTCACCAACCATGAGATAATGACCTGCGTCAGACACTTAACCAACTAAGCCACCCAGGCACCCCCCAGATTCATTTTCTTAAAGTATTCTGTCACTCTCTTTTCCAAAACACATTTCCCACAGGATCAAATCTTTAGCAATTTTCAAGGCCCTTATCACCTAACCACAGCCTCTTTTACTAACTTTACTATTGCCAATACAAACTCCCTCTTCTTCAGAATGAACTCTACACACTCCCATACATACCAGCTCATTCTAATCCATTCCTCTCCCCAAACCTGATGTGGCCTCCACCTCTCCAACCATTTAAATCCTGCCTATGATTCAAGACCCACTCTAAGTCATACCTTCTCCATAAAAACATTCTCAACCAGCAAAAGCTCACCCTCAAGGCCCTCTTCTCCGAAATCTCAAACTTTACTATGTGCACCATTAACTTGATACATAATTATAGACTGCATTTGATTGCTTTTTAATTTACAAGCATCTAAACCTTAGGAGCACCTGGATGGCTCAGTCAGTTAAGTGTCCAACTCTTGATTTCCAATCAGGTCATTGTCTCATGGTTCGTGAGATGGAGCCCAGGTCAGGCTCTGCACTGACAATGTGGAGCCTGCTTGGTATTCTCTCTCTCCTCTCTCTCTCTCTCTGCCCCTTCCCCTGCTCACTCTCTCTCTCTCTCTCTCTCTCTCTCTCTCTCAAAAATAAATAAATAAACATTAAAAAATTTAAACCTTACCTGTGAACTCCAACAAGGATCCTAATCTCAGCATTTCTTTATATCCCCTACTTATGCCTTTTTTTTTTTAACATTTACTTATTTTTAAGAAGAGACGAAGAGTGTGACTGGGGGAGGGGCAGAGACAGAGGGAGACACAGAATCTGAAGCAGACTCCAGGTTCTGAGCTGTCAGCACAGAGTCAGATGCGGGCTCAAACACCAACCACAAGATCATGACCTGAACCAAAGTCAGACACTTACCCGACTAAGCCACCCAGGTTCCCCCTACCTATGCCTTTCATAAAGAAGGAGCTTAAAAAGTGAATACTAGGACATCAATAAATGTCTCATAACTCAGGTAATACTTTGGGGGGGTTATAGGAATTGGAAATATAAAGATTAGTGCTTGTTGAAAATCAAATGCATATAAGCAAGGAAAATGTCACAAATATAGCTCTTAAGCACATACACTAACTTTTAATTAATTTTCCAGTAGACACAAGTAAGTTTATTTTAGTATTTTAGCATAAGCACACTGATGTAAAAACAAAAAAAATACAGTCTAAAATACTATTAAGCCACTAAGCTATACATTTTTAATAATACTAAAAGGGAATTAACCTAACTCAAATATCTTGTCAGAATCTAGATATCAGAAGAAAAGGAAAACTGAGGAATCACTGGGAAGAGATACTTCTCTTACTCCATGGAGGACCTAAGAGAGAGAGATAAGAGTAAGATATAAGAACTCCCCTGCACAACAATGTGCTTCTGAGAAAAATTATAGAACCATTTACTTTGAAAGTCTCTAAAAATATGGATATAGGAATAATCTTTGCAAACATCCAGATCTGGATTCATTGATTTCCCAAATCAAATCTCAAAATGATTTATTTTTCCAAAGTATTCTTTTTCCTAAGAACAAGACAGCAGAGTTAGAGACTTTTAAGGTCATGTCCAACACCATAACCATCCGACCTCTCTTTCTTTCCTGCTGGTGACTCTCCCTCCTAAGCTTTGGAAGAACTTGATCTTTCTAATCATGCATCCAACATCCATTAACCTAAAAACAGTGTTAGCTGAGTTATGGACCTCTTAAAATTCCCTGTGGTGTAATGGCAAATTCTGGCTCTGGTCCTCTATAGAATGACACATGTTCAAGCTGTAGTCAGAATGATGAAATGTATGCCATGCAAATGGAGCCTAACTTTTGTGTAATACCAATACTTTCTATTTACACTGATAATACCTTATTCAATCTGCACAATATATTGCTATTTAGTCTCTCTTGGAAACAGTTTGCTTTATGATTCATTAAGTAGTTAAGGTTGCTCTTTCACAACAAGAAGGATGCATTCGTGCCCCTCAACTACACTCTAAGAGTCATGAGTATTTAAATTAGGACATTATAGCCAAACTAAATAGCATATTTATTGTAGTCCTTGTCATTTTTAACCTGAAAAGGTATTGTTCCCTGACACATAGGATAAGAAACAGAATGGTGTGGTTAAAAAAAAAAATGTGGTATTGGAGCCAGAAGATCCTAGAGGCCAAATTCCAGCTCTACTACTTATTTCTTGTGTGACTTTGAACAACGTACTTAGCCCCTCTAAGATGCAGTATTTTCTTTCTTTTTCTTTTTTTAAGTAGGCTGTACACCCAGCACAAAGCCCAGTGTGGGGCTTGAACTAATGACCCTGAGATCAAGACCTAAGCTGAGATCAAGCGTCAGATGCTTGGGGTGCCTGGGTGGCTCAGTCGGTTATGCATCCAACTTCAGCTCAGGTCATGATTTCACAGTTTGGGGGTTCAAGCCCCCTATCAGGCTTTATGCTAGCAGCTCATAGCCCGGATCCTGCTTCAGATTCTGTCTCTCCCTCTCTCTCTCTGCCCACCGCCCCCCCCCACTCGCACTCTGTCTCTCAGAAATAAACTTTAAAAAATTTTTTTTCAAAAATAAAGAACACTAATTCAAAGGGATACACACTGCTTGTGTTTATTGCAACATTACTGAACCAGCCCAAGTGTCCATCAGTTGATGAAAGTATAAAGAAGATGTTGTATATATATTTATATACATTATATATACATATAATGGATTATTCAGTCATTAAAAAATACTGAAGTCTTGCCATTTGCAGCAACATGAACAGACCTAGAGAGTTACAATGCTAAGTAAAGTAAGTCAGAGAAAGACAAACACCGTATGATTTCACTCATATGTAGAATTTAAGGGGTGCCTGGGTGTCTCAATCAGTGGCTGAGCTGTCTGTGCTAACAGTTCAGAGCCTGCAGCTTGCTTTGAATTCTATATCTCCCTCTCTCACTGCCCCTCTCAACCCATGCTCTGTCTCTGTCTCTCAAAAATGAATAAACGTTTAAAAAAATTTTTTGTTTAAATAAATAAATAATTTAAGAAACAAAAACAAATGAGCAAAGGGGAAAAAATAAGACAGAGAGAGACAAAGCAAGAAATAGACTCTTAACTGTAGAGAACAATCTGGCATTACCACAAGGGAGGTGGGTGGAGGGATGGGCTAAACAGGTGATGGGGATTAAAGAGATGAGTGCAGGGTGGTGTATGGAAGTACTGAATAATTATATTGTACACCTGAAACTAATATACAACTGTACGTTAACTAACTGGAATTAAAATAAAAACTTAAAAAAAAAAAAAGGAGCCATCAACTGCCCAGGACAATGGATGAAAACAGGCCATATTATGGCACATGAATATGCAACTTAAGAACACTGGGAACAATTAAAAGATTCACCGGAAAGAGAAAGAAAAAGAAAAAGAAAAAGAGGGAGAAAGGGGATCCATTTGAATGATTTTGAACTTCTCAACAATCCTGGAAGCCACATGACAATGGCATTCTATACTGAGATGTTCAATCAAGTGCTATTTTTAATCATACCAAATTTATTAGATGGAGGTAAAGCAGTGCTTAGAGGGAAATTTTTAGCTGTAACACCAAAATTGTAAAAACCTCCAATCAACATGTAAACCTCCACCTTAAGAAACTGGAAACAGAAGAGCAAACCAAACTCAAAGCAATAGAAGGAAGGAAATAAGAGACATTAGGATAGAAATCAATGAAATAGAAAATAGAAAAACAATAGAGAAAAGGCAATGAAAACAAAATTGGTTCTTTGAAAGTATCAATAAAATTGACAAACTTTTAGCTAGACTAACCAAAACTCATTTAAGTTCCTACTCTAAAACTGACATACAAGCTGTCTGAGAGCTTTATATTCTAAGTGACAAGAAAACCACTTATAGGGAAGTTAAGAACTAAAAAGTTACCCTAAAATCCAAGATTGATGATAGTCCTTGACAAAAGAATTGATATTGCCCCAAAGTTTGTAACCTATCAGTGAAAGAAAGTCACTTCCCAACACGTAAGGTTGGTTTTATGATCCCATGTTTAACTTATAGTCTCACACATCTGTGTTCACCTCTACTAAGGAAGGGGTTAGACTCACCTATACTAAGGAAGCATTGGCATGCAACAGAGGAATATACGTCTAAAGATATTATAGAACATATATACAAATGTACAATAAAACCTTGGTTTGCAAGCATGATTTGTTCTGGAAACATGCTTGAAATCCAAAGCACTTGTATATCAAAGCAAATTTACCTATAAGAAATAATGGAAACTCAAAAGTTTCATTCCACAACCCAAGAATATTCACATAAAAATGATTACCATACTGTAATGTAATACAAAATAATAAATAAAATACAAAATAGTTTTTAAAATGAAAAAATTAACCTGCAATTACCTTTGAAAACCTTTGTGGTTGGTGTGAGAGAGACAAAAGAGAGAAAGGATACTGTGTAGGACGACTTTCACTATCACTAACAGAATCACTGCTGTCTAGTGGCTCAATGGCATCTTTTTCTTTTCATGAAACTTTAACAAGGAGCCTATCCAATGACACTTGTTTTGGCCTCCTTTTGAGGATTTCACGGAAATGTGACATTGCATTGTTGTAAAACAGATTCATGGCTCATACTGTTACAGCCTTACTCTGGTGGTGCTTTTCCACAGAATTTGGCAACGTTTCCCACATTTTACACACCTCCCTAATCTCATTTGAAGTGATAGATTCCTCTGCCTTTTTCTCCTCCTCTGCGGACAAGATCTCCTCCATAACCTCTCACTGTTTTTTTTTTCAGTAGGTTTTACTTTTTATTTATATTTTCATGGCCACTTTTTATTACTTTGATAGTTGACAGATGATCACTTAATATGACAGTGCTTATACTTTCACAGATTTACCAAACACTTGTATTCTTATGACTTTTTTGTTTTGAAGACAATTTTTTTCTTGCAATAAAAAAAAATTATTTTCAAAGAGAACTGCTTTCAAAGTTTCATTTACATTGGTACATTAGAGAGCCTTGACCTCTGCAATTACACAATAATTGAATTAACTATTCTTAGAAATCTATCAATTTAGTCTGATTTAATTTAATCTTTTATGGTTTCTTTTAATTTTATATTTTTAATTTACATCCAAATTGGTTAGCATATAGTGCAACAATGATTTCAGGAGGAGATTCCTTAATCCCCCTTACCCCTTTAGCCCATCCCCCCTCCACAACCCCTCCAGTAACCCTGTTTGTTCTCCATATTTAAGAGTCTCTTATGTTTTGTCCCCCTCCCTGTTTTTATATTATTTTTGCTTCCCTTCCCTTATGTTCATCTGTTCTGTGTCTTCCAGTCCTCATATGAGTGAAGTCATATATTTGTCTTTCTCTGACTAACTTCGCTTAGCATAATACCCTCCAGTTCCATCCACATAGTTGCAAATGGCAAGATTTCATTCTCTTTGATTGCCGAGTAATACTCCATTATATACATATATATATACATATGTATGTATATATATATATATGTATATATATGTATATATATGTGTGTGTATATATATATATATATATATGTATATATATGTATATACACCTCACATTTTCTTTATCTATTCATCCATCAATGGACATCTGGGCTCTTTCCATACTTTGGCTATTGTTGATAGTGCTGCTATAAACATGGGGGTGCCTGTGTCCCTTCGAAACAGCATACCTGTATCCCTTGGATAAATACCTAGTAGAGCAATTGCTGGGTCACAGGGCAGTTCTATTTTCAATTTTTTGAGGAACCTCCATACTGCTTTCCAGAGTAGCTGCACCAGCTTGCATTCCCACCAGTGCAAAAGAGATCCTCTCTCTCCACATCCTCGCCAACATCTGTTGTTGCCTGAGTTGTTAGTGTTAGCCATTCTGACAGGTGTGACGAGGTATTTCATTGTGGTTTTGATCTGTATTTACCTGATGATGAGTAATGTTGAGCATTTTTTCATGTGTCAGTTGGCCATCTGGATGTCTTCTTTGGAGAAGTGTCTATTCACGTCTTTTGCCCATTTCTTCACTGGGTTATTTGCTTTTTGGGTGTTGAGTTTGATAAGTTCTTTATAGATTTTGGATACTAACCCTTTATCTGATATGTCATTTGCAAATATCTTCTCCCATTGTGTCGGTTGCCTTTTAGTTTTGCTGATTTTTTCCTTTGCTGTGCAGAAGCTTTTCATTTTGATGACATCCCAGTAGTTCATTTTTGCTTTTGTTTCTCTTGTCTCTAGAGACGTGTTGAGTAAGAAGTTGCTGCAGGCAAGATCAAAGAGGCTTTTGCCTGCTTTCACCTTGAGGATTTTGATGGCTTCCTGTCTTACATTTAGGTCTTTCATCCATTTCGAGTTTATTTTTGTGCATGCTGTAAGTGGTCCAAGTTCATTCTTCTGCACATCACTGTCCAGTTATCCCAGGACCACTTGCTGAAGAGACTGTCTATTCCATTGGATATTCTTTCCTGCTTTGTCAAAGATTAGTTGACCATACGTTTGTGAGTCCATTTCTGGGTTCTCTATTCTGTTCCATTGATCTGAGTATCTGTTTCTGTGCCCCATAACCTCTTACTCTTGCTCTTGACACAGATCCATCAGTTCATCAGTGGTCAGCTCCTGGCCATGTTTCCCCACCAGCTCTTGAATGTCACCCTCATTCACCTCCAGTCCCACAATCTTCCCCAAGGACACAATTTCATCCACAACTGGTGATCAAGCCCCTCTAAGTCATGTTCAAGAACACAATCAGGCCATAGCTCTACACACAGAATTGAGGGTTCTCTTGATGACCCCATCCCAGGCTTTATTGATGACCTTGAGGTAGTTCATGATGTGGAAATGATTTTTCCCAAACTCTTGGAAGGTAAGGTTTGATCCTTCAGTCACCTCAAAGCATCGCTGAAAATAGTGCTTTGGTATAAAGCATTCTAAAGTTCAAAATGACCTGCCAATCCATGGGCATACCTTGTTCATTCTTCTCGATGATTTCCCTAACTTCTGCCATAGTCATCTCCTTCTTCTTACTGCCTTTCTTTTCAACCTTTTTCTGCATCGGGGCCATTGTATATGCTCTCACAGATGTTGACTACAGTACAGTATTAATAAACTTTATAATATACAGTATTTAATGTAACTGGCAATAAGGCAGCAGAGGAAAGGTTCTATATCTGTAGGCAGCCTGACCTAGAACGAAGCAAAGCAGTCCTAAGCTTACTCTTATATGAAGAAGCAAAGGACTGTCCATTGGTGCTTTGAAGTGACAAAAAAATACACTAGTGCCAGTTGTGGGCACCTTCCAATGTTCTTAAAAATCACTGATTTCTGCCAAACACAATGGCCTGAGACTGAGCATCCAAGCATGGGGAATGATCACCCACAATCCCGCAGCGAGAGAGAGAGAGAGAGAGAGAGAGAGAGAAGAACCATTGGCTCAGTTGTGATCATGTGAGATTAAGCATCACTTTCTACTCATATTGCAAAATATTGCTCATTTATCAAGTTAAAATTTATAGAAATATTCGCTCATCTTGCAGTACCCTTGAGGTTACTTACAATTCAAGGTTTTACTGCATATTTGAATGTCTTTGGGTAATTTTTCTTCCATTATTTTACCTCTGTATTGCTTTTTTTCCCCTTTATTCTCTAGTTAACATACAGTGTAGTCTTCACTTCAGGAGTAGAATCCAATGATTCATCACTTACATATAACACCCAGTGCTCATCTTAACAAGTGCCCTCCTTAATGCCCATCACCCATTTTCCCCACCTCCATCAACCCTCAGTTTGTTCTCAGTATTTAGGAGTCTCTTATGATTTGCCTCCCTCTCTGTTTTCATATTATTTTCCTTCCCTTCCCCTATGATCATCTGTTAAGTTTCTCAAATTCCACATATGGGTGAAATCATATGATGTCTTCTGACTGACTTATTTCGCTCAGCATAATATTCTCCAGTTGCATCCACATTGTTGCAAATGGCAAGATTTCATTCTTTTTCATCACGAAGTAGTATTCCATTGTATATATATACACCGTATCATCTTAATCCATTCATCAGTTGATGGGCATTTGGGCTCTTTCAGTAACTGGTTATTGGCAGCACTGCTATAGACACTGGAGTGCGTGTGCCCCTTCTAATCAGCATTTTTGTACCCTTTGGATAAAGTCCTAGTAGTATAATTGCTGGGTCAAGGGTCTTCTAGTTTCCATTTTTTGAGGAACCTCCACACTGTTTTCCAGAGTGGCTGCACCAGATTGCATTCCCACCAACAGTGCACAAGGGTTCCCCTTTCTCCACATCCTCACCAACATCTGTTGTTTCCTGAATTGTCATACCTCTGTATTTCTAAGTCCACAAAATACTGTGCTGTGCTTAGGAGAGTCATTCAATTTTTTTTCTTTCCCTACTTCCCTCAGAATCCATAGCCACAACTGGTCTTACAGTATTTTAGAAATAAGAGTGGTTGCTGTCTTCAAATTTTATGACTTCAGTCAGTCTTATTCCTTTCTCCTTTGGCTGGAATTCTGTTTAACTGAGTATCCATCTGTCATCTGACCTCCCTGTGTCTGCCGTATGTTTCCACATTTTAACTTAGATGGAATTCTCTTGTCGATGAGAAAGGAGAGAGAGTGACGACTGAAAAGATGGAAGGCAGGGAGTTGAAAATAGTGATACACACACACGGACATATACATACATACACACATAAGCACACACATGCATACACAAAGTACAAAAAAACAGAAATTACAAAATTATTAAGAGAAGAAAAACTATGTGATTGAAGTAGGTCACAGTTGGGGGTTTCTACATTATAAGCAATGAATGACCTATTTCTTAACAGAAGTAACTACACAGTTTATTTTATTATAGTATTATATTATTTGTTATATTATCTAAAAGAGATACATTTTAGACACTTTTCTACATGTGTGACATAGTTCACAACTATAACATAAAAATAATAAAAACAAAAATGTACCCCCAAATGCAGAAAAGTCAAAATTAAAAATACTTTTAATTTAAAAATGTAATAAAACAAAATTTAAAACAAGTGACAAAACTATTAGCTCTTTATCTGACAAAGAGTTTTGCAAATCATTCAACAAAATATAAACATTTCCCAAAAGGAAAATGGACAAAGGCTACTCATAGGCAAGTCTCAAAAAAAGAGAGGAAAAAAGTGAGCAGCCAATGTATTAAGCAATGTTCTCTAGAGAAGAGAGCCTGCAGAGAGACTTAAGCATGAATGCTTTATGGGGGAGATACAACTTCAGGACAGGGAGGGTGAGGGAATAAGGGAAGGGAGGAGTGAAGGATGAGAAATAAATTCAGATGGTCCTGCATCACCAAAATATGCAGAGCATTTCAGGTCCCAGTGGGTTAGATTATACAGATATGCAGTACCTTAGTCCATGGGTGGGACAGGAATGGAGAGTGAATTTAATTAATTTACAATTTCATTCACTTGACTCTTTCAGCTTGCCCTGCTTGCTCTCTCTCTCTCTCTCTCTCTCTCTCTCTCTCTCAAAATTAATAAATAGGGGCACCTAGGTGGCTCAGTCGGTTAAGCATTCAACTTCATTTCAGGTCATGATCTCACCATCTGTGAGTTCAAGCCCCACGTCAGGCTCTGTGCTGACAGCTCAGAGCCTGGAGCCTGCTTCAGATTCTGTGTCTCCCTCTCTCTCTCTGCCCCTCCCTCACTCACACTCTCTCTCTGTCTCTCAAAAATGAATAAACATTAAAAATAAATAAATAAATAAATAAATAAATAAATATAAATAAACTTTAAAAAAAAGAAAAAGAAATTTCTCTATCTTGAACACCAATCTTACATACCAGTGTTATTAAAGGAATCTTTATAGAATGGGAAATCACATTGTTATAGTTGACAACAGAACAAACAATCCTCTGAATGGTTTAAAAACCCAGTTGTATGTTCTGTTCAATCCTTCAGTTATGTGTGTTTAGGAGGTAATTCTAGCGGAGTATAACATAAAAAAGCTGGCTACAGGCAGCAAAACTGTGGTCACATTCATAATTCTTCTGCAGCCAAAGACAACTTGACATACAAGAGGTTTGGGAACTGCCTGATCATCATATAAGATGATCAAACAATAAAAGATAATAAATGTCTTCAAAAAAAAACAAAGAAAAATAATTTTAACTGCTTTCCAAAAGAAAGCCTTAACATTGTACATTGTAGAGATGAATATCTACAGCACAGAATACACTAGCAACTCATAGTTCCTCACAGAGAAAGTGGTTGGTTGAGTGAAGCTTACCACGAAAGAGTAAGTATTACATGATGATATCTGCTGTGAAGAGCTTCAGGTCACACTGTTCCACCAAAGATGCAGTGAAAGCTGAGACACAGATGGAAAGGCAAAGAAAATTTTGCTAAACTGAAAGCCAATTACGTTATTCCACTGCTACATGTCTAGATCTAAGACTTAATAACAAAATTGCCCCAGTGATTATATAAAACATCATGTGTAGACAAAAGAATTTTTTTAATTAAAAATATATGTTATTCAGGGGTGCCTGGGTGGCTCAGTCAGTTGAGCATCCAACTCTTGACTTCGGCTCAGGTCATGATCTCATGGTTTGTGAGATCAAGCCCTGCATTGGGCTTTGTGCTGAGCCTGCTTGGGATTGTCTATCTCAGTCTCTTTCTGTCACTCCCCTGCTCGTGCTCTCTCTCAAAATGAATAAATAAGTTTAAAATATATATATATACATATATATATGCTATTCATTAAGTATCTTTCGCCCATTGAACAAAAAGCTTAAATTTGTGGAATTGCTTCAAAAAAGCTGCATAATTACCACTAATCAAATCTTCAAAGACAGAATATAAACAACAGATAAATTTTTACCTTAGTTGGTTACAATTCCAAAGAAGCAAACACTCAATCACTTAGAGCAACATGGCCATTAGCAACAAATATCATGTTTGTCACAGAACTGAGCTGAAAATGAGCATCTCTTTAGTAGCCCAAAGTGGAGTCTGAGGCCCATGAGCAGACCAGCAGCTAAGATATCTAGGTAGACGGTAATGTTCCTGTCCCATAATGTCAAACTTTCAAATTATATTATGAAAATCTTAATATGGAACTGTAGTAATAATTAAGTTTATTGACCTCATTTTGAATTTACTTTGGTAAATTCATTTTTGATGGTTACATTTGCCTTTGGTCTCAGTTCCACTGAATATTGATCTTCATAGTCAATCTCTCAGCATTTGGCCAAGATGAATTAAGTGTTCCTTCACTCTCGATGTACAGAAACCATGGGTGCATTATACAGGTACAACATGAGAAAAAAAATAGGCCAACACGTTAGGCATGACTTTCTCTAGGTGCCAGTGAATTATATTCTTCTCTGTACATGTCTCATGTTTCCCAGTTTCTTCAAAAAATATATATTGGTAGTTAGATAAAAAAGAAACAAATGCTCTTTTTAGCAAAATAGCAGGACATACAAATATCACTAAAATGCAGACTTTGATCATTCTGTTTTTATAGTTTATTACAAACGTATCATTGAAAATATTTTAATATGATGACAGAGATGCACAAATTCTAACTCTTGGAGTTCACTTCAGGGCTCTACAAGGATTTTAAGTAGACCTAACATTGCTTGTGCATCTTTATGTTCATGGTGAAGATCTGTGAACTGAGATTCAGTATTTGAATAATTAACAACCTAACTGCAAGCAGAGGAGCTGGAAATTTATATCCATCTTATTCCAAAGACAGGTTTAGGACATTTGGCAATTGTAGACTGAGACAAAAGAATTGGAACTGAAATGTTGAGTGTGAAATTGAGGTCAATTAGAACATCCCTCAATCTAAATTTTTCCCCATGGAAACAATTCTACCCAAATTTTTTTCTGTGAAAAAAAATTGGTTTTCTTTTAAAAATACATAGTTCTAAAATATATGGAAAATAGCAAGGCTGCCTACATCACAGGACATGTAAAAAATAAAATCCAAATGCATTAAATATTTAAAGACAGAAAAGAAATACATTTTTGGTCTTGGAATAGAAAAACATTTTTTTAGGCAGGATAAAAAACACCACACTTATAAAGGAAATACAGAAGCTAAAATTTTTGTGGCACAAAGTGCAACGATATCTATTGCAGAAACGTTCATAAAAATCAAAAATAGAACACAAACTAAATGTCCACCAATAAACAAATTATGATAGTCATAAAATAGAATACTATGTGCCTACTAAAAAGAATAAGGTTTATCTGAATATGTAAACACGGAAAATGATCCAAAATATATTATTAGGTTAAAAGAGAAATTTCAGAAAAATATGTATGGTATAATTTTGTTTTAATAAAATGTGTAGGGATATGTATAAATGACTCTTTGCATAGTAAGAATACTATTTAGAAAATAGTAAATAATAGTCTTTATTTCCTCTATAAATCATATTTGCTCATAGTCCTCTCATCCTATGGTCCCAGGGAAAGGATGTCAAATGCTACCTTCATATGGAGAAAGACACAACCTGATCATACAGACACTGGTAAAAAGAGAAGGCCCTTCATCTTCCAGAGGTGGAACGATGCTGTGAAAACTCAAAGGGATGTTTAGAAAATTCAGATAAATATGACTGGATCTGAGAACATCAGATCTAATGGTAGAGATACAGAAAGGGCTATGGCAGGGAAAGGTGATCTGCAAGATAGACTTAGCACATAGGCTAGTATACAAAAGATCCATAAATTCCAACCTGCCATGGTGGCAAGGGCATGCTGAGAGGACCCCTGAAATGGCAGGAACCTGGGGTCAGAATGTAGAAGCCACAAAGAGCAGGTACCTCAAGACTGGAAGGTAATGGTGGAGCTTACAGTTAGCAACAGTGGATGCTAACACCATCAAAGACCAGGTAAGACTTGTTAGTGAAGACAGAGGTTAATACCCAGAGAGAGACACGATATCTCAGCTGGAAATCAGATGACAGCAAGTGGATCTCACCTCCTGCACACACATACCCCACTGCTCCCCAGACACGCACACACACACTTCTCACATTGTGTGAAATAAGTCAGCTTTCCTCCACCCAGATGCCCTCTTAAGAAGAAATCGGGGGAAGAAAGAAATCTTAAAAGGCTAAGTTAACCTAAAATAGAACCTGGATGAAACTGAGGCAAAATATATTGTTAAATGGATGCTCCAACACCACCACCCATTACTACCCAAGCATACCAACTATAAATTTTTGGCACAGTATGAATTGTAGAATGTTACATTTTCACTAACTACAAGAAAAAATGGATTATTTTGAGGATTAAATGAACATGACTTAGTGACAGGTTGGATATTGAGGTGTGAGGGAAAGGGAGAAATTAAATATGACCTCCAGGTATCTGCCTTGATTGCCAGGTGGAAATAATATCATTAACTAATGTATAAATATGAGAAGAACACCTAGAATGGGCTTATAGGAAAACAGATTAATCTGATTTTTAATCTGTTGAATTTGAAGGGCCTCTGATACACGTTAGTAAAGATGTCCTGGAACCAGTTGGAAATTCTGATTCAGAAAAAAGTTTTGGGGGTGCCTCGGCAGCTCAGTCGGTTAAGCGTCCGACTTCAGCTCAGGTTATGATTTCACGGGTTCGTGAGTTTGAGCCCCAAGTCAGGCTCTGTGCTGACAGCTTGGAGCCTGGAGCCCACTTCAGATTCTGTGTCTCCCTCTCTCTACCCCTCCCTTGACTGCTCTTTCTCTCTCTCTCAAAAATAAATAAACATTAAAAAATAATAATAAAAAGAAAAGGAAAGAAGTTTTGGAAGTCTTCAAGGTGCACAGCAAATTTAAGCTAATGCTAATGGAAATGGATGAGATCATTCAGGAAAACAAAGTAGAATTTCTGTGCTCTTAGAGCCAACTCTACGTAATCAAGCTCCAATTGGGTTATATTGTCACCTTGATTGTGAACTCCAAAAAAGTAAAGAACATGCCTTCTAGGTATCTGTGATGTTGTAATTTATAATAAAAAGTATGTATTTGTTCTTTGCCCTGGTTTCTGGCACAGAGCTTCTAAAACACTTGTTTCCCTAAGTGATAAGAGCACAAAGGTGTCTTTTATTATGTTAATGAGGTGACTTTAGAAAGCCACTAGGTAAACTAAGGATGGAGGCTGGTTGCTCTTGGAGCCAATCATGTGATTAGAGAGTTGAAACTTTTGGTCCCACCACAGGACCTCCTGGAAAGGGAGAGGGGCTGGAGACCGAGTTCAATCACCAATGGCCAATGATTTAATCTATCATCTCTATGTAGTAAAACCTCCATAAAAACCCAAAAGGGCTGGGTTCAGAGAGCTTCCAGGTTGGTAAACACAAGGAGGTCTGGGAAAAGGCATGAAAGATCTGTCCTCTTTCCTCCTACATTGCCCCATGTGTCTCTTCCATTTGGCTGTTCCTGAGTTCTATCTTTTTATCACAAACTGGTAAGTAAAGTCAGTAAAAACTGGTAAGTAAGTAAAATGTTTCTCTGAGTTCCGTGAGCCTCTCTAGCAAATTAATCAAACCCAAGGAAAGGGTCATTGAAACCTCCAAGCTATAGCTGGTAAGTAGGTCAGAAGCCCAGGTGGCAGGTGGAGTGTGGACTGGGGAGGCGTGGCAGTCTTATAGAACTGAACCCTTAATGTGTGGAATCTGTCACTATCTTCGGGTAGTGTAAGAATTGAGTTGAATTGTAGGACACTCAGCTAGTATCAGAGAATTCCATGGTGTTGGGAGGAGGGGACCCCACACATTGGCACTGGATGCAGAACCTTTAATCTCTAATTCCCTTTAGATTGTACTGAGTATGGGACAAAGCTCAGCAGATACCCATTGCTGAATTATGAAGTATTTCCTTTCTCAGTGGGTGGTAAACAATGATTCCAAGTGGTCACTCTTTCCAGAATTAAAAAGATCTCAGTTTGGCAGAGATAGTCGCCCTCTTTATGTACTTTCCCATAAGGTGGTGATGAACCTGGAAACTGTGGAAACCAATGTCTGGAGATCTTGGGTGGTGTGCAGGTATGAACCAAGGACTTCCCTGGAAGTCAGGAGTCCTGAGTTATAATCTAAACCCTCCTAAAGAAATCATTCACTGCTATCAAAGCTTCAGGTCCCTCCCTACCCCCACCACAAGTAAACAGATACAGAATGCTTCTCATTTGTCTTAATCAATATACTGTGAGTGCTTTAAAGGTATCATCTATAAATATCCTAGACATCCATCCTAACCCACTCTACAATAGTACGAAAAGCTACTAGGTGCAGAGCCTGTCTTGGATCCCTGTTTATTTAACTCTTCAGAAAGAAGTAAATAGAAGGAGATACCATAGTATCTCAGAAATAAAATGTCAGTGGGACTCCAGACAAAACAGTCACATACTCCTTTTAATTTAGTTGTACAGAACAATTCGCATTTCTCCCAAACTTCTTACTCCCAAAAGCTTTGTCACATGTTGTTCTGTCTGACTGAAAGATTGTTAGGCTTCTTCTTCACTTCATAAACTCCAGCTCATTCTTCAAGGCCCACCTAAAAGTTTCCCCTTTCTAGGAAGACTTCTTTAAGCAGAGTTGGTGACCTGTTACATGGTGCTTCAATTATAGAATTTTTTTACACTGTATTATCACCTATTCATATTTTTCCCCATCTAGACTTCAAGACTGGGACTATATCGTTCATTTTTTTAAGTTCAGAACCTGACAGGGCACCTGGGAGGCTCAGGTGGTCAAGCATCCAACTTCAGCTCAGGTCTTGATCTTACAGTTTGTGGGTTCAGGCTCTGTGCTGACAGATCAGAGCCTGGAGCCTGCAAAAGATTCTGTGTCTTCCCCTTTCTCTGCCCCTTCCCCACTCGCACTCTGTCTCTCTCTCTCTCAAAAATAAATAAACATTAAAAATAAATAAATAAATAAATAAATAACCTGAGTTCTAATTAAAAAAAATAATACACGCTGTTCACAGAAGGTGGTCACTAGTTTTAATGATGCCTCTGATCCTTTGCCTCTGATCTGTGGTCTGATGCCTTGGAATAAACTCGCACAAGGAGGAAAGAATGAACTCCCTGCTGGAAACTCTCTCCCTTTATGGAAGCAAATATAAGATCCTATGCTATAAAGACTACAGTGCAAATTTCTGGCAGGTCCTAGCATGACACTAAGGTTTCCAGAGAAGCATCTCTGATATTCTTTCACACGTCATATCTTCTGAGTATTCGAAGACAGTGGAAGGATGTTTCTGGCTTTATCCCATAACAAAGTTGTCATAATGCATTCTGACATTTTAAAAATACATTCAAAGCTGATAAAATGAAGATTTTGGATTTTGGCATTGGAAAAAGGCCTTGAACTTCAGCCAGAGGGTTCCCAAGAGAAATAAAAGTGATTGATATTGGAAGCTAGGTAGCAAAATGTATTGGACATTCAAGAACTATTTCAAGGTCCATAATCATTGACTTCACTGTCAGAGAGTTAAAATCTCTTTGCAGTAGCTCTACGGGTTACAGTTCATTACAGTGTTAGGTTAGAGCCACTGTTCTCAACCATGGTGTCATCACTGACTGTACTGAAACCACCTGAGAGGTGGACTGCAAAGAACTTAATACAAATAATAAACTACTAACATTTGTGAATGCTATTTTAGATACAAAATTACTGTAGATCTAATATTTCCTATCAATACATTATCATTAGTATTTCTAGGCATCAATTATTTTTTTTCTGAGTTACAGATGAAAAGTTCTAGTCACAGATTAATTCTGTAGAAAATAAACGTAAACTGCCACCTACTTTGTTTTGCATGAGAACCACTAGCTTTCATGGCAGTTAAACATCTCTTGATGGGAGGAGTGCCAAAGAATTCTTGAACCTCTTTAATCTCTCAAAGGAATGATTAACAGCAGCATATGTGGCAAAGAGATCCCTAAGAGCTGGGAAATGCATATTGCATTTAACAATATGAAGGTCAACAGGAACCATACTGAGATCAGTTCAGTGCAACAGTTAAAGCAGAAGTCAAATTCAAGTGTTTGGGAAATGAACTGAAATGTATTGTACTTCAGAGACATTCATAGAAGAGAATGGGAAAATTGAACTGCAGCCAGAGGAAGGACAAGAGAGTTGTTATGAAGGAAAAACAAAATAAAAACAAAGCAAAACACCGACAGGTTGAAAAGAAGAAATCAGAGAAGGAGATACAGCTCAAAACATAGGGTGGAGAAGAGATAAATGAGGTCTTATAAGTCGTTAAAAGGAAAGGAGTAAAAAGCATAGATGGAAAGTTAATCCCTGAATAAGAGAAGAAATGTTTCAACTTCTTTTTTTAGTATATGTGCTGTCTAAGGAAGCACAGAAATGTTTCAACCTTTCAACAGTTAATTTTGTACCTCAAGTGTCAGGAAGTATATACACATGTCCTCAAGGCATATTTCTCCACCTCTGCCTTCTCCTTCCACCAACAGGAACAGCGTCTACAGGCTGATACACCCTAAAGAAGTCTGTCTGTCTGAAGAAATGCCATCTTTCACAATTCAGCTGGTGATGGTTGGGTACCGTGTTGGACATTTCCCAGCCATAACCACCTATGGCTTTGTGTGAGGCAGCTGAGGAAGGTCTCTTTCGGCAGAACTTTGCTGTAAGTTCAGAATTCACAGTCTCCTGGGCATAGTTAGGCTCAACCAGTTTTTGGAGCATCCTAGTTAGGCATATACATGGCATAGGGAATGGGATACAGAGATATCCTTTTAAAACAATATCCACAGTACAGCTTGCTAATCAAGGTGCCAAAATATACTGGTACATAGTGAATGGATTATGGATATGCTGAGTGATACAAATCCCCTCAAAATGCAGGGCAACTTGTCCTAGACTAACTTGTCCCCAAGCCAGTCACCTCCATCCATAAACAGCCTCCCCTGAGGACCCTCAGAGGACTGAAGGAGTGTGAGCAGAGTTTGACACATCTCAGAAGTGCCTGCAGGGGACAAGCAAAATGACCGTTATCTGGCACTTGCTGCTTCGCCACTCTCTAAGCCTGGCCAAAAGGGTATTCCACTGCCTGGATATTGATTTTTAGGAGCCAGCTCTCTAGATTATTTCAAAATAATAATAAAGCTATTTTGCAGAATGTGTTTGACTTTTTAGAGTGGTCACTTAGAACACATCAGTACCAATGGACAGATGTGTCCAGCATGCATGGTGACAAAGACTCAAGCTGCTTCCTTCCCAGGGCCTGCCAGGAGCCCTGTCAGCCTCACCACCACCTACCGCCTTCATACCATGGGCAGGAATGCACTTTAGGAATCTTTTATATAAACTTCTCCAGCAGCTCCATGAGCCCCGTATCAGAAGGTTAAATGGTGGCTCTTGGCAGACACTGTTTTTTACAGCTTAAATTTCTTGTCATTATATGTATCAGATACATTCATTGCTACTGACTGCCCTAACAATGCAAGTGTATTCTGCAATATGTAACTTTATTATTATGTTAAAATATCTGATAGGAAAGGTTTTACAGAAATCACATTATCCTAAGAAATAAACATTAATTACACTTCTAAGCAGAAGCAAAAATGTTATTTCCAATATAATTCAAGTGTTAAATATTTTTAACCGTTTAAAATTTTCATCATATAATTGCAGGAAGTTCTATTGTCAAACTTGACCTTAAATATGAAGAGACTATTATTTAAAAAGTCTTAATCAGAAATTATATTTCAACTGTAACACCTGATAATAAAACTTTATGGACATGAAAGCAAGTTTAAGGTTAATTTTTTTAATATTTTATTTATAAGTAAGTTCTTTGTAAGTTCTTCTCTTCTCATAACCATTTAATAACAAAAAAGTGGGGGGGGGGTGCCTGGGTGGCTCAGTGGGTTAAGTATCCAACTTCAGCTCAGGTCATGATCTCATGGCTTTTGAGTTCAAGCCCTGCATCAGGCTCTGTGCTGACAGCTCAGAGTCTGGAGCCTGCTTCGGATTCTGTCTCCCTCTCTCTCTGCCCCTCCGCTATGTACTCGCTCTCTCTCAAAAATAAATAAACATTTGAATTTAAAAAAAAAAAAAAAAAACAATGAATTTCTCCCCAGGCTTCATATAGACAACTCAAATCCCCTTCGGTTCATTCTACTGCACAATACGAATATCATTTTTCTGTGTGTGTCATTACAATGAAAAAGGTTAGGAAGTACTGATTTACAGATACTAACTGAATATAAGAATAGCAGAAAATACACAAATAAGGCACATTTGATAGAATATGGATGCCTTCATCAGAACATTCCAGAGAAAGACACACCCTTCTCTCGAAGCTATTTGGAAATGAAAGAGAAGTCCTGACATTTACAGAGTAAATTCTTCTTTCTTCTAATTCCTAAACAATGCATTCTCATCTAATTCTTTTTGGTCTTTTAGGTATTGCCTAAATTAATGTAGCACCTGCTTATCTAATACACAGTATCTAATATGCATCCCAGAAGAATGAGAAAGAAAAACCATACTGCAGACACATATACATTGTACCAACCACAAGGGTTGAGATATCCCAAAGAGGGGTTCAGAATGGTCCAATATGGAAAATGTTCCACAGACAGAAGTTTGACTGTATTGGAAGCAGCTTTGCACAACGAACAAGGACCATGTGGATCCAGAATAAACAGACCTCCTTCAAGAAAGGACCTTAAAATTCAGCTCACAATAAACGAAACATCTCCACCTAAACTCAGAGAATGAAAGCCCAGGCCAAAGTGAACAGAGAAGCCTCAGATCTTGGCTTATATAATTTCTTGTGACTCCAAGATCAAGTAAATAAATAATAGGCAATAACTGACTTCATTTGGAGCCATTTAAAATGACTGCCTCCTTCAGTAGTCCTGTAGAGCGCCCCAAACACAGATAGGACCTGACAAGCAGGCAGCTACGAGCTGGCCCAAGAGCTAAGCTGTTGGTAGGAAGGCATCTGGGAAACAGAAAGGCAAATGCGTTGAAGCAGTTGCCTGAAATCCCCAAAGCTTTCTCCATTAAGGCCTGTTTTAAAATGCCGAGAGCATTTCTGTGAACTATTAAGGGTAGGCAGAGTTACCTAATGAGGCTGTTAAATTCATTAGCCGTGTGCTTCATCTTTCTTGGTTTCCAACGTGCACGTGAAGGACACCTCAGAGAAGTCTGTCAGAGGTCATAACCGCAAGGTGGTCACTCAGTCCTGAGCCTTAGTGAAAGGCTCAAGGCTCCTCCTAAACCATTTCTTTGAAAATACAATGGATTAATTACTGTCATTTGCATCTGTAGCTATGCAAGCTATGATAATGATGTGCTCTAATGAAACCTATGCCTCAGGCTATAAGCTGACGACCTGAGGGGCTAAGGGAGGATTCTCTCCACCTGAGCCCCGGGATTTCCTAAATCCTAAAGTGTGTTAGAAAAGTTGGGGAATGGTTCATAACTTGGGGCAAATTCCTAACTGTAGACAAGCTACGCTGGGTCTTATATTCATAGCTCTCAGAAACTTTTACATGCCAGAGTTTGTTAATCTACATGTTGCCAAACACTGACAACATTTATTTGGGTGAAATACCATTTAATCACGACTGGTTCTCAACTGATTTATAAGGCTCTTCCAAAATATATGCATCTAGGCCACCTTGATTCAAGTCTAGTTTTCCTATTATTAGAAAAAAGTACCTCTGCTCTCTACAGAAAAAAAGATTATATTTTTTAATAGTCTTTAAACAGGATCCTTATAATTTTCTCAAATCTTAGGGTCTCAAGTTGTATGTTTATTAATCAATCCTCAGGAATGGAGCTTGCTTTCTGCTAACGCTTTTTTTTTCTTCTAATTTTTTTAAGCAGCCTCCACACCCAGCATGGAGCCCAATGCAGGGCTTAAACTCACAACCCTGAGCTGAAATCAAGAGTCAGATATTTAACCAACTGAGCCATGAAGGCGTCCCCCAATTTTTTTAATTGAAGTTGACATACAATGTTATACTGTTGCAGGTGTACAACAGGGATTGGTGAGTGTAGTTGCCATGTGTCATCACACAACATTATTACAGTGTACTACTGTTTTCTTTAATATCAATTGCACGGTTTACAAAGCGAGTGGTCCAAAAGACAGTAGACTGTATCTGTGTTGAAAAATTAAAAAGTGAAAAAAAAATCTATCAATGATTTCAAAAACTGGCCGAAGGAATGTTACTTAGCTAGAGATTTCAAAATACTGATTTTTCACTTCTCATCTGGAAATGTGGGAGCTGGACAGCCTCCCTGTAGTCATTTTGAGTATTTCCTTTTATTAGACAAATTTGAATAATTGTTTAACCAGTTTCAACCGTGTTGCATTAATCACAGCAAGACTTGGAGGAAAGAATTCGAAGGTGAAGCAACACCCTGGGATTTTTGTTTTTGCTGGGAGGTGCAGATAGTTGTTAGTTTGTTGTCACGCCCTGTTAGACTCTTGAATGCTGCTGTGTTCTTAAAACATATAGACTATATTTTCAGTTCACAAAGAACTTTTGCAGGTATTATCTAACGCAGATCAACTTAAATGCAAAAAAGAGAAATGTTACCCAAAGAACAATTGTTTACGAGTTGAAATTTTGTGAAAAAATGTTTAATCAATACTTCAAGATTTTCTTCTACCCTGGTAAGTTTGCAAAACTTAGCAAGTAAAAATACAAGACACCCACTTAAATTTGAATTTCAGAAAAACAAATAATACTTTGTTTAGTATAAATATGTCCATGTAATATTTGGGACATATTATACTAAAAAATTATTTGTTGCTTATCCTAAATGTAAATTTAACTGGGCATTGTGTATTTTACCTGGTAACCCTATTGGTAAAGAATAACCTAAAAATCCTCTTCTAGCCAGGCTTTCTAGCAAGTAATTATTTGAGCAGAGAACACTAGGAGGCCTCTTTTTAAATGAAGTCAGGGTAATTTAGTAAAGCAAAGATTCTCTCTGAAAAACAATTGTGTCCTAAAGTGTTATTTTTGCACATCTGTATTTTTGTGCAATACATTTCTCAAAGTACTCTACACCTTTAAAAGCATAATTTTGAAATAGGAAGAATCATTTCTGTTTAAGTCTGTTTCAGGCTCAATCATCACAGAAATGCATGTTGATAAAGAAAAAAAAGGGGCGCCTGGGTGGCTCAGTCAGTTAAGCGTCCGACTTCAGCTCAGGTCATGATCTCACGGTCAGTGTGTTCGAGCCCCGCATCGGGCTCTGTGCTGACAGCTCAGAGCCTGAAGCCTGTTTCAGATTCTGTGTCTCCCTCTTTCTCTGACCCTCCCCTGTTCATGCTCTCTCTGTCTCAAAAATAAATAAATGTTTAAAAAAAAAGAAAAAAAAGAAAGAACAAGATGTAGGCAGCAAAGACAGCGATAAGCTTCAGTTATCCTTAAGACAAAAAACATTACAATAAATTGAGGATGAAAAACTGCCTTTCCTAGACATCATTTTAACTAACCAGAATATAATTGATCTTATGGTATTCTGTTCTTTAAATATGATATATTATGGCCTTACTCTGCTCTTGGCAGAAGGTATAATGTTTATAGGAAATAAGCTTAAAGATTGTAGGAGCTAGGTGATTCAAAAATTACAATGCTGTATTTCTAGACAGACGACCTAGACAGGATAGGTCTGAAGAAAAAATCCACGGCTGTGTGGAAATTGAAATACTCAACACAAAGAGTTGAGGGACCACTAACAGAGGCCATTTTACTTACCCTTCAAAGTATCCCTGACATCTATCTCCATCAATTCCTTCCCCATTGCTATTGTCAGAGAAACAGTTTTCTGTGTGATGCAATGCTGAGTAAGCCCAATGTGAAGCACCAATGTTTGTCAGGGTCTTACATTCAGATTAGAAGTCACTTTCGCTGAAATTATTATTCTAGAATCCTATAAGCAGAACTGTCTTGGAGAAGGAAAAACTAAGGTCACATTCACCTCAGACCTACACAGTGTTTAGAAAAAGATATGAGCAATGATGTTCTCCCAACCCATCCTTGGGAAAGTGCAACCGCCTCTAGTGTATAAACATGGGCCATTCCCCTCCCCATGTGACTTATAGAATGCGTGTTCTCATAAATAATACATGAAAGATGCTGCAATTGCATTGTTTTGAAGCTGAAGGTCATCAGTATTCTTTCCAAATTATCACAGTGGCGATTCTATTTTCCAAGAACTTGGTTGTTTAAAGAGGTTATTCCAAAATTGTTTGCATCTGTTTAGGACATGAGGATCATGTCTGACCAACACAAACAACCAAAGGGCAGGTCACTTATTAGAGATAAAACCAGACTGGGGAAAAACTCACAATATTTAGTATTAGGATATCTTCTCTATGTAACAATAGGAAACATAAGGGGCTCTTGTTATAACATCATAGCTCTTGGGAGTCTAAAATTTATGGCTATTTCTGATTGACTTAATTATTTAAGTACCTGAGCATAAAAAATAAAACTTCATCTTTTCCTTCTTTAATTGTCATTTTTTAATGCTTTGAAGTTTCAATATGCCCGCTTATGACTTACTAGGAATAGACAATGATCATCAAACCAACAAAAAATTACTTACCACTTACCATGAACTTGGCCACATATTAGATCCTATGAGGGATAAAAAGATAAACACGGTATAGCCTTGTCCTCACAGAGCTTAAGTTTACACACTAGCAGAGAACTGGACTATAATAACTATACTACAAATTAGAATATGTAAGTGCCCAAGCAAAGAAGTAAACAGTAATGAGAACACATAGGGGCGCCTGGGTGGCGCTGTCGGTTAGGCGTCCGACTTCAGCCAGGTCACGATCTCGCGGTCCGGGAGTTCGAGCCCCGCGTCAGGCTCTGGGCTGATGGCTCGGAGCCTGGAGCCTGTTTCTGATTCTGTGTCTCCCTCTCTCTCTGCCCCTCCCCCGTTCATGCTCTGTCTCTCTCTGTCCCAAAAATAAATAAAAAGCGTTGAAAAAAAAAAATTTTAAAAAAAGAACACATAGAAGGAAAAGTTTAATTTAGGGTTTCTAGAAAGATAGCTTCTGAGTCTAAGGTAGTGGGTAGGATTTCATTTAGCAGACTGGGGGGAAAAACAAAAATTCCAAATGTGCATTAGTTCAAAAGCACAGAAGTAATAAATGGTGGGACATGGTCACAAAACGGTTGGGTATAGGATGGCTGAGAAAGAACAGGAATGATAAGTTTGACAATAGAGTATAAATAATAGCGTACCCATTATGATAGACTTCTAATTTGGTTTTTGTTTTGTTCTCTTGTTTATTTTTTGCTTTCCCAATATCTGCTTCTGGTATCCACTTTCCTTATTCTGGCAACAGTATTGGATTCTTTTCTCTACAGAACAGTCAGTTGCTGTTCCAGTAGGGCTAAAGACAGTGTAGAGTATGAAGAAAAGAAGTCTAGGAGAGCGCCTCAATGTATCCCAGCACTTAATAACTGCATGGAGGAAGGCAGCCCATAAAGGAACAGAGAAGAGATGACAAGAAGTAGGAGCAGGCTGGCAAGAAGAAGGTCAGGAAACGGACACTGCCAGAGTAGACAACTTTTTCAAGTCTTGAAGGTGAATGTGCTGTAAAAGAAAGATGACTGATAAGGCAGGGGCACAGAGGGAAATGAGGGATCGAGTGAGGGTTTGTTTGTTTGTTTTTAATTGGATGTACTTAAGCATGATTAAAAATTGATGGGGAGAATCTGAGAGAAAGATGACGATGCTTGAGAAAAAAGAAGCAATACTTTATTTAGATCCTATATGTTATCCATCATAGATGGCAAAAGTATCACTGACTGATCTGGTAGGTTTTCAAATTTTCTCAAATTCAACTGATTCAGTCAAACAGCAGAACACTTTAAAAGTAAACAAATAAAAAGAAAACAGAAATGATTAACAGTGTGAGGTTCCTGGAAGGTGGAGGTGATGTGATCCAGAGTACAGACCGGTAGGCCCTGCCACAGGATAGGAATGACAAAGAGGTGCAGAAGAAGAGACAACAGCAAGTTCGGTATCGGGAAAAGAGAGCATTCGCAGAAAATGAAAGTACGAGCGATGTGAAATCAGGCACCAACATGGACGAGAGCTAAAAAGGGAAAATAAAGTTGGAGGACAGGAATAAGTTGCTGCAAGCACCACTACTGGTTAAGTTTTTCAGTAGAAATATTTATTTCCACATTGACTTGGCTTGCCCATCAAAGCAGCTAAATGAAAGAAACATGTTTGGAGATACTTGAAAATGTCTCTCTCACTCTTGAAAATTAGTAGACTGCAAGTAAAATAATACTTTTAACCCTCCAGGTTTAGACTGGATAATGCAAGTTTTATTTATTTTTTAAAGTGGGTTTTTTTTCATGTTTTTAATGTTTTTTAATTTATTTTGAGAGAGAGACACCAAGTTGGGGAGGGGCAGAGAGAGAGAGAGAGACAGAGAGAGACAGAGAGAGAGAGAATCCCAAGCAGGCTCTGCACTGTCAGCACACTGCATAGGGCTAGCGCCCACAAACTGTGAGATCATGACCTGAGCTGAAACCAAGAGCTGGACTCTTAACCGACTGAGCCACCCAAGTGCCCCCTAAAAGCAAATTTTAAATGACAAACTGAAAATGAGTTTTGGAACCAACAACTAAAGTCTGTATTGCCAACTGGTTAGTATGCTCATCGTGTGAGAACCATTCATTTATATAAATTATATAAGGTACAGTTACTGATGGCCACACCAAACATTCAAATTTAATCAGTATAAGGATAAATGGGTTATATAAATAAATAAATAAATAAATAAATAAATAAATAAATAAATAAATAAATAAAACAATGCCTTTGTCTTTGCTGCTTGGTTATAAAAGCCTTATTCCATCACAAATATTTTAAAGGTATCATAAACAACAATCCACCGACATAAATCAGAGCATATACCTTGCAAAGCAATATCACTGATGTCTATTATCTGGCTGTGATTGATTATCTGCTTATCCCAAACTCATCTAAGTTCCAATCCAGATTGTACACTGAAAGCAGGCTTGGTTCTGAAAATAGGGGAAAATTATTTTCAAAGCCAATGCATTAGTGGTCTAGAATTTTTAGTTACTCATCTTAAACATATGCACAATCTGGAACAAAAGTAATTGCTAAGTAGTAGTAGCAGAGTAGTCTAAGTCACATGGGAGACGGGCAAGATGCCCACATGTTTCTTGAAAAGGAAGTCCTGGTATACGATTTCAAAGGCAGCTTTGTTAAACTGACGTTCAGTAAAGGCCAAAAAAGGATCTATAGAGAATTCCAAGCTCATATTTATCTTGTCGCATATCAATTTTTTATCAAAGTAATCATTTTATCACTAGTTTTTAAAAGCTTAGATAAAATTTTTTTAAAAATTTGTCAATGATTATGTTCTACTTTTAAATATTCTTTTTTTTTCAAATTTTTTTTCTAATGTTTATTTATTTTGGAGAGAGACAGAGAGACAGAGCACAAGCAGGGGAGGGACAGAGAGACAGAGGGAGGCACAGAATCCCAAGTAGGCTCCAGGCTCTGAGCTGTCAGCACAAAGGCCGACGCGGGGCTTGAACCCACAAACTGCAAAATCATGGCTTGAGCTGAAGTCAGATGCTTAACTGACTGAGCCACCCAGGTGCCCCTAATTTTAAATATTCTGATTTTGGGGTGTCTGCATGGCTGTCAGTTAAGAGTCGGATTTCAGCTCAAGTCATGATCTCACATGGGTTCATGTGGGTTCAAGTCCTGCATCAGGCTCTCTGCTGACAGTGCAGAGCCTCCTTAAGATTCTCTCTCTCCCTCGCTCTCTGCCCCTCCCCCATTCACAGATTTTCTCTCTCTCTCTCTCAAAATAAATAAATAAAACTTTAATTTCTTTTTTTTTAGATTTATTTATTTTTGATAAAAGAGAGAGACAGAGCACAAGTGGGGGAGGAGCAGAGAGAGAGGGAGACACAGAATCTAAAACAGGCTCCAAGCTCTTGAGCTGTCAGCACAGAGCCCAACGCAGGGCTTGAACTGACAAACCACGAGATCATGGCATGAGCCGAAGTCGGACGTTTAACCGACTGAGCCACCCAGGCGCCCCTCAAAATAAATAAATAAAACTTTAAAAAAATAAATGAGTAAATGTTCTTTTACTATTCTCTCTTGGTCAGATACTTTAGTCTACCTTCTCCTTCATGACATATTTTCTTGTGCGTATCTCTTTATCATCTGTCAAAACCCGGTTTAAAATGTCATCTCCTCAGGGGTGCCAGGGTGGCTCAGTCAGTTAAGCTTCTGACTTCGGCTCAAGTCATGATCTCGCAGTTAGTGAGTTTGAGCCCCGCGTCTGGCTCTGTGCTGACAGTTCAGAACCTGGAGGCTGCTTCAGATTCGGTTGTCTCCCTCTCTCTACCCCTCCCCTGCTTGTGTTCTGTCTCTCTCTGTCTCTCAAAAATAAATTAATGTTAAAAAAAAAAAAACTGACTCTGCTAAAAAAAAAATATGCCACCTCCTCAGTGAAGCTTTCCCAACTTCAATTAATAAATTAGTTCCCCGTCCTCCTCACATGGCATTATATAGTTATACACCTCTCTCTGCCCCTAGACCTTTTTGTATCCCTAGCATTGAGCACCATTTCTGACATTGTAATCTCAATAAATGCATGAGTTTGAAAGTCACTAGTATTTATAGGTAAGCACGAAAATAACTGTCATGACCTCTCAAGTACTTCCCTAATGCCATCCAGGTTACACATTATGTTCTCTGCAGACAAGACTCCAAATGCTAGCCTTTCCACTCACCCAGGCTGTTTTGGACTCATCCTCATCAATTCTGTATTTACATCTTTGTATGTACTCTCATATTTGCACCCATGTCCCAATCTCTCTCACTGTCAATCCCTCACTCTCTTTTTCCCTCACCAGAATTTATATCTCTATGGTAGGAGACAATGAGAAGTCTGTATTCTCTTAGCCCCTTATTGCTATTTTCAGACTGTTCTTCTAGCGCTTTTATCTACAAAACCCTCTTCCCCTGAAGTTCATGCCTCCTTATTTATTACCAGCGTCTCCATTTCCTTGTCAATGTCAAACACCTGTTTCAAAACCATGACCCAAAAGTCATTGATGACTGTGGCACCCAATTCACATTTTTTCTCTCATCTCTTATGTTATTATGGGCAACTTCAACAATTATGTGGAAGCTTAAAAATTGGAAAAGAACTACCTGGTATTTTTTAGCACCTTCTATGTGCTAAATACTGTGCAAGTGCTTTCATGAATTATCTTGTTTAATCCTCCCACTGATCCCATGAGACATGTACTACAATTAACCCCATTTTACAGGTGAGAAAATGGAAGCTTAGACACTCTTACTGACTCTTGGCCAAGATCACACAGCAAGCAACTAAGTAGCAGAACTGAGAGGGAAACTCAGGCAGCATGACCACTGGGCTGCACTTTAAACCACTAGCCCATGCTGTCCCTAGATTAACAGAAAAACCACAGTTCCTTGATTTCCCAAACATGGTGGCCTCTCCCTTCGTAACAACAAACTCCCAGTGCCAAACCAGGAGTCTGTGGGCACTGGGAACTGCTCCTATATGAAATATTCCAAATTGCATTACACCTTCTCCCTCCACCTCACCTGATTGCTTACTGCCCTCCCACATGCTCCTCTACCCCATGGAGATTTCAGTCCTTCTACTCACCCCCTACTAATCTCCCTTACCCACACTTTCTAGACCATTAATAACCACCTAACCTGCACCCTCAACAAGCTAATGTCCTGTTCTCCAGCCTTACTGCTCCCCAAATTTCTAATCATGATCCATTTTAATCACATGCCTTATATATCCTCTCCTATATCTAGCCCTGACATTACCTCGCCATTCAGCAGCATCTGATTATGATGCTGTCCCTCACCTTATAGTAAGTACTTGGGGCTGGGTTTTCCTGGTTTTTATATTTCCTGACCTCTCTTTCTAAGAATCTCTATTTGGTTTTTCTGACCAAACTTTCAATGTTGGATTCCAAGGGTTTTCTCACTGACTCTTTTATAATTTTAAAATAATTTGGGGGCATCTGGGTGGCTCAATCGGTTGAGCATCTGATTCTTGATTTCGGCTCAGGTCGTGATCTCACAGTTTGTGACATCGAGCCCTGAGTAGGGCTTTGCGCTGGCAGCACAGAGCCTGCTTGGGACTCTCTCTCTCCCCATCTCTCTCTGCCCCTCCCCCCACTTCTCTCAAAAATAAACTTTAAAAATACTCTGTATGATACTATAATGGGGGATAAATGTCATTATACATTTGCCCAAATCCATAAAATGTACAACACCAAGAGTTAGCCTTAATGTAAACTATGGACTTTGAGTGATTACGATGTATCAATGTAAGTTCAACTGTACCAAATGTACCATTCTGTGGGCTATGTTGATAATGTGGAAGGCTGTGCACGTGTGATGGCAGCAGGTATTAAAGTCTAAAAAAAAAAAAACTTTATAGTATAAGCTGTACATATTTCTACAATTTTATCCTTCTACAACTTGTTCTTTTCATTCAAATTTTCAACATTATTTTTAGACACCTAAAACAATTTATCTTTTCTCCTACTAGTAGACATTTAGGCTGTTCCCAGCTTTTTACAACTGTAAATAACACTGCAGTAAGCATTCCTTTTTCTTGGTGCACATGAGACTTTCTTGAAGATTTTCAAACTTTTTGTAATCAGGACAGGTTTACACTCTTAAAAATCACTGAGGACCCCAAGGAACTTTTGTTTATGTGGATTATATCTATAAATATTTGTCATATCAGAAGTTGAAACTTAAATATTAACAATGCAGGGCACCTGGCTGTCTCCGTCTGAAGAGACTACAACTCTTGGGTTGTGAGTTCGAGCCCTACACTCCATGCTTGCAAGGTGTGGAACCTGCTTAAGATTTTCTCTCTCCCTCTCCCTCTGCTCCTCCCCCACTTGCACACATGTACAATAAATAAATAAATACATACATACATACATACATACATACATACTTTATTAAAAAGCTTTGACCTTCCAAAACCCCTAAAGGATCTCAGGGGCGACCAAAGGTCCCAGATCACATTGTGAGAGCCGCTACTCTTAGGTATACACAAGGTTGAAGATCTCTGCATTAATATAACACTGCCAAATTTCTCTCCAAAGTGGTTATACTAGATACACTCCCAGCATCTGGCAGTTCTGCTTTTTATTTTTTCCTAACTGGTGGGTGCAATTTTCAAGGATGTTGTTTATATATGTGTGTATGTAATATATATATAATTATATATATATATTACATATAATTACATATAATTTACATTATATTATATTATATATATATAATATATATATCACAATTCCTTGCTACCTTGATAGATCTCAAAGGCCTTCAAACAGCTTTTTATTTTTTTTTTTTTAATTTTTTTTTTCAACGTTTATTTATTTTTTTGGGACAGAGAGAGACAGAGCATGAACGGGGGAGGGGCAGAGAGAGAGGGAGACACAGAATGGGAAACAGGCTCCAGGCTCTGAGCCATCAACCCAGAGCCCGACGCGGGGCTCGAACTCACGGACCGCGAGATCGTGACCTGGCTGAAGTCGGACGCTTAACCGACTGCGCCACCCAGGCGCCCCCAAACAGCTTTTTAAATATTTAATCGTTTTTCTTAAATGACTGAGCCACCCAGGTCCCCTATTAAACAAGTTTTTCTAATGAGCTGAGCAGAAGATTGCTTTCTACCACAAGAATGTCTATCATTACCACAAGCAGAAATCAGGTTACATTTTCTTTTTAATATTCATATTATTTAATATTCATATTTGGCTTAATAAAATGTAAAATTAAGCAACAGTACTATTCTCCTCCTGAACAATATAAGAACCTAAAAACACTTTAATTGTAATATCCCTCCTATTTTAGCACTGTTTATTGAGTATTTTTTATTAACTTATTTTTATATTTCCTAAATCAGTCATAGTTATATGTGTATATGTACATATATATGTATACATATATAAATTACATAGAGTTTCTCTAATTAGGGAAATGAAATATATAATATACATTATATATTTTATTATATATGTTACATAATTATGTAGTATTATTTATTAAACATTATACATGCATATATTTTATATGTTATATATATTACATATGTATATACATATATAATGTATATAATTTCTCTAAACTGTTTTCTGGATTATTTTCTCAAAAAATATCTTCCAATTCACTAATTTTGTCTTCAGCTATGGATAATCTGTTATTTAACCCATCTACTGAGTTTTCTATTCTTTTCTATTTTTCATCTCTAGAAGTTATTTTTTTCTTTTCCAATCTATCTGCTCTTTTCTCAAAGTGTCATATTTTTCTCTATATTTTCAATAATCTTATGAATTTAGTCTTTCCAAAAAGTCTTATTTATTGTTTCTCCCAGATTGTTTCATTATTCAAAGGTCTGTGGAGTATAATCCTAGTTTTTTTGTGTCCAATGACTTTTCCTTTCAACGGTTCTTTTTTTTTGAAATTCCTATGAAGTTTTGAGGTACATCAAATATACTATATCTTGATTATTTTGGAGATTACATAACTATACACATTTGTAAAAACTCATCAAACCTTTAACTTTAAAAGACTGAAATTTACAGTCTGTAAATTATACCTCAATGTGATTTAAAATTTTTTTGAACCCCAAACCCCTATTGATACAAATTTTTATTTAAAAATCCCTACATGAGACTTTTTCTTTCTACCTCAAAACCCAGGTAAAACAGTTTACAGGCCTTCTTTCTGTGCCAGTGGGCATTTTTTCCCTAATCCACCACTTGAAGTGCATACATCCATTCAGGGATCCCAAATGGCTTTGAGTTTTAAAGTCCTACTCCACTAGGGACAAAAGCTTCATCTCTTGACCACATGTGTTACAACCCAATCCTCTAGGTTATTGAAAGCACAAAGCCTCCACTGCATTCCATCAGGCGGGCACCACCTCAGCTTACTCTTTCACCATTATGGTAATTTTGAGGGAATCATAATTGAGAGATAGTGAAGGAAGCTTTCTGCTCCTTTTTCATTTCTGACCCCTGGAAATCCCCACTACTTCCTGAGTGTGGCTCTGCTTTAGTGAGAGTCGCTGCATGTATATTAGATTTGTATGAGTTTGCAGGGGGTGAGTTCTTATGTTTCCTGGTCTGCCATATTTTCAGGACCAGAAGTGCCCTCCTTTCCTCTTATTCAATGAACTGTCACTGGGTGGCATGTATTCCCACGGCTTCAAGTTAATAGGCTGATTAACTCCCAAATCCATATCTCTAGCATAGACATCTCATTTCAAATCCAGAAATACACTTGCAATTCACAAGTAGATATTCCCACCTGAACATCCCATAAAAATCTTAAACTCCATAATATGTTCATATCTAAACTCCCTCAAAACTATATCTTTTCCCCCAACTAATGGCATCACCATCCCATCAGTTTTCCATGCCATACATCTGACATTTTTCCTCTACTTTTCTGCTCCTTTATCCCCTGTCAATACTGCAATTCTACTCCTTTATGTCCCCCAGATAAGTTCCCTCTTCTCCATTCTCACTGCCTTAATTCATACCTCTCTTTATAGTCTCCCCAAAAATATTCTCTACAGTTAACAGTCCATCTTTTGTACTTTTTCCAGAAAATGACAAACCCAAATGCCACTCTTCTCTTTAAAATCCAAAACTGCATATATGTTCTGCCACTATATACATAAGGAAGCCCACATCACGAAATTTCATGTCACATCCTTTCATGACCTCGCTTCTTATTCAAGGTCAACTCCTGCTAGCTCCCTCTGAAGCTCAAGCCTTAGGGAACATCTGACTTCCCTAAATGCAATGTACCTTTTGACACTACCAAATCTTTGGACATGAGAACCAAGCTGCCTAGACTACCATCCACACCACACACCCTCTTGGCCTAGAGATTCTCCGGCATCCTTGTCATTCACGTCAGCCCAAGAAGCATGTTCTCTCTGACACCTTCCCCAACCTTTCAGAACCCTGCCCTAGCCATCACGAGTGCCCCCTCTGAGCTCCCTGCCCTAGCCATCACGAGTGCCCCCTCTGAGCTCCCAGGGGAGTTCAGATAAATGTCAAATGCCATTTACCACATTGTTTTGAAAAACTATTTAGACTTCTGTCTCCTCCACTATACTACGAATTCCCTGAGGGAGGGGAATACTGTTGTACTATTTATGTTACCACTCCTAATTCCTAGCATAGTCCCTGGCCCATAGTAAATATTCTGCTGACTCATTAATAAAAATTGTCATACTTGCAATTTAGGGAAGACTACATGATCTATTGGGTCTCATCCAGATATAACTTATATGATCAGTCAAGGTTGAAAATAATTGTACCTAAAACTCTACAGGCAAAATATGCTTATTCTTTTCCTATCTGTAAGTCTTATAGTATAGGCATTCTGTAATGTACATGTCATGATAAGCTCTCATAGGCTGCCACTTCCAGCTTCAGTCTATTTTTTAGAATTCATAGGGATTAGTGTACATTATCCTCTCTTAAAGCAAATGGCACTTCAGCTTGACCAAGTTTAATGTCCATATAAAAATCAGAAATGCTACAAATTGAGGCATATAGAAATATTTCCCATCTCTCCTTCAGGCTCTGTCTGCCATCTGCATCCTACATCCCCACTGCTAACCTGCATCCAACCACTTTCAATCTAGAAACCTCATTCTCTGTGGAATACTTGAATCGGAACTAATTATAGCAATAACTAAAATGGTCCTATGAATGCATGCACTGCACAACAAGAATACTTTTACTGGATTACTTAGCCGTGGCATGCTGGGTCTGTTAATGTGCTCTGCCTGGCTTCACTGCAGACATACTTCAGAAATTGTAAGGCTGCAGTTAAAGTAATAGAAGGCCAAAGAAACCTGAAGAGATAAAGAATCAAATTCATCTCCTTGGGAATATGTTTTAAAACAATCTTCTAATGGGAATAAGGGACTTAAGAGGTTCATTTCAGAACAGATGTCAAACTGGAGCTGGGTCTGTTTTGTAGGTTTTGTTCACTAGTTGGCTTTCTGCTGCATCAGTTTTACTGGAGTTTAGAAAAGCAGCCTGAGACAGCACTCATAGCAAAAAGTTGTGCAGGGCCTTGTGATGCTCAGGCTCCCTTTCTGTGCAGCAACCCACTGAGAAGGAAGGGATGCACCAGGCCACTGGTTCTCTCTCACTCAGTTATAAACACATGGCTCTTGCTTCCTGAAAAGCAAATGGAACTAAAAAACTTAATTCGGCATGGTGTTGCCAAAGCATAAAAGCAATCAGCTTGGTCTTTAGCTAATTCCATCAAAATAGAAGGAAACATGAAAATAAACAGGCAACAATAGGACAATGTCTCAAGACAGAGGGCATATAGCATGGCAGTTAATACTTTGGACTATGAATCAAAAGGGAGCTGTGTTTAAAGCTTAGCTCTTTGGGAGCACCTGGGTGGCTCAGTTGGTTAAGTGTCTGACTCTTGGTTTCAGCTCAGGTCATGATCTCATGGGTCATGAGTTCTAGCCCTGCATCAGGCTCTGTGCTGACAGTGCAAAGCCTGCTTGGGATTCTCAATCTCTCTCTCTCTCTCTCTCTCTCTCTCTCTCTCTCTCTCTCTCTCTCAAAATAAATAAGCTTAAAAAAAATTTAACTTAGCTCATCCATTTACAGCCATATGACCCTCTCAGAGCCTTAGGGTCTCTGTCTATAAGAGAAGAATGAAGCTTTTAACCAAGCTTCAAAAAATTATATTCATCAATAAATTTAAATTGTCTTAGCCTCAGTAGTACAAGACAGCAGGTAGTATAAGAACAAGAGGGTGGATCTATTATGTCCTTCTTTATTGAATACTACAGAAGAAACTTTATATAATTGTTGGCAACTTGGCTCAATGATCAATGCAACAAACATCTAAATAGGTTGCCTAGATTCTATCCACCTCTTCCTCTGACTTATCACTTCACCTTCAACAAACCTTCAGTTAATCTAGTCTATGACAGTATTTTCTACCTTATACTGTAATTATAATATATTTAAAGGGATATTTCTAAACTGACAACATGTCTGTGATCTTCAAATACAAGATTCCATCATATATCAAATTACCACCAATGCTAAGCATGTAGAATGTTACAAAAAGCATTGCAACTATACAAGTTGAAGTCAGGAGCTCAAACCAAATTTAATTTTGATTTGATTTGAAAACATTCTAGTGTTATGGTTGCGTGGTTTTAGAAAAATACTCATGGTTGGTTCTGGTTTGAATAGGTTGACTGGGTTAAAACTAAAACATTTCTCCATTGGTTTGTGGTTAACCAATTAATTTATTGCTTCAGAAATTGAAGTTGGTTAGCCAGCCCCAGGTTTGGGTTCCCGGTTCAATTCAGTTCAAGTTCCTAGAAAATGTATACTCAGAAAACTGAATGATTCCTAAATTACCATGTGCTAAATATCCCAACTTCCTCAAAAACCACAAGTCTCCCACAAACCACAAACTCTCCTACTCTGGTAAGACAACAAATGTCCTAGCAAGAGGCTGCCCAGAATCCAACCCAAAGTAGAGCAGAAGGCAGGCAACACCTAGTCTGAGAGCAAAGAGGACCCCGACAGTTCGACTTACAGCAGAAGATAATCACTGTACTAAAACATGTGCCTTTCTTGGGCATTAGGAATCTTTATGTTGGCAACTCTCAACCATATCTGGACATAAATGTGTATCTCTTCTAGTTAGGAGGCATCTGTCAGGTAATCATTTACAAATAATTGTTGAATTTGTTTCAAATGGACATATTAATACATAGATGTGTGCATTCATATATATAATGACTATATGTTTACGCCTTAATGAATTATTCTTAGTCACATGCATTCTGATATGTGTTCTTTGTCCAGGAGGAAAATACATGGGGCTACAGGGGGTACATATCTGGGAATGATATGTACCTGCCTTTGGGCATAAACTGTATGTGGCAGCAAAAAAATGTGACAGCAGGTTCTTTGGATGGCATTCCCTTATTTCTGTTCATACCACGGGATAAACTTGATAATGAAGACATGAGAATGTGGACATCAGACTAAGGGTTGAGGTATAGCCATAGGCATCACAGGTCTTGGATTCCCTGAAGTATTACAATGGCTATGAGACCTATTAAAGCATTGCAATAGCTGAGGCCTATATTAAAGCCAATTTGCCCTGAGAGTAACTAGCTCTAACAATATCACAGATTCCTTGATAAGATCACTTGACCTTGGTTAGTGCCAATTTGCATGAGCTTGAGCAATTAAGTATCAAAACCAAAACCTTCTCAATATTCCAAATTTAAATTCTGGAATGTGCAGCGGAGAGGAAATTTAGAAATCTCCTAATCTAGTGGTTTCTAAATTTAGCTGGCCACCAGAATCAGTCGCAGAGGTTTATAGAAAAGATCTTTTAAATAAGAATGTCCAGTGCGGCAACCTGGAAATCTAGGACCTTAGGAAGCACTCAGGAAATTGTGATGATCAGTCAGCTTTGGACACTACTGATCTAGTCCATCCCCCTTTTTCCATTCAGAATAATGTAAGTGCAGACAACTCTTCAGTTGTAATAATCATAGTTAATATGTGTAAAGCGCCTGCTGTGAACCACTTTAACAAACCTCCCCTCCAATCTTTGTAACTACTCTTAAATCCATGCTGTGAGTAAACAACTTTCTACAATCTCCTCTCTCTAGATGTTCTGCACTGTTCTCATGCAGTTTATCTTTTCATATGCTTCTGATGGGCATTGTTAGGTGTCCATGTGGTGCTTCAGAAAGTCCTGCCATCTTAAGCAAAGAAGATAAAGTGACTGAATGGCATTTTTCATCAACAGCAGATTCTCAAGGATGTTTCCTAGGACCTTTAAGGCATACATTATACTTTTCTCAGGCTTGTGGCATGTCAAACCCCATAATGATCAGGGAGATTAATGAACTCTTAGCAAATTAATATGTTCATGATTCACATGAGTATAAATTACCCAGTGAAAACCCATGGTGCTTGATCACCAGGCACTTCCAGGACCAGGGCTCCAAGATTTCAACCTCTTCTTCCCACTTCCAACCATTTCCATGTTGGGCCAACATATGATTTAGATTGATGGGCCTACTCAGAACATTAAGATGCTTGGCTACATGACTAAGTTTTCATACACAAAATGGCTTCACTTTTATTAAAAATACCCACAATGAAACAAGTCTAACTTCAAGAAATTTTGTTGCCAGGGTGCCTGGGTGGCTCAGTTGGTTAAGCATCCAACCTTGGCTCAGGTCATGATCTCATGGTTCATGAATTTGAGCCCAGCATTGGGGTCTGTGCTTACAGCTCAGAGCCTGGAGCCTGCTTCAGATTCTGTCCCTCCCCTGCTTGCATGCTCGCTCTCTCTCTCTCTGTCTCTCTCTCTCTCAAAAATAAACATTAAAAAAATAAAAAGAAATAAAGAGAAATTTTGTTACTGATGTTTCTACTATTACTCGCTTCCAGAATTTCTAGCAACAAACACTTTGACTTTAATCAAAATCCACATTAAAAAAAAATCCACACAAATGCTTTACTTTTCAAATGATTGTCTGGCATCCTGGTAGAGAATTTACCTGTTAAGCATAGTCTGCCAAAAGGGTGAAATGAAATAAGACAGCATCTGACAATATCCCTGGCAACACTACCACCATTTTGTGCCACAGGCCCTCAGTTCGCTTACATCATTTCTGAACTCTAATCAAAGCCTCCCAAAGGAAAGTTTTGGAAGCCTGAAAACATATCTAATCCCCTTTGAAATAGTTATTTTGGGGGGCTCCTGGGTGGCTCAGTTAGTAGAACATCCAACTTCAGCTCAGGCCATGATCTCACGGTTCATGGGTTCAAGCCCCACGTTGAGCTCACTACTGTCAGCATGGAGCCTGCTTCAGATCCTCTGTCCCCTTCTCTCTCTCTCTCTCTCTCAGTCTCTCTCTCTCTCCGCCCCTCCCCCACTCATGCTCTCTCAAAAATAAAAATGAATATTTAAAAAAATAATAATTAAAAAAATAGTTATTCTTAAGGGGGTGCCTGGCTGGCTCAGTGGAAAGAGCATGTGACTCTTGATCTTGGAGTCATGATTTTGGGCCCCCTATTGGGTGCAGAGATTACTTAAGTAAAAATAAAACTTAAAAAGAAATAAGAAAATTATTTTTCTAAATTGCAGAAAATTGAATGGATCATATCACAAATGAGCTATAAAAGTTAGTGCCTCCATAATAAATGCCAGCTACACTTCTTGTGATTATTTCATCTCGTTTAGCCAACTGTGTAAATGATGTTACCTAAACTAACAGATGAAACAGGAAGAAGGTATAATAGAGTCTTCTATAAGCTAAAACTTCAAGAGTTGGGGCGCCTGGGTGGCGCAGTCGGTTAAGCGTCCGACTTCAGTCAGGTCACGATCTCGAGGTCCGTGAGTTCGAGCCCCACATCGGGCTCTGGGCTGATGGCTCAGAGCCTGGAGCCTGTTTCCGATGCTGTGTCTCCCTCTCTCTCTGCCCCTCCCCCGTTCATGCTCTGTATCTCTCTGTCCCAAAAATAAATAAACATTGAAAAAAAAAAAAAATTTAAAACTTCAAGAGTCGTATTTACAGACACATGGGCATTTGGGGAACTCCAAAATCACTGGGTCTCAGCTCATTTTACAGTTTTCCAAATCCATTCACGGACATTATCATGCATGTTCCTCACAGCAATTTCCAAAGGAAGCAGTCATGCAGCAGTGAAAGAAGTGTGCTCTGAAGCAGGAAGCTTGAGTTTGAGTCCAGGTTCTCAACTTAACTAGAGGTCTGATAGTTATTTATCAATGCCATTACCTGTGAAATGTGTGTGCTGATAGCTACTTTCACTTGCTGAACAGATAAGTGAAATGAATACATAAAGATATCTAGCTCTGTTTCCAACTTCTAACTTCTTTCCATGCAAATCCCAACGGGTATTCTTTTTTATTTATTTAGAGAGAGAGAGCACAAGCGGGGTGGGGGGGGGGGTGCAGAGAGAGAGGAGGAGGGAGAATCCCAAGCAGGCTCCATGCTGCCAGCACAGAGCCCAACCTGGGGCTCAAACTCATGAACTTTTAGATCATGACCTGAGCTGATACCAAGAGTCCAATGCTTAACCGACCGAGCCACCCAGGAGCCCTCCAATGAGTATTTTTTTTATCGTGACAAAATGGTTCCAAAATATAACAAGTCTCCAGGAAGAGCCAATAAAAAGTATTAAAGAAGAATAATGGAAGACTACCATGGTGGTACATGAATTACATTAATGGACTCAATTCCTCAATCCCTCTCTGCATCCACCTTTTTTGCAGTGTGACTCAGCAGTTCCTTCTAGGAAAAATGGAATGTGTTTCCCTGCACCTCAAGTCTAAGTTCAGTCCTGTGAATTGTTTTGGCCAATGAGATGTTAGCAAACTTGCTGCAAGCAGAGATTTATAAAAGTGCTTTTGCATTTGCTTCCTGTCTGCCCTCTGCACCTCACCATGGAACATGTCTGGGCTAGCTGGCTGGTGGTTAAAAGATATGTAGCCCAATTGCTTGCACTTCCTTAGACCATGAGCCAGCAGACCACCAGACTTAAGAATGAGCTAACTAAAGCCAGAAAAACTTCCCAGCTTAGCCCAGCCTAAATTACAAGCTGCAAATGCAAGAGCTAAATAAACATTTATTGTTTTAAGCTGTATTTTCTCAGTGGGGTTTTTATAAGAAAATTAAGCCCTATAGAAAAAATATTTGAGTGACTATTTTCTCAATTCTCCCAAATGGTACATAGTTAATTCATTACATATAATAAATGTCTTAGGGTATTAAGGCTTAATTATCTTCTGGAACCCTGCTAAGAAGGGATGTTTTATGCCATTGCACTTTGGATGGTTGTCATATAGCATAATTGTAACAACAGATAACTAATACAACCATATATGCTTTATAAAGTCATCATTCTTAAAATAATGTGTCACCAAAATGACAGAGTAATGGACCAAAATTAAATATCAAAAAGTCTGAAATCTATAAAAAATACAAAATAAAAGTGACATTTTAAGAAAGAAATGGAGCATTCATTGTGACAAGTGGCTACAATATGCAGAACAAAAACTCCTTGACATCTTGCCTTCAAATACACTCCATATTGTTAAAAAGAGTATTTGTTTGAAGAAAAAGCTGTATTATAAAAAAAAAATAGGTAATAGTTCATATCATCTTCTACTGATAAAGGCCTTTTTAAGCATGATTACCAGTAAAGGAAACAATAATAAAATGATTGATAGATCTATGTGAAACTTTTAAACATCACTGTATGTTTAAAAATCAAAAATATTAACTCTGACACAAAATTTTCATATTTCAACAAATAGTTAAAAGGAAAACAAGAATTAAATTTGGTAATAGCTATTACTTATATATGTGTTTTCATAGCAAAAACATATTGAGCTTCTTCTATATGCCAGAACTGTGTATTTGGAGCTTAAGTAGAAAGCAGGGGGGGGGGGGGAAGAAGGAAAGAAAGCAGAAAGAAGCACAACCCCTATTCACACAGCACTTAAACTTTAGTGAAGAAGCCAGAATAGAAGCCAGTAAATAAGTACAGGAGAGCATTCCAGTAAGAGGAAACTGCATGTGCAAAGGCCCTGTGGTGGGAGGGAATTTAGTGCATTTGAGAAACTGAAATAAGGTCAAAGCAGCAAGAACACAGCAAACAAATGAGAGACTGGCTCAAAAAGAACTAAAGAGGAAAACAGGGGCCAGAAGTTGCAAAGCCTTATAACGCCTCAGGAAGACATTTGATGTTTACCCTAAGAAAGTTACTTAAAGTGAATGGTTTTAATTGGGTGGGTGACATGATCATATTTGTGTTTTGACTTTCTGACTATAGACAAGATAATTTATTCAAACATGTGAAGTTAGTGAGTTACTGTATTAACACAGGCAAGAAGCTCTAGGAATTTGGCCCAGAGGGATGGTAATGAAGATACTGACAAGTGAATGGATTCAAAGATACTTTAATGATTAAACACACACACACACACACACACACACACACACACACACACACACATAAGCTTGGTGACGGGAAGGATTAAGGGAGTGACGGAAAGATAATATTCTATTATGCCAAAATGTGACAATGGCATTCACTAGGCAAGTTAAAATCAGTAGAAAACCAGGTGGGGAAGAGATGGATCATGAGCTTTATCTTAAATATTAAAAATATTAAGGCTGAATTGTCTCTGACACATTCATGTAGAAGTGAAGTAAGTGGTTCAGTATAGAGTAGAGGTAGGAGCTAGAGAAAGAAATTTGGATCTCATCAGCATTTAGCGGATAGCTGAAGCTACAAACATGGATATTTGAAGCTGTGGGAAAGCTCTCAAAGCAGAGACCGAAGATAAGTATCCCTAAGACTTAGCCTTTAGAAGTTCCCAAGATTGACGGCCAGCTGGAGAAGAACAAAGACTTGCGAAAGAATGAGGCTAGCATGAAAGGAGAAAAGCCCAGGGTGGGGAGGAGTAAAATCACCAAGGCCAACAGAAGAGAAAACTTCAAGAAGTAGTGGTCACCAGGGGCGCCTAGGTGGCGCAGTCGGTTAAGCGTCCGACTTCAGCCAGGTCACGATCTCGCGGTCTGTGAGTTCGAGCCCCGCGTCAGGCTCTGGGCTGATGGCTCAGAGCCTGGAGCCTGTTTCCGATTCTATGTCTCCCTCTCTCTCTGCCCCTCCCCCGTTCATGCTCTGTCTCTCTCTGTCCCAAAAATAAATAAACATTGAAAAAAATAAAAAAAAAAAAAAAAAAAAAGAAGTAGTGGTCACCAATGTCCAACTCAGTGGAAAGGCCAAGTCAGACAAGGACCTGACAAGGTGGTATCCTGAGCAAGAGCTGCCAAAATGCATTCAGAGGTGGGAAAATGAAGACATCAAGGACAGTCCTCCCCGCGAACCCACGGGGGATACCTTCCAAGACCAAGACATCAAGGACAGTCCTCCCCGCGAACCCACGGGGGATACCTTCCAAGACCCCTCGTGGATGCTTAAAACCAAGAAGAGTACCAAAATTTATATATCCTATGGCTTTTTCTATACATACCTATAATGAAGTTTAATTATAAATTCGGCACAGTAAAAGATTAACAACGATAATAATAAAATAGAACAATTATACCAATATACTGTAATAAAAGTTCTGTGAATGTGATCCCTCTGTTTCTCTCAAAATATTACACTGTAGGGGCACCTGGGTGGCTCAGTCGGTTAAGCGCCCCACTTCGCTCAGGTCGTGATCTCACGGTTCATGGGTTCCAGCCCTGAGTCTCTGTGCTGACAGCTCAGAGCCTGGAACATGCTTTGGATTCCGTCTCCCTCTCTCTCTGCCCCTCCCCCGCTCGCTCGCGCGGTCGCTCTCTCTCCCTCTCTCTCTCAAAAATAAATAAACATTTTTTTTTAAAAAAATGTAAATACTGTCATCTTTACAAAGTATCTTAAAAAAGATATTACCCTGTACTCACCCTTCTTGTGACGTTGTGAGATGTGAAACTGCCTACGTAATGGGATGAAGAGAGATGAGTGACGCAGGCGCTGTGACGTAGCTAGTCTACTATTCACCTTCTGATGATTCGTCAGGATCATCTGCTTCCTCCCCGCGGTTTGCCGTGGGGAAAATGAAATCACAGATAGCGAAACTGCGGATAAGAGGGGAACTACTATATAGGCAACTCTTGTCAGAAAATAGGTTGCAGAACAGAAGGATTATCGAGGGATGTGATTAATCTTTCCCTGCTTTCTTCCTTTTTGAATTTGCCATATGTTTTGTTATTAACAAAATTTTAAGTTTATTTTTTATTTACACCCAACGTGGGCCTCAAACTCACAGTCTGGAGATCAGGAGTCACATGCTCTTTCACCTGAGCCTCCGGCGCCCCCTACAAAATGTTAAAGGTTATTAATATCGTCAAATTCAGTACTCCAAAATTTTGTAAGTATAAAATGGATAATAGTTTAAAATATATGGGCGATTTACATACTAAGTGGTATATATTAGTCCTCATCATTAAGGTTTGTAAGAAATAGAAGTAAAAAGTAAATGTAATTTAAAAATCAAAATAAAAGTAAGTAATATATGGAAAGTTCTTACTTCCCTGGCTGACACAAATAGACATTTTCTTCCCTTTTCTCTTTTATATGAATAATACTACAGTCTAAGACAATTGAAAGATTTTGTGCAATTGAAACTGAGCATTCTGCTTTATCAATGTTAATCTTAATTGGACAAATTCTACTTATTTCATCTCTTTCTTATTCTGTTAGTACATATATACTTCCATTATAATTAAATTGATATAGATTTAATAAGCAAACAAATATTTAACAAAAATACCATCCAGTATTTTTGGTTGTGGTGTTTTTTAAAAAAGATAGGGCACAATTTATGCATATACACATATTAGAAGTAAAGAAATGGGTACACAAACATGTTTAACTTGTTTAAGATCAAAATTATTTGATTAGGGGCGCCGGGGTGGCTCAGTGGGTTGAGTGTCAGACTCTGGATTTCAGCTCAGGTCTTGATCTCGCGGTTGGTGAGTTCGAGCCCCACAAGGGGCGGGCTCTGCACTGACAGTGTGGCTCCTGCTTGAGATTCTCTCTCTCTCTCTCTCTCTCTCTCTCTCTCTCTCTCTCCCTCCCTCCCTCTTTCTGCCCCTCCCCTACTCATGCTCTATCTATCTCAAAATAAGTAAAAACTCTTTTTAAAAAAAGAATATTTGATTAAATGAAGCAGTGAATAAATTTTTTTCTTGCAAAAATTTTGCCTGAGCCTGAAAAGGAATAGGAATCAGCACCTGGCATTATGAATGCATTTTATCAGGTGCCATAGGCACATAAAAATTGGTTATTCCTGCTTTACTCTTATGTTGGACATAAACCAACACCACTCTGCAGCAAGTTCCCTTACAGAAGGAACTCTGTCTAATCTCTTACAAAATGTCCTAAATAAGAAAATAAAATAAGTAGAATTAAAGCTGTACTATACCAGGGCACATTTATATTTCTGACAACTATGGATTATTCAGTAATACCCCTCAGTGCACCAGTAAGCAGGGAGCATGGAAAGCTAATAAAAGTAATGAAGTCTTTGTAATACATGAACTCACTGCTATTAAATCTCTTCTGAGAAATGGGATGAGCCTGCCAAGTTTGTTGGGAGGACAGTTGAATTTGTAAGCTGGTGAAGTGAATATAAGTTGTGCCACGTGGCAACAGGGGCTGAGAGATAATGGGTGTTAATCCTCAGAAACTGAATGCTTTCTCTAGCCTTCAAATTTATTGAGAAGTGATCATGACACAAAGCTGGATTTGTCATATCTGTGTACTTGTCAGCAAAGTCCAGAGATGAAATCGCAGTTTCCCAGTATACAAAGCTTGGGTGTATCAGAGTTGCTACCAGTATTGAGCCACACAATGTAAACTTAACATTCTTCGTCCAATGACTGATATCATTTGCCATCCCTGTTTAAGGCCTGTTGAAGTGCCTTAGTTGTCCAGAGCTCCCTGGAGCCATGAGGATATTCAGGTCTACAGAAAGTGCTGGTCAAGTGGTGTATTGGTCAAAGACCAACCAGGAAACAGCACACTGTAATTTAGGAAAGCTTAATATACAAAGGTGTGGGCAGGGTACACGAAAACCACAAAAATAGTACAGTACATACCCTGAGGTAGTATTAGTGGGGAGCATTTACCACTCCTGGAACAGAAGTGTCAAGAGAAGGAAGAGGTTACTGGAATCTAGAGACAGAAAGGGCTATGCAGAAAACGTCACCTTACAGAAGCTGTGACTTTCAGAAGAGGGACACAGCCAGTCTGAAGCCATCCTGCAGGGTGGGGGATAGGCCAGTAATACCCCAGCCTTCTCTTCCCTCTACTCTCCAGCAGGTGCCGCCCATTGACTGAACCCAACCAACAGCCCAGGGCAGAGAGCCCTCTGAAGCTGTCTCTCCGGCATGGTGCAAGGTGGAGTAGCAGGTAGGGTAACCTGAAGGGGCAAATGGAAGGTACCCAACGTAAGTGGAAAGACAGTGTTATTGTCTTAAGTAAACTCTAGCTTTGCCTAAGCTTTATTTTATCGGTAGTTCCCTAGATGATATTATTTGCTTGGTTTCCTCTCCAGCAGGAAGAGTTTTAACCTAAGAGTGGGTGAAGGACATTAATCCCCCATAGTCAATTTCCTTAAGCATTTTCAGGTAACATTATCTCCTGCTTCCCCATAAAAATCAAGAAGGCTCACCTGAATCCCCAGGAGAATATTTATTTTCATTTTACAAAGAATGCCTGGTGTTGAGTCGTGGCTTTTTTTAAAAAAAGAGAATAATTAAAGCTCTCAGTTTTTCCTTTTACAAATCAGGTGAGCAATGTACTTACTCTGAACAATGACAGTTTTTTGGCTGCTTGTGAACCCTGGAAATATTGATCAGTTAAAAATATTCGGACGCTTGCATCTCCTGAATTTGCTTACTGCAGCCCTTCTTCCTGGTCGGTCAGGAGAACACCAGCAATTTTGTTCTCATGATAAATTATCCTCCCTGGTAGGTCACTCTTTTTTACCTAAAGTCACAATTTGCTCCTTCCTCTAGGTCACAACCTGATTTTTCAGGGTGACAGATTTATTGCTTGCTTTGTGCTCCAAAAAACAAATAGCCAACATTGCTCAAAATACAGCACTGTCACAATAACTTTGGCTATTTCCCAATGGGAATAAGACCTGGCATTTATATTCCTGTTTGGATTTGGTAGAGAGAGAAAGAGCATTTCCACATTTCTCCAGATCTGGGCTGGAGATTGGTAGTTAGGTTCAAGCCACGCTGCCAGTGTAAGCAAGTGTTTGTTGGCGTAGTCTTGGAGGTTCTCTTCTTCTTTTGAGGAAGCCCAAAAAGCAGAGCAAACAGCTACTTCTGACCTCCAAAGTAAGCCTTTTCACTGATGGCACATTTACCCCTGCCATCATAAAAGCCCAAGTCACCCATAAAATGTCCCTCAAACCTGAGAAGGAAGCTGTGATGTTAGGTAAGGTCATGTCGAAGACCTCTCATGGTGGAATGTGGATTAAAGTGATGAACCACATTTCCAGGACTGTTCATAAAAAAGAAAAGGAAAGGGAAGGGGAGGGGAGGGGAGGGGAGGGGAGGGGAGGGGAAAGAAAGAAAGAAAGAAAGAAAGAAAGAAAGAAAGAAAGAAAGAAAGAAAGAAAGAAAGAAACCCACACTCAAGTCTTCCATGGTTCCTTCCCCAGCCTGCCATCTGGATATGCTGCAAATCTCCAACCCTGCATCAAACCCACATTGCACATATGTAAATGCTGTGTGACCTTGCAAACGTTATTAAACAGCTCTGTGCCTCTGTTTCCTCATCTGTTAGAGAAAATTATAGAACATACTTTATAGGGCTGTTGAGGGAATTAAATAAGCTACTGCTTATAAATCATGTAAAACAATGCCTTCCTATGCAGGAATTAGATAATGTTTATAAATTTAGTCTGGTGAAAATAAAGTGGTATCTTCTTTGTGGTTTCCATTTCCTAAAATGACTGCTCACATCTTTTGCCATTTTTTTCTACTCTGGTTGTTAATCTTTCTCTTATTCATTCACTGAAATTCTCTATTCTGGGCTAAGCATTTGCTATTTGTGTGTTGCAAGTATGGCTATTCTTATTCATTCACTTTTAAGGATGTGGAGGAATGGTTGGCAGACCAGCTGAGGGTTTATTTGGGAAAAGACACTTGAATTGGCTTTTAGCTGGGGGCAAGGGCGAGAGGGAATACCCAGGGCAGTAGACTCCCCAGAAGGATAGACTGAGGATTGGGACTGAGCCTCAGGTGGGTCTCCTGTTCCTGTAGCCACCCTGCACAGCCCCTTCCCCCAAAGGCTCTATGGCAGCCACAGGAGCGAGGAGGCTGGGAGCAACCACAGTGGCTGCTCAGTTGGACAGGACATCAGATGACTCGGAAACCAGCTTCCCATCACGTGTCTCAGCCTTCTTCACAACCACAACCCTGGAGGAGCTGACTCGGCTGAAGGTACTGGAGCCCCGCCGCAGCAGAAGCAGGACTGGAAGGAGCTCAGGCTGTAGCTGTGGCCAGGGTTCCTGAGCCCCCCCAAAGGGCGGAGCTCAGCCCACCGGAGCAGCCACCTTGGTATGGTTACTCATGTTGTGCATTCCAGACTCCAGCTGTATCTCCCCGCCCTCCAGCAGCTTGCAGGTGGTGGCGATCTCCATGTCCAGGGCCAGCTTAATGTTCCCAAGCTCCAGGCCCTCACACATCTGTCCTGCCATGTTCCACTGGGCTCGCTGCAGTGCAGCCTCCACTTGGCGTCGGCGTCCTTCATGACCAGCTTCCCACACTGCTCGGTATCAGCAAGGGCAGCCTCCAGGGAAGCCCCCTGGCCTTTGAGGCTGTCGATCTCAGCCTGGAGTCGGCCGTTGTTCCGGTTCATCTCACAAATCGTCTTTATGCAACTGAGGTCATCCCTGTGCTTCTCAGCCAGTGCCAGCACCTCTCATACTTCTGGTACAAGGTCTCAGCCTCGGCCGGATACAGTTAGCAATCTCCTTGTACTGGACCTTGACCTTGGTGATGATGCCATCGGTCCAGGAGGCTGCTGCTGTCCACGGAGTGGAACGCAGAGGTGTCAGAGATCTGTGGCTGCTCTCGGCTCTCCGCTTCACAGGCCGGCCAGCAGCTCCAGGAGGGACTCCAGCTCTGCCTCATCCATGGAAGCTTCACCCACAGCCTTCTTGACTCGGAAGATGCATCTTCCCATCTCTGTGTGCTCTGTATCTCTTCCTCCTACTTATTCTTGAAGTCCTCCGCCAGCCCCTCCTGTTTGATGGGCTCCACCGCAGGTTCCAGCTTCTCCTGGGCCAGTGTGTCCAGCTGGCACCGGAAGCTGTTGATGTAGCTCTCCAATATGTTATCCGTGTTGCTCCGAGCCGCCTTCCGCTGCTGCAGGAGGCTCCAGTTGGTCTCCGGAATCTCATTCTGCTGCTCCACGTCGCATACCTTGTTGATAAAGGAGGCAGACTTGCTGCTGAGGGTCTTGAGCTGCTCCTTCTCCTGGATGCACACCCTTGGATGTTGGGGTCCACCTCCATCTTAAGAGGGCTCAACAGGCTTTGGTGCCCTGAGACAGCTACGGTGCCCCCTGGACCCTCTCGCCTGCGTAGCCCCCGACCACATTCATGCCGGTGCTCAAGCCACCTCTGAAGCTGCTGCTGCTGCCCACCTGGGGGGCTGGGGAGCTGATATGGGAGCCAGGTGTGCCAGAGCATGAGCTGCTGCTGAAGGCCCAGGGGCCAGAGGTAGACACCTTATAGGACCTCTGGGTCACCCTGATGGACACAGTAGAGGCTGGAGAGGAGGCAAGTAGGCTGAGCCAGAGATTCCAGAGGGAGCCAAGGATGACTTCTAGGTGGGGCGCTCACTCTCATTATGATATGCACAGTATAGATTTTAATCAGGAAAATAAGAATTTTCAAAAAAGGCATTGAAAGGCAATGCCCTAATAATTGGAATAAAATATTCCAAACAGGCTGACTGCCAGCCTTCATTAGACATTGCTTTTTACCAAATCAAACTGGCTTAAATGTTACATCAAATTGTTAAATCAGAGTAAATTTATAAAATAATCATCAATAATAACACATTCGGGGATGCACAGAATAATAAACACAATTCCTGCCTTTATCAGATTTAACATCTAGCTACGATGAAAGAATAAGCACATTAAAAATATTTTAAATTATAAGGACGTATAAATTTTAGGTAGTACACACCACTGTACATCTCGTTATAATTCATTCCTGTATTTAAGAAACTCGTTTCATAAGTCACACCAACAAAGACAACAAAATGGTGAAAACTCATTTCCTTTCCTGTTGACAGGAATCCTTGAAAAGTCACAGTTTCTAGTGTCCAAACCATGAAAGAACAGATTTTTGTTATTGGAATTAGTCCATGGATAGGAATATTGTCATAGATTCAGTGTCCAAGAGGATGATCGGGCTGCAGCTAAGTCCTTGTTCTCTTTCTCTTATCTTTACCATCTCTCATTTGTGTAGTATGGTTGCTAACACATCACGCATATGGGGAAACTCCTAACCTTTAAAAAGTCTCGTTATCTTATTTCTGTAAACATTCTTAAGTTTTTCAAAGCTCTTTCTATATAGGTCTTGAGTGATAAATGCATGTTGGTTTCAATTATTTTTATTCTTAAGCATTTTGTGATCCAAATATGGCCTCTGTGGACTCAAAATATTTTTTTAATTTTTTTTAATGTTTATTTGTTTTTCACAGAGAGAGAGAGAGAGAGAGACAGAGCATGAGCAGGGGAGGGGCAGAGAGAGAGGGAGACACAGAATCCAAAGCAGGCTCCAGGCTCTGAGCTGTCAGCACAGAGCCCAACATGGGGCCCAAACTCACGAACTGCAAGATCATGGCCTGAGCTAATGTCAGATTCTTAACTGATCGAGCCACCCAGGAGCCCCTTAAATTTCTTTTTTTTTTTTTAATTGTTTTTGACATTTACTTATTTTTGAGAGACAGAGAGAGACAGTGCATGAGCAGGGGGAGGGGCAGAGAGAGAGGGAGACACAGAATCCAAAGCAGGCTCCAGGCTCTGAGCTGTCAGCACAGAGTTCGCGGGGCTCGAACTCACAGACCGCGAGATCATGACCTGAGCCGAAGTCGGACGCTCAACCGACTGAGCCACCCGGGCACCCCTGGACTCAAAACATTTAAAGTCTCAGGTGTTTGTTTCAAATCAGTCCAGCTTCGGTCCTTAGTTCAGTATTGGTTATCAGAGAACAAGAAATATGTTAAAACACAGTTTTCTCTGGACAGAGAAAGAGGAAGAATGCCAAGCAGGATCCACGCTGTCTTCACAAAGCCCGATGCGGGGCTTGAACTCATGAACTGTGAGATCATGACCTGAACTGAAGAGTTGGATGCTTAACCAAGTAAGCCACCAGGCACCCCATTTTTTAAGGTGTTGTTTTTGTTTTTGTTTTTGTTTTTGTTTTTTGAGAAAAAGAGAGAGAGAAGGGAGGGGTAGAGGGAGAGGGAGAAACTGAAGCAGGCTCCATGCTTAGTGCAGAGCCAAACACGGGACTCGATCTCCCTACCCTGAGATCATGACCTGAGCTGAAATCAAGATTCGAATGGATAACCAACTGAGCCACCCAGGCACCCCAAAAATATTATATTTTAATTGTAAAAATTTATTCCTGAATTCTTATGACTGTCACAAGCCAAAAGACCAGTTGGCAGAACAAGTATTTAAATTCTGATGTATTGTTTCAATTCAATAAATGTTTGTAGTAATGGTAAGAATAGTTCATAGAAAATGAACATCTGTGTGCCAGGCCCTGAGCAAAGCTCTATCAGAACTAGGGCTTATCTACTCAAGTCAATATATGTTTCTTGTGGTCGTGGTATGTGCAAAGCACTGTCCTAGGCGTTTTGGAGTCTATACTACAAATGCCTGCTCTGGTAGCTCAAAGACTGGAGAGAGCCTATCTCTAAAGGAATCTGGAAAGGTTTCCGAGCCGATGTTAGCACATTATGGCTTGAAAACCGAGGAAGCCTCCCCCGCTTCTTCCCGCCCCACACAAGCCACAGGGGCTGGGCCACGGGCCTTAGCAGAGGCACTGCTGCAGCAGGACGCTGCCCACACAACTCCATCCCCACCCCTGCACAGGAGCTCCAATCCCCATCGCCCTGTGCGTGTGCTCTTTTTGACTCTGATTTTGTGTTTCAATCCTGCTTGGTGGTGGTGTCACCTGCTCATGATTTGGTTTGTGGCCACGGCCCATTCTCACCTCGGCCTGTCACATACCCCCTGGGAAGATCTGTTAGGACTCAACAGATCACCATGTCCATATAGCTCCTTAAGCTTTTCAAAGTATCATCTCAGATAAGGAAATGTGTGGAGATTTAAAGGTGATTAACTATATCACTATGTAGTAAAGAATATAGATAGCAAAAAATACTGGATTGTATTAAGCAGGAGTTACAAACCTGCAAGGCATCTGGGGGAAATAGCTTGGGCACGTAATGACATCCCTGACTTCAACCCACCGGTATTTTTTCAATTTACATTTTGTAAGATGATCTATAATGACATGCCATCGAAACATAAATACTTCCACAGGAATCAGCAGAATTTTCCAAGGTCCCATCCAAACCACTCTGTACACATTCATAATCCGAATAACAGAATTCCTTTCCCTCTGTCAGTCACTGTGTTTGTTTTCTTTTCGTGGCCATCAGAAGCTACCAGTGAGATAACTCATAAAATATCATGCACAGAGAGCTAATTGGAATGGACTTTGCTACTCTTTGGCTGGTTTCAAGAAGCTGACCTCGAGCAAGAAATTTCAGAAGATGGGGAGTGAATGCATGAGCAATGTGTTAGAATTCACTAATTCTGTTCACAATTCTCTTCCAGGAATGATCGACTCAGAGGAAAATAAAACCACAGCTGAGCCTTAATGGTGGGCACTGAGTGGAATGTAATAAAAATACTCTCTTTTTAATATTCATTTATTTTTGAGGGAGAACGCACACAAGCAAGGGAGGAGCATAGAGAGGAGGGGGCAGAGGATCTGAAGTGGGCTACATGCTGACAGCAGAGAGCCCGAAGCAGAGCTCAAACTCACAAACTGACAAACCTGAGCCTATAACAGACACTTAACTGCTTAACCAACTCAGCCACCCAAGCACCCCTTTCCTCATCATTACTTCAGGAGACCATGGAGTTTAATGGAGAGATCAGTGAATTTAAGGCAGAAAGATGGAGATCTAATCTGCCAAAAAGTAAACATTAGTCCTTGCCTAAGATCCTTCAGTTTCTCCTGCTGTAACAGGGTGGGGAGTAATTTTCTCTAAGATTCCCCAGAGTTTTAACATTGTCTCACTAGATTGCTCTCCATTCTAGGCAAGCTGGTTTTCCTAGACTATCCATTAAGTATCCAATATACAAAGGAAGAGATTCTTGAAAGTGGCAGAAGTTAGATTTCAGGTCAAAATTGTTGCTCAAGGTTAGAGTCTTGAGGCGCCTGGGTGGCTCAGTCAGTTAAGTGTCCAACTCCTGATTTCAGCTCAGGTCATGATCCCGCTGTTCGTGAGATCTAGCCCCATGTGGGGTTCTGTGCTGACAGAGTGGAACCTGCTCAGGATTCTCTCTCTCCCTGTCTTTCTGCCCCTCCCCTGCTCGTGCACGCTGTCTCTCTCACTATCAAAATAAATAAATAAACATTTTTTTTTAAAGATTAGAGTCTCTCTCTGTGAACTAAGATAAAGCAAGCACCACCTCTCAATTTGACAGAGACAAACTGACTCTCTCTGTGATAAACTCAAATCAAATGCCTAAAAATTTTTAAAGTTACATATAAAGCTTTTTGGCCAATCCTGTTCCTGTATTGGGGCGCCTAGCTGGCTCAGTTGGTAGAGCATGCGACTCTTGATGTCGGAGTTGTAAGTTCAAGACCCATGACGGTATGGACATTACTTAAATTTTTTTTTAATCTTTAAAAAAAGAACCTGTTACTGCATTATTGTCATTCAAATACTTAAAAGTAAACTGTGTTGATAAGGTGCCAGATAAAGATGCCTCCTGTAAGACAACCTGTGCCTCTCCTTCCCATTTATTCTCAGCTTTCTTTTCCAGGAGGGGCCCTCCCCAGCCACCCTGTCCTAAAACATACCCCCAGAGGCTTTCTGTTCACCCTTTACTTTTTTCTTGAGTACTTATCATCATCTAACATAAGATATATTTTATTTACTTGACTTATTCTCTCTCCATGAAAGCAGAGAATTTTGTCTATTTTATTCACTGCTAAATTTGTAACATCTAGAACAGTACCTAGCACATAGGAAGCACTCAACGTTTTTTTGTTGAATGCATAAGTAAATATTATTTACCATTATGATATAACAATTGCCACTTTTAAAAGAGTGGTGTATATCGGGTATATAACCGGAATAAATGTAGGCCTGCATTCAGGATGTTTTCCAGCTCCAGATTACAAGAAAGGTACACCTTTGGTAGGTACACCCTACCAAAAATAACTACATAAATGAACATTCCACATTGGCAATAATGACACAGTCTGAAGTCTGACATAAATCAAGGGATTTAACTTCAGGATGACAAGAGAATCAGAGAAACACATTATTCTCAAGTGTCTTCAGTCTGGGTTTGGGTGACACACAGAGTAAGCAAAGGTATCCTAAAGGCTTTTTTGCTGGAGTAACAGCCAGACTTGTCTCGCTTTTGCTTTATAAGCGCAAATTATAATGAGTAGCTCTATGATAAAATATAATTCTGGTTCTCACCCACATTCCAGAAGAAGAAACTCCAGAATCTCTCTTTGGGCTTCTCCTAAATTATTCCCGAATTCTAGGGGCTGATGCAGTGTGAAGGGGGGGGTGGGTAGTCAGTAAGATGCCCACTCCAGAGAAGGAAAGGCCATTCCGATGTCTTGCCCACCTGTCCGCCTCTCAGTTCTCAGTTCCGTGTGCCTCATGCTTAGTCTACCCCAGGCACCAGGCAGCTCTACAGCATTGTAGTAAGATCTGCTCTGTGACTCACCTGCAAAATCACTGTCTTGTTTTCCCTCCCAAAGCCCAGAACTGTCTTTTCAATACTGACATACAGGATCTTTTTCCCTCTTCTTCCCTTGCTCAGAAACCATTCACTATCCTGCTACACACTTCCTCTCCTCAACCCCTAAATTCCTTAACACACACACACACACACACACACACACACGCACAATTTATTTCACAAGACTCCTTCATTCCTATATCCCAAAATCTAAGTACTTTTTGCTTGGCAATTGCACTAAATTGGCTCTCATGTAGCTAGTTCCACTTACCTGTTTACTCTTTGGAAGTAATACTTTCTTGTCTTGTTATCAATTTATCACCTCCAATGCCACCCCCATTTCTAGGCTTGTCCATTTGGTTGGCAGAATTCAATGCCTTGCAGTAGTGGGACCTGAGGACCCCATTTCCTTGCTGGCCATCACTCACTCTCAGCTGTAGAGGCTGCCCATATGCCTTACTGTGTAGCCCTGTACATTTTCAAACCAGCAAGAGTGCATCAAATCTTTCTCAGATTTCCTATAGTTGGTAAGTGGCAATCAGCCATGTTGCCTAAGCCAAAAATTTGGTGATCTTTCTTGACTCTGTCTATTCAATTCTACCTCCATATGTATAAAATTTATCCACTTAGCCTCATCCCAACTGTTTTGATTCTAGTCCAAGCTGCCATTGTCTGCCACCTGATATTTTGTAACAGCTCCTTAACTAGCCTCCTTGCTGCCCCACCTCCTGGTAATGGAGTTTCCTCATTGCATCCAAAATGGTTCTTCTAAATCTTAGATCTGGTCTGTTTTTTTAAATTGCCTTCCTAATTCCCTGTCATCTTCAGGATAAAGATCAAATTCCTTACCATAGTCTACAAGTGACATTCCTAATCTAGTCCCTATTTATCTCTCTGATTTCATCTCTCGCTCCTCTCCCTACCCAATCCTCAACACAGAATAGAAGAAAATCCAGAATCCCCCTCTTGGGGCTTCTTCTAAATTATTCTACCATTTTCTCCCTGTCTCTCTGCTCCAGCCTTTCAGAACTACTTTTTATTCACCCAACATGCCTTCTCCTCTCCCGCCCACCACCAAACCTGTAGGCAGGCAGTTTCATTTTCCTAGAATATTATGTCCTCCCTCTAGGCTTTCTTAGGTGTCACTTTAGAAATCATGTCTTTAAGAAATCTTCCCAGGGCCCCCCGGGTGGCTCAGTCGGTTGAGCGTCCGACTTCGGCTCCGGTCACGATCTCGCGGTTCATGAGTTCGAGCCCCATGTCAGGCTCTGTGCTGACTGCTCAGAGCCTGGAGCCTGTTTCAGATTCTGTGTCTCCCTCTCTCTCTGACCCTCCCCCGTTCATGCTCTCTCTCTGTCTCAAAAATAAATAAACGTTAAAAAAAATTTTAAAAAAAGAGATAAACGTTAAAAAAAAGTTTTTTAACAGAAAAAAGAAATCTTCCCAGACTTGCCAAAGGCTTCCCTAAGTCCCATTATGTTGTACTTACTCCACCAAACTGTTCATTATGTTCTGTCATCAATGCCCGTCTCGTGGTACTTCCATCAGACTGTAATGAGATGTTCAAGGTAGGAACCATGTCTTCTCTCTTGTGTCTCTAGTAGTTAGAAGGTGATTAGTAAATGTGAAGCACTACATTTTTTAGAAAGTTAATGCATGAATTTATTACCAAAAGTCACAGGCTGTTTCCCCTGGAAAGTAAATAGTAGGAGGTTAAGAGTACAAGAGATGTATCGGTGAGTAATGCTAATTAGGAAGAAAAAAAGGAAGAGCCAGATGGGCAGAGCTAAATGTCAGGCTGAGATGCACACCTGACAATGTCTCTGCCAGCTCAGCAGAGAGTGTGCGACAAAGGTTTCCCATGACAGGGGCTTCATGTTGGGCACATGGCTGGACTGCATAAGCCTTGCTTAGACATTGGTGGAGACCCCTCTGAGAAGAGTATGACCTCGGCCTGAAAGCGGAGGCCAACTCTGAACAAGCCAACAAGTGGAGTTGTCAGCTGAACACAATTTTTGGGAGCCAAGTAACAAACAAGTCTTTTTTTTTTTTAAACAGGTTTGTTTGTTTTTTAATGTTTATTTATTCATTTTGAGAGAGAGGCAAAGACAGAGAGAGAGAGAGAGAGAATCCTAAGCAAGTACTGTCAGCCCAGAGCACCACACAGGGCTCAAACTCACAAACCAAACCATGAGATCATGTCCTGAGCTAAAATCAAGGGTCAGGCGCTTAACCCACTGAGCCACCCAGGCACCCCCAAACGAGTCCTTTCATGAAGGGGGATCTGAGTAGCACATCTCCCAGGCTACCATACCAGCAAAGGTGTCCAAAAGTGTGTTCCTTGGGCTTTGAAAACAATATCAAAAAGTGGGTTCTAAAAATAGTTTAACTTTAGTAACGTCAATGACAGTATGTATGAAGGGGCGCCTGGGTGGCTCTGTTGGTTAAGCCTCAGGCTCTTGAATTCCGCTCAGGTCATGATATCACAGTTCATGAGTTTGAGCCCTGCATTGGGCTCTGCACTGACAGTGTGGAGCCTGCTTGGGAGTCTCTGTCTCCCTCCCCCATTCATGTGTTTTGTTTCTCTCTCTCTCTCTCTCTCTCTCTCTCTCTCTCTCTAAATAAGTAAACTTTAAAAAAAAAAAAACCGTATGTATCAAGATAATACTGTATTAACATAATATCAACAATATATGTTAACAATATTTATAAATAACATCATGTTTTAAGTATCTTTCTCCCAAGGTAACAATTTTTGCTATTTTTGAGGAGAAGGTATTCATTCTTTGAACACATCGGTTCTGGCATATTTGGTTTTCAAAATCTTAATCATATGAGAGCACCTGAGTGACTCAAGTCAGTTAAAGGCCTGATTCTTTATTTCAGCTCAGGTTATGATCTCATGGTTTGTGAATTCAAGCCCTGAGTCAGGTTCTGCACTGACAGTGAGGATTGTGCTTAGGATTGTCTGTCTGTCTGTCTGTCTGTCTGTCTCTCTCTCTCTCTCTCTCTGCCCCTCCCCAACTTGCACACACACTCTCTCTTTCTCTCACTTAAAATAAATAAATAAACTTAAAAAAAAAAGTTAATCATATGACTTTAGAATCATTACTCTTACATATACAGGATGATGAAGTCTTGTTTCATTTTATTAACATATATTGTTAGAATTTCTAAACGGGCTATTTTTGACCCAATATTTGTCTTTTAACAAATTGTAAAGGAATAGTAAAAGGTAAATTATTGTTCTAATATGCTCACATAATCTAATTTGCACTCCTGCAACCCAGAGTCTGCAAAATGTCAATCACTTAATGACATTTTGATAAACTGAGCAAAATGAACAAATTCCACTAAATATACTGAGAATAAAATGCGAGAATTTTTGCTTTTAGCATTTCATCTCTATATTCAACTTGGTAACTATACATTTTAAATTGAGATTTGATAGAATCTAAAGACAAGTTTTCCTATATTTTCAGAAACCAAAGTAGTAGAAACAACCACAAATTTTCAGGAAAATATTCTATGTGAGGCAAGTTGTTTCATGAGGCCTAGATTAGAAAATTCCACTTTAATTTTTTTTTTTCAACGTTTATTTATTTTTTTTAGGACAGAGAGAGACAGAGCATGAACGGGGTAGGGGCAGAGAGAGAGGGAGACACAGAATCGGAAACAGGCTCCAGGCTCCGAGCCATCAGCCCAGAGCCCGATGCGGGGCTCGAACTCACGGACCGCGAGATCGTGACCTGGCTGAAGTCGGACGCTTAACCGACTGCGCCACCCAGGCGCCCCTAGAAAATTCCACTTTAAATATCTTGTGCAGGAACACAGTGACCACACATATGCAATTTCACCAGACTTCATAGTATATGAGCAACATAGTTCAAATATCCCCAGAACCTTTTTCTAATATTAAATATGTTGTGTTCCCCATTCTAAATCATCTTTATAATTTATTCAGTCATTTTTTCTGATATCTTAAATTCTTGGCTTTTCTATATCCTGTATACATACTCAAACTTTGCTTCTAAAAGAATAGATCCAGGAGCACCTGGATGGCTCAGTCAATAGAGCATGAAACTCTTAATCTCAGGGTCATGAGTTCAAGCCCCATGTTGGGAATGGAGCCTAGTTAAAATTTGAACAATGTATAAAAGAAAAGAAAAGAATAGAGTTCATATACTCCTCACAAGAGAAGGGTTCTATGGGTTACCTATAATATTTGGAAGACAAAAATTATTGGTGAGAAAAAATAATTATTGGGGTGGGGGGCATAGTCAAACTGATTCTATCCTACAGGCACGTACTGAACAATGACTTCATACAGAACTCTGCAAGGTGTTTGGGATACCAGGATGTACAAACTAGAATCTTGCCTCTGGTAGTTTGCATTTTAGAGAAGGAGAAGAAAAAGGAGAAGGAGAAGGAGAAGGAACAAGCAGGAGAGGAGGAGGAGAAGGAGGAGGAGGAAAAGGAGGGGGAGGAGGAGGAAGAAGGAGAAGAAGACAACATAGAAAGAAACTTTACTGATGAAGAAGTATATAACAGTGAAGAATGAATGTGATGTGAGCATGACCTATCAGAAATAAGAAGAGGAGATTTTAACAAAATGGGTCTATTTTGTGTATGTGTATGAGAAGAACACTTACCATGAAAGCTACCCTGTTAGCAGACTTTTGTGTGTGCAATATAGTGTTGTTACTGCAGACACAGTATTGTAGTGGCCTTGAAACACAAAGGATATAAAATAGCTGCCTTTTGAAGTTGTGGTTGAAAAACGGATCTTATCATCATCATCATCAAAGAATGATCACTATGTTGCTGTCAGTCCACGATTATCATGTGAGATTCCCTGGGTTGTTCACACCTTTAGAAGTCATGCTGCCTCAGGAGTCATATCACCTCTTTCAGATCCCTAAACTCTTACTCTATGATAACACACTTCAAATAGTTCTCCACATAATGGTTAACTTCCTCTTAAAGCAGTGGTTTGTGCCCTCAGGAGAGTGGTATTCATTCAGTCAGCACTTACTGAGAGACTACTAGATGTCAGGCTTTCAAGAAAAAAAAAAAATCATATAAGCTCTCAAGGAGTTCATCTTTTTCTCTACACCACAAAGTCCAGCCTGCAATTAAATGTGTTTGTATGGGAGTGCCTAGGTGGCTCAGTTAGTTAAGGGTCCAACTCTTGATTTTGGCTCAGGTCATGATCTCACAATTCATGGGATTAGGCTCTGCACTGACAGCACAGAGCCTGCTTGGGATTCTCTCTCTCCCTCTCTCTGCCCTCCCCCCACCCTCAAAAAAATAAATAAACTTTTTTTTTAATGTGTTTGTATGATTACTTATTTGAAGTCTGGCTTCTGCATTACACCGTAACTTCCCTGAGTCAATATAACATATTGGCTAATATACGGGACTATGAAGTCACACTGCCTGGGTTCAAATCCTTACTGTGCCACTTACTTGCTGTGTGACCTTGGAAAATGACTCAACCTCTCTCACACCTGAGTTTCATCATCTGAAAAATACCTACCTTGTAGAGTTGTTGTGAATACTAAACAAAATAAAGTCTATAAAGCCCTTAGTATAGTACCTGCCACACAGAAATGCTTGATAAATGTTAAATATTTCTAGGATAGGAGTCATTTCTCCTTTGCTATACAGTTTATTCCTTGTGCCTGATACTCACCAGTGCTCAATAAAACAATTTAGTTCATTTTGGTCCCATTAAGAGTACACAGAGCAGATACTAAATGCACTGTTGAATTCTTTAATTCATTCAACAAAAATGTGACCGCCTACTATGTGCCAGGCAGTGTTGATACAGCAATCAATAGAACAGTAAAAAATCCCTGTTCTTATGAAGCACATAATATAATGGAAGAAAGACATGCCAAAAACATAATGCATGTAGAAATGCTATCTTAAAGGTGCCTAGTGCTAGAGGACAAAATAGCACAGAAGGGAGACTGGGAGTGCAGAGGAATAGGTTGAATGTTTAAATAAAGTAGTCAGGATAATCCTCCTTGAGAAGTTACCATTTGAACAAAGACTTAAAGGAGTTGAAAGAACAGGCACTGCAATCATCAAGGTAGGGCATAGCCAGTGCCAAGTGCCTGAGGCAAGAGCGTGCCTGGCAAAGGAGCAGCAAAGGGACCAGTGGGGCTGGAGCAGAGTCAGTAGAGGGGAGAAGCGTACCAGATGGGGTCAGAGAGTTAATGGCAGGATGGGAGAGGGCACAGACCATATAGGGCTCTGTAGACCATTGTGAGAACCTGAGCTTATACTGTGTGACATCAGAGCCAGCATTGAACAGAGTGACATGATCTGTCAGACATACGTATAGATATAGATATATACATATATATTTAAGAATCAATCTAGTTGTTTCCTCGGAATACATCAGATGAAGGAAGGAGACCAGGTAGGCTGCTGGTATAATAAACTAAATGAGACATGATGGTGGCTTCGATCATAGATGTAGTAAGCGATAAGCTTCTGGATGCATTTTGCAGACAGTGTCATCAGGATGTCCTGAAAGATTGATGTATTCGGAGAAAACGAGTCGATGATGTCTCCGAGGCTTTTGGTTTGAGCAACTGAAAGGATGAGGTTGTTATCAACCAAAAAGGGGGCGGTGAGTGGGCAGAACTGGGGATAAGGAAGATCCAGAATTCAGTTTTGGATACATGAAGTTGGACTTTCAAGTAGAGAGCTGAATAGGCATTTTGGAGTACAGGCTTTTGGGCCTTCCTCTAGGTGGGTCAATCTGAACTCTCTCAGGACTGTCTTCTCTGAAGGAGAAAATCATATGGAGGAGTTGGGAAAAAAATGTCTTTTAGATTCTTCCACCTTTAATTTATTCAGCTGGTATTTATTTTATTGGAGGTCTTGAATGTATCGGGAATTCCTGAAGGTGCTGATACAAATGCAAACAAGAAAACAAAACCCAACTCTTTCCTCATAGGACACATTTCATCTTCTCTAACTCTGTGATTCTGCAGAATGACCCATCCAAAGGAACAGCTAAAAATCTGAGCCTTCCCAAGGGTTAGTCCTGGAATTAAAAATAAGTGAGCTAGGGGCGCCTGGGTGGCGCAGTCGGTTGAGCGTCCGACTTCAGCCAGGTCACGATCTCGCGGTCCGTGAGTTCGAGCCCCGCGTCGGGCTCTGGGCTGATGGCTCAGAGCCTGGAGCCTGTTTCCGATTCTGTGTCTCCCTCTCTCTCTGCCCCTCCCCCGTTCATGCTCTGTCTCTCTCGTTCCCAAAATAAATAAACGTTGAAAAACAAATAAAAATAAGTGAGCTGTTGAAAAGGTTTTTCTGATATTCTGTTTGTTAGGTCTTTTTTTTTTTTTAACTGTTCAATGGAGAATGTGAACCAGGTAGTCAGTTTGCGTTCTAGAGTATCAACATGTGAGAGATCAAGATGGAACATCAGTGTCACAAAACTGCCTTTTCTAGGCAGCGCCCTGGAAGAAATTGCCAGAACGTGAGTTTTCTAGTTAAAAGGAAAAAATGTTGCAACTACTCAAATCAATAAATGACTACCTCTATCATCTCTGTGGCCACATGTGTGGAAATATCCTGGCAGCACAGCTAGTATTTGTGCTAACATTAGCACATTCAAGGAAAATCAAAATGTGCTGTTTTTGGTTGCCAGGCCCTCTTAAAAGCTTTCTCCCTCCCATCACCTCTTAGATGAGATTGACATATCTGCAGGGTAATGGAGAGAAGCCAAACCCCTTGTTCATCTACAAGGACCATGGCTAAAATTGTCTATAGAGTATGCTCCCCAGACAATTGTATATCACGTCTGCCTAGATTAACAAACACAAGGTTGAGTAATGAGAGGAAACCCAGTGGATTACACAGACACCCTTTCTGGATCTCAAGTCCTAAGTACTTTGTGTTCCCTCTGCCTGATGCCCCATCCCCCTACATATTTACTTAGCTGGCTCCTTCTCACCAAAACTTCTGAAGCTCCTCACCTCAGAAGGACTTCCCTGATCGCATCTTCTTAAAGGGGGATCCAACACCCCCCAGACTCCCAAGTGTCCACAGTGATATAACTGCCCTTCCGATAGAACTGTATTTGTCACTCTGAAAGAATCTTGATATTTAACTTCTTGATAAGCAACTTCTTGATATTGTTTCAATCTTACTTGAATATAGGCTTCATGAGGGCAGGCACCCAAGACTGTCTGATTCTCCTTTGCAGGGCCAGAGTTGAGAATAGTGCCCAAAAAATATTTATTATCCAATGAGCAAATGCTTGACCTGGATTACCTGGGTGGTGGTCTACAGTGCCTGAAGCCTGAAGATCATTTTTCAATCGCTCCATTTCAATGGGTTAAATCCCTCATAAGCAAGTCAAAAGTAAGAATTGTGGCAAATATCCAGAGAATTCAGGTGCAAAAACCTACTTTGACCTCAGATATCCATTTCAAGAGAAAGTGAATCTTTCCAGTTCCTTCGGTTCTTGACTTGACTTTGTATGTGTAAATCTGGCTATAAACAGCTTTTCCACTGACAGTAGAGAATAGGCTTTTCTCCTTCCTCAACAATTAGGAAGTTTCAAAGTAGTGAAGCTCTAATGAATTATGGATATATTTGCAGATAGTTTGGGGTTTTGTTTGTTTGTTTTTTCATTCTTCACTTAGAAAAGAATTAGGCCAGGGGCACCTAGGTGGCTCAGTTGGTTGAGCGTCTGTGAGTTCCAGCCTGGAGTCGGGCTCTGTGCTGACAGCTCAGAGCCTGGAGTCTGCTTCGGATTCTGTGTCTCCCTCTCTCTCTGCCCCTCCCCCACTCATGCTCTGTCTCTGTCTCTCTCTCTCTGTAAAAATAAACATTAAAAAAAATTAAAAAAAAAAAAAAAAGAATTAGGCCAGAGAAGCTTTGGTTCTAGACTCAATACAGCTGATTCTCTGTCAGATCCTGACTTTGCTGTACCTCAGTTTCCAACTTTTTGAATGACAAGGTTTAGCTAATAACAGGTAAAGTTTCTGCTTTAGAATATGTAATTCTAAAAATTAGATATTTTTCTACAATGCTAAGATGATTTATGAGCAAGATTCTATCCCATGGGGAAAAAGGAAAAGAAGAGCTCTTTTTGAATCCTTTCTTACATACTTTTACTCATCTGCTGAACTTTGTTCACCACAAAGTATTGAAGATTTGTGTAAGCCATGACTTACCTGAAAGGATTTTGTAATTATTATTTACACACCAAAATGCTTCAACTGGGTTAAAGAGTTAAATATACAAGAACAATAGCAAATATTTGTTTGCATAGCATTTACTATGTGTTTCAAAGTATCTTAATCTCTACATCAGCTTTATGAAGTTGGTAATAATATAATCATTGTACAGATGAAGAAACTGAGGCATAAAGGGGTTAATGATCTTGCTTCAAGTCACACAACTTGTAGATACCAAGTGAAGATTTGAACTGTGTGCAGAGCTCCAGAACTCACACAATCACCAAGTTATACCACCTCTGGGTATAGGATTTTTCTAAATCCAGAATGCAGAAAGGTAATACAAACCTTACCAAAAAGAAAGTTATCAAGTGTTCTGATATGTTGATTAATCTACTTAAAAATGAAAATGGCTTGGGGCACCTGGCTGGCTAATTCAGTAGAGCTTGTGACTCTTGATCTCGGGGTCATGAGTTCAAGTTCCACATTGGGCATAGACTTATAGAAAGGAAGGAAGGAAGGAAGAAAAGAAAGAGAAAATCGTTCTCTCAGAAAACAACGTACATAAAATTTAAAAGACAAATAAATAATAAGTATCTGGGGAAAATACCAGTACTCTCAACATTTATGACAGACAAGCTATTATTATCCCTTTTATATAGAGCTCTTTAAATAAGACAAAGATAAATACCAGAAAAGAAAAATGGACAAAGGATATGAATGTACAATCCAATAAGAATAAATACTGACTGTAAACAAGTTTGAGAGTATCTTCAAACTCGGCTATCAAATAAGTGCAAATCAAAACAACAAAATAATTTTTGCCTATAAAAATTTGTTTTTTCACACTAATATTTTTACTGAGACAAGCTCATGGTAAAACAATTTGGCACAACCTTTCTTGAAAGTTTTTTTTTTTTTTTTTTACATTGAGTACCTGGAAAAATAAAAGTAATCATTCATGAATGTGGGAAAATATTGATAATTGTGAAAATCTTGATGTCTTTTGAAACTTGGTGACAGGAATGTGGGGGTTCGTTGTAATAGACTCAACCTCTGTGTTTGAATTTTTTCACATAAAAATACTTTCAAGAAAAAGTTTTTAATTTAAAAACATTTAATACTTTAAAAAAATCACTTAATGCTTTTAAGCTACACCTCAAAAAGCTTATATACAAGTCATCTTAGCCTTATTTATAATAGCAAAAAAAATCACATTATATTCTGGCAACAGAAATGTGTTTTTAAAATAGTAGTCTCAAATTGCTAAGATGGAATATTAAGGGACTGTCGAAAACCATATTTACAAAGAATGTTTCATTGTTTCATGACACGAGAAGATATTCCTGGTAAAATATCAAGTAAAAACAAAAAGAAACTAAAAGATTTTATGCTTTGCAAAAATATATTTATGGGCCCGATAAAGTTGAAAGAAAAACATTTTCAAATTATACACAGATTTTCTTTGATAATTTTCTTGAAATTATTTTTACACTTTCAAAAAAACATTTGCTACATGTTTAACAGTACATATAGTAATGTTACACTGAAGCCAGAATATAATCTATACATTAAAGATAGGGGGGAAAAAAAGAGCAAGAAGGACAGAGAATCACAAATGAAAAAATTAATCTTATTTGAATCCATTTAGTTGAGTTTCCCTGGAAGTGCTACTATCCTAAAGAGATGTGTCCAATAAACATGATAATACCATGAGAGACAGCACGCATAGCCCACAAATTCTGAAGACTCTTCTCTTTATCAAGTTCTAGCATTTTGTAAGTACTGACATTTGACCGAGCAAAAAGCATTTCAGACTCTAAGCTCAAATGACTTAGGGGCTACCATTTGAAAACAGCATGTCAAGCCCATGCAAGAGAATAGAGTCAAGTTGAGGCACAGGTGATGTAAATTAGCCGAACAGCCTTCACAGATCTGAGGCCCAGAGAGACCGCGGGCTAGAAGCACAGATGTGAGCTTCTCATTGGCTTTGCCACTGAGCACATTGCAAGATTATAGAACACTCTCTGGAAGATCAGGGCTTTATGAACAACAAAAATAATTTTCACAGATAGAAATCGTCATTCCTTCTTGTAGTTCATTAGTATAAATTCCCACTGCTTTTTTTTTTTTTAATGTTCTTTCAAAATGGAAAATCTGCGTGACCCAACTCAACACGTATGTGTTCAATTTTTTACTATGGTCAGCAATTGAAGGTTCAGGGTTTAAAGATAGACAAGACGGTTGCAGTTGTCTGATAAATGCTCTGCTTCTCCAGATGGAAGAAATTTGAGAAAATTCAACAGAATGTCAAAATGTTTATAAGAAATATGAGATGAGAGAATTCTGGGATACAGAACAGATAGACAAAATAAACACATTTTAGTCCTTTGCCACCTCTTAGGCCTCGTTACAAATCTTTTAACTCCCTGAACTGTGTGCTTCAATTTCCTCAACCAGTGGGAGAGTTGAGATTATCCAAAAGCATACACAAAAAATGTAATGAAAACCTTGTCCTGACATGATGTAGGACCTACTTTAGTCCTGCACATCCAACTGCTATGTGCCCAGGTGCTTCCTTCTGCACAGTCTTGCCAAGCATACTGCTGTAACTGCCCAGGTAGCAGGAACTAGAAACTCTAACTTGTTTTGTAGAGTTCAACAACATCAACATGTATGACTGGTTGACAAATAGGACTTGGAGGTTGAGGTGATAAATTTTAAGGCACATGTGAAAGGTGACAGCCCAGTTGCCTAATGATAGAAATATAATTTTTAGGATATAAATTGTCAAATTATTTCTAAGAGTGGAGGGTTAAAGAAGCAAGAAAAAAAAGCAGAGAGGAGATTTTAAATCACGGATGAAAAATCAAATCCTTTACACCTTTCTCCTACGAAGTGCACATTTTTAAACTTTTAGCTTGGTTATCTCGATTTAAGTTTTTGCTCTTTTTAATGTTTATTTATTTTGAAGGGGGGGGAGGGCAGAGTGAGAGGGAGAGAGTCCCAAGCAGGCTCCTCGCTGTAAGCATGGAGCCAGAGTTAGGCCTTGATCTCAAAACCCCTGAGATCATGACCTGGGCTTAAATCAAGAGTCAGATGCCTAACCAACTGAGCCACTCAGGTTCTCCCAATCTTTTTTTAATAGACTTTTTAAAAGCAGCTTTAGGTTCGTAGCAAAATTGAGTGGCAGGTACAGAGCTCCCCATATAGTCCCTACCTTCACACATGCTAGCCTCCGCTATTATCCACGTTCCCCACCAGAGTGATTTATGTGTTACAACTGATGAACCTTCATCAGCATATCATTATAATCCAGAATTTGTAGTCTACATTAGAGTTCACTCTTGGAGTTGTACATTATATGAGTTTGGACAAATATATTCATGTATCCACAATGATAATATCATACAGAATAGTTTCATCGCCCCCAAAATCCTCTGTGCTTTGCCTCTCTTGTGTGTGTGTGTGTGTGTGTGTGTGTGTGTGAATAAGAGTTAATAAGTAAATAAACCCACTTTTCTTTTAGTTATTTAGTCATCCAAGGATGTTCATAATCAGACTCAAAGTTCCTCCCTCTACTCTCTTCTATACCAACTTGTCTTATTTAATCACTGCTTCCTCAGCACATTTTGTTCATTTAAGTCCTTATATCTTTTTTTAAACACTTCTCACCTGAGTGCTCTCCATTTTTCATCTCATCACCCATCCACTCCTTTAAGACCCAGTTGTATCCTACCTTGCCTAGGAAGCTGCTACTGATTCCTCCTACCAACAATGATTTCCCCCCTCTGAATGCTTACTCGGTCACTGTTTCATCATTTGACTTTGGTTTATATAACTGGTTTTTACTGCTGGTTAAATTTTCGTATGTGTAGGTCTTGTCCCCAAAACTGAACTGTAAACAGCTAAAACACAAGAGCTCTGTTTTCCTCTTAAAAGAAAGCATAGTTCCATGAATGGAGATGCAGTTCACTAAATTCTTTGCACTTTTAACTAAATGGAATCACACCAAATCCATGGAGTTTCCATCATTAGAAAAGTAGGTATGGTTAGAAGACCACAAAGACCATCTCTTTATGCCTCAGTTGAACTAGAACAAAACCATAAACCTGTTTCAGTTCAATTCACTATGGCTTATCCAGATTTATCTCCAAGTGAAGTTTTCCAATCAAACAAGTACACTGATTCCACCTTCACTAGATGATTAAATGGCTTACAGCTAACCAGGCTAGCCTTCCCTCAAACTCCACACCCAATTGGTTCACCACGTTTCTCCACAGATAATTGGAATTTTATGTAACAAATTATTAGCACTAGCGTATGTTTCTTCTGAAACCAACCTGCCCTGATGTGCCTTAATGAAAGCCAATTGCTGGTCCTTCTGTAAAATAAAGTACTTTATAAATTATTTTAATGTTTATTTATTTTTGAGAGACAGAGACAGAGCGTGAGCAGGCAAGGGGCAGAGAGAGAGGGAGACACAGAATCTGAAGCAGGCTCCAGACTCTGAGCTGTCAGCACAGAGCCTGACGCAGGGCTTGAACTCACGAACCATGAGATCATGACCTGAGCTGAAGTCAGATACTTAACCGACTGAGCCACCCGGGCGCCCCTAATGTAAAATACTTTAAAATATTTTTGTACAAACAAAAAATATATTTGCAGCGTAATCTCTCATGGAGTTCTATAGATGTGGAAACAATTTTAAAAAGACTAAATTGAGAAAGGTATGTTTGTATAATGAGAATAACCTGTCTTGGTTGACATACGGTTATTTTCTGCTTAAAAGCTGTTTTAGTGCTATTGTAAGAACCCCCCAACACACCCTTTTCTTTTTCAAGCCCATCCCTTAGGAGAGAAGAAAATATGGCTGGTGATCATTAGCCAGTTTTATTTTATTTACTAAGATAAGATTTATAGCTTTCAAGTAAGACTAAACTCTTGTGCACTACCCACAATTACCTTGTGACACAGAATATGGTGACCAAGTTTCTTTGTAAATGTTGGACTCTCCCAAGACAGTGAAAATTCCTGGATACCACTTGCCCCACTGACCTCAAAGAAATTGTCAGATCACAGCTCATAACTGATTGAAACAGTCAAATAACAGAACGTAATGTGTGTGAAATAAGTTATCATAAGACAATGGAAAAAGGAAGATTATTATTAAGTGGTATTGGGATAACTAGATAACTCTACAGACAGGAAAAAGGAGGCCAGACAATGATTTATATTAATTCATAAAATCAAACACCAAAATAGAGTGCATTAGTTTTTAAATCATTCAAAATTAGCAAATATGTCTTTGGAAGAGTGATGATAATCTGTTCCTCAGCTTTGACACAATAGAAGAAAATATAAACAAAAAGATAACTAGATAAAATAAAATAAAATATTTAAATTTCTATACAATAAAAAGATCAGAGAGGAAAATCAATATAAATGTCAAACAATTTGTGTTATAAATATCTCATCTTAAGGTTTAAGAATAACAAAACTTCAGGGTGCCTGGATGATTCAGTTGGTTGAACGTCGGACTTTTGGATCAGTTCAGATCATGATTTCACAGATTGTGAGTTTGAGGCCTGCATTGGGCTCTTTGCTGACAGCACAGAGCATGCTTGAGATTCTCTCTCTCCCTCTCTTTCTGCCCCTCCCTCACTTGTGCTCTCTCTCTCTCTCCAAATAATTAAACTTAAAAAAAATAACAAAACCTCAAAAAACAAAAAGACAAAAGAAGGAAACACCTAAGTCGTACAAAAGAAAATGAAAATTATAGCACACAAAAAAATACTCAACTTGTTAACAGTTAAGGAAATAAAAGTAAATACTAATAACAACATAATAATAATGAACATTTATTATGTGGTAGGCACTGGGCTAAACTGTAGATGCCATCTTATTTAACCTTAACAATACACATAAAAGTGTACATTTCATTCCCATTTTACAGATAATGAAGACTTAGAGATATTAGCAATCTATCCAAGGTCATGTAACTAGTATTTGGTTATACAGAAATGTGAACTCAAGCAGTTTGATTCCAGATCTTCATATATTCAGGATACCTGTTTACAACTGATTATTTGTAATGTGGACAGATGGTGGTGAAACCATTCAGCTTATACGTTGATTGGGTACAAACTGATACAACTCTTTTAAAGAAATGGCAACACGTATTGAGTCATAATGATGCTCATAGCATTTGTATTGATAATCTAGTTTCTTAGGAATGCATCCTAAGAAAATAACTCAAAAGAATAAAAAAGATGTCATAAAAATGTCTATTGCATATTAATTCAAAATAGCAAATAATCTGAAAACTACCATCACTCAGAAAGGTAGAAATTATCAAATAAATGTTGGCATAAAAACATGGCGGACTATTAAGCAAATTTTAAAACATCTTTATTAAATACAAAATAGCAGCATAGAACAAGAGAGAAAAATGTTAATATATAAGGTAACACTTAAAGCCAAGTAAGTGTTAATCTTGTTTATCTTTAATCATTATGATCTAAAATGTAAATGAAGATTAAAAGGGAATACAGAAAAAATGCAAACATCTAGATTTGAATGTTTCACAAATATCTCAAAGCAGGAATGTGTTCAAGCTGAACTTATAATCTTTACCCAAATTTTGCAAAACTAAAGAAAAATCTACATTAAAAATATTTTTAAACTTTCCATAGAAACACAAATATATATGATCTCATATATCCTAATCATAATTGTCTCATTTGAGCTAATGCATTTAAAAACTAACTGAAATAGAGTTTGAAGGTCCCACAAAATGCCTTAAATTTAAGCAAAACCTCTATGAACAGCTAACGCAATGCTAGTTTGAAGTGCAAGTTGCTGGAGAACATTCCAGTCCACTCTTCCAAGCACAAGATATTTGCAAAGAACTACCATATTATTCTTCTGCCCTTTGTGAGCAAATGTTGGCTTTTAATTTAATGTAAGAAATGACATACAGTGTCTAACCTCACTTGATAGATCATTTTTTTTATCACTTGATAGATAATTGACCTCTAGAATCCATGAAAGGAAAATGGCAGCAACAGTACAGCACAATATTTTGGGGGGCACAATATATTCAAACAGCCTCCAAAATTATGAATTTCTAGAACAACAGTACTCAATAATCCAATAAAAGCCATCATAATGTTAGATCTCTTTATAGTGGAAGAACAATTCTCATCAGATTTGATTTCAGTTTTAGATATATAACTTGAGCATAGTATAAATGTGTCTATCTAATATATTGATTTGTAAGGTGCCCCCTTGCTCACATTCTGGTATAGTATCTTGATTTTGGAATCTCTTATTCTGGTATCCTGATTCATCAGAATTTATGTCATCCTTCAATATGATATTTTGGCAATAATGTTAAGTGTGAAAGCAGATGTACTACATTGTCTGACTGTTTTAGCTTGGTTCTCACTCAAGAATGAAAGCAGCACTGTCCAATTGAACTTTCTGCAATAATGGAAATGTACTATATCTACATTGTCCATTACTGTAGCCACTAGCCATGATAGGTTATTAAGCACCTGAAATGTGACTAGTGGAACTCAAGAAATAAATCTAGTTTAAATAATTTAAATTGAAATAGCTAGTGTCTACTGTATTGGACAGTACAAGTTTAGAGAATCCTTATCCATTGTTAGGTTATTTGTTATCTTTTCATACTTGAGCTTCTTATCTCTGGAACCAGAAAAGTCATCTTCAATATCAAACAAACACATATTAGAACAACCTCAGTTTCCATTTCAAAGACACAGCAGCAACTGCTTGAACCAGTGTCCCAGATTAAATTAGTGATATTCCACATATATATTGACTTCAGTTTCATCAAAATTCGGTTGACTTGTTCATTCTGATAGAAGCCTATTAATTTAGAGGGGTAGCATCAAATTTAAAGCTTAAGTCACCTTAGAATGATCACTGGCAATATACAGAGAACTAACTTTAGTGTTGAATTAGTACTTCCAACTTACTCATGTCTACCTCACCATCAAAAGCCACCATCTGTACATCACTATTGGTCACATACCATACTTAAATCAAGACAGTGGTTTGCATAAGATTGGCATAGCCTTGAATGTTCTCTGGAGAAAGCAAATAAAACCTACATTTTAATAAAATTGGAAAACCTGCTTCTGACTTTCTAAAGTTCCTCTGAAAGGCAGTAAAATGGGAATCTAAGAGATGGAATGTAAAACAAAGCTGTTTTCTGGTTTATGGGATGGCAATTCTCTAGAAATTCCAAATCCTGTAGAATGCAACATTAGGACTTTGCCCTGGGAGCAGCCTTTGATTTGTAAATATTCTTAAGGAGCTATGGCCAATCAAGGCAAACTTCAAGGAGGGGGAACAGGTGGAAGTCTGCCTCCCAGCTTGGTGCTGTCCCCACATTCCACTGAACTTCCCTCCTACCTACTTCCACCCCTCCCTCCCAGTCCGAGGAACCAATGGCTCCTGGAACTTGAGGCCAGTCATGGTCCAGTGGGAGAAAAGAGGTCACTTAGCACAACTGGAATTTGAATCTACATTTGTTTTCTAGCTCCTCCCTTGGGCTCTAAGCTCCATCACAAAAGGGACTACATATGGGTTCTTTACCGAAGAATTCCCATGCTTAAACTGTCTGCTCATAAGCACTTTGGGGAATTTTACTCATTTACTCATGAATTTTAACTCCTTACTGAGTAAGGTATGGTGGTGGGATTATGTGCGTTATAACCTTTCCTCTTTTGTGATGTTATAATATTCTTCTTCCAGTATTAAAATTGGAAGCTGAGATTCACTTGTGTACTATTTTTCTGGATAAAGCAAATACGATGAGAAAGAGAAAACATTTTTATCATAGAAGCACTTATTGAGTGGCTGTTGCTAGGAACTGGATTCAGTGTAATGGAGGACCCAAGGATAAATAAGACAAAAAGTCCTTGCCCTCAAAGAGCTAGTATTAGAGTACAGGGTGGGTGGGGAAACATGTACACATACAACTTCTACATGGCAGCAGGTGACGGGTGCTATGAATGAAGACAGAGGATTTACTTTTAGCTAGAGTCGCTCGGTGACTTCTACAGGCATTCCATTTCCAATGACCTCTCGTTTCTGATTAACTGCCTGTTAACTTGCCCAAATCTTATACTGAACTAGAAAAATTCCTGGAAAATCAGGGTTTATGCTTTATCTTCCACAGTATCTGCAAAACCAGCACACTGATTTAGAATAAGCACTCAATAAATATTTGCTAAATAAAGAAATGAATGAACTGCAAGGCAACAAAAAGTTTTATCATGAGTCTTTGCCCTCCCCTTTTCATTAATAGTCCTGGTTACTCCCCAGAGTGAAGAACAAACAGGGCCATTAAAACCAGTTTGAATTTGGGGCACCTGGGTGGCTCAGTCGGTTAAGCAACTGACTCTTGATTTTGGCTCAGGTCATGATCTCATGGTTCGTGAGGTTGAGCCCTGCATTGGGTTTAGTGCTGATGGTGTGGAGCCTGCTTGGGATTCTCTCTCCCTCTCCCCTCCCTGCCCCTCCCAGGTTCACATGCTCTGTCTCTCTCTGTCTCAAAATAAATAAATAAACTTCAAAAAATTTTTAAATTTGAAAATTCCATAATGAACACAAACTCCAGTTTGATGAGGGGCACCTGGGTGGCTCAGTTGGCTAAGTGTCCAACTCTTGGTTTTGGCTCAGGTCATGATCTCAAGGTTCATGAGTTCGAGCCCTGCATTGGGCTCCACACTACACTGGCAGTTCGGAGCCTGCTTGTGATTCTCTCTCTCCCCTCTCTCTTTCTATCCCTACCCTACTCATGCTCTCTCTTTCTCAAATAAACTGTTAAAAAAAATTTTTAATTAAAAAAAAACCCTCCAGTTTGACAAGAACTAAGCAATATCTTAAGGACTATTTATTAAAAAGTATTTCAGAAAGAACTGAATAGCAAGAAAATATATCTCTTTGAGTATCCCTCTGTGACAGCCAACTAATCCAAAAGTTGAACTCAGAGCAAGCTTGTTCTGGCCTGGAGGTGTAAGTGTGCCCAAGCTTCACAGTGAAAATGTGAATATCTTCAAGATAGCAGAGTTAGTCTTCCAACTACAGATACTAATCTGGTCATCTGAATGAAGAGTGAGATTTTCATCACTTGATTTCACTTAGCATATATTTAATTGTTCGGTAAACTTAGACTCAAACAGGAAGAAGAGAGAGGTGAAAATAGTAACTAAACTGGTTCATATTTATATTTTTCAAAGGAGAATATGAACATCTGGAAAGTACTCGCTTTAAGGAACCAATTGTGTATAATCTTTGGCTAATTAAAATTAATATGAATAAAGTTACAATACTCATTTTCCACATGGGTTGGTGTTCTGTGATTATTACAAACTTCTAGTTTGATTCTTTTCCTCGGAAATCACTCAGACAAAGGGAGGGGGAATAATTTAGTGAAGGAGTTTGCAGAAGAGGATTTTCGTGTAATATTCTTGGTCCTCCCAAGTGGCTCTTGGCATACAGTGTAAATATTCACAAATCACAGACTTAGCAAGAACTGCTTGCCAGAATCTTAAAGATCCACTATTAATAACAGCAACAGTTCTGATAAAGAATCACAGTACTGGGTGCTTTAAATATATCCTTCTTAATCCATTTTGAAACCTGCAAGGTGGATGTTATTATCCCTACTTTACAGATGAGGAGACTGAAGTTCGAGTGGGTTAAGAAATTGTCCCAAGATCAGACAAGTTAAGTGCCTGATGAGGATTTAAATCCACATCAGTGTGATTCAAAAACCCATGCTCTTGAGCACCTGGGCGACTCAGTCGGTTGAGCATCTGACTCTTGATTTGGGCTCAGGTCATGATCTCACAGTTTGTGGATTTGAGCCCCACGTTGGGCTCTGCACTGACAGCCTGGAACCTGCTTGGGATTCTCTCTCTGTCTCTCTCTCTCTGCCCCTCCCCTACTCTCCTTCTCAAAAATAAACACTTAGAAGAAAAAACCCCAAGCCCTTTGCTCAGCTTGACTTCCTGAAGTAAAAATTACATATACACGAGTAGCAGCTAGCATCCCTGCAGCTGCTGGAGCAGGTTTGTAAAAATGGCAAGAATAGCATCAGCCATGCTTACCATTAGCATCTGCTACATGTGCTGTTTCGTAAGTCTGGGCCTGGGGACACCTCAGTCATCCCTTCCTCCGCACTCCCCCCACTCTTCTCCCTCCTGTAATTTATGTGGTGATTCTCTTGGGCCATTCTCCCTGAATACATCTATGCTCTTCCATTCGAGAGTCATCAAGTCTAGTTCATCTTTGTACCCTCAGAGCACTTAGTGTAGAGATAAACTCATGGCATTCATAAGGGGCTGTTTTATCTTCTATGTATCTCAAAGAAAGAATCGGACATAAATGGAACCCTCTAAGCCCATGGATATTACCACACATATCATCACTTCACATGCTGGTTTTCATACCAATGCCTATTGTCTCCAGGCATTGGAAGACAGCTAATATGTTTTTTTTTTTAGGTTTATTTATTTATTTTGAGAGAGAGAGAGAAAAGAGGAGGGGCAGAGAGAGAGGGAGAAAGAGAATCCCAGGCAGGTTTCACTCTGTCAGTGCAGAGCCCGACAGGGGGCTGAAACTCATGAACTGTGAGATCATGACCTGAGATGAAATCAAGAGCCGGATGCTTAACCGACTGAGTCACCCAGGCATCCCTAATATGTTTTTTTTTTTTAAGTTGATTTATTTATTTTGAGAGAGAGAGAGTGCACACAAGTTGAGGAGGGGCAGAGAGAGACAATCCCAAGCAGACTCCACACTGTCAGTGCAGAGCCCAACACAGGGCTCAAACCCATGAACCGTGAGATCATGACCTGAGCCAAAGTCAGACACTTAACCAACCAAGTCACCCAGGCCCCCCCCCCAGTATGTTTTTGTTAAGTAATCTCTATACCAGCGTGGGGCTCAAACTCACGACCCTGAGATCGAGAGTCAGATGCTCTACCAACTAAGCCAGCCAGGCATTCCAAGAAGACAGCTAATATTTATTGAACACCCACTGTGTGCCATAACTTTGCTAAGTGATACTCATTGTCCGATACAATTCTCACCACAACCCCATGATGTGAGTACTGTTACTGACCCAGTTCACGAAACAAAGGAACTGAGAGAGGCATACGTGGTAGGGCTACAGTTTAAATCCACACTCTTTCCCACAATGAGGGACAGTATGGACAGGTCTCCACAGTGTTTCCCATCCATCACATCAGAAGCCCCAGTTCAACACCCACATCTCATATTGTTCATTATTGTTTCATGTGCTTGACTACCTTCAACTAGACTCTGAATTCCTTAAGGAATCACACTGCATTACCCAGAACACGTGGCACACTGATAATCACACTCCACAGAATGCTTATGGGATCAAGTACTACTTTTTTTTTTTTAATTAGTTCATTTTTTTAAGGTAAGTTCCACAACCAACATGGGACTCAAACCCACAACCCCAAAGTCAAGAGCTGTGTGCTCTACCAACTAGGCTGGCCAGACACCCCACAATTACTACTTGTAAACACTCAGAGTAACACCATTCTAAGTCAGGCAGTGCTGTGGAGTGGGACAACAAACAGACACTTTAGAGCCAGACACGCTTGGGAGTGACTCCAGTTCTTACTAGTTGAGTAAACTTGGGAATTTACTTACATTCTCTGAGGCTCAATGTCTCCAATTGCAAATGACATAGACACATGCCTTACTGGTGTCATGGTTAAAGTTAAATTATCACATGAGAAAATAACCCCAAATACTTATCATGGTGACTAACACCTAACAGGTTCTCACTAGTATTCTTGATATAGATTCCTAAATCCCATTGGTCAAATCAGGATAGGCTAGATTATACTGTGGTAACAAATAAGGTTATAATATTGGTGAGTTAACACAATGGTAATTTGTTTGACACTCACTGAAATACCTGGTTAATATCTCAAGATTTGAGTGACTTTCCTGGGACAACTGTATTATTATTTTTTTTAATGTCTATTTTATTTTTGAGAGACAGAGAGAGAGATAGAATACGCAAGCATGGGTGGGGCAGAGAGAGAGGCAGAGAGAATCCCAAGCAGGATCTGCACTACCAGTGACAGGTTTGATAGATGGGGGCACTCAAACTCATGAACTGCCAGACCACGACCTGAGCCGAAATCAAGAGTTGGCTGCTTAACCAACTGAGCCACCCAGGAGCCCCAAGATAACTGGTTTCAATGTAGCAACTCAGCCATCCATACTGAAGTAAGCACCACCATCTTGTATCATCTGGAAAACATAGCCTCTTTGGTTAATGTGGAAAGGGAGAAGGTTCTGGAAAGTGTCACACTGACACCTAAATAAATGTTTGTCTCAGAAGTATCACATAATTGTCACTTCTTCTTGCATAATCTTGGCCAAAGAAATTCACATGGCTATGTCCCACTTCTAGGAGGCAAGGAAATACTACCTTCCTGTATGTATGAAAATATTGGTAAGCAGCTATCATACCATATTAGACAGGAAGTCACTTCATATTGAAAGAAGAATTAAAATGGGATTTTCTGGGCGCGCCTGGGTGGCTCAGTCGGTTAAGTGTTCGACTTTGGTTCAGGTCATGATCTCACTGTTACTAAGTTTGAGCCCCACATCAGGCTCTGTGCTGACAGCTCAGAGCCTGGAACCTGCTTCAGATTCTGTGTTTCCCTCTCTCTCTGCACCACCCCTGCTCACACACACACACACACACACACACACACACTCTCTCTCTCTCTCTCTCTCTCAAAAATAAACATTAAAAAAATTTTTTTTTAAGTAAAATGGGACTTTCTTCCAAAACAGAGGTAGAACAAACACACTAAAATGGACACTGTTGGGGCAACTGGGTGGCTCAGTCAGTTAAGTGTCTGGACTCTTGATTTTGGCTCAGGTCATGATCTCACAGTTAGCAAGATTGAGCCCCTTGCCAGGCTCTATGATGACAGCACAGAGCTGCTTGGGATTCACTCTCCCCCTCTCTCTCTCTGGCCCTCCCCTACTCTTTCTCTCTCTCTCAAAATAAATAAATAAACTTAAAAAAATAAAATAAAATAAAACGGACACTCTTTACTACCTTTGGAGTGGAAAAGACACTGAAATGAGAGATAGGTGGTATGGTTTTAGTCCCAATCCACATTACTATCTGAGTGTACGTTGGCCGTGGACCATATTATTATTCTGCACTTTGTTTCCTCATACATAAAAAGAGAGGAATAGATAAAGCCTATTTTTAATGTTTTGTTCAGATCAAGTAGGTTTGGACATTTTAATTGAAATTGAATTTTAATTGAATTTGAAGTGAAAAATTAGACCAGATATTTGAGTTCATCAAATTGTCTTAAACACTTCAGGATTGACTTTTGTTTATAGGTGTGGAAAACAAAAATGAAATAGAAGGAGAAAACCCAGAAAACCGATTCAAGTGGCAAGTTCTTAATTATTATTTGAAAAAAATTGAACAGTAACAGTAGTGACAGGGAGTGTGCTATGAGCTATGTGTAAGCTATGAGTAAGACTCCCATAGCTGGAACTCTCATGTCCAACTGAGACAGTCTTGAGCCTCAGTCGTTTAGCTCTTTCCATCTTCCCTGCCATCTCTGCGGAGCATGGGATCAGAAATGGAACTGCAATCTCCTGCTTGGTCATTTACTGCTACTTTCAAGCAGCGGGAACTTTGTGGTTAATAAAAATATATATCCTGGAAAGACCTGATTTCTTCTCACCACATGGCTTCATGTGTCTTAAGGCCAACACTGAGGGAATATGTCAAAGACAAAGGTCTTGCTCTTGACAAAATTCTAAGAACATCAAGGGTAGGACAAGTCTTATCTCCACTGTCAACCATCCTCCACTCCTACCTTCTTCCAACTCGTTTTCCTCCTAGCAAGTAAAGCTCAGGTCCTGGAGCCAGACGACCTGATTAGTAGCTGCGTGACCTTAGGTAAGTTGCTTAGCATCTCTGAGCTTTAGTTCCCTTGCGTGTAAAACAGAGTAATAACAGTACTTAACTTATAGGGATGCTGTGATGTAAGGATTGAGTTAACACTTGTGAACTATGTCTGGCATATAGTAATGATGGAGAAATGTCTACTCTCATAATTATCAATAACAATAGTAGTAGTAGCAGCAACAATATAAACAGTGCTTCAACCTGGTCTGCTACCCCAGCACTTTGTACCCTGGAAAATCTGCCTTCATAGCATTGCCTATAGACCAAGATCATAATGGGCAGGTATGTTGTATCCTTGACTTTTAAATAGGTCCTGGTGTGATTTACTTAATACTAAAACAGGGAGGGAACTCAAAGCACCAAGGCAGATTGGTGAAGAACAAATAGGAACAAATAGTTTTTTCTGCATCCTGTGACTGCATCCTTTGATACAAGGTAACTAAGAAAACTCTGCTTCTACTAACCTCTACTAATTAATACTAGCAGAGATATACACTCAAAATCTAAAATATGTTTCCTCAAATTGCAAACAAGATCAATTCAAATCCTAGTACCACAGTATGTAAGGCTCTATGTATTATAGAGATTACAAAGAATTACAGATCACAGTCTTTTTCCTTGAGTGATTCACAAATGGCACAGGCTTTCTTAAGGAATTCAATTTTATTTTATTTTACATTTATTTATTTTTGATAGAGTGAGACAGAGCACGAGTGGGGGAAGGGCAGAGAGAGAGTGAGACACAGAATCCGAAGCAGGCTCCAGGCTCCGAACTGTTAGCACAGAGCCCAACGTGGGGCTCCAACCCAGGAACCGTGAGATCGTGACCTGAGCAGAAGCTGGACACTTAACCCACTGAGCCACCCAGGTGCCCCAAGGAATTCCATTTTAAATGTGTAAGAATAAATAATAACTCGATAAAGTTGAGGAGGGAAAAGAACAAATATCAATACAAGACACCAACGAAAAAGAAACCTGGAACATTATGTAATTAATTGCTAGATGAAAGGCACAGATACAATGAGTTTCAAAAAACACTGATGAAGCAGACTAAGTAATTTAATCAAAATCAGTTCGTCTATTTGTGAATCAGAGAATTCACTCTAACGTAATTACTCAGGGGCGCCTGGGTGCCTCAGTCGGTTAAGCGTCTGACCTTGGCCCAGGTCATGATTTCGCGATTCATGAGTTCGAGAGTCAGGCTCTTTGCTGACAGCTCTGAGCCTGGAGCCTGCTTCTGCTTCTACATCTCCCTGTCTCTGTCCCTCCTTGCTGGTGCTCAGTCTCTGTCTCTGTCTCTCTGTCTCTCTCTCTCTCTCTGTCTCTCTCTCTCAAAAACAAGAATAAACATTTTAAAAATAATTTTAAATGAATAAATAAATAAATAAATAAATAAATAAATAAAAGTAATTACTCTGGAACTGCCTAATGGCTCAGAAAGTGAAGTCAGGATTGGAACCAAGAGACTGTGGCTCTTGCTGACTCCTGGGTTGTGCTGAACTGATCACTTAGTTGCACTGTGTTTCTATTTCTTGATCTGAAAATTGAGGCCAATAGATCAAACCAGCCTACAGATAGATTCTGAAAAATAATCTACCAGAAAGATAGGAAAAGGTTTTTCTGATGTTATAAAAAAAAATTTATGCTATAGCATGAGTTCAAGTGATTTAAAACAGCATGTGGAAATTAAACCCCAATTAAAAAATCAAAAAATAGAAACCATGGAAAACCCAAATGAAGTCCTTCATTACTAACAGTGTTTCAGAAGCAATCCAAATAAGGTCAGTTTCACAACTGCAATGGGACAGTCCCTCTATTTTGCATGAAATATTATTGAGATTAATTAAGCACTCCAACATTACTGGATTGTATAGTTTTCTGGAAAGCTATCCATTTTTTTAATTATTGCTCAATTAAAAATAGAAGAAAAAATTCATAGAGATAATCATGAATCTAAGGGGGCAAAATTTCAGTCACTCTCTTCAGTCTTTTAGATGAGTTGAGAAAACAATGTATACTTTGTAATTTGTAACTTCTCAAGGCCCATAAGGAAGGATCCAGAAAACAGATACCTAACATGAAATCATGCCTTAATGGACACTAAGTATTGGCATAGACTGAGGGATTTTACTCACTGAATATGATATTGCTACAATTTAATTTTATTCTCAACCAAACCAACTTTAAAAAGCCTTATGTTTTTCAGGGACATTGGAATGTCAGCTAAACAGTATTATCTGACATGGTCGGGTCAAGGCAAATTATCTGCTTGGCCTAGGGGTAGCCTAACCATCAAGTCCCAGTTCCTTAATAACCTAGTTCAACCTGAATCCTTTTCTTTGACACTCTAAGCAACCACTGGAAGCCTATATAATTGTCATCTTATAAAAGAATTCATTTAAAGGTGGTTTGAAAGTTAATGGTTAAACCCATTGTTTGTGGTTCCATGAATATAGGTCACAATAGTAACAAGCCTTTAGACTGAAGGTACATAAAGAGGCAGTGAGCAGTTCAGGACCTTATTACAACATGTCTATCAAACCCAGAGGAGCAAACAATGTGTCTGATTGATTTTAAAAAAAAGAAAAAGAGAGAGAGTCTGGTAGACAGCTCTCATTGTGCTATTAGCCCCAAACCTTGTCCCAAATTAAAATCGGAAGTTGAAGCAAAAACTTTCCTGACTCAAGTCCCCAGGACCAGCTCTCTTTAGGGCAAAACTTTCAGTTACATTCAAAATTCTCATCTTTCCTGTCATAGGTTCAGCTGCTGGTGACCCAGAAATGTCTATGTATAAACAATGGTCCCCAGGATGGCAAGACCTATGAAGAACAAAACAAGACCCACCCACACTGCCCCCAACAGCACATAACATAAAAGCTCCCTTTCACTTTTGACACTTCTGTTCTAGTTAATCTCCTGTCTCATTATGGGAAAGGCCAAATATGAACACTGCAAATGAATGATATGCATGGCCTTTTGAGAATAGTTTAGGGAGAGGAATATAATGTCTGAACAGTAATTTTTATTTCTTAAACTAATATCACATCTCAAGTCTCTCACTACCAGTTATTTGGACCCTTGGAAGCCTATAGGTAATATAATGGTGGCTCATATCGCATTACATTATTGTCTCCCATGTGACCACGAAGTGTTCCCTTTCTCTTCTTATTACCAGCATCTCATCCAGTGTGAGCCATTCAAGAGGTGCTCAATGAAAGCTGTGCAGACTACACTGGTTTAAACACAGCTAGTTAGGGTGCCTGGGTGGCTCAGTCTGTTAAGAGTCTGACTTCAGCTCAGGTCATGGTCTCACGGTTCGTGGGTTCGAGCCCTGGGGTGGGCTCTGTGCTGACAGCTCAGAGCCTGGAGCCTGCTTTGGATTCTGTGTCTCCATCTATCTCTCTCTCTGTCCCTCCCCTGTCTATTCTCTCTCTCTCTCTCTCAAAAATAAGTAGACGTTAAAAAATTTTTTAAACACAGCTAGTCAAAGGTTTCAGATTTAAGTTTCAAAGTATGTATCAAATTGTAAAAGCATATTTTAGATTCAAATAAATGAGGGGAACATAATTGGAAACTGTGAATACTTAATTAAAGGACTACATAGGACAATTCCAGCAATCACATTTAAAATTTATAAAGCCTGTGCAACTGAATCACAAAAACTGTGGGTATGGGATCCGGGAAATGCAAATAGAAACCACAGTGAGATTGCACTTTGCACTCATCAGAATGGCTGGAATCAAAAAGACAAGAAATAACAGGTGTGGGTGTGGATGTGGGGAAAAAAAGGTACTCTTGTGCACTATTGGTAGGAATGTAAGTTGGTAGAGTCACTGTGGAAAACAATATGGAGTTTTCTCAAAATATTAAAAACAGCGATACCATATGATCCAATGTTTCCACTACTGGGTATTTATCCAAAGAAAATGAAAACACTAATTCAAAAAGATGTCTGCATTCCTATATTTATTGCAGCATTATGTATAATAACCAAGGTATGGAAGTGACCCAAGAGTCTACCCATAGATGAATGGGTAAAGATATGGGGTGTGTGTGTGTGTGTGTGTGTGTGTGTGTGTGTGTGTGGTGTGTGATAGAATATTACTCAGCCATATAAAGGAGAAAAATCTTGCCACTTGTGAGAATGTGCATGGTACATGGACCTAGAAGGTATTCTACTAAGTGAAATTAGACAAAGACAAGTACCGTATGATTTTACTTACATGTAGAATCAAACAAACAAACAAACAAGAATAAAGAAAGAAAAAGGAGAATCAGACTTACAAATGCAAAGAACAAACTGATGATTATCAGAGAGAAGGGGATAGAGGAATGGGCAAAATAAATGAAAATGAGTGGGAAGTATGGGCTTCCAGTTATGGAATGAATAAGTCACAGGGATAAAAGGTAGAACATAGGGAATATAGTCAATGATATTATAATAGTAATGTATAGGGACAGATGGTAGCTACAATTGTGGTGAGCATTATGTAATGTATAAACTTGTTGAAAAAAATAAGTGAATGGTATATTTGGGTATACTTAAATTTTATTTTTCACACTGACTGAGTCCTGACCAAATGCAAAAGGAATTAACCAGTTGACCTAAATTCAAAGTAACTCCCCCCCCCCCCCCCCCCCCCACCAACACAAAGACTATCTTCAAATGCTTTAAGTTCCTTGAGGACAAGGCTGATGTCTTAGGCCTCTACTGTATTTTCCATAGAACCTACCAATATGCTACAAAATGCTTATTAACAGTTTGATAATACACGCTAAGTGATCGGCCTTCTCTATTTGAAAATATAAGACACGACCACTTCGACAACCACATACCACTATCTAAATGTTTGAGGTTTCCTTAAATATTAGTAAAATGAGTAAATTGGAGAGGATTTAATCTCTTTTAAAATATAGAGACTTTTATTGTGCTGCTTTTTAGAGGTGATAAATGATGAAGATTGCTGTTCAAGGTGATGCTGTCACAGAGGTTTCCAGGGCCTTGGTGCATCTTGACTTAGGTTTTGCTCACAACACCTTGTGCAATGCCTACTACAAAGTAGGTACTCAATAAATATGAATTAATATCAAAGAGTCAATACCTAAATATCAGCAACTTGATCGTTAATTCTTATAAGGTGAAAACTCTCTTTCTTGCTTATTTTTGGCACTAAAATATCCCAAGGCTGCCAAATTCTTTCATTAAAAAAAAAAATCTTCTGTAACTTGAGAAAACTAAGATTGAATCTGATTGTGGTGTGAAAACCTAGGAGAAAAGAACCTGGAGACATGTTGAGGAGGAGAATGCAGGGAGCTTCCTGTAGAGAGTGATAGAGAAATAGAAGAAATGGAGACATTTTTGTCCTGGATTATTTTTGAAGACCTTCATTTTATTTTTTTATTTTTTTTGGAAAAGACTTTCATTTTAAAATAATCAGAATAATAATAATCAGAAATGATCAGGGGCTCCTGGGTGGCTGAATCATCTAAGTGTCTGACTCTTGACTTCGGCTCAGGTCATGATCTCACAGTTTGTGAGTTTAAGCCCCACGCCTAGCCCAGAGCCTGCTTGGGATTCTCTCTCCCTCTCTCTCTGCCTCTCCCCTGCTCTCTCTCTCAAAATAAATAAACAAACTTTAAAAAAAGATCAGAAATGATCATTTTATGAGTAAATTAATTATGCCAAATACACTTGTCAATTTCTAAAGTAGCAAGAAGGCTTTGAACTTAAAATATTCTAAATATATTTACCACTGTGCTCATTTACCTGCACTGCTAGGCTTTTTTCTTTGTATATCCCCAAATAGCTTATTCCTCAATAGCTTGAAAATTCTGGACATTTTATCTCTGCCTACCTTTTGACTAATCAGGTTGAAATCAAGATATTACAATGATTGAGACACAGGGTGCTGGCTATGCTACTGTACTGAGGTTTCTCTCCTGTACAAGCAGCCAACATGGGCACTGGCCATCTCCAGCTTGGCCTTACCTCAGGGAGAAAATGGACTTTGCTGTTAGTCAGCCTCAGATGTCAAAAGACCCACTTGGGTCCTGAAGAACAAGGGAGGCTCAATGGTCTTCTCTTGTTTATGGTTTCTTTTTGTAATAGAAAAATGAAAAGGAGGGGCACCTGGGTGGCTTAGTTGGTTAAGCATCAGACTCTTGATATCGACTCAGGTCATGATCTCATCGTAGTGGGATCGAACCCCTCATCAGGCTCCAAGCTGAGTGTGGATTCTCTCTCTCTCTCCCTCTCTCTGTACCTTCTCCCTTCTCTCTCTCTATTTCAAAAATAAAACAAATAAACATTTTTTTAAAGGAAAGGAGAAATCTTAAACCAAATGGAACACCATGCTAATCTCTTGCTAAAATGATTTGAGGACTTGGGACCGTGGATACCTTTAGCAAATCAGAGAGGTCTTGAGACAGCTAGGTGGCTCAGTTGGTTGAGTGTCCAACTCTTGATTTTGGCTCAGGTCATGATCTCATGGTTCATAGGATCAAGCCTTGTGTCAGGCTCCATGCTGACAGCAGGGAGCCTGCTTGGGATCCTCACTCCCCTCTCTCTGTCTCTGTCCCTCCCTCCCCCCCTCTTTCTCTCAAAATAAATACACTTAAAAAATCATAGAAGTTTTTCCTGAAAGCCTGATACTTTGATATCTCAAACAAAGATTCAGATCACAAGTATAAAAGTGATGTTTTTACTGAGAGAAGCTAAATTGCTTAAATGTATTAACTGTGCAGAGGGATTTTGTTTTTATGTGATAGCTCTGGAATAGCAGATTTGATGAGAGTCATTTGCTCTTTGAAAGATATTAGGAGAGGATCTGCATTTGCTGGTTTTCATATGTGAAACAAGAAAAGAGAATAACCAAGTTCTTAACATTAAGCCAGTGTAAACATGTAGCCAAATCGATTTCAGGCTGTGGGCTTTCCATGTGGCAAGGCAGGCTTCTCTGGGAAGCCATCAACCTGTGGGTAGGCTTACCCAGGATCAGAGAGGTGGCTGGATGTGGCCATCCCCCTCTGGGGTCATCACTTACGCAATCTCAAACCTTCTATTGATTTGTTACTCTGACTTTCACAACACCACCACTCATGCCTGAGTTTTTCCATCTCATTAAGGAATAATAGTAATAATATTTGTCTTTTCCTCATGGTACAATGGCAATGGAAGTGAGTGGAAGTGAAGTGTCGAAATCTTGGCAATCTAAAGAAGGATATTCTTCAGGCTCCCTAGAATACATCTCAGAAGAAAGTATACACAATATACACAAACCAAATCAGTATTTAACAAGCTATCCTAAGTGACATTAGGTGAGGTTTTTGTTCTAAAATTAATGTTTAATTATTTTTGAGAGAGAGAGAGGCAGAGAGAGAGAGGGAAACACAGAACCTGAGGCAGGCTCCAGACTCTGAGCTGTCAGCATGGAGCCCAAGGTGGGGCTCGAACTCACGAACCATGAGATCATGGCCTGAGCTGTCCGCTTAACCAACTGAGCCACTCAGGCACCCCCTAAAATTAAATATGGGGGAAAGCAATGATAAAAATTAAACACAAGCTACTTTTCAAAGTGATGAAAATGTAAAATCCCAAGATAGTACTTTAAGTGGTTTCAATACACACACACACACACACACACACACACACACACACACACACACACGTGTGAGTCTCTAGCTATAGAATTCTATTTTTTTTTAATTTTTTTAACATTTATTTATCTTTGAGACAGAGAGAGACAGAGCATGAACGGGGGAGGGCCAGAGAGAGGGAGACACAGAATCCGAAACAGGCTCCAGGCTCTGAGCTGTCAGCACAGAGCCTGACTCGGGGCTTGAACTCACAGACCTCGAGATCATGACCTGAGCCGAAGTTGGCGGCTTAACCGACTGAGCCACCCACGCGCCCCTAGAATTCTATTTTAAGCAAAACCAAGAAGAGTAAAATATTTAATGTGGATTCCAAGAGCTATACAGAAAAATTCCCTAAAGTTATAAAGTATAATTTTTATGGTGAATGCAGAAAAGTAATGAAATATTCCCTGAAGGGCTCTAGAATAATTTTTCTGTATCATCCCTCTCAGCAATCTGATAAGGCAGATTTATAATTACAACCAGTTTTTACAGATGAGGAAACTGAAGTTGAATAAAAGGGAAAAAAACATCTTCACAAAAAAAGTTCAAATGTAAGCTCTTGAAATCCTATTCCCCAGTATTTGGACATAATAGAAGAATTTATTTTCAAATACACAAGTTTATTGCAAATTCAATTAAAGGTCTTTAGATGTTTAGATCATAGTTCATAAAGGTTTTAGAAAACTATATTTCTTTAAGAAGTTGCATTTGAAGCACATTTGAAAATTATCTAATAATACATTTAGAAAGTGTCAACATAATAGTAATTCCCATAAAACTTCAAAAGTTGTCAACACAATAGGTCTTTTGTACCTCCTAGTGACTTTAGGACTAAGGCAGATCCTTCTAGTAATTCAAAATTGTCCCACCACCTTCTAGAACAATGAGCCATCTAACTGAGGCTTAAGATGAGGTACAAAGTATTGTGGATTCCTAAATTGGACCAAAATTTTTCTTTCGGGGTGGGGGCTACTTTTGATGATGTCCTTACTGATGCCAGATAATGTAAAAACAGGAATGTCTAATTTGCTATCAAGTTGCTTTGAAACCCATTCATCAAGGAAATATTTTGAAGCCCCTAAATCAATCAGTCTTTGCAAGCATTTCTCAAAGAGTTTTTTTTGTCTTTTGCTTTCCGCTTTTAAACTTAGGCAAATCCCACATGGCTTCATTGATCAATTAATTCACAGATGGGTACTTTCTATAGAAAATATAACGTCAGTATTAATAGATGAAAAGTAAGGACCTGCAGGTGTATTCTATGCTCTGGAAATCTCATCTCGTTCTCTCAAGCTGAAGCCAGTCAGCAAAATCAATGACCCCACCCTCCCACCAAAAAGGAAAATTATTTTTTTCTAGTGTACCTTGCCCCACATCCCCAGACCACTCTTCATACTTCATTTTATGCCACATCAACTTTGATGTTAAAAGGACTGCAAAGCAGCTTTTACCAAAATAGTAATTCTCAGCATTCTTCCAAAAGAGATATTAGAGTTTTTTCTATTAATATATATGTAGGTTTAAGATGAATAAATGATTATTAGAATCAATTCTAATCAATATTTAATAATTCTAACTCTAGTCAAAAACTTTCACCTTGGAAGGCTTGAGTGGAGAGCCAACCATGGGGAGAAAGTAATAACTAAGATACTTTGTTACTATGTACCAGGCTTTCAGTGTAACTCATTTCATCCTCACAGTGACCCTAGGACATTTTAGGACAATTAGTATCCTTTTTTCATAGATGAAGAAACTGAGGCTTACAGGGGTTAAGTGACTTGCCCAAAGTCAGCTGAGCTTAAATCAATGCAGTTGGCCTTTGGAACCTGCACACTGAAGCCCAGCACTCTACTGCCTACACACACACACACACACACGTGCACACATGCACGCACACACATTTCTTTAACTCCAAGTATGCATCGTCTCTCCCATTTGGTACTAAGAATGTACCTTCTTAGCAGACATGCAGGGAACAATGTGATCTAATAACACACCAAACACAAGTAAGGAACTAAAACTATAATGACCCTTCAGGTCCAGAATCCACTGCTCTGTTACTCTGATTCTTTGTTTCCCCCTACAAAGCCTAGGACAGTTCTGGGAGGACATCCTCTCAGTACTGTCTATTAATTTTTTTAAGTGCTTATTGACTTATTTTGAGAGAGAGAGAGTTCACATGAGGGAGGGGCAGAGAGAGGGAGGGAGAGAGAGAAACCGAAGCAGACTCCTCACTGTCAGCAAATAGCTGTACTTGGGGCTTGAACTCACGAATGCTGAGATCATAACCTGAGCCAAAATCAAGAGTCAGGCACTTAACCAACTGAGCCACCCATGTGCCCCTCTACTGCCAATTAATTTGATTTTAGTAATACTGAAGGATGGATGATGAACCTTTAAATTTTTTTTTTCAACGTTTATTTATTTTTGGGACAGAGAGAGACAGAGCATGAACGGGGGAGGGGCACAGAGAGAGGGAGACACAGAATCGGAAACAGGCTCCAGGCTCCGAGCTGTCAGCCCAGAGCCTGACGCGGGGCTCGAACTCCCGGACCGCGAGATCGTGACCTGGCTGAAGTCGGACGCTTAACCGACTGCGCCACCCAGGCGCCCCAAATGATGAACCTTTAAAAAGACTCAACCCAACCACTAAAACTTTCTGTAGCAGCTAGGAGTCCAGCCAAATCATCCAGATAACAGTCACAGTGTGGACAGGATAACTTGGGAGCAAGGAAATAGGATGTGACTGGGGGGCTGCTTTTGATGCAGTTAAATATTTTTTGAATATTTCCCAGTGGTCAGATTTATGACTATCTTATGTGAGTTATTCAGATAGCTACTTTGTGTGAGAGTACATGTGTGACTAAGCATAGAAAAAATAAGTTGGTAAAGGATGGAAAATGGGAGAAGAGAAAGAGGAGAAAGGATCCACACCACAGACTTGATATCCCAAACTGCAAACTTCAAATGGATCAATGGGAGAAGGGTATCAACACTGCAAAGAGATTTCCATTTTACAAAAGGAATACAAGTTGGGGCGCTTGGGCGGCTCAGTCGGTTAAGTGTCTGACTACGGCTCAGGTCATGGATCTCGCGGTTCGTGAGTTCGAGCCCCGCGTCGGGCTCTGCCCTGACGGCTCAGAGCCTGGAGCCTGCTTCAGATTCTGTGTCTCCTTCTCTCTCTGCCCCTCACCTGCTCATGCTCTGTCTCTCTCTGTCTCAAAAATAAATTCAAAAAAACATTAAAAAAAAAAAACACAAAAGGAATACAAGCTTGCACTGAACAGCAAATATGGCATTTTTATTTTGTTAAATTTGATTTACATCTAACTTATTTATTTTTTTATTTAAAAAAGTTTTAATGTTTTATTTAAACATTAAATAACGTTCAATTATTATTAAACATTAACAGTAATTAATGAGATGGAGACAGAGTACTAGCTAGGGAGGAGCAGAGAGAGAGGGAGACATAGAATCTGAAGCAGGCTCCAGGCCCCGAGCCGTCAGCACAGAGCCCGACGCGGGGCTCAAACTCACAGACCTCGAGATCATGATCTGAGCCGAAGTCGGACGCTCAACCAACTGAGCCACCCAGGCGCCCCTATATCTAAACTTTTTAAAACAAATCTATCAAATAAAGCAAGATATGATGATACTTACTTACACTTGCAAAAGTTTGAGCTACATTATTTCCAAAGTTTTCGGAAATAGCCACCACAGAATTTCGGAAATACACCACCAGTGCTGTGGTGTATTTCGGAAATACACCACCAGTGCTGTAGCTGGGTTTTATTGCTAGATCATTTAGATGTTAAGATTGACCTTTTCTAATTAAACATCTTTAGAATACAAGAATAAAAAGCCTAGTTGTGTGTTTAAGGGTACTCTAGGAAAACAGTGACTTAAGTACTCAAATATAATCATCATTGCCTCTAAGGTTACTCATTATCAGAGAGTATACACACACACACACACACACACACACACACACACATCCATACATACAATGTACAGTGTATGATTTCTAGCTCTATATTTGTCTGAAGTGTTAACCAAAGACTCTCTTGGATTTCCAATTTAAACATTAAGCCGTGGTGTGAGATGCAAAACAATTATCAAAAGAAAACAGAAAAACACTAGTGAGAAAACTAAAGCACTTTTAACATTTTTAACATTCCCCTGTACCAAGGTTAAGTGAAATTACTTGATAAGGCAAAAAAAAAAACAAACAAAAAAAGTTATCAAAGTGGCATCTGTAGCAGGTTCAAGCCTCCTGAAGGAAGCAGGAAGGTATGGGGCTAAGTGCAAAAACAACGAACTCACCAGTTTCTTCCATTTACAATGTCTTCAGCCCTATGCAAGTTACACAACCTCACCATGTGTCAGTTCTTGATCTTCAAAATGGGAGTGCAAATACTACTTACTTCACGGGATTGTTGAACAAATGAATTAGTTCATATTAAGTGCATATAACAGTGTCTCAACATAGCAATTTGCACTTAACTGTTTGGTATTATTCGTGAGATAGAAGATAGGACCGGAACATTCAAATAAGGTCAGACATATAAAAGAACCACATATGTTTTGGTTCTACCCTCTGCCGGTTTCCCTGTGGATATTCTGATGAGTCCAATTTTATTTTCTTACTGCACACAATCTCTGTGCATCTCCAGAGAAAGATGGAGAGAAAGAGAGAGAGAGAGAGAGAGAGAGAGAGAGAATCCCAAGCAGACTCCATGCTATCAGCATGAAGCACAACTCAGAGCTTGAACCCATGAATCACGAGATCATGACCTAGGCTGAAATCAAGAGTTAGATGCTTAACCGACTGATTCTGTTGCCCCAGAATCCTTGTGCATCATGATAATGATGGCCCAGATCAAAGAATTGATAGAAGTTGATAATTATGCAAAATGTCTAGGGGAATATAAAGTTTCCAAGCCTCTGTATCTCTTCAGGCTTATTTTGGGTTCTCAGGACTTCTACCTCTTGCATGTCTTATCTTAATACAGTTGGGTAGGAAACGGTGTTTCATCCATAGGTGTTACCTACTTCTAACCACCCTGTATGATCTGTGTACACTGCTCTCACCTCCTTGCCTGTGAGTCTCCTTTCTGCCTCAGGCTGTTAAATCCTCCCCCACCCCCACCCCCACCACACACAAAGACTGCTCCATTCCAACTTTGCAAACTCTCTTGTCTAAATATGTGAAATTAATGATTGCTAAAATGACATAGGCATTAAAGGGGCAGAAAGAGAACAACATTTAAAGAACGTGGCAGACATTAATTACTTATCCCAAACCATCCTCTCTTTCTTCCTACCAACAGAACCCTAATTTTTTCCCACTGGACAAGTGATCTATTGTAAGCTGAGCTTGAGTCTAAATCCTGAATATTCTAACTAATTATGGCTATTCCATTTCCCTTCCCAGTGAGTGGTTTAGGGATGGGCATGTGACCAGGATATCATCAGTGATATAATGAGGAATCTGCCAGGTGTTATTGGGAGGATTTCTTTTCTGATAAAAGGATAAAAAATAAGACACCCTCATTTCTTTCACTGGACCTCATTTTGTCATCTGATGTGACTTCTGTAACTGCTGCAGCCACCTGGCAACAATGAAAATTACCAGAAGACAAGTCAACATATTGGCTGAAAATTACCAGAAGGGTAATTACCAGAAAAATTACCAGAAAAAACAAAAAACAAAAAACAAAAAACAAGGGTTCTGATGATGTCACCAAGCCATGGATTAACCAGCCCTGGAGCTGCCCCACCTCTGACTCTCTGATGATGTGAGAGAGATAATATTTTCCTCAGGTTGAAGCCAGGCGGATCTGGGCTTTCTATTGTTTGCAGTTTAACTAAAACAAAGGGAAACCATTGTCTTGGAAAAGAAAATAACCTAAAGAGATGCCTGGAGAAAAGAGGGTGAAGGATGGAGGGAGAGGGACAGGGTGATTATGAGTTGCTTAATGATGCATTCAGGATATATTTTAGTCTATTTTTAATTGTAGGAACAGCCTACCCTTTTCTTTGCATAAAAGCTGATAAACTGTATGAAGAAATATTTAGTGCCATATAGACTATAGGTCTGTGGCATTTATCCATGGTGATGACCAAAACACTTCAAATTTTTGTCAAATGCCTCAAGATTACTGGATAGTCAAATTGGAAGTCAAGTCCAGCATCTACTCCTCATTACAAAGTCAGAGCTTACCTGAGGCAACATTATGAAAAGAAAATCAATGCTAATTGTTTAAATCATTAGTTCCCATTAACTGACACTCCATTTCTCTGATACAATGATTCGCTGCAAACAACTCTAACCACCCACTAACTCCCTATGAGACTCAATTCAGGAGAGAAAGTAAAAGTATTTTTGCTTTTGATGAATAAAGGAGAAAACATTCCTCTTCAAATCTTTCTCTAGTTGAGTGGCCTCTTTGTAAAGATCTAAAGTCCAATCGTATCAGAAATGGGAGACTGTGAAGATATGATGAACCCCTAAAAACTATTTGTCCAACCCAGAATTCAGAAGTAAATGATGCATTATCAGGCCGGTAAGAACCTGGAGTCATTTGTGGTTCTGTTGCAAATAGCCTGCCCAAATGAACTGCCCCTGGACATTTCTCTAGAACTGCAGTTAGAAACCTCCGTGCCCTCTATTTAAAAGCTCAAATCATGGGGTGCTTGGGTGGCTCAGTTGGTTGAGCATCTGATTCTTGGTTTCAGCTCAGGTCATGGTCCCACAGTTTATGAGATTGGGCCTTGCCTTAGGCTCTCTCTCCCTCTCTTTCTGCCCCTCCCCCCCTCCCTCTCTCTCTCTCTCTCTCTCTCTCTCTCTCTCTCTCTCTCTCTCTCTCAAAATAAATAAATAAACTTTTAAAAAATTAAATAAAAGCTCAAGTCTTTATTTTATTTTTAATTATCTTAAGTTTGTTTATTTTAACAAGGAGAAAGAGAATGCATGTGCAAATGGATGGGGGACGGGCAGAGGGAGAGAGGCAGAGAGAGAGAAAGAAAGAGGGAGACAGAGAGAGAGACTGAGAGAGACAGAGAGACAGAGACAGAGAATCCCAAGCAGGCTCCAAGTTGCCAGGGTGTAGCCCAGTGCAGGGTCCAAACCCACGAACCTTGAGATCATGACCTGAGCTGCAATCAAGAGCCAGATGCTCAACTGACTGAGCCCCCCAGGTGCCCTTCAAATCTGTAGTTCAAAGCAGTCCTTTTGTTCCTTGTACACTGTACTGTGGCTTTCTCGAAGCTCACGTTTGGGATTTTATAAATATATTTTCAAATGTTTTAACCTTTAGCTTCTCAACTGTTGAAGATTTCCAGATTCATATCTCTGTTTAAAAATAAAATAGATTTTAGTTTTGCTGTTTACCTTGTTAATGTCTCCCTCCCTATTTCACCAACACTGTGCTACTTTTCCATGATTTAGTATAGGAAAATGCACTTCTCATCCCATGTCTACTCATTGCCCTCAATTTTCCTTTCTTTTCACTGATGCCTCATAAGCAATGAGATGATAGATGTCACTGCAGACAGCCCAAGACTATGGATGGAAAAGGGCATGACCACTGCATACCTTTAGCTTGGTCCACTGAAACCAGGCTCTTCCTGCCATCTTTCAGGGGACATTCTGACCTTCTTGATTTGGTTTCCTCCTGCAGGACGTTGCCTCTTCAGATTACTGGATAGCCCTGTAAGAATGTCAATAACTGTATGCCGAACCATTACAGGAGAAGAATACCGAGAGCCAGGCTGGCTGTGCAATTTACCATGGTGACTGACAAGACACACTTGACCTTATTTGACAAACACTGAAACCAGGTCTGGTCCAAGCTCCATAAAGGACTGGGGAAAGCAGAGTGATGAGTGCCCAGGCCCTAGAACCAGACAGACCCATGAATCACAGCTCCATTCCTTACTAGCTCATTGACCCTGGGCAAATAACTTCACCAGTCCCCAGTTTTCTCACCCTTAAAATAGTTCTGGGAAATATTTCCCCCGTGGAGGAATTAATACATTTACCTAACGCAGGGTGCTTGAAGTGATTAAATGAAAAATCATATTAGAATTTAGCCCAGTGCCTGCCACATAGCAGGGACTCAAAAGTTAGCTGCCAATTGCTAGGCAGAGAGAGCAGTCCCGCCTTGCACCTTGCTAGCCCGGGATTTCCTCTTCTTCCTTTTGTTTTTTCCCCCAACTAATCAGTTCACACCACAGAGATCCTCACCAATTTCACTGCTCCTGTTATCCTCACATTATCTTCCCTGTCTTCACCTTCTCTGGTTCCCTGACAGTTTAATCCCATTTCTCACGATGATTCTTCTTTGGTCTTTTTCTTCTCTGTTCCCTCAAATAACCTCCCTTGTAGGTCCTCCTTCTTGCTACTATTCCTTTGCCAGACATTGAGTGCCCACAATGTATGAGCCATTGCACTGGGTGCTAGGGACAGACAAATAAAGGACTCAGATCTTAGCGAACAAGTGAAGGGGAAAATAAGCCATCACAATACAGAGAGATAAGTCCTATAATAGAATTAAATGCTGGCTGTCATGTGAGCACAAAGCAAGAACATTTTATGGAGGCTGGAGACCTTCTGAGACCCAGGAAAATGGACTGAGGGCCTGCTATGTATCACATATCACGTTAGCCACTTGGAGCACATTGTTTAATACTCAATAACAGTGATACGAGGTAGACACTGTCCTCTTCATTTTAGAAGAGAAGAAATTCTCATACACTGCTTAAAAGAGCTTCTTAAGAGCAAGTATTTATTGAGTACTTACTTTGCAGCAGGCTTTGTTATAAGCAAATATATTTTAATCATTTTACTCTTCACAACTACCCTATACTAATATTATGTCCATTTTACTGAGGCACGAAAAGATTAACATAGCCAGTAAATGACAAGATTGTTTAAATTAACAAAATACATACATAACAAATGTCCCACAATAGGAGACCAAGTTATGAAGGAACCATTTGAAGGAGAGTGGTCAAAAATAAAACGCATATTTTAGAAAAAATATGGTGTGGAAAAATATTCATCATATAATGGTAAATGTCTAAAAGGGAAGAATATGAAACTGTATATACAATATACCAATTTTGTCTGTATTTAAGTACTCCGATACATACAAAAAGATTAGAAAACAGACTTCAAAATGTAAAGATCTCAAGATGTCAGGATTACAGGTGATTCATATATCTTTCCTTTATACTTGTCTGCATTTTCTAAGTTGTTTTAATCTCTTTATTTTATTTGTATACATATCCTCATGTACACAGATTTTTATATAAATGCATGACGTGATCATACTCCAGTACTTTATTTGCTTCTCTTCTGCTTGGTTCTCCCATTCACATAATTACCTTGCTTTGCTCATGCAACACTAAATGTTTCACACGAATTCCTCTAAGCCATCCAGAAAGTCTCTACTTAGCCAGTTTTAATGGCTGCATTATAGCCAGTGAAGTGGAGATACTGTAATTTATTCAGCCATTCCCCAATTGTTGGCCATTCCCTCTATTTTCACTTATGTCTAATCATTTGCCACTATTGAAGAAATGCTTCAAGAACAATACATATATATGTATACGTACACAGATACGTATATGTATATGTATATGTATACACACACACACACACACACACACACACACAGGCGCCTGGGTGGTTCAGTTGATTAAGCATCCTAGTCTTGACTTCAGCTCAGGTCATGATCTCATGTTTCATGAGTTCGAGTCCCAAGTCAGGCTCTGCAGTGTGGGACTCTCTCTCTCCCTGTCTCTCTCTCTCTCTCTCTCTCTCTGCCCCTACCCCACTTGTACTCACACACACTCTCCCAAAATAAATAAATAAATTTAAAAAAAAAAGAGTATAAACTTTATCCCATAGTATGAGAAACCATCGAAGAATTTTAAGCAGCAAAATATCATTAATATTTTTTAAGTTATTTATTTTGAGACAGAGAGAGAGAGAGAGCACAAGCAGGGGAGGGGCAGAGAGAAGGAGAGGCAGAATCCCAAGCAGGCTTTGTGCCATTAGTGTAGAGCCCGATATAGGATACAAACTCACAAACTGTGAGATCATTACCTGAGCTGAGATCAAGAGTTGGACACTTAACCGACTGCCACACAGGCGCTCCTCAAAATATCACTAATTTTTTAAAAATTCTTTAGGCTGGGGTGCCTCAGTAGCTCAGTTGGTTAAGTGTCTGACTTTCGGCTCAGGTCATGAGCTCATGGTTCATGAGTTCGAGCCCCGCATCAGGCTCTAGGCTGGCAGCTCAGAGCCTGGAGCCCACTTCAGATTCTGTGTCTCCGTCTTTCTCTATCCCTTCCCTGCTTGTACTCTGTCTCTGTCTCTCAAAAATAAATGAAACATTAAAATTTTTTTTAAAAATTCTTTAGGCTGAGTATGGAAGATGTCCTATATTAAGCCAGAGGAAAGACCAGGTACCATTAGAAGGAAAAAAGTAATAAAAGGAGAAATGATGAGGGCCATCTATGTGTCGACTGTTGGCCTAGATTTGTCACATGTGTTTTCATTTAATCTTCCCATCACCCCAAGAGCCATGGTTCATGCTCCACCCATGCTAAGGAAGCCATCTATGTGTCGACTGTTGGCCTAGACTTGTCATGTGTGTTTTCATTTAATCTTCCCATCACCCCAAGAGCCATGGTTCATGCTGCACCCATGCTAAGGAAACCATGCTGAAGGGAACAAATCGATCCCCAAGGGTCACACTGTTAATCAATGATGTGCCCTGACAGGACCTCAAGTTCCTCTGGCTCAAAGCCAGTAAGCTCTCCACGTGGACGTTGTGAAGAAAAGGCAAGGGCACTGCTAGAGAGGAGGGATGTTAAGGAAACAGAATGGTCTAAGCTTGTCAACTGAATAGAAACAGCAAGTAAATCAGAGGGAGATTTTAGAATGATACCAACATTTCTGATTTAGTGGTGTCATCCAGCAAAATAAAAAGGGGGGGGATGGGCATTTGAAATGAAATTTAATGAGTTCCATTTGGGACTTGAAATCTAACAGAACTCCAAAAATCTAAAATGTATTAGTGTGTCCAGGCACCTGGGTGGTTCAATCAGTTAAGGGTCTGACTTTGGCTCAGGTCGTGATCTCACAGTTTGTGAGTTCAAGCCCTACATCAAGCTCTCTACTGTCAGCACAGAACCCACTTTGGATCCTCTGTCTCCCTCTTTCTCTGCCCCTCCCCTGTGCTCTCTTTCTCTCTCTCAAAAATAAATATTTTAAAAATAATAATAATAAAATAAAATATATTAGTGTGTGCATAAATAATGCTTGAGGACTTGTTAGATTCACAGTAATGAAAATAACAGGTAGAAAGTAAGCTTACCTTTGAAACTCATTTACGTTTTTTCAATTTCATATTGTATATGATGACCTTTCTAAGTGTCAACAGCTTTTTTTTTTACTAATCCTTTCTTTCTAGGTTTTATCCTTTATTTTTCAAAATATAATAAAAAAGATAACATATGTACATATATGCACTCTTTCTACTTTATCATTTAAAAAAATTTTTTTTTTAGTAATCTCTATGCCCAATGTGAGGCCCAAACTCACCACCCTGAGATCAAGAGTCCTGTGCTCTACTGACTGAGCCAGCCAGGCACCCGTACTTTATTTATTATTATTATTATTATTATTATCATTATTATCATTATTATCATTATTATTATCATTTTTATTAACATTTCCTTTTTCCACAAATGAATTTAGAGGGCAGAAAATAATGTCTATTAAAATAACTGAAACACAATCAAGATAGGGTTATATAGCCATATATAAGATTTAGCCGTATAAAATACTTCGTTCTAGGGGTGCCTGGCTGGTTCAATTTGTAGAGTCACTTCAAGTGACTCTTGATCTTGGGGTTGTAAGTTTGAGCCCCACAATGGATGTAGAAAAATAAAATACTTAAATTTTTTAAAGTTTATTTGTTTATTTTGAGAGAGAGAGAGTGCAAGTGGGGAAGGGACAGAGAGAGAGAGGGAAGGAGGGAGAATCCCAAGCAGGTTCCACACCACCAGTGCAGAGCCAAATTCAGGGCTCAAACTCACGAACTGCAAGATTGTGACCTGACCCTAAGTGGGATGCTCAACCGACTGAGCCGCCCAGGTGCCCCCCCCCAAATAAAATAAATTAAAAAGCGTTCATTCTAGAGGAACCTCTATTATCTGAAAAAACTATTTTTCTTAATGTTTATTTATTTTTGAGAGAGAGAGAGAGACAGAGTCAAAATGGGGAGGGACAGAGAGAGAGGGAGACACAGAATGTGAAGCAGGTTCCAGGCTCTGAGCTGTCAGCACAGAGCCCGATGTGGGGCTCAAACTCACAAACCGTGAGATCATGACCTGAGCCTAAGTAAGACACTTTATGGGGTGTGGGTGACTCAGTTGGTTAAGCATCCAACTCTTGGTTTTGGCTCAGGTCATGATCTCAGGGTTCATGGACTCGAGCTCTGCATCAGGTTCTGTGCTGCCAGTGTAGAGCCTGCTTGGGATTCTCATTCTCTTCCTCTCTCTCTTTACCTCCCCTGTTTATGCTTTCTCTCTCTTTCTCTCTCTCAAAATAAATAAATAAACTTAAAAAAAAAAGAAAAGAAAAAAACCTATTTTATTTACGTGGTCTACCAGACAATGTTAAGTGACATACAACAGTTTCATGAATTAAGATCTATTTTGTGGCTCCATATTTTAACAATACTTACTATGTGATTCCTAAGGAAATCACTTTGAATGCACTATAGACCCCTTTTTTAAAAATAGTTTAGTTGGCGTCCCTGGGTGGCTCAGTCATTTAAGCATCTGACTCTTGATTTCAGTTCAGGTCATGCTCTCATGGTTTGTGAGATTGAGCCCTACATACGATGCTCTATTTCCCTCTCTCTCTGCCTCTCCTCTCTCTGTCAACATAAATAAACATTTTATTTTTATTTATTTTTTTAATGTTTATTTATTTATTTTTGAGAGAGAGTGCAGGTGTGTGCACACAACTGGGAAAGGGGCAGAGACAGACGGAAACATTAGAATCTGAAGCAGGCTTCAGGCTCTGAGCTGTGAGCACAGAGCCCAACACAGGGCTTGAACCCATGAACCAAACCATGAGATCATGAGCGCAAGTCAGACACTCAGCTGACTGAGACACTCCTGACTAAATATTTTAAAAGCTTTTAAATGGAAACAAAATGGTACTGAGTTACTTCATTTACCCTAAATAAAGATATGAACCATAAGTCACTAGACATAGATCATAGATCGTGATAAACGTGGGGAACTCAACATAAGCCTACAGAAGAGTAAAGTCTTAAACATTTCAATTGCCAAAAGATTGACTAAGGCTCTGTTTAATTGTTAGTGCTATAAAAAGTGGGTAATATTTACCTGGACCATAATAGTACTGCATAAAAGTCACTTATCTTCCTGCCAGGTGCCACATTTCTCACAGCTATTAAAAAGAATGAGAAGAAATCTTTACTTCTTTTCCAAACCTGTCATCCCATCATCTCATATAATTTGGGGGTTCACGGGTTGCTAAGGAAGCTGATAAAAAAAAAGTGACAACCTTAGCCCCAGGTTCTAAATGCCTTTGTCAGTGAAGAGTCCAACAACAATGGACCAGTAAGCAATGGTTCGGCAGAAACTACCCAGTTCGATATTTATGCCTTCTGTAAACTCCCTAACATCTGGTTCCTCAGTCTATTTGAATGATGACTAATTTAGGGTGGTGGTTCTTAGTAAATCCAAATTATAAACAAACTTGAAGGGCCTTTCTGGTATATGTTCATGTACAGTGCTCACCAGAAATCCAATTTTACAAGAATATCAGTTCCTAACAGATGTGTTATAATGCCTTGGAAGAGTATATTCAGGAAGTTTACAGTGACTGTAATTCATTAACTGAACTTTTAACATCATCGTGCAATACGGGTTCAGATGACATTGTTGAATGCCTTTTGGATTTTGGCAAAGATGCCTTGGGAATCATTAGTGATCTGTCAATCATTTACAAACCCGTTCTGAAATCAGTTAGCAAATAATGTTTTATCATCATAAACATGTATTTTTGTAAATGTGAGTCATTATAAGTATGCCATGTGGTGGTATCTAATGAGTTCAGTAGGATGCCACAGAATGCCATAATGGAAAATGCCCACATATGCCAAAAGGAAATGGGTTAGACTGTGCCTTGATTGAGAAAAAGAATTACTCAAAACTGAGGTTGTCATTTGTTTTGTGGTTTTCCCCACCATAGTTGGAATGTAAATTGCTTATTAACTGTCACAGGGGCTGAGTTCTGAGCACCTGTTATTTGCATCACATGTGAATGTTACTTCACTCCCTCTTTCACAAAAATATGTTCATTTCTCACAAAGTACTGAGTATTTATTTCTATTAAATTAACCAGGTAGATAAGCTTCAAAAGACCAAAGTAACTCATTAATGTAATGTTTCCTCTGCATGCCAGTAAGTTCTACAGAAAAGTAAGAGAGCAGCAAATAGTAAATAGTATTTTCTTTAAAGGTTCTTGTAGGAGTTGTTAGGAACTTAGTGATGCTATCATCCTTCAACTTTTTGGGTACATTTGGTAATATAATTCTGTCTAATCAGAGGCATATAACAAAGAATGAAATTCAGTCTTTTTTGTTGTTGCATGTTTTATTAGCCACATATAAAAAGGAAGAGAATCAAAGCAAATCACTACATAATGTTTTTAAATTAAATGAGTCATATGAGATCTTCTATAGAATGTCAAATAGTATCTGTGACTAAGAGCTGGTGTCAAAGACAAAACACGAAAGAAGAAACTTGCAGATGTCTTTTAAACTTCCATAATGAGGTGCACCTGGGTGGCTCAGTCAGTTAAGCATCTGACTTCGGCTCAGGTCATGATCTCACGGTTCGTGATTTCAAGCCCCTCATCAGGTTCTCTGGGGTCAGCATGGAGTCTGCTTTGGATCCTCTGTCCCCTCCACTCCTTCTCTTGCACACTGTCAAAAATAAACGTTAAAAATAAATAAATTAAATAAATAAATAAATAATAAAATTCCATAAATGAAAGGTGTCTCTCACCTAAGACCCAAGTCACATGGTCTATATTGGTTTTTAATGCCATTTAAATACGTATTGAGCACTTTGTCTCTCTTAGAAACTGAGCATTTCTGTATTATATCATTTTATTTCTCACAACACCACCACTGGATTCCATCACTTTTGTCATTTTTACTTATGAAGAATTCATAAGGCTTAATTAAAGAAGTCAAGCATTACTTGGCCCCTGAGTAAGGGGCAAAGCAAGGACAAAAGTTGTGAACTTTGTGATTCCAAATCTTAGCTACTGTTTTCATTTGTACCACGATTTCATGATGTGTTGTCATGCTCAGATAAGTTGTATTCACCAAGCACAACTGCATGGTTTCTCAGGGAAACACACTTATGTCTATAGCCAGAATGTTGAGGAGTTGATGGACAATGTTTTATGAACTGAATAATATGTAAAACCCTAACAAATGTGTCTCCAACATTTTGTCATATATAAAAGAAGACCCATGTATTTCAAAGTAGTCATAGGTATAAAATATGCCTAAAAATATATGCCCTTTCTGACTTTTCAACTTATCACTAGTTTCACTAAAAATTGTATTTTCAGGGGTGCCAGGGTGGCTCAGCTGATTAAGCATACAGCTCTTGATTTTGGCTCATGAGGTCATGATCTCACTGGTTCATGAGTTGAGCCCCCGAGTTCCCCTCTGCGCTGAGGGTCTGGAGCTTGCTTATGATTCTCACTTTCTCCCTTGCTCTCTGCCCATCCCCCGCTCATGCTTTCCCTCTCTTTCTCAAAATAAATAAATAAACTTAAAAAAATCATATTTTGAAATCCACATATATTTGAAAGAAAAAAATGAATCTAAACAAATGATACCTAATATGGTGTTAATGCAGAGTAGATTGGGTTGGTTATGTGTACAAAAGAACTTAAAACTCAGACAGACATAATGTTTACCAAATGCTCTCTCCGCTGGCAGCCAGAATTACCAGTCCCCTCACTTTGTGTGAATCAGCAAAGTTTGAAACTACCTACATTCCATGAGCAGGTCTCCTCAACAAAATCTCACCTTGATGAGGCTATGTGAATATTTAACTGGGGACATTTCCAACACCCATGAGGACCACAGTCATGGCCATGGCCAGTTCTCACCCTGACTTCCAGGAGTCACCCAGACCTCAAATCACCCAATCCAATACAGATGTGAGTCTGCACTGGGTGGGGTTGGGAGTCAGCAGAACATTTAAAAGGCAGGGGACAGGGACAGAGGGTAAAACCTTTCTTTGTTCTTCTTTCCCTTCTATCTGGTCTCTCCCCATAAAGCATGTTTATCATTCTCAGACTATATTCCAACACTTCAACTGAAATAAAGTAAGGTGAGAGGGAGAAATAAAAACATAACAGTAATCAGAATAAACAACAAATGGGGGCACCTGGCTGGCTCAGTTGGTAGAGAGTGCGACTCTTGATCTCAGGGTCATGAGTTCAAGCCCCATGTTGAGCGTGGAGCCTACTTAAAAATAATAATGATAAAAATAAATAAATAAACAACAAAGAAAAAAAGATCATAAATTCCATAATGTGAATCTTCAGACAATGACTGCTAAATCTGTTCTATGATATGTGAAATTATGTTTCAAGAAACACCCACATATTAAGTTATAAATTACCTGCATACATACATACCTCATTTACTTAGTTTAAAAGAAATGTCAATGTTAATATTGTTTATTTTTTTTTATGGTTCTTTTATTTTATTTATTTATTTTATATATATATATATATATATATATATATATGAAATTTATTGACAAATTGGTTTCCATACAACACCCAGTGCTCATCCCAAAAGGTGCCCTCTTCAATACCCATCACCCACCCCCCTCCCTCCCACCCCCCATCAACCCTCAGTTTGTTCTCAGTTTTTAACAGTCTCTTATGCTTTGGCTCTCTCCCACTCTAACCTCTTTTTTTTTTTTTTCCTTCCCCTTCCCCATGGGTTCCCGTTAAGTATCTCAGGATCCACATAAGAATGTTAATATTGTTTAAAACCACATGAATGCTTGAAAATATATTTACATGGGCTTTAGTCACTTATAGAGGCAGATTTTCTATGAGAAACCTAAAATAATAAAGTAAAATTTAAAATTTAACAGTGAAACTAGCTAGAGGCATAAATTTATATTCTAATTAACTCAGTATCCTTATCCAACTGAGATTTCAGGAAAGGTCCCGTCCCTCTTTATTAACTGCACAATGAGTATATTGTGTTGAGCCCTTTCTAATCTAGGCACAACTCTGAGTGTTAGCTAGAGATAATAGGTGTCCATATGATCTTGCAAATAGCTTTTCCCTTTATGAAACTTTTCTTCCACAGGAATTAAAATTTGGACTTTAGCCTCATTAACACTCTGATTTAAACAACTAATCCAATTAGATTATAATGTGATCATTAAGGGAACATATAGTCCCTTTTATATATATGTATGTAGACACCTTTCTATTCATTTAACTTTTCTTCTTAGGTCCTGGGCCAGAGGTACAATTATTTGGGCACTGCCCCTCACAAACACCAAGTCTTTTCTATTTAAAGAGCTTCAAAGGCTCAGGGAAATATCCTTGAGTTTTCTAACTTCAATGCCATAAACACAAACCATTTCTCCAGAAACCAGTCTTCTAATCACGGACAATGTATCCCCAAGATACAGAGAGGTACATTTTAAATAATCTTGACATTTGTTTCAAAGAGATGAAAAGCCATAAGAATAGCTAAAATTGGGGCTGCCTGGGTGGCTTAGTTGGTTAGATGTCTGACTTCAGCACAGGTCACGATCTCGTGGTTCACGAGTTTGAGCCCCACGTCGGGCTCTGCTCTGACAGCTCAGAGCCTGGAGCCCGCTTCAGATTCTGTGTCTCCCTGTCTCTCTGCCTCTCCCCCACTCACATTCTGTCTCTCTCTCCCTCTCAAAAATAAACATTAAAAAAAATTAAAAAGAATAGCTAAAATCATAGGATACATAGGATCATAGGCTAGCACATAAAATTCTGTAATAAGCTCCTCCTTGTTCTGAAAATCCCTCACAACACACTGGGGACATGCAGCCCCAGGTTAGGATATGGAAGCCTATGAGACCAGGAAAATTTCTATTCACAGATGAAATCTCAACTTGCCTCCTTTTCAACATGGGGGTGGGGGGGTGGGAAATGGCTCATAGTATTTGACAAAAGAAGAAATAATCTATTTTAATTCAATTTGGATTTCTTCTATGCCCCCAATTTCACAGAAATACAAATATGAAAGTATGTTTTTAAAATAGATGAAATTAACAGATCATTTTGTTTTATAAAAAATTCCATATGTTGTATTCTGAGCGGAACAACTACCGTGTTGAATATATGATGTGGGTTGTAAAAAGTAATTAACACGATACTCTAAGAACACAGCTACTTCACAAAGTAACTTAAATTTCCCCCTGAATGTACTGCCCATAGTTCTTTAAGTTCTTCAATGTCATTAAGTGCTTAAGTCAAACCATGAAGGCTGATTCTAGGAAAAACACTGATGTGACTGTTCAAGTGGGGAGCTGATCTAGCTGCTTTTTAAAATGGAACGTTATTTCTACATTTTAAGAATGACCTATAGATAAACTGTGGTTATTTAGACATGGGTATTTTGGAGGAAATTCTCAAATATGAAGTGAACCTGTTACTGCACAGAAAAAACTGATGGTACTTCTTTCCATTGGTAAAATTCAGGCTTCCAAGTGAAAATTTGGATTTAAGAAAATGTGTATATTCCACAGTGAGTTTGACAGCTTCCCAGTATTTAAAGACATCTGATGAGATCAGTAGTAATATTAATAAATAGAATTTTTTTAATGTTTGTTTCGAGAAAGAGAGAGAGTGCACAAGTAGTGTCAGTGCAGAGCCCAAGGCAGGGCTGGATCTCACAAATTGTGAGATCACGACCTGAGCCGGGATCAAGAGTCGGACCAGGCATACCAATAAATAGAATTTTTGATATTCTGTAACAAAACATGTCAACATTTAGAAAATTTGCCAAATTTGATGAACTTCTATCTTCCAAATTACCAACGTAAGATGTAACAAAACCATGCATAGGTGAAAGGTGTATTTTAAGTGTAAAATAAGCCAATGAATTTTAGTATAATAGGGTGCAAAAAGTTCACAGATATGGTTTCAGATTCCACATTACAACTAGTCTTTAAGAAGATATTACTTGTGGAGTTTTGATGCAGTGTCAAAGAAAAAAATCCAAAATTATTTGAAGAAGTTATTATAATATTCCTCCTTTTTCTATCTTCATATATTGAAGACCATATTTTCTTATATATACTTTAACAAAAACAATATATTGCTACAGATTGAATGTAGAAGCAGATATGAGACTCCAGCTTTCTATTAAGGTGGATATTAAAAAGACTTCTGGAAATGCTGCTTTTTTATGAATTATTTTGTTTTGAAAAAGAGTTATTTTAATTTAAAATACACTGTACATATTAATGTTTTTTAATAAAAATAAATTAGTATATTTCTAAATAATTAATAACTTATTTTCTCAATTTTAATCTTGAATATAACAAATACTCATAGGTATAATTCACAGAAGCAAAAACTTTTGGGGGTCCTAATAATTTTTACGAGAACAGCTGCTTTGGGCCACCTGGCTGGCTCAGTCAGAGGAGCATGTGACTCTTCTTCTTGGGGCCCTATGTTGGGTGTAGAGATGACTCAAATAAATAATCTTAAGAAAAAAGAGAGAATAGCAGAGGCATATGTCCTTTAACACATGCATAGGTACATTTCTAGTATTGTGGCATGTTATTGTTTGATTATTCATTTTTTTAATAAAGTTGGGTTTTTTGTTGTTTTTGTTGTTGTTGTTTTTTAAGTAAGCTCTACACACCCAAGGAGATCCAGGATCACATGCTCTACTGACTGAGTCAGCCAGATGCCCCTATTGTTTGATTATTTTAAAAAATAACAGGGGAAGTTGGATGGCTCACTCAGTTAAGCAACCAACTCTTGATTTTGGCTCAGGTCACGATCTCATGGGTTCATGAGATCATGCCCCACTCGTGCTCTATGATGACAGCACAGAGCCTGCTTGGGATTCTCTCTCTCTCTCTCTCTCTCTCTCTCTCTCTCTCTCTTTCTCTGCTCCTCCCTCACTCATTCTCTCTCTCTCTCTTAAAATAAAGTTTAAAAAATGAAAGAAAGAACAGTAAAGAACTAACATGGATAATTATAATCACCCAATCCTTTTTAGTTTGAAATACTTGCTCATTAAAATACTTCATTTCCTAGCTTCCCTTGCAGCTAAGGGTAAGTATGTATCTAATTTCTGCATAATGAAATGTAAGTAACATGTTTATGTGGTACTTACAGGTAATGTCCTTAAAAACAAGTATGCATTCAGGGCACCTGGGTGACTCAGTGGGTTGAACATCCAACTTTGGCTCAGGTCAGGATCTCGCAGTTAGTGAGCCTAAGCCCCACATCGGGCTCGGTGCTGACAGCTCAGAGACTGGAGCTTGTTTCACATTCTGTGTCTCCCTCTCCCTCCCCCTTCCCCGCTCAGGCTCTGTCTCTCTCTCTCAAAAATGAATAAACGTTAAAAAAAAAAAAACCAAGTATGGCGTTCTCTCTCTTTCCTCCATACTGCTTCCTGGAATGAGAACTGGAATTCTAGCAGCCATTTTAGAACATGAAGATAAGAGATCAAGGATAGTAAAAACAGAAGGAACCAGGTCCCCGACAACTTTGTAGAGCTATTGTACCATCCCTGGATTGTCTACATCTGAACTTCTAAGAGGAAAATAAAGGTTTTATTTAAACCACTGTTATTATGACTTTTCTATTACATGCAGTGAAATCTAACCCAAGAAAATATAATTTTGAACAGTGGTGCCCAGGTGGCTCAGTTGACTAAGCGTCTGACTTCGGCTCAGGTCATGATCTCACAGTTCATGATTTCAAGCCCCACATCGGGCTCTGTGCTGACAGCTCAGAGCCTGGAGCCTGCTTCGGATTCTGTGTCTCCCTCTCTCTCTGCCCCTCCCCTGCTCACTCTGTCTCTCTCTCTCTCTCTCTCAAAAATAAACATTAAAATTTTTTTTAAAAATGCTGTACATAAACATTTTGAGTTTTCTAAATAGAATCTCAGGCAAAAAAAAAAAAAAGTTTGCTTCATTAGAGAAATCAAAACAAATAAGAAAACAATGAACTGCTCCACAACATGGGAAAAGATATGCATTGTTATACAATCCATAGTTTATTACTTTGAAGAACAATAGGGATATTTAACAAGAGCCTAAAACTACCCTTGGTCATTTGCATAATAATTCTTTCAAGGCAAAGAGTGATCCAGATTTTTCCTGTGGATTCAAGCAAAGAATAATTACTTAAAATTATGGAAAATATATTACACATTCACCATTTTGCCAGCACCAACCTCAAAGTATAAATTTTACTTTATTGGGGGTAAATAGATAGGCTGCCCTTTTAATCAACTGACCAGTGTCCAAACAAGCTAAGATTAACAACTCGGCTAATGAATAGGCATGATTAAAAAGTTGGTTGACGATGCATGAATGAATAAATAGCCATAAGCTTGGAAATACTACCTGTAGTATTTTAAAGTGTCAATCATATCTGTAGTCATCATTTAAAGAATTAATGTGTGCCAATGTTATCATCTAAAATATATTTACAGAGGTCAGAAGAGCTACGTCTGTCCTCCTCTATGCAAAGAGGTGATGACATCAAGGGGGTATGTCACAAGCCTAAGTTCAGTTAGTAGATTTAAGTTGGTTTGGAGTTTTATCCACTAAGTATGATCTTCTGACCCCTCAGTTTTACAACTTTCCACTCTCTGTGCTGCATAGCACCTCTCCACTTCTGAGTTAATCATTTCTTTGCCATTATCTGCCAGGAGTTCTTATCTCTTTTGCTGTCACTTTATAACAGGGTCCTCTTATCAACCTGCATAGAGTCATGTGATCCATCCAAGCCTATCAAAAGTTTCCATTCTTCTGATTAGAAACCATCATGTAACTGGATACATGGTTTACAGCAGGCAACTAATGCTGGAAAAAGTACAGAGTCCAGGGAAAGACTTGCTTGTAACTTTCTGAATTCTTGGATTTTTTTTTTTTTTTTTTTTTTGCTATTTTTTTTTAACTTTCACTAAGGGTTACTGTAGTCTGATGTGTCCTCCTCAAGGCTACAAAAGCTATACTTTTTCTTATGCTCAATGATTTCTGCTTTAAACCAAAGGACCACCTGTAATTTTACTAAGAATGTCTTCTAATTTGGATACTGGAAATTTACAGGATTCTCTAAAGCACGGACTTACACCTGTTGGTAAGTAGGAGTTGCTTTATATCATCCATTTATTATTTTGCTACTATATTAATTCATGTAATTTAATCTTATTGATGTATTTAGTATTATAAGTCATTGCTCCTCCTATTGTCTATTAAAAGCACATTAGCCCATGTATCACACATTTATCTTTCGTGAAATTCAAAAAAAAACAAATGGATATTTCAGTATTTTTTATTATACCCACTGGTTTTGGATGCCCATCCATTATTCTGAAACAGTCAGAAACAAAAATGTATAATATATGTATTTCGTCACTAATATTTTCTGATAATTTCTAATCAGAGATAATAAGCTAAAATTTTAACAACTTGAAACAAGTTAACCATATGGAATCATCACTGATCAAACTTTAAAAAAAGCTTTCAAATACTGTAAAGTTTCAAGCCACACCACAGTATGGTGTCTCATTCATTGCAGATACTATAGAGAATCTTTTGTTTCTCTGACGAATAAAAGCCATGTAAATAGATACATATTTTAATATATTTAATAAATATATGTATATATACACACATACACCATCATTAGTTAAAGATTCGAATTTAAGGGTTACTGTCTGTTTTCCAAAATAATGAGCATGGCTTGTTTTTATAAACAGAAGTAAATAAAGCTAATTTTCATTTTTAAAAAGAACAAAAAATACTGTTGTTACAGCAAGAATACATTCACTTAATCCTAAAAGTAAAGGACTAAAGGGAAGTGATTTCCAGTGGTGTGTAATTATTAGTCTGTTGACAATCATGTCTTTCTTCCTTTCCCTTAGTTTTTGAAGGACCCGTTCCTTTTCTTGTAGCACTTTCTTAGGCTTTCGCACCGGAATTTCCCTGCGAATTCGCAGAGGCCTGTCATGAGCTCTGAGTTCCAGCTCCGCTGTAGGAGGCAAATCAAGGCTTGCTTGGGCTTTTCCTCTTTCTCCCTTGATAACCAGCTGACTCCCCTGACTGCAGTGATTGCTTTTTTTATGGGCCAACTACACCCTATAGTATTATCAGTTGAGGAAATGGTTACACACACACAAAAAAAGTTCTCTACTTGCGAAAAAGAAAACACGAGGGAGACAAGCAGAGTGCAACAGGGAATCAATTGCCCTGCAGATAAAAAGAAAATACGAGCGCAAAGAAGGAGGTGAAAGAGAAGCACAAACGGTTTCAAATCTTTTTCGCCCGGCAAAGCCGCCGCGACGCGCTAATGAGCCCTCGCAGGCAGCGGCGGGCTGGGCGTTCCGGGGGCTCTGGGCCGGGGGCTCGCGGCGAGAGCGCGCTCCAGCGGGGACGAGGGCGGCGCGCGTGCTGGGCGGGCCCGCGCTCCGGCCGCAGCTCGGGGCGCGCGCAGCCGGGACTGGTAGGCAGCGAGTTGAGAGGGCGTGGGGTCCCGAGGACACGTTCTGTTCTCCCCCTCCCCGTCCCCCCTCCACGGCGTCCTTCACACCCCTGGGGTGAATTAAAGAGGGTAACGTGGTAGAAGGAGACGCCTTGCGTGTCTCTCTGCTACCGCGGAACTGTGTTTTTACCCACCGCAGCGGGACTCACACCGCACCGGCTATGCTATGGAGCAGAGGCAGGTCCATCCTGCGCGTAGAGAACACCCGCAAGTCGGGATCAGCCAGGTTCCAGAGAGCCAGAACCTGCGGAATGTCTGGTCCGGGAGGGACTGCTAAAGACAGCCTCAAAAAAAAAAAAAAAAAAAAAAAAAGTACAGATAAAGTCGCTCAGCGAGTCTATCCCAACACCCTAACCCTCTCCAAGGCACTTCCGGGCGCCAGATCCCGGGATGACAAAATTCCAGTCAATTTTCCGGTAAAAGAAACCTCTTTCCGGATCTCGTTGGAAGCCACCGCCCCATCCCGGCCCACCCACTGTCCCTCCTCAATTCCCTGGTATTCCCAGGTGGCTGTCAGATGTCCCTGTGTGCAACATCCTAGACACTCAGAGGCGGCTCCTGGTACTGAGAATCCCATGTGTTCATGGGGTAGCCTCCAAGGAATACTGAGGGTCATTCCTGGGGTTCTTGGCTAGACAGGTCACCCAAAGGGCTGACAGGAAAGGGGGACAGCGTGAGCCATCAGACTAAACAGTTAGGGCTGACCGCAACCACGAAGGTGAGTGCCTCTTGGGTTGGATTCTGTCTGCCCAGGGCAGGCCCATTGAGAAGAACCCACAGGTGGAGCTCTAGAGAGTGTCAGGTCCTGGAGTAGCTTTGAGGTGGCAAATTGCAAGTTAGGGTAGGGATGAGAAGTGGTTCACAAAACTGAGGCCAAAGCATGTAGAGATCAGTCAAGATTTCCAACTTTACATTGATTCGGTTGTGTTGGACTAGAAAATGTGCCTCTGTTCATTAAAAAAGCTGTCTCTGGGGGTCCTAGCTGGGCATGACATTTTCCTTCTATGCACGCTGATGGCTACATGAAAATTGTGCATAGATGTCAGTACTTGTATAGAAAAGTAGATATAAGAGAACGTTGTTCCTTCTGCCTACCTGCGAGATAATCATTCAGTGTGGTGTAAGAGCAGCAGACTTGGGAATATAACCAGATTGTTCCTTTTAAGTTAACTAGCTCTGGGACACTCTCTGGATTCTTGGTTTCTGACTTAGGTACTTCTTCATTCTCCAAAATGGGGCAATTTTACTGATGATATGCAGTACTAATTTGAGAGAGAAAGATAGAGGAATGGAGAAAGAAAAAGTACTTGTCTATATCAACGAAAGAGCCAAATTTGCATGGTGGGAAACATGTCATATAACAAGTATTTATTGACTCTTCTGCAATGTGCTCAACATTATGCTTTGGTTTGTATTAAATTTATGTAATGCTTCAAATTAAGTGCATTTATGGAATATATTATACACATTTATTATTGTATATTATCTACAGGAAACTATGTCTTCATAGTGAGGGGTACATAACACACAATGCAAACAATATTAAGAAATGATATAAAGTTTGTTATCTAGTCCCCTTAGCACTCTTGGAGTCTGATTTTTTTCCAGCAATAACCTCCAGTTATCTTTGTGCCCATAAGGGTCTCTCCAAGTAGGGGTCATGGAGTGGAAAATGAGATAGCCCATTATGCCACCCTAAAGTCTAGCCAGCTCTATTTGCAGTGCAGTTTAGAATGTCAGTCACTCAAACCCATGTTCTGATTCTTGCTGGGCTTAGCCAGTTCCCTCAAGGGAGCTAAACCCTGGTGCCTCTTCTCCTTCCCTGCCTCAGCCCAACTCCAAACAGTGCTTTCCCAAACTCTTTTTACTGGCCTTGGTCGACAAGTTGTGACTGGAGCTAAAGTCACCTCTTTTAATAAACCAAGAGAGATTTATGGAGAAAGGGAGAACAGAGGCTTGGTAGTGCTTTTTTCCTTTACTTAATGCCTCCACCCAGACACAATGTCTAAGGTTATCTTGGCTTCAGCCTTGAACTTGAGATGAGCTAGCTGAAGGGCTCTGGGACAGACTCCCACCTGGAGGCCCAGCTTCCCCCAAGTACTTACAGGGAAGTTTGACACAGGGAGACAGTCAGACATCTTCCGGTCCCCGAGACCAGAACCTACCTCAGGATAAAGCTATTTCTTTGGGTTATACTTCCTCACTCTTCACCTTATTGGAACAAAAATTCTCTGAGAAATCCAGTTGGCTTTAAGGAACTTTGGGATTTTGGGGGCTTTGAGGTCTGGGGATGTCCTAGGGAAAAATTGAAACATGACCAGAGTGGCTTTGAGAGATTAAGCCTGGGAGAACCATGTGGACTGAACTTGAGCAGACAAATTAGCAAAGGCTGCCTCTTTTTTTAGTCTTTTGGGAAACTCTGATATATGTTTTTTTGTGTAATAAGTAAGAAAAGACACAAGTTTAAACTCCAAATAATCTGAATACAGAGGAACATAAGCAGTTTGGTGAGTTTTTTCTGGGAGTGTAATTAAGTCCCTGAGGACTGTGTCAAGCAGTGCACGACAGTCAAGTTTAGCGAGTACCTCTTACTGAAAGGATCTTGTTTTTTATTTTATTTTATTTTATTTAAAAATTTTTTTAAGTTTATTTCTTTATTCTGAGAAAGACAGAGACAGCATGAGCAGGAGAGGGGTAGAGAGAAAGTGGGAAGGAGAGAGAGAATCCCAAGCAGGTTCTGAACTATCAGTGCAGAGCCCAACTTGGGGCTTGAGCTCACAAAACCAAGAATTGGGCGCCCCTGGAAGGCCCTTATTTTTAATGGTTCTAAAATGGTTAGTGATTCCCTTCCTAGTGATTTTCCTTACAGAAAGATGAGTGTGGGTGAGTTTAGAAGAAAAGAGATAAATACAAAGGAGAACTGGTATTTATTAACAGCAGGGTATGCTGCCCTGCTGGGACTGTCTCATCCAGGTGTAAAGTTTACTTTGTTAACCCTATTTTACTGATGACAACATTGAATCAGAAATGTCTTGTGAGTCACCCAAGACCACTCGGCTTTGTCAGGAGAGTGAACCATAAACAGAACCCATGGATGTGATTCTGAAATCCATGCTCTTTCCTCCAAGTAGTGACTATTTGCCTTTGTTGATATAATGGAATGATGGTTGAAAATGTTAATCTACTCAGACTTTCTTTCCAAAGGCATTCTGGGATTAAGACATTTGTAAATGGTTATTTATCTTCCTTTTCATTCCACAGTGGAAACCAGATTTAGATTCCAGCAGAATTCAGAAGGGTGGGATGGGAAGAGGTGTAGCAGGCAGGGTGGAAACAGCAGCCCAGTACCCTTGAGGGCAGAGCAAATCAGGGTGGGAAGGCACTTTGGATCTTGTATTCTGGGATTTCTTGGAAAGGATCTCTGGAGTTTGGATGGAGTTTTGCTTGCAGTTTGGGGTGTATGCTGGCAACTTGCAGGGCTACTGACAGGGTGTAAGGGAATTGAGAGACAATTCAGAGCATCTATTTGTTAGTTAGTGGGTATGAGGAGGGCAGAGAAATCACTTAACATGAAGGACTGAGTTTTCAGAGAAAGGGACCTTTTTTTTCCACCCTGAGAAACCAACATCTGTTTTCTTATAAAGGGAGGAAATAGAGAACAAGATAGTTTAAGCACAGACAGGCACACACACACCCTTTTGAAAAACCACTTTTGACAAACCCCAGGGTGTCCCTAGTGAGACGCTGGTCCCACAACCGGCGCTATCATGTTTCACAGTAAATGCTGATTCCTTCCCCATGATCTGGACATCCGCGGCCTCACCCCCACCAAGCTCCACCTGTTCCACCAGCGGTCTATACATGATTGAAAAGAAAATAGGTCGGAACCCGCCATCAGGTCCCCGATGCATCTTCCCAGTTTCTAGACAAGAAACCTTGGAGGGAAGGAGAAAGAATTTGCCCCAAACCTTTGCGCTTGGCTGGCCACCACCTCTTCATCGCCAAAGTTGCCTTTAGGTTGGAGGAGCCGACATCCTCCCAAACGAGAGAACGACGGAACCTCCTAGACCCGAGCTCTTCCCATCCTTGGGGACCGTGAGCCAGACGGTGGAGCTATCACCGCCAGTCCCGCCTTTCTAGCCCCTCGCTTTGTGTTCTGTCCCAGAGGGGCCCAAGTTGGTAGACAGAGCTCTGCGCGGCCCGGTACGCTTTGATCTTAGAACGGAAACCTCTAGGTGGGGGCTTCCCTAAGGCAAGAACCTCGAGACTGCCCATCCCCGCGGCGCTGCGAGAGCAGAGGAATTCGCGAGCTCCGCGGAGTGCAATCCCTTCCTTCATGACACTTCCAGTCTGGTTGTATTCACCTGAATGGTAGCCCTGAATAATCTCGTGCTAAGGATTTAGTTCCTGGTCCGGGTTGAGGGGGGGGGGGGGAGGGGACATGGGGAGTGGAATTGCGACGCAAGTTCTCAGCTTGTTTCACTAAGCGCTCGGTGGCCTGCTGGCGCCAGGATCGCCCTCGAGAACGTCACTCCGAGTTCTGGTTTGTCCCGAGGAGGGACGGCGTGGTTCCGAGAGGGGACTCCCACTGTTTTGAGTTGGAGCTGACTCACATCTGCATTTCAATTACAGAGGAAGAGATAGATTAGATTGGACCACCTACCCAAGATTATTTCCCTAGCCAGCTTCTTTCTCAAGACCGGATCTCCCCGCCCACTTGGAGAAGGGCAAGGGCTATACCCAAGGCGGGATGCGCCCGGACCCCTGGGTTGGGGCAACAGTCGCCAAAGAAAATGAAGCCAAAACGTTCTAGATTAGCCTTTTTCCAGAGAGATGCGGATACCGATAATCCAGGCCAAACTCTCCAAAAACCTCACCTTTACTTCAGGACAAGGGTGGGATGTTGTTTGGAGGAGGGGCTGGAGGAACCTGGATTACCTGGATAATTGCTTCACCTTATATTTTCCTCCTCAGTAAAGATGGGGCCATGGTATGTTAAGATACTCCCATAGTGATTGTGAGTCAATCCCCATTTGCGGGTTACCCCAAACACGCAAGTCTTTCCAGGGGCAGAAGGTCTCAACTGATAGCAGTTTTTCCTCCTGCTCCGGGGCTGTGGTAGATGATGTCTTAAGTAGTTACTTACACTCGTAGCAGAAAGGGATCTTTTTTTTTTTTTTTTTTTTAATGAGGCAGGACTTCTCACCTATTTAAGTTAGTTTTTTCAAAGTTCCGGCCAATACGGTGCTCCCCGGTAATTTGTGTGTCTATACCGAAATTTAACCCTTCTTATCTTAAAACAAAGCGCTCCGGACGCCGGCGGGGGGGACTGGAGACTAGAGGCGGGGGCGAATAGCCCAGCCTCCAGAGCTCTGGAGCGGAACTCTGGAATTCTTTGCGAAACTTAATTTTCGGAGAAAGGCAAAAGTGGCTTCTGATGGGCTTGTTGAGTGGGAGGGGCGGAAAAGTTAGGCAGGGCCCGAGTTTTCAGTAGGCTGATAGACTTGCTTCTCTTTCCCCTCGGGCTATCCCGGCCACTTGGTGGAGACTTCCCGAAAAATATCTAGGCTGCTTCTGAGGCTGAAAAGCAGACACGTGCTAAAAAAAAAAAAAAAAAAAAAAAAAAAAAAGTAATGATTCTGGTTCCTTAAAAACACCAAGAAGTAGAAATGGAGGAGACATCAGAAATTGTTTCCAAGAATGCAGATTTGAAAGTTCCGTGCGAGACTCGGTAGGTCATGCGAGGTTTCTCCCACCTAGGCGCGCGGGAGGGGTGGGTCTTCCACTTGGAAGAGCCCAGGAAAGTTGAACCAGTTCTAAAAAATCATGACATTTTCACTCCCTTTGCGGCCTGCAAGCGTTAAGCGCGCAGGGCTGGCATACAATTCTCAGGTCAGGTCAAGGGCAGGCTGTTCCCGGCGCGCTCTCTGAAATGCAGCGCGGAACAGCGCACAAGTGGAGGCGGGGGAGGAGAGCGAGGCAGTTACATCCTCGCGGGTGGGGAGTGCGAGACCTCCTCAGCTGCAGCCCGCCGGGTGAATGGGGCGCACGGCCCCGTAACGCTGAGCCTGGATAAAATATGCCAGGACTGCGCTCCTCGGGCTCATCAAGGCTGCGCGGGAGCCTCCCCGAGCCATCATCCTTTGTAATTGCAACCGTCAATCAACGCTTTAAGACAAAGTCAGAACCGGGAAGGACGAGCCCTGGAGACCAGTCTCGTCGGAAAGAAGGTGGAGGCGTGGGGGAAGTGAGGGGAAAGGGGAGAGAAGTTTGTCAGAAGTTGGCAAAGGAATGGAGGGGAGAAATTGTGAATCCGCACCGTAGCTAAAGCCGGAACTGTCTCCCCCGGTCTCCCGGCCTCTGGTTTGTGGTCTCCGCCACCACTTGTTTCCCGCCAGACGGGGTGGATTCTTGAGTGTGCATCCACTGAGAGGCAGGGGGGCAGTAGGTTAGATGTTCCTGGCGGAGGATGGGATGCGTCTGCCCGCCTGCGGGCGTTTTAAGCATTCCAAGTCGATCGATGTGTCTGTCCGTCAGTCCAGACCACCACCAGCATCAACGTTTAGACCACACAGGCCCTGTTGCCCTACTCCCATCACAACTGCCCCCCCTTCCCGCGTCCACTTGGCTCTCCTTCCTCACTGCTGCCTCTGCAACCTAGAACCATCTTCAGGTAACCGATCCGAGGCACCGTGGGCGGCCCGGGCTCCTCCTCTTCCAGCTATCCTTCCGAGAGGGTGTTCTGGGAGACGCCCAGGCCGATCCCAGGTCACAGGGCAAGCGGGTCCGGGGCTCCAGTGTGGGCCCCTGCCCAGCGGAATTGAAGGGTCAAGGGACCAGATCGTTCGGAACCAGGGAACTCTGGGGGTTTGGAAAGGATGCACTTGCAGGGCGGAAATGAGCGTGATGTGGGAAGCCTGGTGCCGCCGCCCCACCCTCTGCGTCTGCCCCAGGGCTGGGGGCTCTGCCGCTCCCCTAAAGCCCTTATGAAGCGACCCGGGAAAAGGTGAGTGTGCCCTCGGGTCTCTGACATGAACCAATTCCAGTGGAAGATTTCCCCCTTGACCACCGCCGGCAGGGGTTTCTACGTCCCGGATGGGGATCTGGATATGGTTGACCCTAGGGAACTCTTCTCTTCCTGGAGCAGGAGGCCTGGGACGCCGAAGTCTTCTCTCTGCTTGAGACCTGCTGCTTAGGTGCCCCTTCCGTTCGGGGGGGAAAGCCGTGAGCCTGGACAAGAACTTCAAAGCAAGGCGAAGCACCTTGGATCTTTTCTTCTGTGATACAACTGCGGATTTTTTTTTAAGGGTGGTTTTTTGAAATCTTGTCTGCAGCCCCTATTTCCCCACCATTGCCCCCTCTGATTTTGGGAGGAGAGAAATGAATGCCAGCTGCTCCTTTGTCACCATCATTCCTGGTTTGGGGTGTGAGGCAAGGGCAGAGTGGCCTGGACTGAAAAGGCGCTAGGGTGGTCTAGGCAAGCCCCTTCTGGGGCTGAAGCTGGGTTATGAATGTGATCACAAAGTTTTCCTTGGCTAGGTCAAGGCTCTGCCTCAAGTGCAGGCAAGCACTTTTGCCATGCTACAAATATATGGTCCTGTCAGACCCCCTTTCTACTTCTTTCAAACTCTCCCAACCTCTTCCTCCAGCTCTACCAATCAGAGGACCTTCCCTCACCCTGGAAGCTCCCTCTGAGGACCAAGAGTCTGGAGTCCCCCCAAAGCTGCCAGCCTGGTATTTGCAAAGTGCTACATAAGTGCCCCCATGAGCTCTTTGACTGTAGTGAGAGGAGGCTGTTCCTAGATTAAGACTTTGGAATAAACTGATTTTCAAAGTTCATCCAAATCCACAAAGCACAGCAAGAACTGAGTTGAGCCCTGAGACAACTCCTTTCCTTTTCTGAACTGTGTGTATGTGTGTGTATATATTCTATATATAATATATATACTTAAGCCACAAAACTTATTTAATTTACAATGATATTTAAAAACAACTAGTAATATTGAAAATGAATTGACAGTGTTAGTTGATGCTACCCTGGAAATCTGATCATCTTAAGGGTCACTCCTTTTGGCAACTACATCCCACTGCCCTTTACAAACTAGTGGCTGGTCCCCCTCCCCCCAAGTTTAAACATTTTAATGAAATTTGGTGCTACAAAACTGAGATTTAAATAAGCTAGATTCTGAATATACATTGAAGAAGAACAAAATGACCAAAAAAAAAAAAAAAAAGAATTAGAGAGCCAACAGTACCTGAATTACCAGGCGTGGGTGGGTGACGAACAACCCGCTTCATATAAAAGTGTAGATTAATCATGGGGATGATTGGAGTGTTATTCAATTCATCAAATACTGGCCTGGGCAGTTTGAGTGTGTGATCTCTATGCCATTCAAATAGAATAAATTCAGATCTTTTGAGATTCAAATTCACCCCCTTGCGGGAGGACTCTGATAATTACCCAGTCTCACAGCAGACACTGCATATGAGGCATTTCATATGCAGTCACGAGGCTGGAAAAAAATGTTTTTTCATCTTGTTGGGATGAGATCTGAAAACTTTGAAGATGTGGCTGGGCTGGTGGCCGAAGAGCTTACATAACAGATGGTTCTTTAAAACTTTATTAAAGTGCTGGGCCTCTGGGCCTCATGTGGATTGTCCTACCAGAGACACCAGAATGAAAAAGGAAAGCCTAGTCCGATCGTTGCTTTCTGCTTGGAAACACAGTGCCCTAAAATTTAGGAAGTCTGCCGCCAATGTAATCTTAGTCTGGAGGGGGTGGGATGTTTATAAATGAGTGAAGGACCCGGTAAAGAGCGGGGGAAACAGGGATAGCTGTTCCTCCATTGCCGGCGAGTGGGCGAACTCTCGGCGAGATGGGTCTCCTCGGTGAGCCGGGACGCTCGGCCACGGCAGGACTCCTGGGGCCCATGGTGGGGCCTTTTCGGACTGAATACCGATGGGCAATGAAGCCGGGAGACCCTTGAGAGCAGGCCAGCTCTTCTGAGAAGAGCGGTCAACTGAATTCAACATCTCTTTTCTCCTTTAAGTTGTTTAAATGGGTGTTTAACTCCCCCTCCAGCCCCCGACCCAATATTCGCGCGGGGACACACACGCACACTCACACACTCCCGCGTCCCTTCTGGTTTCCCCTCAGCTCGCAGAAATAAATCGCCGCCCTAGCCTCCCGTCCTTCGCCGCTGCGCTCAGACAGAGGTCGCTTCCCACTAGCTGTAAGACCCGGCAGCATTCACATCCCCCGCCCCAGGTCAGGGTGGGGTGGGAGGGGGTTAAGGCGGGGTGGTGAGGTTGGGGCAGGCGAGGGGACTGGAGCTCGCGCCTCATCCTCATTGGCTGGCGGCTGGTGTCCGACCGAGTCCGGAACCCGCGTCCCCATTCACTGTCATCACCCCTCATCCCAGCCTTCCCCTTACCCCCGTCCTACTTACCTCCCCTCTCCTCCTCATCTTCCCCCTTTCCTTCCCAGCACCGTCACCCTCGGGGCTGGAAGGGCTGCTCTCGGACACGCGAGAGGAGTAAACGAGGCAGGAGAGGGGGGTTGTAACTTCACAACTCCACACTTGTGATAGTCAGCGAGAGGGAAGCAGAGACAGGGGAAGGGGCGGAGAGGAGGGGAGAGAGAAGTGAGGCGAGAGAGAGGGAGAGGGGGAGAGAGAGAGAGAGAGAGAGAGAGAGAGAGAGAGAGAGAGAGAGACCCCTGCCGATCTTGAGCCAGAGGGCGGGTGGAGGGAGGGGTAGAAGTCGCCCGAGCCGTCCGGGAGCAGCGGCAGCGGCACCGCCGCGGCGGCAGCAGCAGCTCGGCGGCCGCCTCCGCTGCCCGCCCGGAGCTCGGCCGCGCACGGATCCGCGCCCCGGGCAGCTGCGCCCTCGCCGCCGCCGCCGCCGCCGCCGCCCTAGCCGAGCCAAAGCCAGGCGCGCGGACGCAGTCTTCGCCGCGTCTCGTAGCCCGCCATCTCCTCCCAGCAGCTTGGGGTCTGCTCCGGAGTTGCGAGACTGGACGGGGCTCAGGGGTCCTGACCCGCGGCCCCGGAGGAGGCGGAGGCACGCTCCTGCGAGCGGGTGGGTGAGCCAGCACCCCAGCCGCCCCTCCCTCCTTTCTGCCGGAGTTGAATCTGTGCTGCCCGTGTCCAGGTGCTGGGCTTCCGGACGGACGCGGACCCCCTCTCCCCGCCCGCGGCCGCCTTGTCATGCTGCCCAAAGTGGAGACGGAAGCCCTGGGACTGGCTCGATCGCATGGGGAACAGGGGCAGATGCCGGAAAACATGCAAGGTAAGGAGGCGCTGCGCGGCGCTCGGGTTCCCGCGGCCACACCGCCCCCGGGCTCGCCCTGAGGGCTTCAGCCGCCCACCCCTCGCGGGCGCCAGAGCAGCCCTGCGGGGCGCTCGCCGCTGCCGGGCTGTGGGGCCGCGCGCGGGCGGCAGGGCCCCTCCCGAGGGGCAGGCATAAAAGTTTATGGCTCTTGAACAATGCGGGGCGGAGGTTTTCCAAGCAATGCCTAATTGGCCGCTTCTAATTAAGAAAAGAGAGGTTTCAAGCTCTATGGCAACCCGAGGGGGGCAGCTTCAGGCTAAAGATACTTCAGAATAATAAGATCATTCTAAGAAATGAAATGCCTCACTGGAAACCGGAGCGGGTTCTCGGTCATAGGAATCGGTGGGAACTTTAATCAATGCTCGTGTGTGGAGGAAGAACACCCTGCTTAGCAAAGTCAGCTACAAAGAGAGGAGGCTCCGGGAAAGCTGGTCTTAGCGGCGTTAGAATGTATGTTGGGCACCCCCAAAAGCCCAGGGGGACACTGCGAACTGGCTCTAATTTGGACAACTTCAGAACCGCAGACAGAACTGAAGAAATCCAAAATTATCCCACCCCCATCCTCTGCGCGGGTATTGCCGAGTTAGTTGAGGGAACGGGGCACCGGTTTAGCTTAATGCCTCTTCTACAGTCCCAGAGCTGGGAATGTGGAAGCCCGGCTTGTTTTCTTACCTCTTGATTGCTAACAACAAAAAAAGCAAACCCTGCTGGCTATATTTTCGCCGCATTCCAAATAGCGACTCTAGATGTGGTTGTATTAAGCCCTTCAGAAGTTTATCGCAGTTGCCCTGGGCCGGGGAGGGAACAATGCTAGGAAAAGTCACCGGTGCTCTTCCATCCTCGCCCCTTCCCGCGCGCAGGATGTGCGGGCAGGCGGGCCTGTGATCCCGGAACGCTTCCTGCCATCCCCTTGAGCGAACTTGAAAGCGCCGGGGAAGTGTTGGGAGCAGAGTTGGAGCAGAGTTTGGGGTTGGTGCACGCCGCGGTGCGGGATCGGCGGCGCGCCTGCCGCGCTCGGGCCCAGGGCCCCTGACGTCTACCTCCGGGACTGGGGAAAGAGGGTGGCGGCTACGCGTGCGTTGTGCCTGTGGGTCGGTTACCTCTCGGTGATGCTGGGGTCTCTCCAAGCCTCCAGGAAGGGCTGTGGACGTCCCCTGGGGGCTGTGGCCCCTGAGACTAACTTGAGGGTTGGGTGCTGGAGGAACCCGGTTGGCCCAAAGAGGCATTGGCGCTCGTACCTGGGAGTCCCGCGAAGTCGGGGCGTGGGGGACGCGGCGCCGTGAGCGGGATCCCGGAACCCTCCGCCTCTAGCTGCGGAGAGGGAGTGCCCTTTGGGCGCCCGTGAGGCCACCGCGATCTTAGGTCCAAAAGGAAAGTTTCTGCCCCTCGTTCAGGCGCGCGCGTTTCTGAAAGACTAGGGAAAAGACCCTCAGGGAAACGCTGGATCAAGAAGTAGGGGAGGCAAGAATAAGGGTTTAGGGGGCGGGGGAGATGCGAGGGAAATGCCACTGTAGTATTCCTTTTAAAGTTCAGGAGGGGCGTTCTTGACACGACCTACTGTCCCAAAGCAGAAAGTTAGACTTCCATTGTGCACAGGTCTCAGGAGAAGCCGCCGGCCGCTCTCTCAGCTTTGGGTTCGAAAACATCGTGGGAAGGGTCAGGGCACGACTTCCTCTATGCCACTCGGCCTGCACCTCGAGGGAAGTCCCTGGGGATGGGGACCCCTTTCCCTTGCTTGCTCTGGGCTCAGCCGGGGACGCGCCCTGGTCCTACCAGAAAGACTCGCCACTAGGTTTCGGGACAGCTTACTATGGAGGGATTTATCCGCGTGCCTCTCTTCGGCCCTAGCTTTCCAAGGCCCCACGGCCCTCTCTACTTTCTAAAGACAGGGACTTCTTTGCCCCAACGGATTCCGTTCTCCGAAAGCCTACTTGGGTACGGCACCTGGGACACTCTGAAAGATGCCCGGGTCCCGCACAGCACCGACTGGCTACCCACAAGGCCTCTGTCTTTGTCCAAGAGGGTCCCCATTCCCAGCCCTGGTCTTTTGGCGTTGGATCCCCGAGGTGGGCACCGAATCCTCCTGCAAACGGTTGCCTCGCTGTGCCTCTTAGGTGCGAAATTAGAGTTTACTTTTTTGGGAGAAGGGGAGATAGAGAAGAACACACTTGGTAAAGTACAGTTTTTCCCGTCCCGAAAACACGCCGCAGGACAATAGTTACGAGTTTTGGAAGAGATGGGGCTATAAACAAACTTAAACCCTCAGTTTCCCCAAACCCCCAGCTTCCCAAAGCCCGAGCGCGGACCTCTTAGGGTTGGCGCCACTAGGAGGACTGCGCTTAGCGTCTCTACTTCTACTTCACGGAGCTCAAGGCGCCTGCTTCTACGCGAACATCTTTTCCCGGGACCCCACCCCCACCCCCAAACTCTGGCTAACTCACTCCGGTTTAAGCCCCAGGCCAGGGCTCTGTGTCTCGGGAAGAGACGTCTCAACTCAGCCGGTCGGTCCTCGGCCCTCAGCCTCGAAGTGGTGCAAGTGACCTCACCTCCCCACGGCCCTCTCCGGAGGCCTGCAGAATCCGTAAAGAAACAAAAAACAAAACAAAACAAAAAAACCCACTTTATTTTAAAAAGATAAAAAGGAAAAGAACGAGTCCTTGGCGAAGAGGCCACATGGTCGTGATGGAGTGGCCGGGAACTTTGGGGATGCAGTGGGAGCTATTTCTCTTTCCGTTTTGGTAAACAAATCAAAGGAAACTTTTGTCCGGCCGTCGGTTCCCCCATCTCCGCCCCCCCCGCCCCGCCCCCTGCAAACGCCACTGATTAACTTAAACTCGAATCTGCATTTGTGCGCCTGTGTGTCGCCGAGCAAGAGTTGGGCAAGGGGCGAAAAGGACAGCGCGCCCCGGGGTTTCACAGGAAGGTGCCCGGGAGGGGTACAGCTGGTGGCTGGGCTGCGCGGACCTGCCCCTTAGCACCGATACCCGCCGCGTCGCCCTCCGAGACCTGCCCCCGAGTGAGTCTCAGGAAGGGACTAGATCAGGTATCATCTGGGGTCTCCTGGCCACTGTCCTTCCTGTGCATAGTTTATCCATCTTTTAGCTGCGGTGACGCCTTCGCAGGGGCTAAGTCCGGCGGAAGGCGGTTACTCGATCCCCGCAGTGAGCCGCTTGTAGCCGCGGCCTGATTTCTGTTTAACTTTAACCGGGCGATCTCAAGGTGTTTATATTTTGCAATGATTATGGGAAACATGTGAAGTTTTATCGCAGGACTTTAATACTTGGGGACGAAACCAAACCCTCCTGTGTATCTTTTCTTTTCTTTTTTTTTTTCCCCCCCTCCCATCCGGGCGTCCTCCCTCTTTTCCTTCTTTATTTTAACAGGACGTTTTCGAATGTGAAGAGACTAAAGTATCCAGAACAGGAGCCCTGTCGATAAGTAACTGAATGTTTCAATTAGTCTAACAGATTCGAACGTACAGCCGCAGGCTGTTAAAAGTGGGGGCTGCTGCTGGAAAGCTGTTTCTGGGGCTTCAGGTTCTCGGTCAAGTGTTTGCAAATCGGCAGTTGCTATCCTGATAAGCGCTGTGTACTTGCAGCAAACTTACTCCAAGAGTGCGAGAATGCGAGAGCTTGCTTCTCTTCCTTAGGCAAAGGTGACATTTTGGATCTTAACTTTAGAAGGTTGAAAAGAAGTTCTAAATGGTTACTTTCTGCAATTCATGTTTCTTTTCTGATTTGCTGTCTTGCAGTTATGACCTATGTGTTCAACAGCGGTCAGTTTAAAATTCTTAACAAAAGAAGTTGGAAATCTTTTTAAGTTAAAAAAATAGGAAGTGCATGCTCGCTGAGTCCTAAAGATGTTTTGCTTTCATTGTATAAAACTATTTTTTAAGTATAGCAAGATAAAATATTATATATATAATATATATACATTATATATATATTATATATATAATATTTTACCTGTGATATTTACCCACTGATCACCAAAATGCTTTTCACTGCAGGATTAAAACCTACATAGTAAATTAATTAAATATGTATACACATTTCTTTTTCTTGTTTCAGTGTCTCAGTTTAAAATGGTGAATTACTCTTATGATGAAGATCTTGAAGAACTCTGTCCGGTGTGTGGAGACAAAGTGTCTGGATACCATTATGGGCTCCTCACCTGTGAAAGCTGCAAGGTTTGCCTCCACGTTGCTACCTGATAAATATAATGTTTAAATCCAAAATAAACCATTGGATTACTTTTTAAAGCTAAATGGAGGCTGTCTTTTATAGACGCAATTAAAAATGAGAGAAAGAGTTAGTCCTGGGGAGATGATTCTTTGAAATATGTGTTTGATTTAATTCCAAAGGCTAAAAAAATTTATGCTGTTTAGAAAACTTTGCCCATCTCATGGCTTTAAAATATTTTATTGTAGTAAAGTGATGTATCTGTAGAAAGACTTCTATTTCTAACAGTCCTAAATATTGATTTTGCTTGACTTATATATATTTAAAGCATCGTTGTTCTTGAGAGGGAACATGACAAAGTATTTCCCAAATATATTTTAACTTCAGAGTATTCTGTGCTGCAAGTCTAAACATTTTTTATCCACAGATAAAAGTCTAAATTCTCAACTGCATGATTTCATCCTGATTTATTCCAAAAACAATTTTGAAGATTTTTTAAAAAATTTGTATCATAAAGGATAAGAAAGCACGTCTCAGTTTATAGTAGAATGGCATTCATAAATAAGTCATATGACCTATTTAAATGCAAGAAGTTTTAATATCTAAAATGTACTAAATTTTTCCTATTACTATCAACCATACATCAAGAATTTCTCCCAGACCTTTTTGATATAGTCCCAGTCCATTTGATACTATTTGCTATTTCTCAACATTTTTTAAAGTAGAAAGCTTAGTACAAATACTTAAACCACTGCCAGGAAAATCCCTTCATTCTCTATAACAAAGTAAGATTGTTCCACTTTATAGCTAGTAAGATAAACATAAAGAGTATACCATCCTGGTAAAGCTGTTATTATATTATAAAGCTACAAAATTTGTTTTGATGAATTCTTTTGGGTGAAACAGAAGAAAAACACACTGTGCTAAAATTCAGCTCTCTGCTATACATTTTTTCTTTTCCATCAGTTTCACTTTTTTTTTTTATTACAGAGTTCCCCAACTTGAATGTATTTCAATGGAATTATGAACATTTTCCCATTTTACTCTTTAAATCCTCTTGCTCTCGACAGTCTAGTGCTGACATTTGTAAAAAAAAAAAAAAAAAAAAATCTGGGGTGTTTTGCTGTTCAGTTTTTCCAACGGTATTTTTTTAATAATTTGCCACTAAAATCTATCAGGCTGCTTACAAACGGTGCAGAGCTCCATGAGTACCTTATCTGGAATATGAGGTTAATAAGAAAACAGATTTTTTTTGAAATTACTGGTCAATATGGAATGTATTTTTCTCCGTCTGTTGAGATGAAATGGTGTATATCCAAATCTCCCCAAGATTTGATGTTATTCTAGGAATATAACTTTAGTGCCAGAAAAATCTCCACTTTGGCCCAGCACTGTTTTGGAGGGTTGATCTTGTTAAAATGTAGAACAAACCACAGAACCACGGAAAGGCTCATTGGTTCAATGAAAAGATTTATTGGTGATTTCCTTAAAATGAAACAATGGACGAGACGGGTGTTAGATTTATACTGTGCCTCACTATTTTCTCTGTCTTATAGGGGTTTTTTAAGCGAACAGTCCAAAATAACAAAAGGTACACATGTATAGAAAACCAGAACTGCCAAATTGATAAAACACAGAGAAAGCGTTGTCCTTACTGTCGATTTCAAAAATGTCTAAGTGTTGGAATGAAGCTAGAAGGTAAGTTTCTTCTAAAGACTACTATTGCCTGTTAAAACTCTCCAAGGACATGAGATTTAAAATAACATTGTACTTATAATATGGTAACATTATTCTCCTAGTCTTCTAACACCATGGACAATAATGTAAGATCTTTTTATGTTTCATCAGCAGAACAGTCCAAGTCTCATTTAAATACTGGTGAAATCTACCAGGAAAAAATTTCAGTCTTGGAGTCCCCACTCCCCCTTTTCTTTTAATTTTTAGTTTGGGGAGCAGATGCACCTGACACTAAAGAGGCCAGGTGAGATGAAAACAGGACTGTGATTGAAATGAGAACAAATTTTAAAATTTGCAAAAATTAAAAAAAATGTATTGTCAGTTTTCAAGTCAGGATAACTTAGTAAAAGCCTGATTTTAATCTTTTAAATTGTTTAATTGTCATAATTGTTACTATTAACTTCGTGACTCCTGAGCAAGAGTCAAAGCTAATTTAACTGTGAAATGGAGTTGCTCATAGGGAGTGCAAGTTTTGATGGTGGAGGAAAACACGTTCGTTTTTCTTTTTTCTTTTTTGTAAGATAACGATGAAGTCTGCAAAATGAAGGTGGAAAGCAGGAAACGTGAAAAATGATGAACTGTTAAATCAGTAGCATTGGTTTGACAGGAACAAGAGAGTGGTTCCCCAAAAGCCATGTTAAACTGTGTCGAAAGAGTAGAACCTGGTACTTACAATGTACAGGTTGGCAGGGAGTAAAGTTAATGTGTGACCACTGTAAATAATTTGGTGCATGGACTCTCATGGTGTGGTGCTGGTTTTCAGCCTCCAGCCTACTGACTGTCCACAGATTAACTACAGTGCAAAGAAAGTAATAGTAAGGCATGCCGGTCACTGTTCAGTGCCAGATACAAGAATGCATTTTATTTGATCAGTGAGGCACAGGCTACTTTTGTTTGGAGCTTTTCTGTTATGTGGCACTCACACTTGATAGAAATATTCAGAAGATTTCGAATCAATCTTCTGAATCGCTAACAGATTCCTTCCCAATAGAAGTAGCCACTTTGGTTATCATGAGAACTGTTAACTCTGTACTGTTTTTAAGAAGAGATTGGGAAAGAGATCGAGAAAGAAATGCTCATTCATTTCTTTATTACCAATCACGTTATTATTTTCCAGACAGCAAAATACTGTGGGAGATGTTTACTCTAGTATGAGACTCAAAAGATAAAATGTCAAAAATCAAATGTTGTGATTTCATATGATATCATTTGATTTCTTCTTTTTTTAATGAAAGGAAAAAGTTGCATTTCTTTACCTTAAAAAGTGTGCTTTATTAACTGTAAGTCACTTGTGGGGCTGAGGTCTACTTCCTTAACAGTGATGTGAAATAGTTGAATATTCAATAAATTATCACCCAGATGAAAAACTCTCTGTTATCTTGTGCAATATTCTGGATACCTTGCATTCACAATAAATTTTTAATGCCATACTAATCCTAAGATAAAAAGCTCAAAAACTTAACCTCCAGCAATTTCAACATGTCAGAAGCTGTCAGAGGTCGCTGGTTTCTGTCTAATTGCCATTGGCCACTATGGGCTTGGAGAGAACTGCTAACTCACTTATTAGACATGGTCCCAGACTCCACACAGCACTGTGATGGTGGACTGTCTTGACAGCTTCTGAAATGAATTTGCTTTAATTATGTCCAGTTCTGCCTAAATTAAAAACAATAACTGGTGGTTATCTGATGTGTGCTCATCAAGTCCAGGTGAAAATGATTTTCCAGGAAGAGCATGTACCCAATCTTTTGCAGCAAATTAGTCAAAATGGCTTTGAGGGAGGAAGATAGTCTAAGGGAAAACATTCACAATTTAATCCAGAAATGGGTTATTTGATTTTTTAGTTTTTCCTCTTAGCAGTTTGGGTTTCTGTAAAGAGAATTCTGACACAACAGGCAAAATACTCTTTCTTAGCAATCTGAAGGATCCCCTGTGTGTAGCAAAAATTATGAAATCTTTTCAGTCCACCAAAGGGTTAATAGTAATAGGTTCCCATGTATCCAAAATATTTTTTTTTTGATGACAAACACTTAGAGGAGAGAATTCCTAAATAAGGAAGACATGGCTTTGGGGGGGAACCTTTGAGAGGTATGGTGTGAAACAACCACACACATAACACTTCTGGACAATTTTCAACATTTCTAGATATCTGGAGATCCAGAGAATGATAATAATTTCCATCTTATTTATACCCTTACTCCTTTTTTTTTTATTTCCCTACAGCGGTAAGGGCTGACCGAATGCGCGGGGGAAGGAATAAATTTGGGCCAATGTACAAGAGAGACAGGGCCCTAAAGCAACAGAAAAAAGCCCTCATCCGAGCCAATGGACTTAAGCTAGAAGCCATGTCTCAGGTGATCCAAGCAATGCCCTCTGAGCTCACCATCTCTTCTGCAATTCAGAACATCCATTCTGCCTCCAAAGGCCTACCTCTGAACCACGCTGCCTTGCCTCCCACAGACTATGACAGAAGTCCCTTTGTAACCTCCCCCATTAGCATGACAATGCCACCTCATGGCAGCCTGCAAGGTTACCAAACATACAGTCACTTTCCTAGCCGGGCCATCAAGTCTGAGTATCCAGACCCCTACACCAGCTCACCGGAGTCGATCATGGGCTATTCCTATATGGACAGTTACCAGACAAGCTCCCCGGCAAGCATCCCACATCTGATACTGGAACTTCTGAAGTGTGAGCCAGATGAGCCTCAAGTCCAGGCCAAAATCATGGCCTATTTGCAGCAAGAGCAAGCTAATCGAAGCAAGCATGAAAAGCTGAGCACGTTTGGGCTTATGTGCAAAATGGCTGATCAAACCCTCTTCTCCATTGTTGAGTGGGCCAGGAGTAGTATCTTCTTCAGAGAACTTAAGGTATGTCATCAGCTATTACAGCTTACAGCCCTTTCAAGAGAGACCTAACTCTGTTCCTAATTAATATATTCGTGGTGCTGAACATACTTTTTCCTTACTTTTCTTCTTCGTATGATTTACAGAGTAGAAGAATCTTATGACCTTGATTTCAGGACGATCACAGCTTAAGTTTATGGGGCTTTTATTCTATGTAGCTCTTAGTCTAGGGGGATGGAATTTCATGTAAACTATAGGAAATTTTTTTTTTCTTGAATAGTAGAATGTCTTTATTCCCTCTAACTCAGATGGTTTATGGCTATAAAATTTAAGTCAACGTGAACCAGTACCTAGTGAACTTCTTAAAAATTATCAAGTAAAAAAGCTGTAGTATATTGGTGCCAATTTAAAAGAAAAAAATACCAAAATTTAGTTGTGTTTAGACCCTAAAGAGTGAAAATGATACCACCAGTTAGTAGTGTAAAATGGGTTTTTACTACCTGTTTACCTTGACATTAGGTGGGTAAAGCCTTTGTTTTCTGAGCAGATTCCAATAGGATGTTTACTGTCATTGGATGGGGATTGGGCAAATGGTGAGTGCTAGTCTACTTGGCTCAGGTTTTAGTTCTCATAATCTATGCCTCTCTTTGATTTTAATGGATTGCTACATTGTAAACACGGTACTTGTTTGTATAAGGATCTCTGTTTAACTACATAATTATTTTATTTCCTGAAACTTAAGACTGAATTAATATGGGAAAGTGCTATAGAAGTTTGGAATCTAAGAGTACCTCCCATAGCACACATGGTCGTCAGTGGTTTCATTCTCTGTTCTAAGAACAGAAGTGAATCCTGGATTTGATTTCTCAGTGTATCTGTTACAAAACCTATTTCTTCCTTTTACTGTCACGGGAGTAGATGAGGCTGCTAGACATCTGTGGCTTCTGATCACCTAGGACTTTTGGAGGAGATTTAAAACTCTTGAGGAGGACAGTACAAAGCAGACCTTTAATGTAAAGGGTGGCCATTAAAAACTGTCTGTGTAGACGGACTAGGGAATATGGAAGCTGTGTGCAAATGGAAGATGGTGCTTTTCATAGCAGATGTCCTTAAGCACTGTGATTTGTACAGGGAAACAAAAGTCATCTGAACAGATCCAAACCAGTTGGTAGAATGCTACCACAATGCTGTTGAGACTGTTTCCCTGTCCAGCTCTTTACTCTCTTGTCCTTTATCTTTCCATTTAAAGATGACTTGAACGTGGAGATAGACACTAGACTGCAGAGACGACAAGCAGAAAGTATTGAGTTAGCTCGTCAGGCCAGATGTTTTCCGAGTATGTAACCACCTTGTGATAATCAAAGTGTTTTTCATTAAAAACAAAAACAAACAAAGGAAACTTCCTGGTGTTTTTACATTCACAGCTTTGTCCTTCAGTCGGCAGGTAAGGTATCTGAAATGAAAATGAAAATGACAATTTTAGGTGAGTGTAAAAGTGAGGAAAGCAAAACTGACCTTGCAGGCAGGTGGACTAGCTTTGGGTCATGGCTTTCTTTGGTACTCAGTAACTGTGTCTTGATAGGCAGGATGTCAATCTCCGAGCCTTAGTTTTCTCATCTGTAAAATTGTACATGTGCTGTTTATGGTGCAGGGGGTATGACAGTATTTTCATTGAAGAGGTTTTACAAGGAATAAGTGAGACTATGTGGGCAAAATACTTAGTACTGGGAGCCTGGCATATATTTTATACTCAATAAATTATTAGTGTAATTTAAAAATTGTTATTATTGTGGTTTTGTGATAAGTTTGTGTCAGTTTTACATAACACCATCTCATATTCAGCATAAAAACATGCATTTGTGCTTTCTTGCTAATTTGACATTGGGAAACAATGTTACCCCATGTGTTAGAAAGTAGTGTCATTACATAATACACAGTCATAACTACTACTAATCAAAGATGTAAAATTTGCCAGGCAGTAAGGTGGGTGTAAGATGAATACAAAGTTGAGTAACATAAAATAGTTCCTCTCAAAGATTTTATGATAAGCAGTTTCAAATATCTATTAAAAAAAGAAAAGCAGCTGAAGTTGTAGTTCCCAAATCCCCGGGGAAAGAAATCATGCATATCATTTACGTGTCAAAAAGGAGACATTGGAAGGGAATAGCGCCAGCCACAGTTAGGACCTGAAGGGTGCTACGAAAGCACTCTTCCTCTCCACATTTCTCTTTTCCTTGCCCTGCAGCTAAATTCTACAAGATTCTTTTATAGGGTGTGAGGTCTCATATTTGGCTAAAATATAAATACCTTTGGGAATGGAGTTATAGTAAAGCATCATCAGTCATTTATACTGTTTAATGCATTTATCAGTCTTTCATGAGAAGATGCTTTGAAAAAAGGAAAGGGAAAGAAAGTACAAACATTGGTGGGGGCGCCCCAGGAAAAGAGGTAGGAAGCACCCCCATGAGAGGAAGACAAATTTGACCCACTTTCCAGTTTGCCTTGGGCTGATGTGGAAGAGTGATTCAATAGAAGTATTTTTCAGAGACAAAAAAGTAGAATTCAGAATAACTTAGGGGCAGTTTAAATATAGAGTTGGAAGGTAACTATTCACATTCAGAAGAATTTGTATTCTTTTCATTTATAAATTTACCTTGTCACAAATAAGTAAGTTGTTGGGAGCCCACATTGAAACATGTGTATTGTGGTGTATGTCTTTACTTTGAGAGAGAGAGAGAGTGAGCACAAGTGGGGTAGGGGTAGAGGAGGAGAGACAGAATCCCAAGCAGACTTTGTACCATCAGCACAGAGCCCGATGCGGGGCCTGAACCCTCAAACTGTGAGATCCTGACCTGAGCTAAGATCAGGAGTTGGACACTTAACCGACTGAGCCACCCTGGTGCCCCTAGAAATACAAGTTTTTAAACTGTGACCTGTAGTAAGAATGTATTTTACACTGGAACTTGGTGTACCAAAACAGATCTCTCTCTCCCTCTCTCTCTTTCTCTCTCTCTCTCTCTCTCTCACACACACACACACACACACACACACACACACACAAAACAAACTAAAGTTTTCACTAGACATTACACGAACTTCTCCATGCCATGCGCTCTGATGTTTTCTATTCTATTCTGCTTTAGTCTAATTTGCTTCATGTTTTCAAAAATTTCTGGTCATCACCCACTGAATTGATTGCATGACCCACTAATGAGGCATGATCTGCAGTTCAAGAAATGTTGCTCTGGGGAAGGTTTTGTGGACCATCCACTGGGCATTGCCTACCTGGCATTGCTAAGAACAAGTCCAGAAAAAAGCCTCTTTCCCCTGGCATGGCCTCCAAGACATCTCTGAAACTTATAATTTCCTCTCAAAGATTTTATGATAAGACAGTTTAAGAAAGGCCACTGAAGTTATAGTTTGCAAAACCCTATCTTCCTGCAAAAGTTGTGATTTTTAAATATCATTTGGGAAGATGAATGCTCCCCTTTAAACCTTTGTCTTTTTTTTTTTTTCTTGTTAACACAGCAAATTACCCATCAAGTGATATACTAATAGGGCAGATTGCTTGTATCTCTACAATCCCAAGACGAAAAGTCACTTATTTGTTCCCAGAAAGTAATAGCATAATAAGGCAATTTTGCAAATGACCCCTGGCTCAGTCTCCCAGGACAATTTACACTCTCCACCATGTATAAAAGGAAGGAATACAGATTTCATTTGTTTACTATTTAAGAGAACAGAAGGGCCAGAGGAGATTTGGTGGGTTGTTCTGCTTTTCTACATGTCTACAAGGTGCAAAAAGATATTCTAGGTCCTATTCAAAATATCATCATGAGAAAGAGGAAATTACAACTCCCAACATCACAGTTAATGAAATAGGACACAAACAGCAAAAGAAAGAAAGAAAGAAAAAAGGACAGTATACTCATAGAAAGTGTGCAGTTTCACAGCTGGAAGATGATTAGGGAAGAGGAGATAGAGGAAACGTAAGTGAGCTGTTTGTTTTCTCTACACCTGTAAGGGACAATTCTAATTCTAATCCAAGATACTGGTGTGAGAAAGACAAAATCATTATTACAAAACTAGTAGCTTTCAGGGCGCCTGGGTGGCTCAGTCGGTTGGGCGTCTGACTTCAGCTCAGGTCATGATCTCACGGTTTGTGAGTTCGAGCCCCGCGTCGGGCTCTGTGCTGACAGCTCGGAGCCTGGAGCCTGCCTTCGGATTCTGCGCCTCCCTCTCTCTCTGCCCCAACCCACTCGCATTCTGTCTCTGTCTCTCTCAAAAATAAGTCAACATTAAAAAACAAAAGTAAAAAGCAAACAAACAAAACTAGCAGCTTTCAAAACAGCACATGTGCATCAAAAGAGTTGCCATGACTAGAAACCAGATTTTCCAGAGTTTGAAGACATGGTGATCATTTGACCCACCTCCTGCTTTTACATATGAAGAAATTGAGGCAGGAGTGGAATTGTGACTTGCTCAGGATGATACAGTCAGAACTGGGACTGGCAGATTCAGAAAAGCAGTACTTTGTACAGTCCCCCTCTCCACCCCCAACACACACACAGGCGCACACACACACACAGACGGTATAACCTTTGACCCTGAAAACACAGGCCTTTGCCAGTGAAGCTAAAGCAAATCTCTAGGTTATCAGAAGTCCATCACTACCGTCCAATTACTAAATCACTAATAATCAGTGAGACAGATTTTCTCTGAGCCCAGACAACCAACCCCCTGGGAGTGAATGAGTCACTTTAGAAAGCTACAATAATTCTTTCAGGCCACGGGGGTATCGTTCAGTAGAGTAGATCTACCAGCTAGCACTTCTGAGCCTTGAAAGCGTGTCCGGAGCATCCTTTAATACCTTACCCTCTACACATAGTATACCGTCTGGGAGAATCTGGGTCAACAACCACATACGGGTGGTGCTCAGCAGTTAAATGGTTAACTACAGTCATATCTTGTGTTCTACTCAATGCCAGGCATATTCAGCATGGGTTACTTTTTATGCATGTTTGTGAAAATACGCAGAAAGTCGGGGCGCCTGGGTGGCGCAGTCGGTTAAGCGTCCGACTTCAGCCAGGTCACGATCTCGCGGTCCGGGAGTTCGAGCCCCGCGTCAGGCTCTGGGCTGATGGCTCGGAGCCTGGAGCCTGTTTCCGATTCTGTGTCTCCCTCTCTCTGACCCTCCCCCATTCATGCTCTGTCTCTCTCTGTCTCAAAAATAAATAAACGTTAAAAAAAAAAAAATTTAAAAAAAAGAAAATATGCAGAAAGAGAATACATGGTTGTAATCAAGTGATAGATGAGCCAGTAATCATAAAAGTGTAAGCAGTGTTTTCTGAGGTAATATCTTAAATCCTGTGCACTTTCTAATTTTTAAACCGAATCTATCTTACAATGGCCGATAATCTTGACTTTTTTCCTTGTGTTTTTCAAAATTAAGAGCAAATTCAAGATCTCCTCACGCTGCTGAAAGATCTGTCTTTGTGAGTCAAGAAGACTGTATGTTTTCTTTGTTATTTTTCTCTCATCTGGGTCTTAAACATCTCACGAACACAAGAGCAGTGAGAAAATAATTCCCACTTTGTTGAACAACTAATGAATCTGGAGGATCTATTTGATCTTCTAATGAGACCAGATGTCTTAAGAGGATTCTGGGAATGGATATATAAGAACTTCCCCTCGATGAATGATTCTGATACAAGTAGGAATAAAAAAAAAATTCTAAATTAATCCTGACTGAAACACATAACTGGCGTTTCTGTGGAAAATAGGTCTCAGAGACTCAGGGAGTTTGTGCCAAAGGAATTCAGCCACGCCGAAGCCAGTTTCTAAGCGCAGTTTTGTCTAAAGGCTAGAGTAGGATTAAACCTTCTCTTTTCTCTGGTCTATGACAGAAGCTTTCTGAGCAAAATTTTACTTATTTCTTTTGAACATTCTAGGTCCTTTTTCCCAAGCCTTCGTTCACCTTTCCTAACCAATACAGGTTTATACTCTGAGATTTCATTGGATCTGCCCCAATTTTAAGCTATATTCTTTAGTAAGCTTACTCAGCCCTTTTCTATACGCATGTAGGGTAGTGGTGGGGAGCATAGACAAAGCCCCTGCATAGGGTCTTTCCACATTCACCTACTGTCCAATCCCAGCATCCCTTCCCACCTCCTCACTTGCTCTTGTGGCTTCCCAGAGTTACAGTTAGTCACTTCACACGCACTGTCTTTTCATTCCTCTGGATGCCAAGTGGTTACTCCTGGGAGGAGATGATATGCAGGAAACAAACTTCAAAGTGATTCCCACTCAAGAGGAGAGAGATTTTTCTAACTGAAGGAGAATGAAAACACTTATCACCATCTTACTTACTCTTCAAAAGATGTCGGAATGAAAGAAATCTGTCCTACGTAGGTAGAAATGGGAAAACTAACTTTTCTTCCACCAGAGGTGGGCATGGAAGTTTTCTTCTGAACTTGTGAATTTGGAGAGAATATTGGAATTGGCAGGTTTGACTCGATGGTCTGTCAGGTCTCTTCAGGTGTCAGACATCTGCTTCCATGATTTCTTCCAGGTAGACTTAGAAGGGAAGCCTCTGGTTTGGCTGATGGTATTAAGATTTGTATTATTCTAAGCTTACTTGCTTATGCCCATGCAACTGTATACATGTCTATTATCAGTTAAGGAATCCAGTATTTTAATCTTTCTTCTTCACTACCTACTGGATGAAACCACTCTTCTCAGTCAATACCTGTTATTCCTATGGCTAGTTCTTTGGTGGGCAGCTGACAATGCCCACCTGACTGTGAAAATATGTAGTCTTTACCTTCTCTGTTCTTGACAAGGATGTCAAGAAAGTACACCAGGCACCCTGAAACTGCTATGTGCTAGTTCTTTTTATTAAGGTATAATTTATATTCCCTAAACTCGCTCTTTAGTGGACAGTCAAATATAAATCACTTCCCCAAATTCTCCTGTGCTCTTTCTCATAGACAAGGCCTCTCTCTACCCAGCTCCTGTCAACCCTTGTTTTTGTCCTCATAGTTTGCAGTTACTTTTTTTAAGTAAGCTCTACACCCAACATGGGGCTCAAACTCACAACCTTGAGATCAAGAGTTGCATGTTCTATTGACTGAGCCAGCCGGGCACCTCAGTTTGTAGTTACTTCTTAACGTTTATTTATTAATTTATTTTGAGAAACGGAGAGAGAGAGAGAGAGAGAGAGAGAGAATGAACCAGGGAGGGGCGGGGTGGGGGGTGGGGGACAGAGGATCTGAATCGGGCTTTGTGCTGACAGACAGCCCGATGTCAGGCTTGAACTCACAAACCACAAGATCATGACCTGAGCCAAAGTCAGATGCTTAACTGACTGAGCCACCGAGGCACCCTGCACTTACTTACTTTTTAGAAGTATTAACTTTGCTTTATTCTGTGAGTATGCATTTAGAAATACAGACTCAGTTTAGACTCTAACTTCCTGAAGCTTGGTTTCAGTGTGGTGGTTTCCATGCAAACATATCCTCCATGGGAAGCCAGGATATTTGGTAGGAGTGTTAGTAGTGATGATCATAGCTTCATACTGGGTTTGCTTGTTCACACACCGATAAGCTTCCTGTTCCTATTAATCTTTTTGTTATCTACTAGAATCACGGGGAGAGCATGAGAATAGCCAGCCACACCCAAGAAATCCATGTTTAACTGGCTTGGCCATTGTCAGGTGTCTAAAAATGAACAATGAGAATAGGAAGAAAATCAACATTTTCCTTGCTGTGCTCAAGGTCAGATGGTGAAGGGGAAGAGAAGTCCCTTTTATTGGGTGCTCGTTATTTGCTTGCTATAGTACTGGGTGCTTTCAGGCCATTTTCTGGTTTGATCCCTTAGAAAGCCCTCTGAAGTGAGCATAGTATAAGGTCTCCCTTTGGTGAGAGAGTCTGAGTAAAGACTTGGACCATTGCCATCACATAACATGTTCTTTCCAGAGGATATATCTATCCATCCACCCCTTCTCATGCTAGGGATCATAATAGCCCATAGAGACACTGAGTTACTTGATTACTAAAAATTTGCTACCTTCTTTTTTAACCAACCAGTCCTTTCAGTCTACTAATCTGTTAGTACCAGCAAAATTAACCAAGATACTTGAATCAGTTTGGTTTCCAGGGGGAATGAGAAAGATGGGGAAAAAAAACAAAGACATGGAAAAAACCTTGAGAGGTAGTTTACATGTAAGGCGTGGGATAACATTAACAGGTGAGAGTTTAGAGAAGACTCAAGGTCACAGACAAACACTTCCAGTTTTCCTTGACTACAGAGTTTGGACAATGGTTGATAATAATAGCTGCCATTTGTTGAGCTTTACTATGAGTCAGACAATTGTTACACTTTACATGTGTAGGAGTGATAACACTTTACATGTGTTATCTCATTTAACACTAATTGATCCCTGTGCAGTAGGCTTTATTATTCCCTGTGTGTAGATGATACTAAGACCTAGAGATATCTACTGACTTGCCCCAAGTCACATAATTAATAGTAGTGGTAATGCTGTCATTAAAACAAAAAATGTAAACTGTAAAGTACTTTATAATCGTAGCCATTATCACTGTGCCCATATCTGTATACATTACAATAGGTCTTAAAGGACCTCTGTTACCCTCAACCTGCTTTATCTTAAATTGGCCCAAGGATGTGCAAATTCTGTCTTTTTTTTAATTAGATGAGGACATTGTAGGAATGGAAAGTAATGAACAGTTCAGTAAGTTAGCATCAGAAGAGGGTCATGGTTGCCATTGGTTGAAGAGTCCCACTCCAGAGCCTCTAAACCGTCATGTGTGAAACCTGACTGTAACTGGAGGCGGCGTAGAATGAAGCAGTGACAAGCTAGAGCCCACTCATGCTCCCAGTTTAGGAACACCTGGTAGCCCCCCCCCCCCCCCCAGTGCCTCCATTGTCCCAGCTCCTGCTGCATAATTACTAGAAGCTGTTTGGCTAGTTCGTCTGCTTAGAAGCAGTTGCCTACCTGTTTTCAGAGAATAATTATGGTCCCTGCTTACTGCATTACTTGAACTTACCCATCAGGGCACACAAATTGCTCACAGATCTTATGGAAAGTCTGTCCAGGTTAGCTCCTTGGTGTTGGGGAAGTGGAGCTCCTTCAGTCCCTATGCCCCCTGGGTCCCCCTCTGAACGCCATATCCTCTGTCCTACAAAAGTCAGGTAACAGGTAAAAAACTCTGAGAACATGACTCATGTGTGACACCCCTTAACACACTTTGAAGGGATTTGCCCTCTGAACTTCTGAGGTAAAATAGGTCTTTTTATTTTCCAAGATAAGTGAAGAATGACTTTGCTCTGACTTATTCTTCTACAGCTTGGGAAGTAGATCATACAAATCTTTGAGGGCTCAACATCCATTTGCAGAATGGCTGCATAGACATTGGGCCTTTAAGCTATTCTTCACTTTAAAGACATTAATCTCTAACCCAAGAACACCACCCACACTCAAGAACAACGACCCACACTGCATCACCGATTCCAGCAGCTGAGTCTTTCTTACATGACTGATACTTAAAACCTACTTCCGGCTGCACTTCTGTGTTCTCCGTGCACCAGGCCAAGCTCAGCCAGCCAGCGGCCTGGGGCCCGGCCACCATCTCTGGAGACACTCTTATCTTCTGTGTCAATTTCTTCATTCTCCACTGCCTTCCACGTCCACCTTTCCTTTTCTTTTCTTTCTGTCCAGACTGCCTTTGTTTTCTTTTCTTTCACTCCACTTTTCTGCCTTCCCTTTTTAAGCCTCCGGCTTCTCAAAGGCATTTGACTACATTACTGTAGTCCCCCTCCCCCCATCCACCCTGCCCCTCCTCTGCAGAGGATAAGACCTCCAGTGGATGCCTGTAATTGCACATAGCACTGAACCCCAAATATACTATTTTTTCCTACATATACATACCTATGCTAAAGTTTAATTTATAGATTAGGCACAGTAAGAGATTAACAACAACTAATCATAACAGAACAATTATAACAATATACTGTCATAAAACTTATGTGCACGTGTTCTCTCTCATTATCTCTTACTGTACTATACTCCCCATTCCTGTGATGATGTGCATGATAAAATGCCTATGTGATCACATGAAGTGAGGAGAATGATGGAGGCACTGTGCCATGGCTGACACTGGGGAAAGTGAAACCATCGTGAAGGGGGGACTACTGTACTTTGTAGAGCATAGTGGTTCAGGGACCACATAGTTGCCCCCTTGGCTGTATGTGCATTTTCCCCTCAAGTGAAATGTGGAGCAGTGAGGGGACCAGAGCTCTGTAGGTGCAAGGAGGGATAGAGAAAGCAAGAAAAATAGTTGGGTAGCTAGGCCCTAGGAATGGAGTGTATTCAATGATAGTAGATAGAACTTCTATGTAGTTGTTCCATGGTGCAAGGTGACTTCCGCACTGTGGCATTTTCTATTGGGGGTAGCAGGTCAGCTTTAAAGGTCAAAAGGGAATATTATGGCTACAGGTTCAGCAAAGGGAGTATGTATGAGTCCTCTGTATCTCTCATAGTCTTCCAGCTTTCAGATAGTGAAGAGAGTTTCTGTGCATGGCAAGGCACTTCTGTTTCAGGTGTTTTAGCCACATCTCCACATAGTCCCACAGATGGTTACCAATGTTTCCCTCACGTTTAACTTCCTCTTTGGAAATCAACTTCAAATGCCATGTTGTTGACCTACCATGACCAAGTCTATGAATTTTTCGTGTACGGTGTACTCTGAAGGAATAGCCAAAAACTTTGAGGAGAAATATGTGCAGTCTGAAGTAGACAGAACTATGGGGCACAGCTGCTGTTCACTTTTCTCTTAGAAAACTAAAAGAAAACCACATTATCTTGAATATTTAGAAATGTCACTAGGATTACACAACGTTCAGGATTAACTTTACAACCAAACTTGATCCGACTTCTAATTCTGTAAGAAAGCTTTTTCTTTACATGACAGATAGAATAATTGGCCAATAGGTCCAAAGTCTGTCCTTCATTGTGCAAGGAGAGCATTGCAAAGGCAGAATGTAACCTCACACCGGTGCCTTTAAAGGCACCAGGCCTCTGTCTTTCATTTTGGGAGCATGGGCGTAACTGGCCTTTCATCAATGGTTCATAGTGTTGGTTTTTAAAGTCTACAGCAAGACCACCTTCTATGAATTGACTATCACATTTCTAAATACCCTGTTTACAGAATATTTTACCTGGGAGAGCAGTATAATTATTTCATTTAAATTAAAAACATTTTTATGGGAATGAAACACAGTAAAAACACAGGATACATGTTGAATTAATGCACTCAAGACTTAGAGGGAGACAGACTCCTCAGTGGTAAAGGCAACACATATACCTCTTGTCTTTTAAGCAACATTAAATATACATTCTTGGTAATCTGACAGTTCTCAAAATGATGTTTTAAATGATTTCTTAATTCATGTTACTGATTTTATACAGACACACCCACATTCATTTGCTAGAAAATAATTACATGCACCCAAGTAGTTCTCTCTGGCAGAACTTGTGTGTATATATCAAGGGTTTGAGGGCATATCCTGTTTTCAGGCATGTTCTCTGAAATGTTGGCTCATTCTAAGGTCTGTTGTTTTATTTTGACCACTGTATCCTGCCTACTCTAAAATCACTACAAATGCTTCTTTACCACACATATCTGATCATCACAGTTGTGATTTTTTTGATCCAAAGTTGCAATGAATAAGAGGCTTTGCTTGTTGCCTAACTTAAAAACAAAACAAAGCAAAACAAAAACCACAACCTTTTACTACATTTCCCCTTGTAAAATAATGATATGGATTAGTGTTTTTGCAGAAGTGTTGGCAATAGAATTCTTCAAAAGTTTTCCTTTGGGTGATGAAAAGCTGTTATGTTATTTTGACTAGCTAATCAAATGTAATTGGGTAGCTTGAAGTGCCTTAGATTTTCCTTGTGCAGTTATCAAAGTGGGAAATGTAACTCGGGGAGCTGATGAAAGGCGTCTCTCATGGTATTCTTTCAATTATAGATCTTACAGAGTGAATGAAAGAACAGGTCTGCTGCTAAAAACTCGGAAGCCTGAAACGCCCCTTAATGTTAACTGCTGTATTAGCTAGTTAACACGTTATTATATATTTTAATTGATTCTTGCTCCAGCTTTGGAGAAAAAAATATTCTGGATCCATTGGCAAGTAAATTGGGCGGGGGGCAGGGGGCAGGGGGGCGGAGGGTGGTGGTGGTGGAAATGCTTGGGCACAAAAACATTGCTGTTTACATTAGGTTCAAATCCTGTCAGATATTTAGTGGAAATAATAGCTCTGGTTCACTTTTATGGGGAATAACTTGCTTTAAAAGCATTCATATTTTGCACTCCTGTATTGGGATTCATAGTTATGAGTGTTTTGAAGGAGTCTTATTTGACCATTGAGAATTACTTTTATGATTTTTATCAATGAAATGTTGCAATCCTGAAAACGTAACCTCATTGCAGTCATATATTTGGATGGGTGCAGCTGAAGGTGTAGCTTTCGAAACCATCCACATACTATGTCTGCATTTCACAAGGATATAACATTTTTCTTTAGGGTTGTGTCACACTCTCAAGCTGCCCCTAAAACATTCCCGGCATGAATAATTTGTTATGATTTAGGATTAGGTTAGATTCAATTTTGGTTTGTTTTTATTTATTTTTTAATGTTTTATTTTATTTTTGAGAGAGAGACAGAGTGTGCGTGAGCAGAGGTGGAGCAGAGAGGGAGACACAGGATTCAAAGCAGGCTCCAGGCTCTGAGCTGTCAGCACAGAGCCTGACGCGGGGCTTGAACTCACGAACTGTGAGATCATGACCGGAGCCGAGGTCTGGCGCTCGACCCACTGCACCACCCATGCACCCCAGGTCAGATTCAGTTTTTATACATTTAGTAATTCACTTGTTCACTAGCTCATTCATCAAACATTTAGTGAGCTCCTACTGTGTGTCTATCTCTATGCTAACTTGCTAGAGATAAAAACAAAAGTAGTCTTGCTACATGTTAAGCCCTCCAGGGCATTTTTCTCAATTAAAGTAGAACTCCTTGGCATTGATGCAGCACTAAAATACAATGGCAAACCCTAACGTGGAAATCTTGTGCAAGGCATGCAGATGATCCTGACTTTGCTTATACCAATGTTTAAGGTTATATTTGAACTGAAAAATGCAATTTAATTCTCATAGACAACAAGCCAACCCTTGAGAAACATGGCCTTAGTCCAATATTGACTGAAAAGGAGGGAGACTTGCCCAGAATATAGTGCAAGCTCTTTGGAGGGCACCTAACCCAGCGTAGGGGAGGGGGGAGGTAATATCTGAGGAGAGTCTTGGAGGATGAGCAGGAGTTGTGAACCAGGTGAGCCAGTGGGGGTGAGGGGGGTCAGGGAGGCATTGCTAGCAGAGAACACGTACAAAATCAGAAGTGCTGGCATCGTGCTTCTGGGGAACTGTGAATAATTCCTATAGCTGAGGGAATAGCTGAGGGTTGAGTGTGCAGGGAAGTGCCAAGGAGTACAGTTAGACAGGTGAGCAGGGGCACTTACATAAAGTCCTTATGTATGGATTTTATTCAAATGAAAGGGAAGCCTCCAGAGGAACTTAGGTACAGGAGACCCAGAGGTATGGGAAATCTACCATGGTAACTGTTGGACAATGCGTATACTGTGTTATTTCATGATTTTGGTTTTGGTATAGATTTTCCTTTGCATCCCAGCATTTAGTTGATAGTGCATTCCAACATGGTCTTTTTATGTATAGCTTAAATTTTGTTGTTGTAAAGAAGGTATATGGTTGATATCTTTGACATAATTACGTTTGTTATTCTTTCAAGCAAGCCTTTTCCCTTTAGGTAAATTTCACTTATTGGTGATATGTATATATTTGAGGTGTTGGTCCTTGTTTTGTGTGTAACTTAAATAAACAGGATGTTTTAATATTTTTTGAGAGAGTGATAGAGAGCAACTGGGGGAGAGGCAGAGAGAGAGGGAGACAGAATCCCAAACAGGTTCTGCACTATCAGCACGGAGCCCAGCACGTGGCCTAAACCCACAAACCGTGAGATCATGACTTGATCCTAAATCGAGTCGGATGCTTATTTATCGGCTAAGCCACCCAGGTGCCCCAGTATAACATATTTTTTGACCAGGATGGTTAAAAGAATTTTTTAACCTCAAAATGTCTATTGCTATTTATGTCTTAGTCATTTATTTAATGGCACCAAATCAGCCTTTCAGTTTATATACATATTGAAGGGGGGCAGTCTGCCCAGTGTACCTAAAGTGATCACACATGAGCAAATTACTTGTGCCTAGGTCCCACCTCCAACCTGATGAATTACTCCTTCTTCCATTCAGCATATGTTCATTAAATGCCCACTATGTGCCAAATCTTATTCTAGACCAGGGGATACCGTAGTAAATGAGATCCACAAGGGTATCGCTTTTATTAGCGCTCATAGGAGGGAAGCAGATGATAAGCCAATAAAAATACTGAGAACTGATAGCATAAAAGAGTAGTAGGGTGTGGGGAGGGAGGGAGCTCTTCAAATCAGAGAAGTGGTATGAAGAGCTGATACTTGAGCTAATAGTGAAATAGCAAGAAGGAATTAGGCTTGCTAAATCTGGAGGGAGATACAGAAGTGCAGGTATAGGAACAGCAAGTGCAAAAGCCCTGAGGTAGAAACTAGCTTGGTGTTTTCAAGAAACATGAGGAAAGCTAATGGGGGTAGAAATCAGTGATGGCGGGGGTGGGGGGGTGTGTGTGTGAAGTGGCTCTTGATAAGTCAAAGAATTTGACATGGTCCAGCTCATGTAGGGCTTAGACTCCATCAAATCCTCATTATAAAAATGTTGCTGTGGCTACTGGCGGGAAATGGAAGTAGAAGATGCAGCAAACCAGGAGGGATATTATGGTAGCTGAGATCAGGACACGACAGTGGAGATGGGAAGAAGTGGACTGAAATAAAGCTGACAGTGTGCTAAAAAGGGCTTTGAGAGAAAAAGATGACACAAGAAGACTTAGGTTTTTGGCATAAGCCATTGCGAGCCATTTATTGAGAAGGGGAACATAGAATCTCCAGTAGCCAGGACTGCACATTTTCTAAAAAGCTTCTGAACACATAGTTTCAGATGCCAGCCTTGGTCTTTTGATGTCTCCTTTGAGAACTACTGATTTATTCTGATCCCTGTTTTTGTTCAAGAGAACACAGCTGAACCACCCCATTTAGATAAGAATTCAAACTCCTCTCTACAATCCTACACAGTCTATGTCAGAGTTTAACAGCAGCCATGACATTGTTTTATACACACCTTAAATCCTTTGTGCAGGTATATGTCACTCCCTCTGGGTCTGTCAATATAGTCAAAGCATGAGGTTACCCTCCACGTGATCCTAATCTTTTATTTTAGCTGCTTCGTGAAAAGCTAAACATATTCTGTCATTAAAGGGATCCAAACTTGTTTCAGTAATTAAGGCTGAAGAGTCTCGTTGAGGCTGGATCCCTATGCTGACCAAACTGACCAGGTTGCAAATTCAATCTAAGTGGCGCAGGAAATTAACGGCCAAGAACATACAGTGTTTGCCCCACGTGACTTTTTTGTTGTTGTAAGATTGGCTCTGAGCTCTTCTGAAGGAAGAGGGGAACTTTGGACCCCTTGTTTGTTTGATTTAAGTTTATTTATTTTGAGAGAGAGAGAGAGAAAGAGCTTGCCAGGGTGAGCATGGGGGGGGGGGGAAGGGGGAGGGAGTGGGAGGGAGGGGGAGACAGAACCCTAAGCAGGCTCTGCACTGATAGCAGAAACCAAGATTCTGATGCTTAACCCACTGAGCCACCCAGGCACCCCAGACCCCTTGATTTAAAGGTGTAGAATACTACCTTTAAAAGTATTTTTCGGGGCACCTGGGTGGCTCAGTGGGTTAAGTGGCCAACTTGGGCTCAGGTCATGATCTCGCAGTTGGTGAGCTGGAGCCCCGCATCAGGCTCTGTGCTGACTGCTCAGAGCCTGGAGTCTGCTTTGGATTCTGTGTCTCCTTCTCTCTCTTCCCCTCCCCGACTTGCACTCTGTCTCTCTCAAAAATAAATGAACACTCAAAAAAATATTTTTCTTAGTTCAATGTGGATTCTATAGAAGAATTTGACCCAAAGTTTGAGGTCAGTGCCTGGACATAGGCCCAGTTTGTTTTCCTCCATAGTCCTTTTTAATAAGAATAAAATTCTTTCTAAGCTTTATCTCCAATCCTTTAGTTCTCTTTGTTCTTTTAAAAACTTTTACAACTTTCTTTTCTATAGTAACGCAGAATATCCAAGCTATGCTCTTTCCAACGCTTCTCTCCTCCCAATGCAGAGCAGGGGCAGGGTTTGGCTTATAAAACAAATCCAGGGATTCACCTACAAAATTGTAAATGAGCATAAATATGTCCTACCAGAATTAATAACCCTGTTCATAATAATGAGTGTTTCATCTATTAGAATTCTTCAGTCTCCTGATATTCCAAAAGGTCTTGGTTTTTCACTACTTAGCACCTTACTTACTTTACTTCTAGGCATTGGAAAAGAGTGGTATAATTTTGTCTGATATGTTTGCAGTTGAAAAAACCTCTAGCCAGTTCACATATTAGCCCGTCAGTGGTCACTTGCAGAGATGGAACCCAGCTTTGTGGATCCTGGAGCTTACGCATTTTAGGAAGCTCTTGATGAAAAAAAAAATGTAAAAATATCTCCTCTTTTGCGCATTTTACAAAAACAGACCTTGTGTTTACGAAAAACAGACCTTGTGTGTACAATCGCTTGAATCCCTGGAGAGCCTAGAAGTGCCTGGACATGGGATAGTTTCTGAAGCTTAAACTCATTAGTTGCAGGTAAAAGTCTTCTGATTTGCACGTGTAGACATTCATTTGTACTTCTTTCATACAATATACATATGTGAAATCACCACGATAGACACTTAAAATATTTTATAACTCAATGTCAGCCACACTTCAATAAAGCAATAAATAAATAAATAAATAAATAAATAAATAAATAGTAGCTGGGACCGAAGGAGTATATGTTAATTGAATGAAGGGATGGAAGTAGTTTGAAAAGTAATGGGAGTGAGAAAGCAGTCTAATGACTTCTATGAACCAAGACATATTTTGGAGTGTCTTTTGATTTTTATTTTTAAATAGTTTACAAGTCAAGAATATCCTTTCAATACAGTGATTAGGAGATTTCATAGACTGTTTTCTGCATAATAACATTTAATAGAAAGTCTGTTCTAAGAATTGGATATATAAATAAGTCTGAATTAGAGCTGGTTTAGGTTGCTGGCTTTTGCTCTGTGAAAAGGCACCATACCTGATGATGTATGGACATGAGCAGTGACAATGTTCATTCACCAGAGTGTCAGTCTTTGCATGTAGGCTCTCAAGTGAAGGGGAGAATTCTGGAAGAATTTGTAGGGAATAGTCGAAACACATTGGCATACTTTGTAAGAGCAAGTGAAAAACGAATTTGTTTTTTGAAATGAGAACAAAACTCCCTACTTTTCCTAGATGTTCAGTACATATCCTTTTATGAGGTGGTCTTTTTGAGTCATCTTCTTTGGTTAAGAATTACTTACTCCGGGGCACCTGGGAGGTGGCTCAGTCCATTAAGCATCTGACTCTTGGTTTCAGCTCAGGTCATGATCTCACAGTTCTGTGAGTTCGAGCCTTGCTCTGCACAGGCAACGAGGAGCCTGCTTGAGATTCTGTCTGTCTCTACCCCTCCCCCACTCACCCTGTCTCTGTCTCTACCAAACTAAATAAACTTAAAAAAGAAAGAAAGAAAGAAAGAAAGAAAGAAAGAAAGAAAGAAAGAATTACTTACCCAGATCACTGACTGGTAAGAATTTAGAGATCAGTCACATCCCATGTAGAACCACTTTGATTCATGTTCTTTGATTGCTAAACTAAATGTATCCTACAGGATGCTTTCAGAGAGAGGAGTTAATATCCACCAAATACTATTTCACCTGCTTTTGAAGTTTTGGTTTTTCTACAGCTTTGAGCCCTATCCCACTTCACCTGAGGAGTTAGAAAAAACTCTAATATATCAATAATTAGCTTAGATCTGAAAGCACTTTGCTGCACAGATGTAATATTTTACCAAGGTTTCTGAAGTAAAGAGTATTTATTTTAGTTTAACGTGCCAAAACAAAACATTCGGTAAAAACACAATGAAATGGCACTTAAACTAACATCGGTGCCCAAACTCTATTATTCTAGTACATTTGAGTGTAGGGCAAATCCAGTTGTTAAATTATCCCATATTGAGAATCAGTGAATGAATGTCTCCATAATTGCCCTCACTTTTCCTGACCCTTTCAGTTCCATCAGTTTTAGAGCAGGGGAGTAGAAAGTATTTTTATTCAAAGAGAGCTTTTAAGATTGAATGCTATAATTAAATGCCGATTGTTTTTCTAAATAGACTATTTCAGATAAAAAAAAAAACTAATTGTCTCCATTCTAGTGGATTTTAAGGTTGTGCTGAAAAGCAGAGCTGATATTCAGTGAGACCACAAGAGCCTGGACCACCTGTGTTGCTCAGCATCTCACTACTTGGAGGTAGAGCCAATTATAATATTTAATGGATTTTCTTTTTCCCTGAAGATCTTAAGTTGATCAATTTAAAAAGAGATGTATACAGATGATCTGCCGTTTGAATTTGTGATTCAAACAGTCTATGCTGTGGAATAAAGGGCTCAATGGATATGGGATGTTAGTTAGGTTGACAGAATATACATTCTTGTTGTCTTAGAGGAAAGATTTGATCCATTGTTGATATAACCCTTTTGATAAGGAAGTACTTGTAAAGGGATAGGATGTAACTTACTTATCAAAACTCAAGGTGAAGGAATAGAAGGAATCTGGAAAAATAAGTCTTTCCACTTTTGGATGCTTCTTACACTAGGAAAACTATTGGCTTCAAAGCAGATTTCTAGGTATGACCACTTATAGAGACCCTGTATTCAAGAAAGCATTTTGAGGAGCAGGGGAGCGGAAGGAGGCACTTTTTTTAGTAATATATTTTCTAACCCTATTATGTAGCAATCAGATATCTTTTGCAATTATAGTCTGCTGATTAGTAAATTAATGGCGGGTTAGCTATAATAGCAATTTTGCTTTGATAGCAAGACAAAACTTGAGTGATTTGAGAATGCATGATCTATAATGTACGTGAAAATATTTTAAGCAAAACATCTAAAGGTCAAATAATAAGGTTTCATATAAAACTTGCGGGAAAAATGTTTTATACCCCTCCCCCCATAGAAACCTGTTTTTAGTTAATACGGAAATGGGAGTAAAATATTTTATTGAGCCTAAATATAGGCTTTCATATATTAAAAGAAAAGCTATTTACAGGTAATTTGTTACTAAATAAAATCTTGGAGGAACACTTTAAATTACCAAAAAGGTAAGGTAACAATAAACACAGGAAATATAAATGAATAAAGTGTTCACAGCGTCATGCTGCTTTCTGGACTATAAATAACCCCCCCAACTCTGCCACTATTATTAGCTTGTATGAACAAAAGAAGATTCCAGAAATAGAAAGGGGAAGAGCATCTAGCTGAGCCTTATATTCCATGGCATAGGAAATGTTTCTAGCAAGCTCATGAATTTAGGGGGTTAATTGATTTTTAAAAAGGACATTTCCATGCTGTCTGTTTGCCAAGGAAATTCTTTTACTGGCATGTTTGTAAAATTGGCAGGCTGATGTTTCCTCTGGGTGACACAAGGTGTGATGAAGAATTTTATCTTTACTTCCTTACTAAAATCAGCACTGATTGCTTGCCTTTTTCTCAACTTATTTGGTTACTATTATCAGATTACATCTATGGACGATCTGTCGATGCCTCGAAGTTGCTGCAGGGTGGGCAGCCCTGGAAAGGAGCCAGGTCTCAGTTTTACCGGGGCCGCCAGTGAGCTCTATGACTTTGGTCAAAGCATTTATCCCTGGCCCACAGTTTCCTGATTGATTAATGTAGCAAACATATATTGAGCCCCAATATTCCAGGCATCGTGCTAAGCCAACAGGGATACAGAGTAAATAAAAATACCTGGTCCCTATGGCTGAAGGAGCAGACTTGTGAACACATAATCAGAATTCACAAAGAACATATTATAGAGTTGATATGTGTGAGAACACAGGGCAGAGGAACTCTGTCTACTTAAGGAGCCCTCGGAAAACATTTCTATTTTATCTTATTTTTTAGAACAAAAGGACTCACGTGAACGAATATTATAGATCTACTTCTCATTTCTGATTGTTTATTAATTTGTTTCTTTTTGATAACTAAATTGTGAGTACAATTATTTAAGAGCCGACTGTGAAATTGTACTTGAAAGTGACAGAAACACAAATTTCAAGTACTTTTGTTTTATTTTTTTAAGTTTTTTAAAAATTTATTTATTTTTGATAGAGAGAGAGAGACAGACAGAGACAGGATCCCAAACAGGTTCCACATTGTCAGTGCAGAGCTGGACCTGGGCTTGAACTCACGAACTGTGAGATCTTGACCTGAGGTGAAATCAAGAGTCAGATGTTTAGCCCTGTTTTATTTATTTATTTTTTAATTGGTATAGACCAGAATTAAATAAAGATTAACTTCTCCAAATTTGAACATGTTTTGCCATAAAGAGTAATGATAGTGATTATTTTTTAAATAGTTATGTTTTTGGTGATTTTCAGGATATGAAGTAATAAGATTATTTTTTAAGAGATTTTATTTATTTGTTTATTTTGAAGGATAGAGAGAGAGCGAGAGCAAGAGCATGTGCATGGGGAAGGGGCAGAGAAAAGGAGAGACAGAATCCCAAGCAGGCATCTCACTCTGAGCTCAGAACCAGACATGGGGCTCAAACCCACAAACCACGAGATTATGACGTGAGCTGAGATTAGGATTTGGACACTTAACCGACTGAACCACCTAGGCACCCCCAATAAAATTAAAAAAAAAAAATCAATCACTTATTCACAAACTATAGGTATATTCTGATGAAAGACATCATCTTCTTTTTTAAAATATTTTTTAATGTTTATTCATTCTTGAGCAAGAGAGAGAGACAGAGCATGAATGGGGTAGGAGCAGAGAGAAAGAGAGAGAGAGAGACAGAATCTGAAGCAGGCTCCAGGCTCTGAGCTGTCAGCCCAGAGCCTGATAGGGGGCTCGAACCCACGAACTATGAGCCAAAGTTGGACGCTTAACCAGTCGACTGAGCCACCCAGGTGCCCCCAAAGAGATTATCTTCTAGGCAAAATAGGTAGTATTAGAATTACCTCTCTCCAGTAGAAATTTATTATTTTCCTATGACCGGACAACTCTGTGATTATTTCATTTAGCAATTCATTCAACAGATATTTTTGTGTGCCTGCTATATGCAATGTCAAACTAGGTAAACAATATCTTACAGAATATGTTCCAGTGTCTTTTTAGAATGAAACCTTTAAAAAGTACATGCAAGTCGGATGTTGACTACATGTCCCACCCACCCATCTTGACTCCATGTCCCATCCACTTTTGTAATATGTGATCCCATTTTCAACAACAGAAAAGAAGGGAAGCCTCTTTGCTTCAGCAGTATGCAAATTAATTTTGACTATGCAAATAATTTGAGCACACATTGATTTAGAATTACCATTGTGAATAATCTTCACTTCCAGTATTACTTTTGCTAAAAGTAAATGCCAATCGGAAAAAGTGTAAAACAGAACAGATATCTGTCCTGTGCACTTGAATGGTTATTGATGGGCTAGCATAAACCATTACCTTTACGGGTTCAACTGCAAAAGTCGCATGTCTGTGTCCTGTGTCCACCTCTCCATTTATCCCATTCATGCTGGCTTTTCTCCCTGCTGGTGTTTCCCCTCCTCTTTTTAACAGTTTGAACTAAGGCGTGGATAGACTAGCCAGGAGTCTTTTTGAGCCCTCTGCAGCCAGGTTCCCGGAAAATGTAAGCATGGTAGTTTGAATTTAGAATAAATACAAGTGTATATAAAAGCTCTTCTGGTTTCATTTGATTTTTTTTTTTTTTTTTTTGGTTAAGAAACAATAGTGTTTATTTATCATGTTTGGCTTACAATTTCTTTGGTATTCAGTTATTTTAATTTTAAAAAAGAAACTAAACTCAATAACATCTTTCAGAAACAAAGTAGTTTTCAGTTGAGGGTGGGTGGGTGAGGAAGTTATATGAAGATTGAGTGGGAGCCTCAACCCAAGGACATAATAGACAAGAAACAATTTTTTTTCTCCCTTTTCTTCAGAAGTAGTCTTCCGCATGGTTTAATGTGCTAACATAACCCCGGTTCCAATATTTCAAAAGATACAGAACTTCCCAGCATGATGATAAAGTTTTCCTGTGTTCCAATAATAAAACCTGAACGTACCAGTGATTTCCAGTTCCTTTGTGGCTCAGCAACTTGTGAAGACCAACTAACTCCTAAGTACTCAGCCTGCAGTATCAGTGTGGGAGTCGGAAACAGATGTTCACGGGACAATGCCATTTGTTGTCACTGTCGATACTATGTGGCAACTTTCCCAAACGAAATTGTTTGTGGATGGAAAAGAATGTAAGCAGTGATTCATGCCCAGGAATTTTTTTTTTTTTTTTTTTTTTTTTTTTTGGCTGCAGGCTAACCATATTTTATTTGTTTTAAATCATAGAACATTAGTGGATTAAACGTTTTAGGATAACTTACTATTAGAATATCTTTTCTTTTTTTTTTTTTTTGGTTCAGCATTTCCTTCTAAAAGGAGTGACTATTTTAGGTGGTTTACTGAAAATATTAAATGCCTTACTTTTATCTGAGAATTCAGATAAATGAATGCCATGCTTTCAGCAGTATTTTTGTTGATAATTTGGAAAGACAATTCAAAATAATCAGACATTAAGTAGAAACATATTTATTTGGTAATATTTGGCATTACATGATCTTGGTTTGAAATTTTCATGACTATTACAAAGGAGCATCCACTAACTCATAGTTACTATAAGAGACAATTAGTTTATCTGTGCAAATGAAATACTAACTTATAGAGAAGCTTAAAATGTGCTCACAATGGAATAGACACAACAAAGCTACTTAAAAATTAGACTCACCATGTGAGCATGTGCTATGGCACATACACAAACCATCTTTTTCAGGAAGAAAACCTAACAAGAATTCAAAGCATAATATCCATCATTCGAGTGCCGTTTTTATAAAAACAAATTTTAATCCACAAATGAAAGTCTTTTAATGTTTATTCATAACAACAGATGCCTAAGGCCATAATTATAAAATGTTTTATGTTCTTTCAAATAGTAGGTATCTCTTATAATTAGGTTTCTACATCACAGAAAAATTATTTTAAGAGACATGAAACAAAATCTGACTTTTAAACAACAGCCAAAGGAAAGATTGGGATCATAGGTAGTTGAAGGGTCCTAGACTAGGAAGCGAGAGTCTGGAGTCCCAGCTGCTCTAACTGGTCACGTTAATAAACTACGGTTGTGTGCCCCTCTCTTGCTCAGCCTTCTTTGTCTTGCCTGCAAGATGATGGCTGGGGCTAGATGACTTCTAGGATTCTTTCAGGCTCTCACCATTTTTCCTTTAGTTCGGTAATAAAACCTTTCAAGACCTCAAATTTTACTTTCTACCATTCACTCTCAGTGACTTCTTTGGACCACAGACACCTTGGAGTATGTGATGAGAGCTCTTCTTAATCTTCCCCGAAAATGCAGAAACAGAAAATTTTTGCATGCCATCCTAGGACTTCACAGACCCCTGGGAGCCTCAGGGAGGTCGCAGGTTAAGAACCCTGTGACTCTCTAAAGAAGGTTGGTATCCCCATGCTTATGTGAAGATTTAAGAGATATTTTTAAATTGCTCTAAACTTCAGCATCCAGGCCTTCCAATTATTTTGTTAAGGTTGAGAGTTTTTACCTTCTGACATTTCTAAGTTAGAAATTCGACGTTGGTGTCAGCAGGGAAACACACGTTAGTCGACCAACCAAGGACCTGTGTTGTACTTGAGAGAAGTACTGTGTGTGCACAACTAGAGTATAGGGTTACAGAGGATGCCACTGTATCCTGGCCAGAGTCTCTGCTTTAGAACAGGAAATGAATGAACTAAGGCATGCTTGCATCTCTCCACCAGTAACCCAAACTGGTTATTGTTGTTCTTAATTGGTGGAAAATTCAAAATTAAATACTCCCACTGAGAAAATAATGTGCTTACGGAATACTGGAATATGCAGAGTGACTGGAGAAAGCCATCATTTAAGTAATAAATGCGAACCAGAAATTAGTTCTAATTCACATTTGAGAATATTATAGGGGTACCTGGGTGGCTCAGTCGGTTGAGTGTCCAACTTCAGCTCAGGTCATGGTCTCGCGGTCCGTGAGTTCGAGCTCCGTGTCGGGCTCTGTGCTGACAGCTCAGAGCCTGGAGCCTGCTTCAGATTCTGTGTCTCCCCCTCTCTCTGCCCCTCCCCTGCTCATGCTCTGTCTCTCTCTCTCAAAAATAAATAAAAACATTAAATAATTAAAAAAAGAGAGAATATTATAAGCTGCTAATTTCCTTCCAGTATACATCTCTGTTTCTTAAACCATTCATGGGTAATTATACATTTTCCTAAATTGTCATTTGGAGAAAACTTTGGACTTTTAAAAGTGCTTTCATAGACAGAATCTCATTTGATCCTTTAGTTACTATCATTTTTTTATGCGTAATGCATAACTAAACCTATGTGATTTCATTTTAATGAATAGCGTTAAGTCTCAAAAATTTACTAAACCACTTATTTCACCTAGAAAATGTAGACGCTTCAGGGAAATTTCTTTTTGCCTTCACAACTAGAGCTTTTAAATTCTCAGACTGAAAATTTTTCATGGCCCCTCTTTTATACTTTTCAAATTCTATTCATTTCTCTGTATTAAGGTCAAATTAGATAGATTTATGTTGCCCATTCTGGCATTCATAGAAACCATAAGGATTACCAAGAAAACAGAAATTCTAATCCTGATGTTACAGGAAAGCCCCCAATTCGACTTGACAGAAATGATTTCAATTAGGGAGTCCCTGGCCTACCTTTTCTATTTCACCAGAACAAATGTTATTGGTATAAGGGGAAATCCTTGGATACCAGATAACCCGCACACTCTGTGGAGCAGAGTTACTTAGAGCTCTCCGAATCCCATCTTTGATCTCTGGCGATATTTTTCTCTGTTATGTCACAGAGGTCACCTGGCTCATGTGTGACAAACTGCCTGCATAAGTCACAGTGCCAGTGGCAGAGATTTGTAACCATGCCCCTGGTCCATTGCCTTTGAATTATTTCACAGGCCCGCTGCTTTACATTTACACTGTGTCGGAAGATGAACAGGGGAAGGGAGTAAAATCAAGGGCAGGGTCTCATCCTGAAGGACAAGGGGAAACAGGTGGAAGGTTAATGGCCCTGGAGCGATTCCACAAGCCTCTCCAGCTTGATATATGGGCCTCGGGCCTAAAACGGGCATTGGCTTTCAAAGATATATTATTTCATTTGAGGAGAGACATTCTGGAGTTCCTGCATTTGTCTGCTGATAGATGATCCTCTGTCCACAATTGGTTATGGCGTGTGAGTTTTCCTTGGGTCTGCTCCCGTACATAAAAATTTTGCTGAGCTCTCCAACCTTTCACATGCCTTTAAGAATGGGACGTGTGCAAGCCCGTTTGGCAGGCTGTTGGATTTTTGTTGCTGCTATTTTAGTAGTTCCTTTTGAACCATGAGGCAAGTGGGGGATGAAAGGCACTTCTGTTCATTCATACATAACTTGATAAGAGTGGCCTTGCCCCCCCCCCAAAAAAAAGGGGGACAAAAACGATGTTGGGAATCAGACATGTGGGTCAGTCTGGGAAGATGGGCTCAGTGCAACAGTCATTTGGGTTTCAAAAGTGACTTCCATAAAAGATCGGCCCGACCAAACAGCTTTGGACTTTGTAACTGTTTTGCACTCTCCTTAAGCTTTTAATAAATGGCTTACTCTATTTTATTACTGTGTTCAGAAAATTTGAGGTGATTTGGGATACAGGGGTGAGCCACTAGTTAGAAAAAGATGCTTTACACAGAGGCTGATGATCGATTTGCCCAACAAGAACTGCTGGGCAACGCTACCAAAAGTATGTCTAATGGCTCAAATGTTAGAAATGAATTGGTCACTAGATTAATGGAACCAGTCTCTTGAATTAACCTTGTGTGGCCTTTAAAAAGTTGTCCTCCAGCGTCTAAGACTGCAAAAGTCACTTAGCCCCTGCCTCCAAATATTCATGGATTAAATATTCATTAAAATCTTAGGAATTCTAGTATGCCTTAATTTATAAGTATTCTAGAATCAGTTATTGACTGTGGTTTGGGGTGTGTACATGTGAAACCTTTGACTTTATAATTCCTGGTAATTGTTGTACTAGCCTTGACAGAAAGAGAGTGCTTAGTTCTTGATAAGGTATTAAGTAAAAATGATCTCTGTCACTCACTGTCTAAACAAAAGGTGAGTTTCCAGTTCTTTTGTGTTCCACTGCCCTTGTGTTTGGTGAATACTCACATCACCTTATTAAGTGTCAAAATTCTATTTGTGGACATTTTAAACCCGAATGGCTTTGTCAAAAGCAAATTCTTCCCTTGAAGAAACTTTGCATTATCATTATAGATATACTGGTATTTATAAGAAGTTAATATTGGGCATCCAGTCTGATAAATGAATACCAATAGGAATTTGATTTTTGAATGAGAAACACTGATTATAGATACTTTCATATGTATTTTTCAAGGCACCTGTATCATAATCCTTTTCAGACAAAAGCCCCCAGCCCTTAGTAGATACTTGTAGAAAGATGTAGTATCTGGCCATTGGCTCTGTAAAAGTGGGGTTATAAACAAGTTCTTTTCTTTTTCTTTGGAATATTATAAAGCACAGGTTAGACCAGAAGTGGGGAGACTGGAGAGATGTGTTTAGTATGTGCAGGAAGGAAATGTACTAGCTCTTATAAAGGAAAGTTTCAGAATCACTAATTATACAGAGTTGGATGATGAGTGTTAGCAGTTAAGAGAATCTGCTTTTCCACTTGTTGCTTGGGTAAATGGATAAAAGGCCGCCAAGGACTTCAAGCCCCCAGTTGGGGGTACCATAGATAAAATAATCGCGGCAGAAGGGCAGGTCCCAAACCACGCAGGCATGCTTTTCAATCACAGAATTTAATGTGGTTGTTTTACTCCTTTTTGCTTGTGACCTAAATACCTCATTTTAATGTTTGAAAAGTTACCAACTTTATTTCAGTCATATTTACCCTTCCTCTGTGGTATTTCCCAGTCAGTAGACTACAATCCTGTGGGTTATGTCAATGCCTAAAGCAAAGATCAAATCAAAGGATCTGACATAATGGAAGCTCAGTCTGAATTAGTAAATAACACTAGTCTTCTGCATCTGTCAAAGTCCCCCAGCTCAGATGGACACCTCCATAAGCTGATCCATAGGAAGCCAAATACTTGCAAACAGTCTCTTAATTGCTCATTTGCAGTTGGACAAAATGCTAAATGCAGAAAGACTTCAAAGCCAATGGAATCTGCATTGAAAACAGGATCTCAATACACATAGTCGCTTATTGTTGCAAAATTAGAATAACAAATGTTCCCAGCATGAAGCCAACATAAACTTGCCTGAGTATTATTCAACCTGAGACTTATTCCACTTTTTTTTTTTCAACTGCGACAGAAGAGGCATACATGATACCGTTTGCTATTCTATACTGTTCATTTTAATGATATATTTAGATCTCCATCACACTTTGTATTTTTACGTGTAATTACCCGTATTAAAAAAAACACTCATTAGTGTTCTGTTCCACTGACTTAATTATGCCCTTAATTAAATCTCGACTAACTGGGGGTCACTGCAGTGTCAGTGGGATTTGTCACTGTTCGTCAGCAGGTGTCTGGTTGCATCTATTTCTGGGTTTCCTATGGTTTGAATCTATTTAAGAGCCGGCTTTTTCCCTAAATGCCAGAGAAGGAGAGTTCTCATTGGAGAGAACGAATAGCGCATATTTGACAGATAACTCCTCAAAAGCTTGTTTGGAAGAGGACATTTTTGTTATTAGTGTCGGAAAATCTCTGGGTTAGCGGAAAGATGTTGAAAACAGAGTTGGGTACAACAGATGTACTTTTAAAAAGATCAACATGTTTACATTTTTAAAAGTTGTGATAAGATCTAAGTATATAATTTTAAAGTTTCTTAAAGAATGAAAAATTTTTTTTGGTTGTTATAAGAGTATCATATAAGATGTTTTGTACCAGGGTACTTGTATTAGTTAATGATTTGGTTCACATTTGTCACTGTAAAGAATATAAAACAAATTACAAAAAAAGGAACCAAGCTGAAAAAAATGTGTTTAAGAGTCTAATGTACAGCGTAAAAGTCAATTCATTATTTGGAAGGGGTTTTAGTAATATATTAAGACTGCTATACCTTCACATTTCACATTAGAATGTTTTAGACTCATGATTTTAGTACATTACTTAAGGGAGATATAATTCCCATGTTCATGTACATAATAGGCACCTAATGTTGATCTGAGTAATTGATTAGTCCAGTAAGGCTTTTATAATTAGTTGTCAGCTTTTCAACATAAGCCCTCAAAACACCTGCTGTGAATCTACAAAACTTTTACATTTATTAATCAGTTTTTAATCTAAAAATGTATTCAAACTACCTGAAAAGCATTTATATTTTTTTCTGGAATTAGGATGGCCCTTCTAACATAAGCCCTAAGAAACTAAACTCAGACTATATGTCTCTTCATTTTTCAGTCTAGGAAGTTTTGGACTGTGAAATCCTGATATTTAAAATGACATTTATTTTCGTATAAAGGCAAAAAGCCACAATTTTTCTACCAGTTAAAATGTTTTTCAGAACCCAGATTTCTAATGGTAACTTTTAAGTGAGGCAATAGGCAACAGATATCAGACTACCAACAACATATAACAGTATTGTGACTTTATTGTCTTTTGTCATTACATGAACAATTTAATTTTTACTGGTTCACCTACAAATATGGCAGCCCAGAGTCAGAAAGAATTTTAACGTTTATTTATTTTTGAGACAGAGACAGAGCATGAACGGGGGAGGGTCAGAGAGAGAGGGAGACACAGAATCTGAAACAGGCTCCAGGCTCTGAGCAGTCAGCACAGAGCCCGACACGGGGCTCAAACTCACGGACCGTGAGATCGTGACCTGAGCCGAAGTCGGACGCTTAACCGACTGAGCCACCCAGGCGCCCCAAAAGGAATTTTAAAAGAAAGATATACAATAGTTCAACTTACTATATTTCTGAAACTCATATCATTTCATTTCATCCTAAAGCATTAATTCCAGCTATCTCTCCTTCTCCATCTCCGTCTCAGTCTCCTTCTTCTTTTTAATTGTTACCTTTTTTTATTGAGCTATAATTGACATATAACGTTACCATTCGGTTTGGGTCCAGCTGCTTCTCTTCTTAAGTAACAAATATTCTTATTTGTTAACCAAGTAATTCTCAGTGCAATTCTTATTTGATGTTTAAGTTTTCTTATCACTTTTAAGTAATTTAAAATTTAAATATGTGAGTATACATGGTTTATTTTTTTAAACTGTTTCAAGTGATAAGTTTTTTTATGCATTCTGTGGATTCCTGTATAGTCTCTTAATTGTTCCTGGATAATGAAAGACTAGGTCATGTGTGTGATCACAAGTACCTACTGAACCAACATGACCTCAAGATTTCCTCACATTTTTACAGTTGAAGTTATTAATGTACAGTTTATACTGTATGTAGGATTGGTCAGGTGTTTTTTTGTTTTGTTTTGTTTTTTTTATTTTTATTTTTTAAATGTTTATTTATTTTTGAGACAGAGAGAGACAGAGCATGAACAGGGGAGCGGCAGAGAGAGAGGGAGACACAGAATCGGAAACAGGCTCCAGGCTCCGAGCCATCAGCCCAGAGCCCGACGCGGGGCTCGAACTCACGGACCGCGAGATCGTGACCTGGCTGAAGTCGGACGCTTAACCGACTGCGCCACCCAGGCGCCCCTTGTTTTTTTTTTTTTACGTTTATTTTGAGAGAGAGAGAATGAGCGAGAGTGAGTGCATGAGTGGGGCTGGGGCAGAGAGAGAGGGAGAGAGAATTTCAAGCAGGCTCCATGATGATATAGTGCAGAGCCCATAGGGGGCTGGAACCCATGAACTGTGAGATCGTGACCTGAGCCCAAATCAAGAGTAGGATGCTTAACCAACTGGGCCGCCCAGGCATCCCGGTCAAGTTTTTTAAAAATATGTTTATTTTGAGAGAGAGAGAGAGGGAGACAGAATCCCAAGCAGGCTCTGCACTGTCAGCACAGAGTCGAATGTGGGGCTCAGTCCCACAAACTGAGATCATGACCTGAGCCCAAATCAAGAGTTGGACACTTAATGGACTGAGCCACTCAGGTGCCCCTGGTTGGGTATTTTTAAGAAGATTACTTTTTTTATTCAGTACATACTTACCAAGCGCCAGTTGTGTGCAGTTAACATTTTAGGAATTGGAGATTGCATGCAAAGAGTATAGACAGAATCCCTTCTTTCGAGGAACATATTTTATTTTATATATATTTTAGGGATTATGAAGATTTAAAAAAATTTTTTTATTAGTTTTATTTATTTTTGAGAGAGAGAGAGAGCTTACAAGCAAACGGGAGGGGCAGAGAGACAAGGAGACACAGAATCTGAAGCGGCTCCAGGCTCTGAGCTGTCAATATGGAGCCTGACACGGGGCTCGAACCCATGAACTGTGAGATCATGACCTGAGCCAAAGTCAGACGCTCAACCGACTGAGCCACTCAGGCGCCCCGGCATTATGAATGTTTTTAGAATAATTACATTAACATATAAAAAGCATTTGTAATTCAGCAAAGTAGCCTAATCAAAGATGAAAACTGCGGGTAATGGAAGGTTTCTTCTCTGTTGGAGCCTCCAGAAGACCTCACCAGTTCTAGCCTGTATACATCGTGCGTTCAAGTACATTCTCTTGGTATGTTCAAGGATAATAGTGTTCCTTTCTGAAGCACAGGGTCAAAGAAAAAAAAAATGACTAAGAAGAATATTTTTTTCGTAAACTTAGAGCTAGTAACTTTATGTAGGTAAATTAATCACAGATACAGGAAATCATACGAATAAGCATATGAATAAACAATGATTTTAAAGCTTGATAGAATCTTTAGGAATATTTTTTCCTGTTACAGCTAAATGATACCCATTTGTAGACTTTCTTTTCGACTCACAAAGCTCCTATCTGTGTAAATTTCATAGACCTGCCATCATTCTTAGAGAATAATGAGTTATATTGTGCAGCTTCATTAAAAAATGCATTAATCTTATAGTAACCTCTCTAATTCATCGATTTGATAATACAATAACAACGAACATTTTTGGCATAACAAAATGAAGTATCAAAGTGTACTATACCCCTAAATACAAAATGTAACAGGAAAACAAATCTACTTACCAAAAGGGGTCCAGTTTTCTACCTACAAAACAATGCTATGGTTTAACACAGCTAAAATCTAATATATTGAGAATTCTGTCACAGGGCCCCATGGTGAAAAGTTTTACACCAGGTCAAATGACTTGAAGATGATGAACAGGCAAAAGTATCCAGGTTCTTCCCCAGAGGAGGTTCTAGTGTGAGTTCATGTTTCTACCTCTTTGGAGCTATTGCTAATCTAGGAGCAACCTGCCTTCTCTTAGAGAGGAGAGGGAGGGTCAGAGCTTCCTGGTTGTGGGTTATTTACTTAGCTTCTTTAAGGCTCAGTCTCCTCATCTGTAAAACACAGTGTTAGTTCTTTCAGAGGTTTTATGTGGGATAAAAGGATTTAACCCAAATCAAGTTGCTGGGAGTGTATGTTTAAGTAATACCAATGTCATCTTTCCTTAATCAATGCTTGAAAGTCTCTGATGCTAAATTAGATTCATTTGGCAAATACTTTGGCATGGTGTAAGGCACAGGGTAGTTACTTCCCTCTTACCACAACAGAGGCCTCCTGATACAGAAATTAGATGGGATCTGGGGTCAAACAAACTCAGCCTCAAATCCTACCTCTCCCGCTTGCTGGCCATATGCTGTTAGGAATGTGACTTAACTGTAGTGTCCTTATCCATAAAATAGAGATAATGTACAGTTTACATGATATCTTTTTAAATTAAATAGTATTTGCAGAGCTCATGGTCCTAGGACCTAGTCAGAGATGAATGAGAAATGGTCTCTATCCTAGAAAGGAGGATACACGCATGTGAAATTATGTGTGAATATGCTATGGGGGGGGGGGCGCGGCGTGGAGATGCTTGAATGCTGTTCATGAACTTGTACCTCAACATCATCAAAGCAAGAATACATTTTGGAAATTTTACTATAAAGAAACCCCTGCTGAAGACTAACACAATTTATTGTTCAAACAACACTTATGTTTATTCATGTGCATTTGATATTTGCTTTATAGTTAAATGGCATTTTATGAGACAGTTTTGAGTCTCTATTTCCCATTTCTCCTGGGTCTGATGTAAGTCCCCCTTAGTGCCTAGTCACCACTGAAGATGGAAAAAGGAGAGAGTAGTTTGTGAGGTGACCAGGTATCTAATCTAATTCTGTGGTAAGTATACTGAAATGCTGGGTGGAGTCAGGGTGGAGAGAAGGAAAAGAATTATAAGAGTCAAATACGATTCATTCACTGTTGTTCAGTAACTTTCTGTATTTCTTTTATTAGTATGTCAACTAAGGTTTATTTATGCCAAATAATTATGTCTGTTATTAATGGAAAGATGTGAGGGTGGAGAGAGAATGAGTTCTGGAAGCTTTTTTAGATATAAAAAACCTCAGATAATTACATCACAGTATGGTGAATACAATAATAGAGGTCCCCAAAGGAGAAGAAAAGCTCAACAGTGTGAGTCCCCTTCTCTCTAACCCTGACCTGGGTTAAAACTGGGGAGAAAGAAACAAATTTTAGGCAAATTTTAGTTTCTGAAGTAGATGAAGGGGAAAGGGCTTTATTCCGGTGATTTCTGCCTTTGAGCTCTGACTTTTGTTTGCCTTGTTTTCACCACATACAAACTCTTCCTCTACCAACACACCCCCCCCATACATCCCTACTCCATCAATACACACTTCCTCCTGTACCAACACACACACACATCCCCCCCTCCATCAATATGCTCCCTCTTGCACCAACACATGGACACACACACTCCTCCTCCCTCAACATACTCCCTCCCTCACCAACACACACACACACACACACACACACACACACACACACACATCCCTCCTCCATCAACACACTCCATGCACCAACACACATGCATCCTCCCTTCATCAATATGCTCCCTCTTGGGGCGCCTGGGTGGCGCAGTCGGTTAAGCGTCCGACTTCAGCCAGGTCACGATCTCGCGGTCCGGGAGTTCGAGCCCCGCGTCAGGCTCTGGGCTGATGGCTCAGAGCATGGAGCCTGTTTCCGATTCTGTGTCTCCCTCTCTGTCTCTGCCCCTCCCCCGTTCATGCTCTGTCTCTCTCTGTCCCAAAAATAAATAAATAAACGTTGAAAAAAAATTAAAAAAAAAATATGCTCCCTCTTGCACCAACACACACACACACACACACACACACACACACACACCGCTCCTCCAACAACTCTCCTGCAGCAACACACAGGTGCACAACCCTCTCAAGCCCTATTTCAAGAAAGGTTCAGATTTGTGCTGAGTTTGGTGTCCTTTCTGGGGCACCTGGCTGGCTCAGTCGGTAGAGCATGTAACTCTTGACCTCAGGGTTGTGAGTTCAAGCCCCATGTTGGGTGTGGTGCTGACTTAAAAAAAAATGCTGTTTCTTTTTATGGAGTCTGAAGGTTTCTTTCTTTTCTAATTTTCCCACTTGAACGGTCCCTCTCATGTTCTCTCAATTCTATCAGTTTTTTCATGCTGTGCGAGCATTTCAATCTTCCTTTTCCACTGGGTCCCATCAGTTACAGGGATGTGCAAGGCCCCCCTCCTAAAAGGCCCAAAACAAACCACCTCTGTAACCAGTCCTCTCCATCTCACCATCCTGCCTTTTCCCAACATGGTGGCCATGCCATCTCTTCCTGGTGTCTCCACAGCCAATCTTGCTGGGAGTGGTGGTGGAGGGTGTAAGGCGGTGTAGGGAGCATGGGGAGTTCTCAAGCTGGGCCAGCAGGGAGGCTGCACTTCCACTTCTCCATGGGAAATGTCTCTCATGAATCTCAAACATTATCAGTGGCCTCAGCCAACTTTCTTTCTCCATTTTGCATCCCTGACATTCCTTCTGAAACAGACTTTTGGTCACTACTCAATGTTGCTGATTTTTCCACGCGAGTCTCCCTCACTGGCTCCTCTCCTTCTACCCAACTTTTAAGTGGTACTTTTCTCTAATTCAGCTGCTGTTAATCTCCTTTTCTTCGCACACTACACATTCTTCTTTGTGATTTCACCCCCACACACAGTTATGCTGAACCGTCTCTCCAGACTCCACCGTAACATTCCGAACTGCTGGCTGAACAAATGAATGTCTGCTACCAACATGATCAACATTACCTCCCAGAGGCCTCCTTTCCTTCCCTGTATTCTCCTTAAACACATTTCTTCCAGCTGTTACCCTAGGCTTTCTGATTTGATCAAGGCACTCTCAGCTTTTCACTGCATCTACAGAAAAAGGTAAAACTCTTCAGATGGTATCCCATTACCATTATTGTTTCATCTCTCACCCCACAGCTCACTCCCTGACTCTCGACACACACAAGTGCTCATCTTTGTCCCCACGTCTTTAGCCGTCTTTACACCTCTGTGCTTTGGCTCACCTTGTTCTCTTTGCTTAGATTCCCCTCCCAGCATTTATCATACACGGTTGAGTTCAAATATGAATTCCAAGAAACTTCCTTGGGTGCTTGAGCTGGAATCAATTACTCTCTTCCCTATATTACTACAGTATTTTGTTCATTATTCTATTTTAGCTTATAGATAGATATAGATATAGATATAGATATAGATATAGATATATAGATATAGATAGATCTATTCCACCACCACCGAACTCAAAGCCATTGATTTGGCAAGTCTAAATGTAGTCATGGAACTACTTGAAATTAGGACAGTCTGACAAAATCTCGGTTCTTATTACTCCCTTTTCCCCCAGTGTTACTTGCTTATGTCTGTCTCCCCAACTCATCCCTGTCTCTTACTTATCAGTGTTTTCTCTCACAAACCCTAGAACAGAGTTTTGAACTCAGTAGATACTCCATAAAATTGTTAACTTGTCAGAAATTTATTTATCTTGATGTGAAATGATTGATATTGATTTAAAGCAGTGGTTCTCAAACTTTTTGATCTCAGGACTCTCTTAAATGATTGAGGACTCTGAAGACCTTTAGTTTATGTGCATTTTAACTACCAATATTAACGTATTAGGAGTTAAAAAGGAGAAATGGGTAAAACACAAGAGTTCACAAGCATGCAATTCATTTGCCACCAAAGTGATGATGTCATTACATCCTGGAGCTTCTGTATAGTCATGAGAGGTAGAGGGTCAAAAGGGCAAATGGCAAGTTAGTATAATTGGGAAAGTAGTTTTAACCTCTTGGACCCTCTGACCACACTTGTAAAACCACTGATTTAAATATTGATACCTTTGTGGTATTTACTCATTCATAGGGATTAAGGCTTGAATGCCAACTGAATGCAGTTCCCAAACTGGAATTTTCAAACCAGCAAGTAAGTGGAGTGTCAAGAGAGATAGGGGAAAAGAAACCCTCTCTGACTACCAGTGGTTGTGAAGTTGCTCCCCTGCGCAGAGGTGTAGAATCTTCAAGGGGGAGGGGGTAGCCCTGGGGGCAGCCCAGATGTATGTGTATGTAGGTCACTGACAAACAGGTACATATTTTCCCTGTATGTCACTATTGGCCCTCTCACCAGCCATACATCCACACTCACACTGGTGACATCCTGGGCCTTGACCGCTTTGAGATGCCACTAAAGGGCAGCTTGTTACCATTGTGCTCATTCTCCTGAGGTCCAGATCCCTCAGAAATAAAATAAATAAAACCAAACACAAACTTAGTATCTTACAGTTCTGTAGCTACAATTTCATTGAAGTATAATATGTTTTGTAACACTGGACCAAGCTAAGGGTCAAGGACTAGATCTGACTTTTCATGGAAGAACACTGACATACTCTAATAATAGCTGTTATTTCTTAAACCTAAGCCTTGTTTCAAGTTCTGTGTGTGCATTAGCTCAATGAAGCCTCACAAAAAGGTACAGGAAGAGGACGTGTCGATATTAATTAGAATTTGACTAAGCTGGAATAAAGTGAGGTTCAAGGATTTAAGTCATTTGCCCAGGTTACATTCATCTGTTAGCCACTGGTGGGGCCTGGGTTTGTATCGGGTTAGTCTGATCCCAGAGCTCTTACTCTTTGCCATCAGAGTATATTATTCTCATAACCATATTCCTATGCCTAAAATGGGTGTGTGAGTGAGACAGTGTGTGTGCTCACACAGGCACATGTGGCGAGGGAGTGGTATTTATTTGCTAGGATTTTCTAGAGCTTTTTATTTGAAGGGTGGTATATGGTATATTCAATCAGAATTGGCCTCACTGCTCAGCCTGTTAGATGTATAGAATCCTAGTCCCAGACCTGCTGAATCAGAACCTCCATTTTAACAAGATTCCCAGGTGAATTGTAGGCGTCTTCAAGTTTGAGAAGCCCAGACCTTGAGCACAGTTGTATTTCCCTGAACTCTTAAGAGCAGATGAAGTGAAGCCATTAGTAGGACATCCTGCTTGGAAAGATATCCAGTACACATATGAAAGAAAAAGAAAGAAGAAAGAAAGAAAGAAAGAAAGAAAGAAAGAAAGAAAGAAGAACGAAGAAGGAAGAAGAAAGACAGAAGAAGAAGAAAAATAACGCAAAGAAATGGAGGAAAGAAGAAGTACAGAAAGAAAGACGGTAGAGAACAACCGCCGAGACGGATGATGTAGGAAAGGACAGAGACGACGAACCTCACGACAGCAGAGAGAGAGGAAATAACGAAGAAAGAAAGAAAGGGAGGTGCTTTTAAAGGCATATGCTTTGTTTTAAGTATGCCATTTAGGCTGTACTTGTCCATAATTTCAAACATAATATACTAATTCTGCAAGACCTACTTTGTAACAATATGTTGCCCTATAATTTTTGGTAGTCATCTTTGAGGTCTCCCTACAGTGTGCTTTATTAAAACGAGCAAACACTGAAGGTCCCCATTCAAGAATGTGGTTTGTGGCGAAGTCTAATTTGTACCACTGGGCAAAGGTCACACAGAGGAGCTCGTTAATGCACTCACTCTGGGAGGAGATCAATCTCCATACTTCACCATATTGATCTGAGAGCTCATTGGCGCTTCCCCCCTTGAACTGATTAGCTCATGTGTGAATGGAGATGGATAGCTTTCTGACCCAGAGGATTCTAGCAGGGCCGCCACCCGTGGCAGAAGGTGGAGGTTTTGACAATCCTCAGTTATGCGTGGTTTTGGTTCCTCGAGTTAGATCTCCCACTTGTTTATCAGTTACTCTGACAAAAGGGTTTTAAGAGAAAGGGATTGCTTTCCTACTATGAGCAGTGTTGTTTTCCTTCTGTAGTTTTTATAAATCATGTGTGACCAGTGTAGGAATTCAATGTGTTTGAATGTAGGCAGAAGATTTGCTTTTAAAATTTTTTTTTTCAACGTTTATTTATTTTTTTTTTGGGACAGAGAGAGACAGAGCATGAATGGGGGAGGGGCAGAGAGAGAGGGAGACACAGAATCGGAAACAGGCTCCAGGCTCTGAGCCATCAGCCCAGAGCCTGACGCGGGGCTCGAACTCACGGACCGCGAGATCGTGACCTGGCTGAAGTCGGACGCTTAACCGACTGCGCCACCCAGGCGCCCCGAAGATTTGCTTTTAAAATGTAACATTGCCAAGTTCATTTCTTAATTAAAAGACACCTGCCTGCCACCCGGGAGTCACCCCTATGTTCCTCTTTGTCAAACTCGCTGCCATTTCTTTTTTTCTTTTTTTAAAATGTTTATTTATTTTTGAGAGAGAGACAGAGCATGAGCGGGGTAGGGGCAGAGAGAGAGGGAGACACAGAATCCAAAGCAGGCTTCAGGCTCTGTCAGTACGGAGCCCAATGTGGGGCCCGAACTCACGAACCAGGAGATCATGACCTGAGCCGAAGTCGGACGCTTAACCAACTTGAGCCACCCAGGCGCCCCAACTTGCTGCCATTTCTTTCTATGTTATCCTTTAATTGCAGAAACACTGAGGAAGTAGTGACTTGGTGCATCTAGCTCGTAAAACATTTATGTGACCCTTGTGTACTTCCTCTTTGAAGTAATAGGCCATGTGAATTCTAGAAACCAGGTAGAAGTAAGCCAACAAGCAACATTCCCTGTTTTTTTTTTGTTTTGTTTTGTTTTTTGTTTTGTTTTTTTAAGGTGTGTAGATTCCAGACTGAGACTGGACAGAAATACAGTCAGAGTCCTCCAACTCTCAGACATGGTTTCCAAGAGAAACTGTGGATATTGGGAAAACCACAGCCCCCACAGCTCCCAACCTCATTATTTTCATTGCACTTGGTTCTAAGCTCATTGGGAAGTGTTTCCTTTTCATCTTTGAATCCCTTCCAGGCCCAGCACAGTGCTTATGCACAGCAATGAGCAGTTGGCCTTGCACTCTGTAGACTTCCCCTAGACTTCATTTTCCTCATCTTCAAACCAAATTTTGCTTTGAAAGAAAGAAGCTTGAGTCTGAAGCAAGAATACTTAGGTCAATACTTAGGCTGGCAGTTCAGACAAAGTTGAATGGGGCCTCAGGGAACGGGGATAGGACAGTGCTGCACAAATCCGGCTAACCTTGAGCACCTGGCTAGGTCCTCCATTGGTGGAATATTTTAGGAACGTCCTGTGAGTGAGTTATGATTGTTATTTGGTATCTTACAAGTTCTGAATTATAGTCAACAAGGATTGCAAAAATATTATTTTGGCAGGAGAAATTCCTAATTGGTCACGAAGAAATAATAGGAAAACAGCACATGTTGGACCTGGAAACCCTTTGCTTTCTAACTTGTGTGTGATGGCCAACATCAGTAAGAGAAGGACTTGTGACAGACTAATTTAAAAAACATATGCTCATGTCGCTGCATTTTTATTATTCCAATTATCAGGACTCCACCCACACCATAATGCTGCTTTCTTAATACTAGATACGATACGGCACTAATTGTACGACCAGCTGTGTGAAAACAGAACTGCTGTATGATTGATACGTTGTATGTGTTGTAATATCCCATCTCTAGGCCTATTATCTGTCTACACAATCTGGAAACTGTTGGCCTGTTCAATTAAAAAATTAATTGACTTCATGAGTTGGCTGAATTACTTTGTTTGATATGAATCAGCCAGCCTACTACAAGAAAATAGTCAACGCAGTCACTCTGTAGGCACAGCATGTCCTTGAACTGTCAAGAATGTGGTATCTCTGAACAGATACAGTTCTTTCTCCAAAGAGTACTTTCTCTCAAAAAACAGTGCTGTATGTGGAAAATGTAAGTCATTTCATGCTATAAATATTACAGGATATAGAATATATATTATAAATATTATGTCCATTTGCTGTGTGATCCATACTTAGACTAAAACACAGCAGAATTACTTACTTAAATTTGGTACTAACTTCTTTTGTGTGAAGCCCAGAGGTAATGGGGTTGAATAGGGTTCTCATTCTCTCTTCTTTTTTGAAGATGCTTATGTCCCCGCCCTCACTTACCTCCATTAGAGAAGCCATCCTTCAATCTAAAAGGTTTTTCTCTCATTTTACGATGAGAATAATGAGGGACATGGAATTCAATACTTTGCGTTTCCCTTCTCAGTCATCTTTGTAGGAACTTCTAACCTGTGTGAAAGGATAGCTGTGCTAGCTGTAAGTTCTCTCAGAAATCAGTTTGCTACTTTTCATCTTTCTATTCAGATAGGAACACCAGAGCTGTGGAGTTTACTAAGAGTGAATAAAGGAAGACCACCTAGAAATAAGGAAGACGTAGAGATTGGCCTCAGATTGACTTACAGAGTCATGGCCTCCTGGGAACAGAATCAAGAGGCAATTCCTCAGTCTTAGGGAGTGTATAGGAGGGATGTGTTGAATGGGCAGGGAGGAGGTAGTGCAGCGTCATAGCCTACATGTTTCCCTCCCTGAATCTAGAATAGAAACAATATGAAAGTAGCAATAAAGGGAAATAATACTAGAAGGCACATCCACCTCATGCACAGGTGCAATAGAGCAAGGTGTAATATTACTAAAAATCTAGGTCATGTGATTTCGATTCCAGAATCACTTCGTTTGCAGCTGGGGTAGAATGTTTATCCCTTTTAAATGGCCAGAACTGGGGAACTAAAAAAAATTGATCAAAATTAGTGCTGTACAGTTTTGGTGAATTATGTTTCTGTGATAATAAATGTCACTTGTTTTTAGATCTGGGCCCTTCGTTGGGCTCAGGAGTCCTGAACTCCACCATCCCAAGTTGCAGAGAGCTGTTGGAAAGGGCATAGGCAACCAGGAGTTATGTGATGATTTAGTTCACCTTTGGGTCTTCTGGAACTGGGGCTAGTCCAGCAAGGGGCTACCCATCCTTTTCAGTGATGACACACAGGAGCACCAAGAAGTTAGGTGCACCACTGTGCAGAGGTCCAGGGCCAAAAGATTTGAGGGGAGGTGGTCCCAAATGCTGTTCCAGCGGACACAGCTGGTGGCAGGTGGTTCCCATGGACTACTGGCGGAGTGCCACACGTGTTCTATTGTGACCAAATAGACACATCCTGACAAAGTTGTATGTGGGCTACTGGGAAAAAGGCCTCAGAATCAAATGAGGTAGTTATTTTGCCTGAATACCTTAAAAGAAAATACGAAGTGAGTGCAATCTTATTTCTCTAGGATTCTTCTCCTTCTTGATTCTAGTTGACCCAGAAAAATCTCATTCTTACCTAAATTGGGGCATAAAACAGACGCCCTTGGGATTAACTAAATGCCCAGTCTTAGTTCATCTTCCATCCAAGTCATCTGCACAGTCTTTCCCCTCAAATAGGAGAGATCATCTCTCTACATTTGACATTCAAATAATTCCAAGGTTCTATCATTTGGTGTCTATGTTTTTACATTTCCAAAAGCCTTTAATTTTCAAATCACAAACTTCTTTACGTTTGAAATAAAGAAACTAAATTACTGTTACTTTCTTTCCCTGCAAGAAAGAAATTGAGACGGTATTATTAAAAAACTAAACTTCTGGAGGCGCCTGGGTGGCTCAGTCAGTTAAGTGTCCGACTCTCGATTTCAGCCCAGGTCATGATCTTACCGTTGTGAGATCAAGCCTCACGTTGGGCTCCGTGCTAAGCATGGAGCCTGCTGGGATTCTCTCTCTCCCTGTATCCCTGCCCCTCCACTGCTCGTGTTTATGGGTGCTCTCTAAATCAACTTACAAAAAAATAAAAAATAAAAAATAAAAAAATAAACTTCCAGAGAAAAAATAAGATTATTCTTTATTCCTGTATGACAAAAGCATAGTGACAGGGCACTGGACTAGGATTCAGAATACCTGTGTTCCCATTCCATTTCTGGCACCTGAGTAACCTTATATAAATCACACCCACCTGGCCTGAGTTTCCTCATTTTTAAAATGAAGGAATTAAACTACAGGGGTTACTAGGTCCTTTCAGTGTTGATCAAGCAAATATTAACCAAGCTCCTACTGTGCGCCCAGGACCAGAGTGTAGTTCGTAATATATCCATATGGGGATGCCCTCAATTCAGACAGCGTGAAGGGATGCCATTCATAGTGTCCCAGACGGGACATTAGATAGAAGCTATTAGTGTTGTTGACATGCTGAGTTTGGAGCATGTATATTTCTGAATATACGCTATTGAGAGGTTTTTCACAAAGCAGAAATTGGCGGTTATCCTGTCCTTGGGGGCTGACCCTTTGACTCCTGGAGCTCTTTCCTCAAATGCCACCACTTTCTGTGAATCCATTTCTGAGTATCTCTAAAGGCTCGGATTGACCATGTACTTAGCTCTGTGACCTGAAGGGAGAATGTAAATTGTGTGAAGAGACTAGGTCATCCATGTGTCGCTGGGGAGCTGGGTAGAGGAATTCTCCCAGGAGCCTTCATACCCAGTGAATTCCCATCACTGGATGGTCCTTAAGGACCTCTCCTTTGCCTCTGCCCTAATTTCAGTTGTATTTTTGGTGAGTGATATTTAGGCCACTTGGGTTCTTTCCTCCCTTCTTTGGCCAATTGCCTGATTGAAACGGCCAGCCAAGAAGGACCCAAGGACATTTTAGCTTCTGAAAACTCTTTTTCTGGTTTTGAAATGTAGTCTACAAAGGAAGAAGTTACATTAAGACCTCAGGGAGTCACAGAGCACACTCACCGGAATATCCTCAGCTTCTCCCTTTCTTCTCTACGCTGGTATCGCAAGCACTTCAAGAGCGTGCCCATTTCACAAGGTGTAGGGCAGCTAAAATGCTCCTTAATTATGCCTCAATCATTGACGTCCAGATAATGGGCCTACTACATACCTGGAATTCTGTGGCTGGTGGTATTATTGCCTTCAGGCAATAATGAAGAATACAGACATTCTGAAAATGATCACCATATTCACAAACGCTTTCCGGACATTCCAACCAAGCTAAAAGAAAATATATTCATCCTTAAAGGGCTTTGTCTTCATTGCTTGAATAATATCTGCCTGGTTGGACATGTGAGGAACATTGCTTTAATTATACAGAGGAGATTTTTAAACTAGAGAACAGGAAACAGGTAGTGGTCATAAATGAAACAACACCCAGCAAGAGAAAGCACTGGAAAATATTTCACATTAATCTGCCTTAAAATATTTTTCTTTAATCGTTCATCAGCCTTTTCCATCACCTGAAATTTTTTCCTTTGTACTTCATTTCGCATCTCCGGTGTGTTGCCTGCTTTTAATTATTTAGATTTAAGTTTCACTAGCATTATTAAGGTGCCTGTATGTGCCTGTTACTGAGCTAGGCACATTTACATTTATGTCATTTAAGTATAAGCTGTGAGAGCAGCTGAGGTTTGAAGAGTTTGAATTCTTTGCCCAAAGTTACATGTCAGGAGTGCCGAGATAGGAATCCATGTTTCTGAGCTGCAAAGCTCATATATTTCCTTTACAGTGTTTAATGGTCCTGAACTATGCTATTAATGAAGGGGCCTGAAATACATGCATTGTCTCCATTTCTGGATTGTCCCAGTTTATCTTTGGAAAACAGACCATCAGAAATTTGTGCTGCAGGACCAAATTATCTTGTGCCCTCTTAACATTGTCATTGGCTTTAAAAGGAACACTCCCAGGGCACCTGGGTGGCTCAGATGGTTAAGCGCCCAACTTCACTCAGGTCATGATCTCACAGTTTGTGAGTTCGAGCCCCGCATCGGACTCTGTGCTGACAGCTCAGAGCCTGGAGCCTGCTTCAGATTCTGTGTCTCCCTCTCTCTCTGCTCCTCACCCGCTCACGCTCTGTCTTTCTCTCTCAAAAATAAATAAACATTAAAAAAAAATTTAGAAGGAACACTCCCTGTGAAGCTAAATATTGTGTGCACTTAAGGATGTTGTTTGAGCTTAGTTTACTGCATTATCCAGAGTCCTCCTCGGAAAACTCACAGAGAAATTTCTCACAGGTGTCCAGTACTAAGATAGGCTGTTTTGCAGGTCACCAGATTTTATCTCATGCACACTGCAAATCATGTTAGTAATGGTGCTCTGGCTGTAAGGAACCAAAACTGTGGCCCATTTCCAATAACTGAAACCACCCTTATGAAACTGATTTTAGGGACTGATCCTAGCCTTGGCTTCCACTTGTCATTGTACCTTTATTTTCCTTTTATCTTCACTTTCTCATTTATTCCATTATTCATCTTTTATTATATGTACATATAAACTGCTTTAAATATTGTAAGGATATGGTATTTGATACATACATATAATAACTCAGTTATAGTAAATAAATATAGTAAGTTGAGTTATTACATATATAACTCAGTTATACACATAACTCAGACATACACACAGTATTATATATTCATTTTCAAGTCATTGATTCCATAGTTTAACACTGTGTATGCTGCCTTATACACTAATTACTTGGCATAGATATGTCTTATTTGTTCAATTCATTTATAAGTTCCTTGAGGATAACGTCTTACATTCATTCAAGTCTCAGTAAAACCCAGCTATATTTTGTTTGATTTATTGTTGATTGAGATATGTTCATAATCTGACAAGGTAAGTGACTCCTAGATTAACCATGCTGTCATACAGACCAGCCTTTTTAATACCAGTGGCAGAAATCTGGGGCTAGGCTGGCCGTGAAGTTCATTGCTACTCTAATTCCTGTCTTCTTTACTTTGCAAAAGTCGACAACCACATGGAAGAATCACCCCATCATGCTAACTGAATTGTCATGTCAAAGTAACTCTCAGAGAAAGTATCAACATAGCTAAGAGAGTGGCAGAAACTCTCTTTCCCCCATCTCTTTACATACGTACATGCTTTGGCTTCAAAGCAGTGGAATGCAATGCATTTTATAAGCCACAAGGAAGAATAGTCTCTTTAGTGTTTTGTGTCCACCTTAATCAGATCACATAAATTATATGTGGATGTATATGTAGACTTAAACAGGAAAGACTACCAGCACTGTTGTGTGCACATTTTTATTTTACCCCCCCCCCCAAAATGATGAGCTTACTATTAGCTTATAAATAATTGATCTTTCAACAAGAAGCTTTTTGAAATGTGGATAAGAGGAGGGGTAAAAGCTGGGAAAAATTTGTCCTTTGGTTTGACAAAATCTGAGACCATAGCTACTGTGCTATGTGAAAGAAATTGGCTGAATTCCGTTATGCTGTCTCTGATGATACACAATTCAAGTGGTATTTAACAGGTACATACGCTGTGCAGTATTCTCTCCAAACCTCAAAGATGTCTCCCACTTATGTAATTATCTCACATTTATTTAAATGACAAAAAAAACACACCTGACATTGATTATCTGGCATCAGCACATCTTTGAATAAAATAATCCTGCATGTGGGGCACCTGGGTGGCTCAGCTGATTAAGCATCTGACTCTTGATTTTGGCTCAGGTCATGATCTCACAGTTTGTGAGTTCGAGCCCCAGATGGGGCTCCATGCTGACAGTGTGGAGCCTGCTTGGGATTCTGTCCCTCTCTTCCCTCTCTCTCTGCTCATCTCACATGTGTGCTCTCTCTCAATAAATAAATAAACTTAAAAAAAAAAAAGTCCTGCATGTGACATCCCTAGGAAATAAGGCATACCAGCCATATGAGTGTTCTGGATAAATGAAACTTCCCCTTGGATGCATTAGACTTTGAGAGAAATTTAATAATTTTTGATGGAAGACCTTTACCACAAATCACACCATTCCTTGCTATTGTACCCTGGGTGACAGGGTGGTTCCCTTTGGGGTTCCTTGGCCTGGGGCCTCTGACTGCCTTTGCTGAGTGACTCTGGATTGAGTGTTACAGAAGTAGAGGCTGGTCTGTTTTATTTCCTGTCTTCTCTCTGTGCTGACAGCTATCTTATTCATTTCCCAACCACACTCCACTCTTTAACTTGACACCCAATTATGTGGAGGGTGGGACAGGACTGAGGTGGCCCCACTTCTCTGGAGATTAAGGCTATCAGCTGCATGAAAGCCACTTACTTCTCTTTACTCCCCTAGCTTCTGGCCACTCGAGGCCCCCCTAGGCTGAAGGATTAGCAGGCATGCTGGTCAGTAACTGTTCCCAGCATACACTGCTCAGGGAAGTCTGGTTTGGTAGACATCTCAGAATGGAAATCTAGGGAATTTGGAAGAGGTTCATGTCCAGAAGTTTGTGTTTATAAGTTTCTCCCTTTTTGAGAGAAATAATGCTGGTGACTCTGTATATGATGAATGAGAACAAAAGGAGAAGCAGGTAGACTTACAGAGATCCTGGATTCTGTGGGCTGTTGGGCCTCAATGGAAGGTGAAATGAGTGTAGATTGGAAGGGGTTGGTGGAATGGAGACAAAGGACAGATATCATAGTGAAACCCCTCTACCTCCTGCTTCCGTGACCTGAGAAGTTACATCAAGGGGGGTGAGGGGGAGGAATCCTTTGTTGTTCCACTCAAGAAACATAGAATAGGGCCAGAGTAGTACAGTGTGCTGGCCAAGCATTGACAGGTCCGTCTTTGTGTTATGAACCAGGAGAAACCCAGTTAGACAGTATACTGGAGCCACTTCAGTAATCTCAGGGCAGAGAAGAACTTCTGGCCATAAATCTATGGGGCATTGTAACAATTGACAGGGGAGTTTTACTGGCTGTTATTTCTCTTGTACAGTATTGTTTTTAGTGCTTGTTTAATCATTGTTAATGTGAAATCATTTTTTTTCTTGGACTTTGTAGCAGTTTATTACAGAGGCAGATAATCAGCAGTGTTCTTTATAAAAACAGTAAAAGATTAAAGCAACTTGTATGCCTGCCTTGCCCAGAGCACGTTCCCGTTAAGATTTGTGAAGTTGATTTTGATTTGTTTTGAATTTTCTGTCCTTGCTTTTGAATATGCCTTTATAAATGTCACTATTGTCACAAAAGGAAGTATAAAAAAATGGAGGTTCATTTTGAGGGTTTTTTTTCCCTTTCTGCCAGGAAGAAAAAAAATGAAGTAATAGCTGGATTTATTTGTCATGATTGTGAAGAATCTTCACATTGTTTTTAAATACTTTATTCTAAGAATTATTCTAACAGGAGTTACTGAGAGAAAAAGAAAAAAAGAAAGTTCATTAAGTGATTCTACAACATTAAGTCCTGTATTTAAGTGCCCTCTTTTCAGAAGCTTCCCTGACCCCCTGGGACGCAAAGCAGGGTAAAGACTTCCTCAGCTTTCTTCTGCATGTGTGATTAGAATAGCAGATTTACACTTCTGTCTCCTCTCCCTGGACTGTGAGTCTCTTGAAGGCAAGGATCGTGTCTGATGTATTCACCTCGGCCAAGTTTGTAACCGCGGCCCAGAACACCAGACCTAATGATCAGAAATAGAGGGGTCCACGTCCACTTTTCAATTACCAATCCACGTCAATAGAATGTGCTCCTAAAAATATCCTTCTTAAAATTTAACCACAGTGATTCATGATGTCAATTTCCAAATCCCCCTGCCAGAGGAAAAGTGAAATCGGTTTCGTTGCCAGACTGTTAAAAGATAAAGGGGAGGGGGCAACAGAAAGGTTTTGATAAATTAAATGAGGGCTTGAGAAAGTTCTACACATTTTTCTTTCTCTAATTGTTTGCCCAAATTCACTGTTCTTATGAGAAAGCATGAGTTTCTAATGATTAACATTCTGGGTTGTGGGAGGTGTGCTTCATTAACAATATGTGGATTGTGTTCTTTTACACACTCACCTGTAATGTCAATATAAATAGTTTCTGTGATGAGTAACTAGGTTTCTGAGAGAAGTGTTTCCTTTTATTGCAGCTGATAACACAGCATTGTATGAGGCTGGTATGGCTAACTAGTGAGAGGTTTTGATATATAATGGAAATTATACTCCATTGGTTCCCCTTCTAGGCTCCCCAGATGCCACCCTAAATATTTATTGACAGCATTGATACGTGGAGAATTTACTCAAAGTAGTGGATTATTTTTCTCCTCTTCCTCCTCCCGTCCCGTGTCACTATAACTCTGCTTTCTAAAGGAAAAATATCTTCAAAATTGCCAGCTTTTCTTATCTAGAGATAGAGAGCAAGTGGGTCATCAAATTTACCCTGCCCTTTTATTCATAGAGCTGCATAAAACCTGTGCCACCCAGAGCACTGTGAAGCTGCATACTCACCAATTTCAAGATAACATGAAATATTGCATAATCAATTATGGAAAATAATGAAATGGAATGTTGGCATGGAAAACCCCCTCAGAGAGTGTTAAAACAAGGAATCAATTGCTCAGGAAGAGTGTTAAAATTACAATCAGTCAAGAAGTCTTTATGAAGGGGCAGCCGAGGGTCCAAACCTGCCAGCCCACGTGGGAAGGGTCGGATATAAGTTACTCATGTGTTCATTGCTGGGGAAAGACTATTATTTATTCCACAAACACTGAAGGAGTTGCTTGCTTATCTTGTGGGCTAGGTACCAGAGATTCACAGGTGAATAGCAGAAACTTGCAGAAGGGAAGGTTTTCCCTCTTAACAACCATTTATGAAGTACATTTTTTTTTTTGCCGGGTGCTGTGGTAGGCACTGTAGGATCTGTGGCCTGACGTTCCACCCCGTCCTCACGGAGGGCAGACACACACACGTGAACAAGCAATTACGGTACTTTGTGAAAACAGGGGCATTACAACAGAGATCCTATCTTAGACACGAAGGAAAAAATGATGACATGAGTAGTACAAAATATAAAACCAAAAATCAAGTGCTCATGTTGAGAAATAGACATGTTCACCTATTCTTGCAATTTCTGAAGAAGCTGAGGAACCAGGAAATATGCAGATTTTAAAAGCCTACCTATTTTCTTACTTCCTCTGGACGTAGGCAGCTGTGGGCAGAAATGGGGATGAAGAGATATCTAGCCCTTTAGTAAGAAACTTACAGAGGATTGGGCACCTGGGTGACTCAGCCGGTTCAGCGACCGACTTCAGCTTCAGTCATGATCTCACGGTTTGTGAGTCTGAACCCCACATCAGGCTCTATGCTGTTAGCACAGAGCCTGGAGCTTGCTTTGGGTTCTGTGTCTCCCTCTCTGTCCCTCTGGCCCTCCCCCATGTGCTTGTCCTCTGTCACAAAAAATAAATAAATAAAAAATAAATAAACATTAAAAAAAAAAACTTAACAGAGGATACAGGAAAGCAGAACTTTGGTATCTTCCTTGGCAATTGGCTGGCACTCTTCTCTCTCTCTCTCTCTCTCTCTCCTCTCTCTCTCTCTCTCTCTCTCTCTCTCTCACACACACACACACACACACACACACACACACACACAGGCATAAAGTCTGAAAATGGTACACCCCATTCTTTTTCCGAACACGGGACAAAAATATATCATTGTTTGGAAGTGTATCTTCAACATCCCCAAAGAAAAGAAGGCCAGAAGTCTGATTCTGTTTTACAACTGGAACATGGTTTGATGCTGGAAAACTATTACGGCAGTATTTGTGTCATGTTCTATATGAAAATAAGGGACCATAAAATGCAAATGAAGAGGAGGAACCCCTTAATGAGATGGCTTCCAAAACTATGCTGCTTTTAATTTTCACTCACCTTTTCTCCTTTTCTGTGTGGCCCGCAGATAATCTCCTGGCTCTTTCATTTTTCTAAAATGGGAATAACAAATACACTTTGACGTGTCTGTATTCCCCCACCCATGCTGAAATTATCTGCAACATGAACACGTATAATAATTGTTTCTGGGGAGACAATCTCAGGGTGGAGTATTTTAGGTTTCCCTGAAAAGAGTGCTAAATAAATAACTAAAGCTTCAGACACACATAGACACCCACACAACAAAACAAAGAACCATAGGGGAGCCAAATTGCCCTCACAGACTGATAAATTCGAAATAAGATGCTGATCTTGTTTTTGCTGGAATGAGACTATAATAAGACCCAGTAGAGCAAAGTAAGATTTGTTTTGAAATCACCCCAAGCATATGAGAGAATTCTGGGACTCTGCCCTGGATGCTACAACATGTATGTTGCTGGTACATTTGGCCCCAGCTCCTTGTGACAACAGTTTGTGGAGAACATGTAGGTGGATCTAATTAACTGCTGCCCAAAGCCTGACCTGTTACACCACATGTCACTCCGGGGATTTTCCTGGAGAGAAGAACATGACCTCCTATGGCCACTAAACCCCTAAGTAGTAGTTGAGTGAGCATCGTCCCCCACGAGAGTCATTTTCACAAGGTAGAGACCACATTAGTTCACCGTTCTATCCCCAGTCTGGCACTCATACCCACCACATAATCATCTCTTAAAAACATCTTATTTGCTAATTGAATGAAATTCTTCTTGTCAGAACAGACTAACTGGTTCAAAGTATGTTTTTTTGTTTTTTTTTTTTTTTTTTTTTAAGTTTATTTTGAGAGAGAGAGAGTGAGCAGGGGAGGGGCAGAAGGAAAGGGAGAGAGAGAGAATCCCAGGCAGGCTCCTTACTGTCAACGCAGAGCTGAATGCTGGGCTCAAACTCATGAACCTTGGGGTCATGACCTGAGCCAAAATCAAGCATTGGACGCTTAACCGACTGAGCCACCTAGGAGTCCCTGGTTCAAAGTATTTCTGATGGAGGTGTTTTGGGAGCATTTTCCTGATCACAGAGCCTGATTGTAGTTTTGTGTAGTTTCAATTTCTACTACCACTTTTCTCCTCCACAGAATCAATGTGGTCTACCAAGCAGGAGCCCTCTGTTATTTCTTCATTTGTGTATTATTTTACGTTTTATGAAAGGAATTTCCCACCCACAGTCTTAATTCATCCTCACAAAAACTATCTCATATTTAAAAAAAAAAAATTTTTTTTAACGTTTATTTTATTTTTGAGACAGAGAGAGACAGAGCATGAACGGGGGAGGGTCAGAGAGAGAGGGAGACACAGAATCTGAAGCACGCTCCAGGCTATGAGCTGTCAGCACAGAGCCCGACGCAGGGCTCGAACTCACGGACCACGAGATCATGACCTGAGCCGAAGTCGGCTGCTCAACCGACTGAGCCACCCAGGCGCCCCCTATCTCATATTTTTAAGTGAGGAAATAAGTCCAAAAGAATTAAGTGACTTGACCAAGTTCTTATAGCTGGGAAGTATAGAACTATGCCTTGAATCCTTCTTTGTACTATGAGTTCAGTGCTCTCTTGAACATATTCACAATGTCCTAGACTCATGGAAATAAAGTTAGTCACAAACTCACTACTAATGAATGTATGAGTGGAAATTTCCCAAGAATCAACAAGCTATCCAGAGTCCCATTGAATGGCCACTCGAAAATGAGTTTGTTAACGGGGTGCCTGGGTGGCTTAGTTGGTTAAGCATCTGACTTTGGCTTAGGTCATGATCTCACAGTTCATGAGTTCGAGCCCTGCTTGGGGTCTCTGCTGACAGCTCAGAGCCTGGAGCCTGTTTCAGAATCTGTGACTCCCTTTCTCTCTGACACTCCCCCACTCACACTCTGTCTCTCAAAAAATAAATGCTAAAATAAAAAATTTTTAAATGAATTTGTTAAAAGTAAGTCAAATTAATTTCACTTAGAAAATGTTAGCACTGGGGCACCTAGGAAGTTCAGTCTGACTTTTGATTTCAGCTCAGATCACGATCCCAGGATTGTGGGATCAAGCCCTGAGTCAGGCTCTGTACTGAGCGTGGATCCTGCCTGGGATTCTCTCTCTCTCTCTCTCTCTCTCTCTCTCTCTCTCTCTTTTTCTTTCTCTCTCCCCTGCTCACACACTCTCTCTCTCTAAAATAAAATAAAAATTTTTTTAAAAATTAAAAAAAAATTTTTAGCACCTCCTGATGTAATTTGGAGACAACCTAGAACTTGAGAGAGAGAGAAAAATTTTTAGGCATACCACTTAACCTCTCTGAGACCCTATTTTTAAATTGAATAGAATAAATTGAATAGAATGATACCAGCTTGGCTAACTTCAAAGGCATGTTCTGTCAGTCAAGTCTAAACCAATGCACAAAAAACGCTAAAAACTATGAAACAACATCTCAATGTCAGATGTTATTTTTACAAATACACAGTGTATGTCTAGATGTGGCCACCACATTTGGAAAAACCAGGGTCTTTGGCTGGTATATGTTACGGAATGAAGAACAAACTATTACAAGTAGCCATATGACTGGGTGAATATGCTCGTCACATTTAGACCGTGGATATGTGAGCTGTACATGAAATAGGTATGGGTTTGTCATTGAAGAATCCAGTTTCCTGGAGGACAAGATGAAATAAGAATAAAATGCCCACTGGGACACAGCACATTTCATTTTCTTCATGGAGTCCTCTGAGGGAGGTAATGTTCTTGGTTCATTTTTCAGTTCTGGAAACTGAAGTTTAGAGAGTTTGTGGGAAAATCGTCCAAATCGTAAAGCAAATGCAGGGAGCATCAAGACTATGGCTGGTGATTGTTTGGTTCAAAGTCTAGCAAGGTTTGGACTTCCGATCAACACTGATGACAAAGTATGGCAGAGTTCCAAAAGTCATTTGTGCTGGCATGCTAGTTGTCTCTTATATAAATCTTCTCAGTTTGTCAGCTTGCAAATATCTATATTTCAGCTTTGGGTCAATGTATTGACCTATTTCAGCTTTGGGTCAATGTATTAAACTCTAGATACATAAGCACAGGCTATTTGGGGTCATTCCAGTGGGGTCTACTGAGGACAGAGTGAGGCGCCTGTACCTCCCATAAGCAAACTCTAATAGCTCTGTTAACGTTGGATAGACCGTTCTAATGGAGGACCTTTTCCTAGCAGCTCATTGATTATAAATACTACTCTTAAGTATTCATACGTGGCTTAAAACGTATTTGTCCAAATGAAAATAATGATTTTCAGGAGCAGCGATGTAAACCCCAAGCATCTATGCTGTGGCAACCGTCGGCAGAGAGTTCTTCTTGGCTTATAGCGAGTTCTCTTATGCAGAAAATTATGCAAAGACAAAAAATGTGGTGAATAACAGTGCCATTTTTTTTTCTATTTCTTTTATAGGTTGATGACCAAATGAAACTGCTTCAGAATTGCTGGAGTGAGCTCTTAATTCTCGACCACATTTACCGACAAGTGGTACACGGAAAGGAAGGATCAATCTTCCTGGTTACTGGGCAACAAGTGAGTATAGAGAATCAAAAAAAAAAAGAAAAAGAAAAAAAAAGAAAAAAAATCTTTTTATTAAGCATGTTCAGAATGGCAGGAATTTAACTAGGTCAGAAGCACTCTGGTGCTTTGAAAGGGAGAGATTGGCTGTACATAATTTAGAAAAGCTGGCCTGGTGCACTCTGTTCCTACACCGATGATTACGGTTAAACTTGTAAAAGCAAACATAATCACAAACATTCTGCTGCTTTCAGTCTGCTGGGATTGAAAGTTGTGCTTTGAAGGGTCCAAACAATTGCTAAATCAGAATTCACGATTAGTACCCAGCATTTTTTCCACGAGCTTCTGCATCAATCTATCACACTTGTTTATCAGCTATTAAAAAAGCTTATACGTTGTGGAATCTTTACTGTCTTGAAGTCATAGTGGTGGAAAAGACTGATTCAAATATCGTATATAAACTAAATGTTTGGCATAAAGGCAAGCACGTGAAAGGGGACAGGGGTTCGAGTTTTCAAGAGCCAGCCATCATTCAAAACAAAGGCAGAAAAAATTACTGTTAGGTCCTACACCTTTCTGAATTGATGTTTGTCAGTCAACAAATATTTACTGAACGTCTGACGGTGTGCTAGTCACTATTCTAAGGTTTTGGCAGGTACTAGTGAACAACACAGAAAAAGGCTGCTACCCTCGTGAAACTTAACATTATAGTAGGGAGAAGCTGACAACAAAGAATAATCCTATAAGAAACCTATATATAAGGAACATATACTGTATTAGAGGTCCAAGTGCTGTTGAATAAAGGAAGAAATGGAAAAAAGAAACAGGAAGTTCTGTGCAAAAGAGAATCAGCACACATCCATGGGCATATGTTGCATTGTGACCCAAGGATTGCAGTGTTAGATAGGAGTGGTTGATTTGGTCTTATTGAGAAGGTAATATTTTAGCAAAGACTTGGAGGAGGAGAGATAGTTATTGGCTTCATGGACCTAAGTCCAACTTTACAGGATTTTGGCATGTCCCTCCCATTTCATAGCCTTCATTCAATAACCGATGTGTTATTAAAATAAATGCATGGAGCATAGGGCTTCCCTAAGTCCATTGGGTCATTCCTATTCAAGCATCACTGCCGTGTTCAGCAATGCCTCAGTACTTCAGGACTCAGGCACCGTGATCTTTTACATCTAGCCATAAATGTTTATGTGCTGTGAAACCACAGCAGTGCATATTTGAAAATGAGAGGCTGTCTCCACACCATTTGCTGTATTATTAATAAATCACATTTTCCCAATCAAATTAAAGGCAAGCACTATTTCAGAGTTTTTGCAAATTGGATCAATTCAACCATCTCCATCACTGTCTGGTCCCTGCTTTCTGTACATCTCTTGAGAAAAGCCTTCTAGACGAGAAAATAAAGTCTCATGGGCTTGATGTCTTGCACTTTGAAATTTCTGTTTAACATTTTCGTCCAGTGACCCAAGTCTTTGGAGAAGACGTACCCATTTCTAGAGTTTAATCACTGGGTATGACTCCTAGCCCCCTCTCCCTCTTATATTCCCCCATCCCTGCCCAAGTAGAAACTGCATTAGAAGAAGACTCAGCCCACAGATTAATTTGATTTCATTTCCTTCTGAGTTTCAGAAATCAAATGGGTTTGTGCGGTTCTTTCGCAAAGCACTTCCATTCTTGCTCTTTAGAAATACTCCTTATTTCACATTTCATTTTGCCTTAAGTGCTGTCCCTGGGTAAAAGTAATTACCATTTAAAAAGTAGAGAAAGTGCATTTCTTCTCTCTGATTTTCAAAACCAAGAACACTCAGGAATAGATGGTATTTATAGTCTTTAGTATCAATTATTGCTACTTCATGTTTTGCCATCACAACAGAATAGAGAACTCCCTGGTGGAGAACTAGTTCTTACCTCACACCTTTCCTGCCACCCAAATTCTTCTAGCTCTCTCCTCCGCCCTTCTAAAGTGAGTAACATTTGCATCAAACCCCTCCCCTTCCCCTTTCCATCCAATCCAATGAATTGTGATGATTCAGTATAGTATAGTATAGTATAGTATAGTATAGTATAGTATAGTATAGTATAGTAATGATTCATTATAATCAGACATTCTTATTTACGAAAATTGTGAAACAAATCTTCTATTCTGGTGTGGAACAGAGTAGACAAAACATTTTGAACGTATCTCCGGGCTTCTTTCAATTTACACCTTTTTTTTAAAGATCTAATTGGCTTTATTAAGCGATTCATGAATCCAGCAATATTTCATCTCCTAGAATTTCTTAAGTAAAAGCAAAAGAAGTGCTACAAAGGAAGACTTCCAAAGCATGTGACCGTTCCAACAGAATGAGAAAGATATTTTAATGTGGGGTCATAGACTTATTTTTACATCTCCACAGTACCTATTTAGTGCTGAATATGTGAGGTGCGTGATAAATATTAGCTGATGGTACTAAATTAGAACCATTCTATCTGTAACCTAAGTGCTTAATTAAAACAAGTTAACTTGCACTCAACACCCAGAGTATTAATCCCCTCCATGTTCCCACATCTCATCTACACTGTCTTACAACTTCCCATTTTCTGTCGTGGGGCTGAGACACCAGCACGGGTCCTACATTACTAAGTCACTTTTTTACTGTAGGAGACATGCACTGCTTCCCACCCCGAGATGCAGGGAGATACTGAGAATGTTAAGTATAATTTTCTTAGAATGATAAACACTTCCCTGATTACGGTGGGGAAACCTAGATTTGTTGTTGTTGTTGTTGTTGTTGTTAAAGCAACAATGACAATAATACAGGATTTGGAGTATGCTAATTTTAGGAAGATCAGGAAAGCAGTGATGAAAGAATGAAAGGAAGTGCAAGAGTAGAGCAATATGCAGGGTGGGGGGAATGATTTTTAAAAGGAAAAGGCATGGAGATGGCTGAAGAAAGCAAAAAAAAAAAAAAAGAGAGAGAGAGAGAATTTCCTTCGTTTATAGACTAACAACAATTGAACTATGGGTAGAGTATATCTTCATTACCAGTGCAGACTCCTTTTTCTCTAGTATGAAAATGTTGTGTGTGTGTGTGTGTGTGTGTGTGTGTGTGTGTGTGTGTCTGTGTGTGTGTGTTGTACACATGTGGTCTAGTTCAGAGGTGAACTGGCCTGTGTTCAAGTCCCCATTCCAAAACTTACTAGCTGTGTCATCTTGAGCAGCTCCCCTTTCTCTCCAAGGTTGAGTGTCCTTGCCTATCCAGTGGGGACTGTAGTGGAAACCACCTCACAGGACTATAGTAGGAATTACAAGAAACAGTTCTGTAAAGTGCAGATGTGAAAATTAGAAACTATCAAAACTAAGCTGACATGTAGCTGACAGTTATGAAGTCAACAACCGTATGAAGAAAGTACTATTATTATCATTATTATTATTATTATCCCCATTTTGCAGATGAGGAACTGAGGCAAAAAGAGGTGACGTATTTGATTCAAGGCCAAAACACAACTATAAATAGTGGTAGGATATTCAGATTGAGGCAGCCTCGTGCCAAACTTTGTGTTCTTAACCAACATACCAGACTGCTTTTCTGTATGGTTTTAGATGTACAGAGCTTGCTGTCACCATAGGCGCTCAATTTGGTCTTCGTGTATCATGTCAGTGCCTAACCCCTTCTATGGAACTTCCAATCAAAACGTTCATTTCTTTTTCATTGAGCCTGAATAAATAAATGTTTTTGTTGTATATATACTTTTTGGTGTGGCCTTGTAAACACATTGTAAAAACAAATATAAATTTTCCCAGGAGTATTTTCACCTGTTTATTACTTACTGTTATGAAGTTACTTCAGCATGAAGAAAATGCTAGAAAAAAAGAAAAAGGGTCATTCCTAATGCCACCACCCTGAATCAGCTGTCTTTGTTGAGTTTTCTTCCAATCTTTGGAGAAAAGTGTTTTAAATGTGGGTTTTTCTTACTTTCCTAAATCAAATAATTCATCTGCCACTGAAACACATTGACCTACTACCACAGATTTGTGCAGAATGTGAACTTTGAAACAATGATAGAAGCCTGTTTCCACGATGCGTCGTATAGAGTTATGATGTTGATATCGTGGTGAAAAAATTCCACAGAATTATTTCAATAAAGCAAAATACCCGTATGAGCAGCTTAACACTCACCTAGGGGAGAGGAACAGCTTTATTCATTTAGCTAAAAATATTCCTGAGGGCCTATCAAAGATGTGAGGGGGAAAATTAGACAGAGTCCTGCACTCAGTGGTGATAAGAGGTGTAATTTATCATCTAACGATTGTGATGACTGACCCTCGCAGAGTGCTTTGTACTGTGCACTTTCACAGGAAAGCCGCGTGACACAGGTTCAGATAAGATGGGAGGAAGGTTCAGTGGAAGAAGTGCAAAGGGAATCACATGGGCATTTGAAGCTGTCCAGATTCCACTTCTAGAAGGAAGTGCCTTCTTTCCAAAGTGAAGGTGTTTGACCAAACTCCTTTGCAGGTTGAGGCAGACACTACTGCTTAAATCCTGCCGGGGTTAGAGGAGCAGTGACAAAGAATTTCTGGATAGAACTTTACCTAAACTCCACCACCTTTTACAGCTTCAACCGGAAGAAATAACGGGACTCCCAAATCACTCATTAGAAATTTCCAGGTTTGCGGTGCCTGGGTGGCTCAGTCAGTTGAGCGTCTGACTCTTGGTTTTGGCTCATGGTTTGTGAGGCCATGAGCTTGTGTCGGGCTCTGTGCTGCCAGCACAGAGCCCGCTTGGGATTCTCTCTCTCCCTCTCTCTTCCCCTCTCCTGCCCTCTCTCTCAAAAATAAATAAATTAGCATTTATGTATAACAACAACAAAAAGAAATTTTGAGGTTTACTTACAGAATTTTCTCAACTTCCCTGTGATGATTTCTTCTGGAACAAATGAAAATATTTATGCTGAGTATTTTAAGATGAACAGTCATATTAAATATGCCTCAGTCCATAATATCAGGGCTATCGTCCTGACACAAAGGAAACCCAGTAAGAAATTTTTTGTCACCTTGAGACTGCATGTTGGGTCCATGCAATGCTTGATAGCAGCTCTGCTAGACAAGCTGAGGAATGTGAGGCCCCAGGTGCTCCTTGATCCCGTGTTCTGGCATTTTCCTACTGAACTCAGCTCATGGTAAATAAGGTGCATTTATTGCAAAAGAGGAGGAAGAAAAAGATTAGACTTAGCTTTTTTTTTTTTTTTTTAATGTTTGTTTACTTTTTGAGAGAGAGAGCACAAGCAGTGGAAGGGCAGAGAGAGAAGGAGACAGAATCTGAAGCAGGCTCCAGCACGATGCGGGGCTCGAACCCATGAACCACAAGATCATGACCTGAGCTGAAGTTGGGCACTTAACTGACTGAGCCACCCAGGCGCCCCAAGATTAGACTTAGTTTTAAGAAACAGTTCCAGGGAACTGCTTCTTGGAGCTTGAAGAGAGAGAAGAAAAGTTAGATAAAACAGCGCCACTTTTCTCCTAAGTCCCGTGGCTAGCACATTATGTTTGCTACATAAATGTCTGCACAATTGAGTCCCTTCATGGTTCATTGAGAACTAGAGGAACTGAAATAATCCCACTGCAGACAGCAGCCCCGGGCTCCACTACCTAGTATTAAAATGAGGATTTGGTGATTCACACCAAATTTCTTGCTTAAACCTAAGGTCAGCTGTTAAGCTTTCATTATATCTTTTAATCAGCCATCTATGTAAGCATATATTAAAAATCTTGTTAAGCAAAAAGGAAATAACGATGATCAGTAGTATTACTAATAATTAACATTATTAGTATTATCAGATTGATTCTATACTTTTATCCTTTTAAAACTATGACAAAAATTCATTTCTATTCAGTGTTTTAAAAGTACATGCACATAGGGCGCCTGGTCACCTCAGTTGTTTGAGTGACCGACTCCTGGTTTTGGTTCAGGTCGAGGGGATAGAGCCCTGCGTCGGGCTGTGCGCTGAGCCTGGAGCCCAAGGTTCTCTCTGTCTGTCTCTCTTTCTCTCCCTCTCTTCTCTTCCCTCCCCCTCTACCCCTCTTCCTGCTTGCATTCTCTTTTTCTAAAATAAAAGAAATACATGCACATAAGACATATCTGTGTGTACATAATACTTATGTGTGTGTGTGTGTGTGTGTATTAACAATAGAGTAGTTTAAGGTGGGATCGCTTTTCGTATTTGCATATTGTAACTAATTAACAGCCACTGTAATATCATCCCAAGGGAAAGGTCCACTGGCAACTTCTTTATTATCTTCTATCATTGTGTCATATTAAAATGACAGGCATCTTACAGTGTATATAAGTCATCAAAAATTTCGGCTGTTAGAACTAAAAAACTAAAAGCAATTTAGCTAAAACTGTTTCTACCTTCATGATGATTGAAATTTATCCATAGGGGACATCAGCTTATAGTATTTCTTCAATATCTGCCTTGAATTTAATGGCACGAAGATTACATGTAAGAGAGCAATAAATTAATTTTACTAAGTACATAAAAGACAAGGCCAGCTGCTCCTGAAATGGGCACAAACTCTGCCCTCAACAATGAAAACATAATTATGTGCGTAATAAAATGTAAGGAAGTTGCAGATGTGTGTGCTGTTTCAGGAATAAATCACCTATCCTCCTTCAGAGCCGTGCAATTTGATAAATTATCCTTGAAGGAAATGTTATTGGAGCTCCCATTTAATAAGCATGTTTGAGCTTTCAAATTAGCATGTAAATAAATGTATAGCTGGAAAGTTGTTGGTATGCCGATTGACTTCCTGAAGTTCATCTAACTATAGAATCTTGTGGAACAATTTCAGTTTCTATCGGTTTAGTGTACTATGTCTTGAAGTGTAAAGTTCTAGGAGTTGAACTTATTATCACATCCCTGCTAGAACTGCACATATATCAGGGCGCCTGGGTGGCTCAGTTGGTTAAGCGTCAGATTCTTGGTTTGGGCTCAGGTCATGATCTCACGGTTCATGAGTTCGAGCCCCGTGTCAGGCTCTGTGCTGATGGCTCAGAGCCTGAAGCCTGCTTGGGATTCTGTCTCCCTCTCTCTCTCTGCCTCTCCCCTGCTGTCTCTCTTTCTCTCTCAAAAATAAACAAATAAACATTAAAAAAACTGGAAAAAAGAAAGAACTGCACATATATCAACTTTTAATTAACCTGTCTTTCAAAAAAATGATTTTAGGTTCTTGTTACAATGTACTACATTTTCAAGTAGGAGGTTCTCCTATTTGAACCTATTGCATACTTGTTGGAACTATATACATATCGACACTCAGTTAACTTTATCCTAATAATGAGAAAAGTTAAGTCATAGTGACAGATTTGTGGTTTATTTTAGTGCACCTTCCTCGCTTAAGGCTTAACTGGTGATTTTGATTAAAAATGTGCTTTGTACATAGTATGCTACTCAGCTGCGGCACATTCAACAATTGATGCCGAGCTTGAATTGGTAGTATTACCCCAGGTACTCTCATTTCCTGGTGATCCTAGAAGTGGGAGGCGCCCTATTATCATCTACCTTCACTGTATTATTTAACGTTCAGGGCCCTAAGGGATGGAGTTCTCATAAGACCTCCCTAAGATGCTTTGTTTGTACGTGGCCATGTCGGCCCAGATCTCTGCCTATCTTGTCCCGGTTTTCTTTGGCCTTTGCAACCCTACCAGACCTTCCCGCTGTCATTCCCTCACCTGTCCCGTATGTCTCTGTAGGATTTATATTATTATTATCTGGGGTAGTTAGACGATGTGTATAAGTTTTGAAGAATTTAAGGCACCACTTTTAAGTAAAGGAAAACTTCCCCGGAGTAGAAAGTTCCCTTGTAAGAGAACTGGCAAAATGATAGTTGAGACATGCCTTCAGGTGCTACACAGATCCGCACAGAGTGCTCCACTGTGTTCTTCTGCTTGTCCTCTCTGCTTCCAGCTCACGGTTCAGGTTGCCTCTGTACTGGCCTTTGCCTTCACACATTCTCAGAAACCAAAGAGTTCTTAGAACACTTGATGTTTAAATGTAGCAGACAGGTGCCAGCACATGGACAGAGCTGGTAGGACAGTGCTGTGCCTGATACGAGAGCATACCTAGAACACACATTAACTGTGGCTTTTTCATGCATAGTTGACTCTTTATAAACTGATTGACACCTTTGGGGGTCATCTTTCCACTGACTCATAATTTTTCCCACTCTTGAAAAAGGTTTCTGTACACCCAGTATTCTCTAGTTAAAGCTGAAAATTCAACTCATCATATTTACACAATAAAAAAAAAATCCATTCTGCCTTGTTTTTAATTGCAAATTCTACTCTAGGGACTCGTTCTCCTGCTTAGGAGGCAGCCCTGTGCCTTCTCCTGGAGAAGCAAGTGCAGTCAATTATGGTAATGAAATGTCAATAAATATAAAAATTTAATACAGTCTGCTCCGGGTGAGTGGCAGATGAGGACTTGCCTCCCAGACAAATTTGCTGCTGCTGCAAATATTAAATGCACCTAAAAGAGTATCTGGTTGCCTGAGAGCTCTCCAGTACAAAAAGGATGGCGGTATCAGGTACCGACTGGGCTTTCCCATTATGCTATAATTGCAGCAGCAAAGCCAGTACCATCATTGACAGCCATCCCAACATCTTAACTTATTATTCTAAGCTGAACTTTTTATGTCCCCATGAATAATCTAAGATTGGTGCATTACAGCACTTTTTTTTTTTTAATGAAGAAGAAAATAAGCCTTTTTTGTTTTGTTTTCCAAATCAAGAAATTCTTTTTTCTTTTTAAATGTTTATTATTTTTGAGAGAGAGAGGGAGAGAATCCCAAGCAAGCTCTGCTCTGTCAGCGCAGAGCCCAATGTGGGGCTTGAACTCGAGAACCCGTGCGATCATGACCTGAGCCAAGAGCAAGAGTCAGATGCTCAACCGACTGAGCCACCCAGGCACCCCAAGCAGTTATTTTTCTTAATACGATCATTGCCGTCTTTAGAGAAAAATGTATTAATAATCATATGAAAAGAGTTGTTGCTTTGTAGGAAGCAACAAGCTTAAGAATAATCTCAATGTGATTCCTTCATCATCCACAAGCATGCATTCTTGAACAATGACTACTTTAAAAAAAAGTCTCTTAATAAAATGAAAATAGAAACCTATCTCTGCCTTCACTTTCCTCATGCACTGGCTAATATCATCACGTGCTCGCAGAATGCTATTCTGGATTCACTTTGTATGGATCGTACATTTTTCTTTAAACTTACTTGTGAGAGTTAAAAATTTTAGCCTACCTGGTAATGTCGTGTCACAATAGAAAAAAGACGAAGGTATATACCTATAAAATTTAGGTAGGCAAAAAATATGTTCCCTACAAAACTTATCAAAGTGATTAGGTTTTTTTCAGAGTAATTATGATACATTGCAAAATAATAGCATGTGTCCAACTATTTTCACAGGTAATGTCTCCTCTGTTGTAAATCTATAGTGGAATCTGATTTTACCCACAATTCTTGAAAGTTTCCATTAAAATACATGTTTCTGATTCTGGTAGTCACTAAAACTGTCATTCTGTGTTGCAGGTGGACTATTCCATAATAGCATCACAAGCCGGGGCCACCCTCAACAATCTCATGAGTCACGCACAGGAGTTAGTGGCAAAGCTTCGCTCTCTACAGTTCGATCAACGAGAGTTTGTGTGTCTGAAATTCTTGGTGCTCTTTAGTTTAGGTAAGGAATCCTTTCTCATACTACATACAGCCAAATGTTACTATATGATGCCAGTCTCGGAGTGTCTTGAAGTCAATGCATGTTTTTGTTCTACCAAGGTAATGCCCTTCTTTTCAAATCACGAAATCTTCAAGCGTGAATATATTTTCATGTATATCCTTCTGCATGATTCATAGCTTGTTAGTAGGTGGGTTAGGGGTGGGAAAGGAGTTATTATACTGGAGTCCTGAATTTTCTCTCATAATGGACATAATGAGTAAGCAGCAGTTATATAAAACTGTGTCAGAAGGTTGAATGGAGATTGCTTAGGAAGGACGTATGGTATCGAATTGGAGCCATCCTTCTGCTATTGATGATTTCTATGCGCCTTTTGTTGTAGCTTGCAAGCTACTGCTGTTTTTACTGTAAATGATGGATAGTAATTAAAAGCCTGTTTCTTAAATCTCTATCAGGATTAACCAGAGAATGTTTATAACCAGATGCATCACTATGCAAGTATAAAAGATGATGGTTGTCAAGGGGAAAGGATGCTTCTTTAGGAAAGCTTTGGAGAAGAAAGATAACTAAGCAAGACAGATTGGCTAAATCAAGGTTCTCAGTGAGTCAGTTGAGAAAAATCACCGCTGCTTGGAATAAAAAAAGGATTAAGGAGATGGATTTTTATTGACTTCAAAGGAACAGATTTTTCTGCCTGTCCCATACTAGATTTCTGTATTTTGTTGGCTTAATAAAGCCAACTTAAATAAACTTTTTGCCAAGTCCATTTATTACTTATTGGCAGACAGCTGAGGGAGGCAACTTCCCCCGAGTGAAAACACTGCAGAAATCAGATTTACCAACATATGTTTTTTCTTTAGTCTTCAGTTATAAGATAGTTGTGAATTCATAGCCGAAGAAATAAAACAATAAAACAAACTGCAAAGTAAAACAGATGTGTCTACTCTCCAAATTTGGTACTTTCATTTTAAAATTCTTCGTGACAGCACTGCACAACTGTTGCTAATAAAGGGATAGTTTGAAGTAATAGAACCAGAGTTAATTTTTCACATGTAGTCAACATTTAAAATAAAAAGAACGTTTTCATATTTTGGAAAATGTGATAAATATAGCAAAGAGAAATGTTACTGAAAATTTAAAAAGACAACAGAATTTCATAGATGTGGTGTTCAAAGGTTTGCAACGCCAGGACTGGATCCTGTGTGGTTTCTGTATTAACCACTATAAATAGGAAAGTTCTACTCAAGTAAGTCTACATCTTTTACCCATGAACAGTGTTTAGAAAATCAAGAGGAAGATCGCACAGGCCTACATGCTGTAATCTCACAAATCATTCTGGTTTATGGCAAGATCTTCGTCTTTTCGACTAGCGCCTTTTGATCAGTAATTAAATGGAAAACGTGGTAATGTATGTGTAAGAAATCTTACAGCATCTTAGAGACAAAATATTTAAAGAGAGTCCTGTCACTTCAATCGTATTTTAAATTAGGTGAATAACTGCATTGCATTTGAAGATGGAGAGATTAACCATGAACCGTGTTTCGTTTTCCTCCCTTTTAGTCCTTCCTTCATCGTTTTTCAAAATTCTTATGTTCTCTGCCAGTACAATGGAAGTAGGGGGTGGGATGGTGGTCCTGAAGTGCTTGTAACCTCTGAACCTTACAAATTACCATCCTGAACCATTGGGCCCTATATTTACCAGAACCTCAGCCGCACACTCTGTTATTTGATTGTGTTCAAGAGCTAGTAGGAGATCAGTGTGGCCTGAGGGAAGCCTCAGTTATGGCCAGAGTGGTGGGCAAGAGCCCAGTCATGGAATGTCTTAAGGCATTCAACAAATGTGTACTGAACCTGGATGCCACTGAATAACGAGCTCAGTGTCCCTTAAAACTACACCTGTTTGTTGCTTAAGGGGAAAAAAGGAAAGCATGGCTTTCATGTCAGAGGTACATAGAGTTTTGGCTTAGAGTTTATTTTTGAAGAAGCAAGAAACAGTAACTGGCAATAAAGTGCAGGTAGTTTCCAATTTGCATATGGAAAACATTTTCCTCCAGAGAAACAATAAATAAGCTTTTTTGGGCAGTTTTATTGAGGTATGGGGACAGTTAACCTTTAGGTACCTGGACTAACCCCGAACACCTGTTACTCCTGTACTGGGAATGAAGTCCTAGCAGAGCCACCTTTGAAAGGCACAGCAGCGTCCAGAGTCAGTACCTGCTATCTCAAACCCTCATGAGCCTTGCAAGCCCCAGCCCACCCCAGCCCACCCCAGCCACATCAAGTCTGAAAACGGATGTTTTGATCCCAGCCCAGCCTTGAGCCTCTCTGATCCTGGAGGAAAATGAGGACTTTGTGGACTGATCAGTGGTCAGGGGCGGCGCTGAAAGAGAATTATAGTAGTATTCTCTTGGGAGATGAAACAGTGTTTCCCACCTAGATTTGGTGAGGGCAAGTAGGGTGTGAGCCCAAGTAGGCACAACATTTTAAGCCAGAAGATTGGCTGATGCAAAAGCGTGAAGGCAAGTGAGAGCAAGATGAGTTCAAGAGCTAGTAGGAGATCAGTATGGCTTGAGGGGAGCCTCAGTTATGGCCAGAGTGGTGGGCAAGAGCCCAGTCATGGAATGTCTTAAGGCATTCAACAAATGTGTACTGAGCATTGCTATGTTTCTGGTGTTAAGATAGGCATTGGGGATGCAGTGGTTAACAAAAATAGGTGTCATGGTCTTCATTCTCTGGGCATTTAGGAAGTATAGCCAAATTCTTTAAAAAAGGAGTTAGGTGGGTAATGTAAGTTGATTTGCTTTTCTGGAAGTGATACGGAAAGTGGACTGGAGAGGAACAAGGATGGAAAGTATATTTGGGGGTGGTTTTAACAGTCCATAGGATGCAAACCATGGGATAATGACAGTTAGGAGGAAGAAGTCCCACATGAGTCCCAGGTTTCAGGGTGCTTGAACCAGAATAGAAGACTCTAGAGGAGGGGGTGCCTGGGTGGCTCAGTTGGTTAAGCGTCTGACTTTGGCTCAGGTCATGATCTCATGGCTCATGAGTTTGAGCCCCTTTTTGGGCTCTCTGCTGACAGCTCAGAGCCTGGAGCCTGCTTCAGATTCTGTGTCTCCCTTTCTCTCTGCCCCTCCCCTGCTCACCCTCTGCCTCTCTCTCTTCCTCAACAATAAATAATCATTAAAAAAAATTTTTGTAAAAGAAAAATCTAGAGGAGCAATAGTCGCTTAGTTGAACCAAATCAAGTTCCAGTAGCAACCATCCTCCTCCCAAAAGTCATTCTTCACTAAAGCTGATTCCTGATTCTACAAGAAGCTAATGACAGGACTAAACTTAAAAGTATAGTTGGCTAAAAATTCTCCATTCTGCTGCCTGATTATTTTTTTCTCTTCCTCAAGTTATATCCAGGAGCAGATATCAATTGGTTAAGCTGATTGAATAAAAGTAAAAGTAAAAAATGCCCTTTCTCTCAGGATATTTTTGTATATATAATGTAGTAGACTCTGGGAGCCCAGTCTGCTAGTTAGTTGTAATGTTTTCTTAAAACGCTGTTAAATTAAAATATATCTTCCTCCATGAAGTAACATAATTTGAACCCATTGATAATTTGGCAGAAAAGGAGATATTCTAAGTTGGCCATTTACAACTGATGACTCAAGAGAAGATAAAATAAAATTTTCGATGTTTATATATCGGTTTGTAGTCCCACCTTCTAAAAGGGAATGAAAGTGACTGATGAAAGGGAATTTTCTGTCTTTCACCAACAATGCAGAAGTAAATCTCGTAGAAGATGTGTGTGGAATCATGCATCATGATTCAAATAACATCATTACTGCATGCATTCCAAAGACATGAATTCCCACAAACTTGATCTCCTGAAAACAAATGCAGAACTGGGAAGCTGACCTGGTTTTTAACTACAGCATCCTGAATCGTGTCATTATATGTCCAAGCCCATCAGGAATATTAGTATGGGTTAAGTGCTCAAAGGAACGAGTAACCAGAATGTGCCAACTAAGAGGTTACTCTCTGGCCTTTGGATTTTCTTAGCCTCAAGACTCAATGGCTAGATGCTGCTGGACTCTTGTTACCTCCCAGGTGGCAAGAGAAAGTACTAGAGACCTATTGCCTCTTATTTTCCCTAATAAATGCCCTTGATTTGTTGTCAATTATTCTCTTCTCTGTCTAGCCAGTATTTCTCAAAGCACTCTTTTATATTCAGCTGAGTTAAAGAGATTGTTATTCTCTTTGAAGGGATTTTCCCAGCCTAAAACGTAGCTAATATCTACCCCAAGTGTAGGCTAAGTGCACTGAAATGGTGGAAGATTCTGCTCTGCCCTGCAGTGTTTCTGTGCAGACATGCTCTAGACTGGGTCTCACTTGAGGTTAGAAATTGTCCCTTACTTTTTCTCGGTATCCCCGGTAGCACATTGCCTGGTACACAGTAGAGACTTAACAAAATGTTACTGATGAAAGAGATGCATAAATGGATTTCCTTAATTTTAAATTGAAAATAAAGCCTTTACCAAAGTGGGTTGTACCATGTAGTAGGAGGTAGTTTAGCTAAAAGTCATACCTCAGGTGCAGGTTAGTTTTCTGAGACCAGTTTTTTCAGAGAACTCTCTAACTGATACCTCCTCAAAATTAAGTTATTTCTATTACCAGTTTGCATTCTCCCAGTGTATGAGGGGAAATGTTCATTAATTAGCTCCTTGCGAAAGCTAGTTTGCAGAAAATCTAAAAAGAATAGTAATGACTAAAACCAGGTGATAAATGCATGTCTGTTCCAAGCAAATGCAAAATCATAGGCTTTCAGCCCATGTTAACTAACAGTAGTTGAGGAATGTTGTACAACTCCTTGGCATTGATGGAATCTTGTCTACAACTGAAATGGATGGACAAAGTCATATTCTTTGTTCATCGTGGTAGCTCTTTGCTTCACACCAAATTTCTAAATTTTGAATGAGGCATTGATTATACCACCCCACATCCCAGGCAAGAGTCATCCGCATGGAGGCATTTGACCCAGGGAAGATGCATTGTGGTTGCCTTGGGGGAGGCTCAACAGGGAAAGCTACTGCCCATGAGATGCCCTTCACGAAACTGCCGCCTGAGCCTTCTTGGTAAGAAGTGCTGAACGTGCTTAATTCAAGAACAAAGCTGGCTGCAGGGCTGTTTGCCTCATCTCCAGGTTTGGTTCAGGCATTCTCTAGTGTCAGATCACAAATCCTTTACTTTATTCTTTTTTTTTTAATGTTTCTTTTTGAAAGAGAGTACGCGCGCATGGGAGTGAGGAAGGGGCAGAGGATCCCAAGCAGGCTCCGTGCTGACAGCAGAGAGCCCAATGTGGGGCTCAGACTCATGAACCATAAAGATTGTGACCTGAGCTTCATGAAGTTGGACGCTTAACTGACTGAGCCACCCAAGCACCCCAACTCCTTTACTTTAGAAGAGTTAAACGTATTACCTCTAATGTAAATTACCATCCAAGCTGTTGGTGAAATGTCTGAGACTTAAACTAAACAAAGAGTGCTCTACGGTTGTTCTAGTATTTTTAGTGAAGCAAAGACCTCTTATCAGGTTAATAAACTAGAATGTCCATGAACACAGGAAGTATATTTGTTTTGCTCCTAGCATACCACTTGACATAATATAGGTTTTTAATAAATATTTATTGCATTCTTGAATGAAAGAAGGCTTTACCTTCCAACTTCTAAGTTAAAAAAAAAAAAACAAGTAATGGGAACTAGAAAAATTAGCAAGAACAACAATAAAAATGCAGGCACAAAATTTTAAGAGAGAGGCTAGAAAATAGATCCTATGGATAAATATTAGAGAATGTGACATACTTTTTTAGTTTAGAAAGTAAAGCTGTAAGTCTTCACATTATGAAAGGGGTTTTTATAAGGAAATTAGAGACTAAACAGAGTCTTCCTTTGTGAATAAAATAATGAATGGAATTAAGTACTGATGATCAGTATTTCGGTTCTGTTTGAAACCGAGACACTGAGAGTGTCTGATACCAAAATGAGCCAGAGAAGGAAGTGGCAGGAGTGCTTTTCTTTGGTAGTGTTAATAATAAAACATCTTCAGGTGGGAAATCACACAGTTTCCCTCTTAGAGAAGGAAGGGACCTAAGACATCGTCTCCCTCCCATTTTGGAGTTGTAAAAACTAGGTGATTTATTCAACATTATAGGACCAGAGCCAGGTCTAGAACTAACAACCCCAAATGCTAGGCTGTGTTTTCTCTGCAACGGCACAGTATCTTCTTCACAGTCATTTGAACTTATCAACCAATATTTTAAAAATACTACATACATACTAAGGCGCCATCTATATAGACAAAATAGAAAATTCTCTAAGGAATATAGACCAAAAAGAAAACCAAACTCTCATGTGTAAACAGGGGACTGCTTTATGTGAATTTCCCATCTTTATTGAATGAAAATGCTAACTAATAATAAAGCTTTTTACTTCCCTTGGCTTCTAAATATATCACAGGTTGTTTTTTGTTTGTTTCATGATGAGGTGAGCTCTGGGTTTCAGCTTCAGGAAGCTTGTAGAAAGCACTTGCCTCATAACCTTGGTACCTCCCTCACCAAAGAATTCCTTCTTATAGTTACTGTTGCCTAGAGGTTTAGCATTTTCTCTGGATTATTTACTGAACTTTAGGAAAGCTAAATGATCATAAGCCTTCATTGTTTGTTTGTCTCTCTTCTTATCTACTTGAGCTCGCTCCTTGTAATGTTAAAAGGAGAAAATGAACAAAAGTAACTTGGTGATCATACTCTTTCCCTTTGGTGGTCGTCAGCATTAAAAACCCTCAGAAAAGAGGGGAGCCAAATGTGTCTTTAAAGTTCAGGAGATGAAGCTCCTTGGTGGGGAGAATTGGTAAATTCTACCTTCAGGTAGAACCTTCCACTCTGCTGAAGGGGCCCGCCATAACTCTGTTTGTGCATTATGATGTTGACATTGTTAATAGTAAATAAAATTGCACTGCGTTTACGAGCTGGAAAGTGTGGATGAGTTCAGTCTTTTAGGTGGGAAAATTTAATTTCAGCAATTAGCTTTCCAGTAGGCTTGATTTTTGATGTAATAGGTATTTTTTTCTTTATTTGAATTATGTGTAGTAATTCTGCTTTACTATTTAAATAAAGATCTATCCTTTGTTTTCCTTTCCTAAGAATATCATTTCTCCTCCTGATTTTCAATATCAGAACCCAGCCAAGATGCACTGTCAAAGCTCCCTGCAAAGCAGTTAGTCAAGCAACAATGCCAACAGGGAGACAGGTTTCATGTGACCCAAGCTCAAGTCAGCACCTCTGTGCAGAGCTTAAGACTTGATCACAAGCAATCACATAATGGGAACTCTCTCATCACTGTGAAGACTGGCATATATATACACTTCATTTGAAAAATGAAGGCTTTATAAATGGGCAAAGAATTGCAGAGCAACTAGTGATCTCACATCTCACTTGATAAGAGACTATAAGGACCTGTATGAATATTAAACGTGGAGTCATTAAGAGACTTGTAGAGGCTTCTGTGTTAACATAGCCCAGAAAGCATGGCGGTTCAGTCAGGGCCCCTGAAGGGAAGACTCCTTGCTGTTTTGCTCAATAAGAAAGACTATTACGAAGTGACCACCAAGGTTGGTCTGTCCTGTCCTGTCCTGTGCTGAGAAAAGACTTCACCAGGCATACTCCCCTCGTGCCACCTGCTTGGTTGTTGGCTCCCCTTGGGCAGCATAGCCTAATCGTGCAGAGGAGGGTGAAAACTCGTTGATTAAATTGCAGTTCCACCTGTGAACCCAAGTCCGGACGGTAGCATGGCTTTGCAGTGTAACTTGTGACGATACTTTTCAAAATCCCACCTCCTGTGCAGAGGAAATAGTTTTGCAGGGTCACCTGATGATTGGCCAGTTATGGAGTGGTCTTGAGAAAGAAAAGTTGTTGTGGCCTGGGCTGTGTCAGGATTCCTGCACCTGCCTTTCCTGAGCTCCAGACCCCTAGAGGGTGTGTGCATGGGGGCACAGTTGGTGTCCGGAGCTCCCTCAGCACTTCCAGAGTCACCTGCAAGTGTCCTGGAGTACACTGTTGGAGAAGGAAATGTAAGGTGTTACAAAAAGAAAGAGGATACCCTTTCTTTTTTTGCCCAGCTCTCCAGAGGCCCAGCAGCTTGTTGGGTCTGAGACTTTCTACCATCATAAGTGTCCCTTTTCGCAGAGAGGTTGGGTATAAGGGTGCGATAAGAAAGCACAATTTTTTTTTTAAATTTTCTTAATGTTAATTTGTTTTTGAGAGAGAGAGAGAGAGAGAGAGAGAGAGACAAAGCATGAATGGGGGAGAGGCAGAGAGAGAGGGAGACATAGAATCCAGGATGAGAGAAGTAGAGAACTTCCATGCTGCTCTGCCATCTTGGCCCCTAATTGGGAGACACAGAATCTGAAGCAGGCTCCAGGCTCTGAGCTGTCAGCACAGAGCCCGACGCACGGTTTGAACTCACGAACCGCGAGATCATGACCTGAGCCAAAATCGGGCGTTTAAGCGACTGAGCCGCCCAGGAGCCCCAAGAAAGAACAAAGCAACAGGAACAAAGGGAAACATGAATTTACCTTTCACTTTTTTGCAACATTAAATCCAGTTAACAAAAGAGGTTTCCAAATCCAACAGAGAGATTTGATCACAATGGTTAAACTCTGTGTTTGCAGTGCCTAAAGCAAAATGGACCATTCACTTTATAAATCAGAGAATGATAGCACAGGTATAGTTTGCTATAAAGCAAATCTCCGGCTAACCTAGAAAGTGAAATAGGAGTGCCTGGACCCATTCCTTAGTTGATTGCCTCCCTCCAGAAGTGTCAGAAAAACTTCAGAAAGGTGGAAAAACAGTACAAATTTCTATCTGTGCGTGCCAGCGTATGTCTGTAAACATTCAGTTTTGAAACCAGCACAACAGTCGGCACATCGCCAACTTCTGTTTACCTGGTATCTGCGTAAAAGATGGTCTTAACATGGCAGAAAACAGCCTTCCCATTATGTGGTAATAGTCCTTTCTGAGGCTGGTCACAGTATCTGCTTTCTTATAGCCTTCCTCTAAGTATGACCATACACTCCCCTGTGCAAACGCTTCTGTTTGTACATGTACACAGACGTGCATGTGCCACACTCCTACATCTGCTCACACACACACTCGCACTTACTGGCCTGTCTAGTGATGCAGTGTGCATCTCACATCGTCACCCAAGTGCATTGGTTAAATTGTGCCTCCTGAAGTCAAATAAGCAGAGGAGAGATCCCAGGGTTCTTCTTGTAATTAGCATTCAGTCTCTGCTTTTACCTTTTCATATATGATATTCTAATTTAGAAAAACACTCACTAGACACTTGTCAAATAACTATGCATATCTTCATACTAATGCCTCACTGATATATATGCAGCTGAGGGTAATGCTGGCAAATAAGCATTTCCCAAAATTTATGTAATCATTTGAAATTCAGAAAAGATTGATTAGCATTCAAGGGATGCCACCGTTCAATATTTACACCATAGAGATTTGGCAGAAGCAAATGATGGCACATAAAGTTGATGCTTGTCTTAATTAAATGCAGTATAATAGGTGTTGTGTGGATTTTTTTTTCTTTCAGTGAGCAAAGCAGTTTAGCAATGACCAGATATAATTCATTTTGGAGTTCTAAGTTGGAACTTAATCAATACGTATTTACAGCCATGGAAGAAGTGATTATCATTTGTTATCTACTGGCACGAGAATATAATTGCCTAAATAGCATTTGTTTAGGCATATTTCTGAGTAGCTTATGCTTAAAAAATATTTATTATTTTTTAGTTGTTAATACTAATATTGTCATTTTGCTAACTACTGCTGTTTAGTGAGATGATTTTTCAGAGCTGTATTGGCCTGGCAAACTGGGACTCACCAGCAAGGAAAAAGATGTCAACCCTGACTGCTCTGGTCGGTATTTCTCTACGCTTCAGCAGTACCCCCCGCACTGTTAAAATCTCAGAATGCAGTGGCTGTGCTAGTCCAGACTCCAAAGAGGCTACATGGTTAACGTGGTCAGTGTAGATCTGACATTCTAGTGAACTCCTGGGATGTGTTTTCTAGAATGGAGTCACTCAGTGACTCACTTCTGAGGAATTCATTAAACTTCCTTTTTTTTTTTTTTTTTTTTTAATATTTATTTATTTTTGAGAGATAGAGAGACAGAGCACGAGCAGGGGAGGGGCAGTGACAGAGAGGGACACACAGAATCTGATGCAGGCTCCAGGCTCCGAGCTGTCAGCACAGGGCCTGACACGGGGCTCAAACCCACAAACTGTGGGATCATGACCTGAGCCAAAGTCGGACGCCCAACTGACTGAGCCACCCAGGTGCCCCAAACCTTCTTTCTAGTTTACTGCTAAGATCCAGTGAGTCCAATCTTGAGTTCTGGCCGTGTTTGGTTAAGAGGGTTAAATTCCAAATAGAACAATTCATGACAGGAACCAAGAACAAACGTGAAGTTTAAAGGTCTTTTGTCAGTGTGAAAGAGTGAATCCCACAATATATGTTGAGTGTCTACTATGTGCAAAGCCAGTGTCCTAGGCAGCATATGAACTGGCAACATACAGTCTTTCCAAAGAGAGAAAGTATCTGTATCAATATGATGCAGAACCGCACTTAGGACCCAGGGGACACTAATGAAAAAGGTGGAATGCATCGAGTGGAAAGTCTAATACACAACACATCATCCCAACACTGCATGATGCATTGGCCACAGCTTCTCTTCCATTCCTTTTCCTCTTCCCACTGAACCAATGCATGCTCCACACACACGTTAGTCTCGTCTAGCCTATTTTGTCAAAGAAAATACCTTTCTCAGGGCGCCTGGCTGGCTCAGTCAGTAGAGTGTGCGGTGCGACTTGATCTCTGGGATGTAAGTTTGAGTTCCATGTTGGAGTAGAGATTACTTAAACATAAAGGAAAAAAAAAAAAACACTTAAAAAAAAAAAAAGCCTTTCTCAATCCTCATGTTACACAAATCCGACAGTGATCGGAGGCATGAAAAGAGTTGGGACACCATGCATGTGGTCACCAAGAGCTCCAGCAGGGAACACCATGCCTAACCCCCCACACCCTCTGCTACCCAGCTTTCTGACAGAAACTTTGGCCTCAGTCCTGAAAGGAAACCAAATCCTAGAATTTTACCATAGAAATGAACCTGCAACGTGTCCACCTCTCCCTTCTGGATAAGAAGATTGAGACTCAAGGGGTTAAGTGACTTGCGCATAATCGTGCGGAGTCAGGGCTCGCACTGAAATTTTTGGATACTACACACAGGAAAAGAACACAGCCACGGATTTCAGTAATTCTTGAAATACCACTTTTACATTAGTTTCAAAATTAGGTATCTTTTTTTCTCTTTTTTTTTTTGCGGCGGGGGTGGGGGGAAGCATCCTTTTCAACTGAATCTAAAAATGTCATCATTGTGATGCATAAAAATAATTTCCTAGAAGAGTAAAGCATGCACATTACCTTTTATTGCATCAGGGCTGTGTTACGCATGCTGTGTCTGGGTGCCCTGAACTTTGGAGGAAGACAGCTGGCCCACAGTAGCTCATACTTTGATTCTCCCAGCTTCGCTGGGGGGACACGGAGCTCTGTGCCATGCATAAAGGTCAGTGTGACCTGAGTGACAATGCTGACCTCAACTTGGACAGTTCTGCCTAATCCCTATGGAGCATGGCCACATTCTAGCTGTGTATCATTTTGTCTGCCTTGGTAATAAATAGTCATTGATAGCACACCTGAAATACTCCTTTCTGTCTACTGTTTGGCCTAAGAGAAAATAACTATTACGTCAGTATTACTGTCTATGTAGGACTTCTTTTTCTAAAGTACCGAGTTTTTCTTTTATTTTCACAAATTGTAGTCAAATATATACAACACGAAATATGCCATTTTAGCCATTTTTAAGTGTACCATTCAGTGGCATGAAGTACATTCGTATTGTTTTGGAAGATCTTTGATCGTCCAGCATTAAAACTCTGCACCCATTAAATAATGACTTCCTGTCTCCCCTATCCCCCCCCCACAACCACCATTCTGATTTACATGCAGAACTTTATTTAGGAAGTATTTTTGCCTGTAATATTAAAAGTTACAGTAATTTTACGGAACATGACTAGATGCACAACGTGGCTAACGTGCCTAAGGAGTGGCAAGGAGTCTGAGCCCATGCTGCAAGCCAGGTTTCTTGATTCCAGACTTGTCACTCTGTACCACACAGGAAAGGAAGTCTTAGGGTGTGGGTCTGGAAGAGTAATGCATGAAATAGCAACAGAGAAAAACGGGAGGCGTTCAAAACTAGCTCTCTACTACGGAGGTGGTGTGGCCTAGTGGTAAAGACTGCAGACTTGAGGTCAGTTTTTTCTTTTCTATTTGCATCCTTAGCCAACTTACATCACCTCAATTTCCCCATTGGTAATACTGAAATAATGATGGTCTACCTAAAGATTGTTGGGAGAGGTTAAATTCAGTAGTTATTGTGGAGAACTTAGCACGTCTGACACACGGTATCAATAAATTATTATCATTTAAAGCATCTGTGTTTACATCAGCAAAAGTCATCTAAGTGAAGGTTCCTTATTGGGAAATACCTCTTCTCAGATATGATCTTCTTGGATCTACAGATTATATGAAAAAGGCCTTCCTCATGTCAGCAATAACTGCTATGTGAATTCAGTACCAAGCCACAGTTTAAAATCTTTGATCTACTAACAAAAGGAGCCATTATGACCTTTGGTATCTTGAGAGATGTCAGAGGAAGCAAACTCAAGTCACTCCCTTTATTTTATCTACTGCAAATCCCAAGATCAAACCAAAGTCAAATAGTAAACAATTAGTCCTCTGTCTAGGCTGGTGAGGCCTTACATAATGATGATCTGACAAAGTGGAGTGACCAGGTGGACACCTGCTCCCTGGAGAATGCTTATGCCAGGAAATTCTTAAACATTTTTCGTCTGATTTTCTAGAATTGGAAGTGTTTATAGTTAACTTTACCTAAAAAGTTTGAAATTCTTCTCTCAGACTTATACATAGTCTCTAAATCTGATGGGTAAACAAAAATTGACTTCAACCATACAAAACAGAAGATTTCACTTAGAGGAGCCCTACTACCTCTTTTGGAACTAAAGTCCTGGGTAATTTAATCCTTCCAAGGACATTGTTGGAATTTGAGAAATGAAAACTTTTTAGAGCAATGAACTTTGTTCTTTACTTAAGACACGTTTGGCAAAATAATATGATGCCTTATTAATAAAAACTAGTAATAGTAATTGTATAATAAAATGAATATTAGCAGATTCTCCCCTCATATTACTAGCTTCAAATTCAAGGGACTAAGGGGGTGGAAGAATGAGTGAGGATTGAAACATGAACTTGTGCATGGTTTAAAACGTTTTCACAGTTCAAAGATGTGGAACTTTGAAATCCAGTCTTCTGGGTTCTACCACCTAGAAGCAGAATAACAGGCATGTTGGAAGAATCCCTAGTTAATAACAACGTGCAAGTCTACTAGGATCTTTGCTTCCTTGGCTCTAAAACGTGGACACCAGTGACTATCTTGCAGGTTCTTGTGTCAGATGAGTGCATCATGTCTTGGTTCAAGATAACCTTCTCTGAGAAGTCTGCACAGACAGACTCACACTTCTTCCTCTGAATTCCTGTCGCTTATTACACAGATCTCCATTCACTCTATTTTGTAATTGTTTTGGATGCCCCACAACCAGAGTGCCAGGTCTGTTTTCATTCTATATTCCTAGCACTTAGCATCATGCCTGGAATATAGTTTGTATTAAAAGCAATACTTAAAAATAAACAAACAAATGTGATACTTGCTTAATTAGTGTGTTCAATTATAATAGCTACCTCTTTGGTTTTCTTAGTATAATAGCTGCCTCTTTTGTCTTCTATGAGCAGAGCACCTTACATATTGTTTCTAATCCTCACAGCAAATCTTAGACAAGAAGTGAGCTGTTCCTGTTTTACTACTCTTCTTTGAGAACAGAAGTCAAACAACTACACAAAATCACCCAGCTAGAAACTAATAGAACAGAGACCTAAACACACCTCAGATTCCAAAGTCCAGATTTTTTCCACTACTCACTGCTGCTTTTTTTGGTGAAATGATTGCATCTGTACACCATAAAGCACTATACAAATGCTTGTCATTTATTATCAAGATAACCCCTTCTAAGTAGACCCATTATGAATTTGGAGGAAATCTGATCCTTCTGGATATTTCTTGAAAGTTCCTTCTTAATGGTTAGCAATGCCTTCTCACCAACATCCCTCTCAAGATTGCCAAGAGTGGTTTCATCCAGGGCTGGTTCCTATTTACCAGTTTTAGGAATGGGATTGCAAGTTTTATCACTGCAAAGTCAGAAGCACTGTTGAAATTATAGGGTATTTATCTTTCATGCTGACTCTATGCAGATTTTCTTTTTAATGTGAAGAAGCATCTGGTGCCCAAATTCCTATCTTCTTACAAATCTTTATTGTGAACAGAAGCTGATAATTTATCAGAGATTCTTAGCCTGGATTATTAACAGATTCTCCCTTTTGTTTAATATGGCTAGCTTCAAACTCAGAGGACTAGACTAAGTAGAGTAAAAGAACAGGAAATGGACATTTAAAAATGAATTCGCACATGTTTTTAAGTGTTTTAAGAATACCAAAGTAAAAGTTTCAGCATGTAGTCTTTAGTATGTTCTTGATAGTCATGGTCAGGATAGGGTTTTTGTAATGAGCAACTTCTTTTAAAATCATAAAAAAGTTTTTGTTAGTCCTAGCTACAAGAAATTGTAGGCCAAATTGGATAACCACATGTGCTGGCATTTGTCCAGGACAACCCATGTCAAAAAGGATCGGGGTCCCTGAATACTGTAACAGTATCATTTCTAATTATAACTTCCAGGAACTTCCTCTTTCAAAGAGGTAGTTGCAGAAACTTATCTTAGAAAAGAATAAGGCTTTTTAGTATTAGAAGACACCTTAATTTACCTTTTCTTTGCTCCATATTATGTTTTCCAGATTTCTATTTTGATTCATGTAGCTCTGGAATCCTTAAGGAATCCAGAGCCCAGATCATCATTTTTACTGATCTGTAGTATTTCATTATATAACGAACCCCACAATTATTGCTCCATTCTCCACTTGATGGATATTTGTTATAAGCAATGCTGAGGGAACGTTTTTTTTCTACATGTCTTCTTATACATATATTTCTGAATGATACTTTTCAATTCTAGAAGTAGCCGAAGTGTTCTCCCAAGTGGCTGTGCCAAATTACATTCCTATCCACAGTAACTGAGGGTTCCCAATATCATCATCAATACTATAATTAAATTTCTGTCATTATTCTGATTTATTTTGCATTCTGATTACCAATGAGATTAAGAATTTTTTGTTTCTCTAAAGTACCTATTCATGGCCTTTGCCCATTGGGATGTATTTCTTTCCTTCTTGATTTGAAGCGTTCTCTTCAATAGATAGGTAAATAGATAGGTAGATAGATAGAAAAGATAGAAAAAAAGAAAAGATAATTGGGTTTTTGTTTCACTTATGTATCTTTTCTATCACAGAGGTAGCCGCATTCATTAATATTTTACCATTTGTTTTTGCTTTTTGTAGCCTTTTTAAATTGAGATATAATCGACATACTGGATTAGTTTCAAGTGTGCAGCATAAGGATCTGATATGTATATATTGCAAAATGATCACAATAAAAGTCCAGTTAATATCCATCATCATACATAGTTACAATCTTTTTCTTATAATGAGAACTTTTAAGATCTACTCTCTTAAACAACTTTCAAATATTCAATACAGTATTAATAATTATAGGTATCATGCTGTACATTGTATTTATTTGTAGCTTCTTTAAGGAATCCTTCCTTATCTATTCTATATATCATAAAAGGAATCCTTTCTTATCTATTCTATATATCATAAAATGTATCTTCCTTTAGCTTTTTCCCAAACACATGAAAACCTTGCTTTTCAAATTTAGGTCTTTAATGTGCCCAGAATTAACTTTGTGTAAAATATGAGGTAGAGATCTAGTTTTTATTTTATTTTGTCTTACTGTCCTCCCTAGTAGTCAGTTGTCCCAACACAGTTTATTGGATAGCTTGTCTTTCCCACTATTTTTAAGGTCACATTTTTTTATATACTCAAGATCTATGTATGTGTGGGTCTCTTCTTGGACTGTTTTCTTCCATTGGTCTATTTGATTATCACTGTGCTAATTCCACATGTTTTAAGTATTCTTGGTATACTTGATATCTGGTTGAGTAGTTGCTCTACTTTATATTTCCAAATAGTCTTAATTATTCTTATGGTCTTGCTTTCCCATATGAACTTTATGATTGGCTTGCTGTAATTCCAGAGATGACACAAATGGGAATTTGAATAGAACTGCATCATATTTAGAGATTAGTTTGGGGAGCACTATTATCTTCATAGAACTGAGTTCTTCCCATCCATGAACATAGTTTATCTTTCCTTTAGTCATGTGTGCTTTGGTACAGCTTCTTCAATAATGCCGTGTAATTTTCTCCCCAGAAGTATCATTTTTTATTGATTTATTCAGAGCCGCTCTTAGAATTTATTGTGAATGCAAATTTTTTTTCTATTACATTTTTCTCATTGGTTAATATACATGTAACAGATTCATATATAAAATTTGTGTTTAACAAACTTGCTGAATTCTCTCATATGAAATGGGTTTTCTGTGGTTTATCTTGGGCCTTCCATATAGACCATCATAGTCTGGAAATACAGATTTATCTTTTGCCGTTCTGATTTCCTTTGCCTTTCTGATTTCCTTTCCCTGTCTTATTTTACTGACTAGGCAGTATTGACTTGAAGCAGTGATAACAAGCACTCTTGCCTTATTCCAGTCTTTAATGGGAATTCTTCTAAAATCTCACAACTTACTATGGAAAGTTTTGTCCATTTTATTAGCCTTCTTTTTAAGTAAAAAGGTTTTGGTTTTGGTGATCCTTTATTTCAACTCCAATTTCAATAAATGCTGCTCTCATCTTTATTACTTTGCTCTTCTCATTCTACCTTCTTGAGTTAAAAATTCTGTTAGTATATTTTCATGAAAGCATTTAGTGTTTGAAAGTTCCCACTTTGCCCATCCATAATTGTATCTGCAGAAGTTTTGATGTGGGAAATGCTGCTGCAGAGTTGTGCATATCACTCTACAAAACTCTAGGGGGCACCACTAACATCATAGTCTTATGTCAGTGCATCCTTTACAGTTGTGTGGTACACAACCTGAGCAGCCTTATCTGGTGACCCTTTTTCCAGTTCTAAATATTTTGTGATCTCTATTGTGATCTTTTTTTTAATGTTTATTTGTTTTTGAGAGAGAATGTGCATGCACGAGCCAGGGAGAAGCAGAGAGAGGAGACAGGATCCAAAGTGGCCTCTGCACTGAGATCAGAGAGCCTGACCTGGGGCTCAAACTCACAAACCATGACATCATGACCTGACCCAAATTCTGATGCTTAACTGCCTGAGCCTCCCAGGCACCCCTATGATCTGTTTTGTTTTTTTTTTTAACCCATGATTCACTTAATATTTTAAAATTTCCAAACAAATGGATAGTTTGATTATCTTCATTTTTGGATTCTATGTTGATTGCATTATAAGGCTGTGCATATTATTGATTCCTTGAAATAATTGTGTTAGAACTTCTTTTGTGATGTTACCCTTAATTAGTTTTCATAAATGTGGCATATGTACTAAAAAATACAATCTCTGTTAGATGCCAAGTTTTATTTATTTATGTTATTTTTTTTTTTTTTTTTTTTAATTTTTTTTTTTTCAACGTTTATTTATTTTTGGGACAGAGAGAGACAGAGCATGAACGGGGGAGGGGCAGAGAGAGAGGGAGGCACAGAATCGGAAACAGGCTCCAGGCTCTGAGCCATCAGCCCAGAGCCTGTGACGCGGGGCTCGAACTCACAGACCGCGAGATCATGACCTGGCTGAAGTCGGACGCTTAACCGACTGCGCCACCCAGGCGCCCCTATGTTATTCTTGACAATGTTCTATCTTGGTGGATTATTTCTAATATTACTACAGGGTCTTTTTTTCCTTTTAATTCTTTTATCTTAAAATCTGCTCTGTCTGATAGTAATAAAGTTTTAACAGCTTTTAAAAATTAATATTGGCAATATTTTTTCTGATCTCTTTATTTTCAGCTGCTCACTTGATTCAATAGGATTTCTATGATTTAGGTGGGTTTCTTATAAGCAGCTTGTGACTGGACTGTGTGTGTGTGTGTGTGTGTGTGTGTGTGTGTGTTAATCCAGTTTATAATCCCTTTTTAGCTTCTAATTTGGCATCATTATAGATTTAGAGGAAGTTGCAAAGGAAGAAAAATTGTACAGGGAGGTCCCACATTCCTTTCATCCAGTTTCCCTCACAGTAATGTCTTATATAACTATAATCAATATAAAAGCCAGGAAATGACATGGGTATAGTCCATTGAGATTATTCAGTTATACAGTTTGCTTAGATCACCAGTTTTTTTTATATACACTCGTTTGTGTGTAGTTCTTGCAATTTTATCACATGTATAAATTTGTTATAGCTACCAATGGAATTATGATACAGAATTTTTCCATCACCACCAGACTCTTTGGCACTATCCCTTTATAGCCACATCTGCCTTTTTCTCCTTTCTTAAACCCTGACAATAACTAATCTGTTCTCTCTGTCGGGAATTTTGATATTTCAAGATAATTATACAGTTTGTAACCTTTTGTAACTGGCCTTTTTCACTCAACAATATTCCCTTGAGATCCATCCATGAGTGTGTCAATTGTTTGCTACTTCTATGGTTGTGTTGTATTCCATGGTACAGATGTCCTACAGTTTGTCTAACTTTTTGCCTGTTGAAGGACATTTGGGTTGTTTCTAGTTTTGGACTGTTACAGATAAAAGTTCTATGAAGATTATGAACAAGTTTTGTAGGAGCATAAGTTTTTCATTTCTCTGGAGTAAATGCCCAAGAATGCATTTGTTTGGTGGTTTGACAATCGCATGTTAATAATCTGTTTTTTTAAGAGGTGAGTTTTATCTGTTTATTGCTAAACCATCCTTTATTTGTATGAAAATAATTAAAATTTTGCCTCATCGTGAATGATAGTTTAGTTGGATATAAAATTTCATGTTGATGATATCTTCTCTGAACACTTGAAAAATCTTTTGGATGTCTACTGCCATCTCTTCCTCATGACGTTTAGGGCTTTCTCTTATTGCTAATATACTTTCACTACAAACTAAGTAAAAATTTATTCCAGAAGTGCACATCTTATTGGAAGATACTGGAAAATTCTGTTATTCTCTTTTCATATATTCTATGGAATCCCCTCTGCTAACTCCTGTTAGACATGTTGGAGCCTCTCAATCTATCTTCTGTGTTGCCCTTTTTTATACCCTCCTCCTCCCCAACCCCTTGCCTCCATCTTACTGTGCTGTTTTTTGTGTTAATATCATCTTCTAGGTATAGCATATGACTTACATTGGGTGTGGAGCCTCCCTTAAAAAAAATTCAAATTCTCTCTCCAACTATATCTGGCCTAGCATGTATCCCATCAATCAAATTTTTTTATATAAATAATTATTGTTTTGTTTTAAACATATGTACTGTTTTTAATTTTTGCCTATGTCATTACATAATTTTTTTCTTTCTTTTTTTAAAAAAAAATTATTTATATTTGGGAAAGCACAAGTTGGAAAGGGACAGAGAAAGGAGGACAGAGGATCTGAAGCAAACTCTGTGCTGACAGGCTGACAGCTGCAAACCGGGTGTGGGGCTCAAACTCATGAACCACGAGATCATGACCTGAGCCAAAGTCGGACACTCAATTGATGGAGCCACCCACATGACCCTATTTTTCTTTTTTTTTTTTACTTTTATTTTTTTAACGTTTTTTTATTTATTTTTGAGACAGAGAAAGACAGAGCATGAACGGGGGAGGGTCAGAGAGAGGGAGACACAGAATCTGAAACAGGCTCCAGGCTCTGTGTCAGCACAGAGCCTGACGCAGGGCTCGAACTCACGGACCGCGAGATCATGACCTGAGCCGAAGTCAGCCGCTTAACTGACTGAGCCACCCAGGTACCCCTCTTTTTTAATAAACGGCACCTAGGTGTCTCCATTGATTGAGCGTCCATCTCTTGGTTTCAGCTCAGGTCATGATCTCACAGTTCATGAGATGAAGTCCCATATCTAACTCCACGTGGCAGCGTGGAGCCTGCTTGGGATTCTCTCTCCCTCCTCTCTCTCTCTCTCTCTCTCTCTCTCTCTCTCTGCCTTTCTGCTGCCTGTGCTGTCTCTCTCTCAAATAAATAAATAAGTTTAAAAAATTTTTTTAAATCAATAGTGTCCTTTTATTTATCTCTTCAGCATTATTTTTTTTAAGATTTTATTTTTCAGTTATCTCTATACCTAACCTGGGGCTCAAACTTAAAACCCAAAGATCAAAAGTCTCATGCTCTACTGACTCAGCCTGCCAGGCACACTTCTGTTTATTTCTTGAACATCCTGAGCATACTAATTTTGAAGTTTGCTTCTGAATCTTCCATAGAAAAAATTTCTTGTGGCATAAATTGATGTTTTAATTGTTTTGTTGGCTTCTTCCTTAGCAATATATATCTTGATGGTTTTTTCACATTATGACTTGCAGACTTGTTTTGAGTGAGATTTTTGGTGCCTCTTATTGTTTCTATGTCTTTCTCTTAGGTTTCTTTTGCTCTCTTCTTGAGTCATAATTTCTGTATTTGCTTCTATCTAACACTACAACGTCCCAAGTTCAAAAAGCCAGCCTTATAATGGCATTTAGGGCTTTGCACTGCAGTGATACTGGACCTAGATCAGATCCAGTCAAAGACCGTTCTAATCCAGGAACCCCTTCCCTAGTTCCACAGCCTGCCAAAATATGTAACTCAGGCAGTATATTAGGAATAGTTTCTCTCTCTCTTTTTGCAGCCTCCTTTTATAAAAGGAGCAGAGCAGTAGCATGCCTGCTTGAGCCCTGCCCCATGCCCGGACTTCAAGTAAGTCCTGCCTCTGGTTGCCTGATGCACAGTCCTTTATTTCCCATCAGCCTCCAGAAGATGGACTCTAGCTACTGTTCACCGTTTCAGCACTGGCCACAGCTCTGCATTTCTCTTCTGCTTCTGACAGAGTTGTTGATACTGTTTGGGGACCTAACTATTGTCATTTTCTCTCTTTATATTTTTCTGTCATTGATATGTTTGAAACAGAAAGGGTATGTCCAAATGTGAATTCACTGAGACATCTTGACCGAAGTCCAGCAGATCTCTCTTTCCAAAGATCCTGGAAGCCCTTAGTCCTACTACTGTGACCACAACTATGTGCGCATGCACATCTGCACATGCTCACACACACACCCAGAATAGGCAAGATCTCATGTTGAAGCCCTATATGGTGAGACTCTAGCCTGCCTTTCCAGTCATGTCCCACTGTCATCTACCCCTCCTCAGCATGCTGTTTTTTCCCCAGCAAACTGAACACTTTGATGTTCCTAGAACCTGTGTTGCACCTTACTATCTTACTCAACCCCCTTTCTGGAAATGCCGTTCAGAGCTTTCCCCAATCTTTCAAGCTCCACAAACCCTTCCCTTTCTCTCTGAGAGACTTTCCAACCCCCCTATTTGGGAAATAGTTTTTCTCTCCTCTTAACCCTTTGTGGTTTTCAGTCTCTACTAAGCATTTGTCATCATCTAACATACTATTATAAAACATCTTACCCAGCCTCAAAGACTTAGAGTAGTGTTATGTTGAAGATGTTAATAAAAGTAATATTTCTTAAGAAACTACTATGTGCCAGATGTTGCCCGAGGCACTTTAGGTACATTGCTGTCTCAAGTAATTCTGTCACTAAATCTGCTATGAGGTAAAATGTGCTCATTTTACAGACGAGGAAACCCAGCTAGAGGAGGATTCATAGGGTCAGCTGGTGTGCAGTGGAGAAAGGGACTGTGCAGCCTGGCTCACTTCATTGCCCATGCTCTAGCCGCTACCCCACTTTGTTCCACATGGGTCCCATACCTACGACCTGTGGAAATGCTGTTTGTGCTACTACGGCGTGAGCCCTTTAGGCCCCTGTTCAAGGACCACCTATGTCAGCATCACCTGGGTCCTTCTGAAAAGAACAGATTCCAGGGAACCTCTTTTAGACCTACTAAAACGGAATATCTAAGGATAAGGCCCAAGAATCTGTATTTTAACCATCTCCTTAGGTGATTCTCAAGCATGTTAGGTTTCAGCAGTAATTTCTAAAGTTAGATTGCTCGTTAAAATCATCAGGGAGGGGAGGTTAATAATGCCCAGAATTTCCTGAGTAATGAATGTCACTATATTAATGAATTCTCAGGTGAGTCTCAAACAGATATCCCACCAACCTTGTGTCTAAAAAATTCTAACCTAGGTAGATGTCTTAAATTGGTGGCTGATTCATAAAATTTGGACCTCTTTTTTTTTTTTTTTTTGAAGATGATCTAACTTTTAAAATTAAGAGAACCAGTATAAAATGTGGATTTCAGTTTCCCTCTGAAAACTCAGAAGGTCTTACCACAGTAGGTCCTCCCATTACAGGACTCTGAGTGACTTGATGCCCCAAATAACTAAAGTGACTGCAGTGGGGCACCTGGATGCTTTGTTGGTTAAGCGTCCAACTATTGATTTCGGCTCAGATCATGATCTCGGGGTTGTGGGATCAAGCTTTTCGTGAGGCCTGCACTGAGCATGCAGCCTGTTTAATATTCTCTCTTTCTCTCCCTCTGCCCCTCTTCCCAACTCACTCTCTCTCGCTCTCTAAAAAAAAAAAGCTTTAGAAATGACTGCTATAAAGACCTGAACATAAAGGAAAAATTCATATACAAGAGAAATGCAGTTTACCATACAGACATGGATGTCTCCCCTGCTTTCAGAAATTTGAACTTTCAAAACCCACAAATTTATGGGATGAATATACTGCATAAATGATTATAAGTTTTACTAAAGATCATTATCAAATATAATTTTATTTCTCAAAAATTTATTGAATATACTATATGTAACCACACACATATATAAGCTCTGACTTTTTTTTTTAAAGTTTATTTATTTTGAGGAAGAACACACAGGGCAGGGGAGCAGAGAGGGAGAGAGACAGAGACACAGAGAGAGAGAGAGAGAGAGAGAGAATGAGAATCCCAAGCAGGCTCTGAACTGTCAGCATAGAGCCCAACGCAGGGCCTGAACTCATGAACTGAGATCATGACCTAAACCAAAATTAAGAGTTGGACACTTAACCGACTGAGCCACCCATGTGCCCCTAAGCTCTTACTTCAATAAACAGCACAATAAAAATGTAAGTGAAATAAAATTATAAGTGAGATTCATAATACTTATAATGATTTATATTTAAGTTAGGTTTATAATATTTAGATAACTAAATATTAATAAGGTTGCTGGATATTAATAATAAGTTTCTTGCATTCTTAATTTACTTGCAGAAACACATCTGTGAGGTTTGCACTGGTATATAGAGAATTCTTCAAAGTCAATATGAGCTATCTGCAGTACTCCAAGTATACATAAGAAAAAAGAATAGTTGGGCTTTCTGAATCCCTCCCAAATGAATACTGTTGCTCTGGATTGCTTACCTAAGACTACTGTAGTAGTATTCTGTGGGGACAGGCATAGGACCATGTTGTATGTTTGTTGGCTTATTTGTTTGTTTTAACATGATACAGCTATGATTTTAACAGTCTGTAAATAGCCATTAGTAGGTACCCTTGAAACCACCTGGCATTCTTTATCTCTGTCCTAGTGAGTACGAGAGCTTTTTAAAGGCAACTTATGATATATTTAAGATGACATTTTTTGAGTCATAAAAAGATTTTTATGGCTTTTTAGATATCAAAAAAAAATTAAATTGGGAATAGTTATTAAATTGCTCCCATATGCAAATTGCTGGTAGATCTCTGAGACTCATGGTTCCTAAATTGGGACTGGAATTCAAAATTAATGATCAAACTACCCAGAATATTGTTAACACTTTCAAAAATTCATTTAAAAATTGCACGTGTGTCTCCAATAAGATTGTAAATGCTAAATAACACAAAATGTCTTTAGTTTTTACTTAACAGTAGCAAGTCAATACCCCCACCAGTAGTCATTTTGTGCTGAATAGATGTCTGATTGGCAGTTATGTATGTTTTGATTAAATGTTAAAAAAAATGGAAGTAATTTTTGGTTAATGGAAGTAATTGGTTAATTACTACGTATTAATCACATTAGTAAAAAAAAAATACCTTTCAAAAATGGGGAGAGAAGACAGTACTATAGAGTTGAAAAAAAAACAGGGAAGCACTGATATATATATATAAGGGAAAAGTTCTGAATCAAAAATGAAGAAAATATAGTAGCTGTAAATTTGAGAGAAAAAAAAACCCACCATTTTAAAAAATAAAAACTTCTGATAATAGGGGCACCTGGGTGGCTCAGTTGGTTAAGCATCCGACTCTGGCTCAGGTCATGATTTCACAGTTTGCAGGTTTGAACCCCACATCGGGCTCTGTGCTGACAGCTCAGAGCCTGGAGCCTCCTTCAGATTCTGTGTCTCCCTCTCTCTCTGCCCCTCTCCCGCTTGTGCTTTGTCTCTCTGTCAAAGATAAATAAACATTAAAAAAAATTTTTTTTAAACCTCTGATAATTAATAAATTATTAAAATTATTGTTTCTGCATAAGTTATTTTTCTCTTTTTTAATACATTTTGTTACCTCAATAAATAATCTACAGGAGTGAAATAAAAATTGATCTTCAGGCACAAGAAAATGTGAAAGGGATCCTTTGTGGATCTTCTAGACGAAAAAGGATGGAGATGATTCTTCTTCATCTATTTGTCTTTAGCTTCTGGTCCAATTCTTGGTATACAATATGCTTATTGACAGAGTCTGGTTTATTTGCACTTCTTGGTGCTGAACATCTGCACTCTCATATTCAAGAAAGCAACCATGGCAGACGAGAGTGGGTTGCAATAACAGTTATGTCGCCAACGGTGATTCCCACTCTGGGCTGGCTGATTGTGGCTAGGCTCACCCTTCCTGGCTCTAGGAATTATATGACTGGTGCTGAGGCTAAGAACCCTCTCGTTTCTGATTGTGACCTATCAAGCCAGTCTGTGAGTCACCGAGTCACTGGTATTCCCCAGCAACTCTCAGCTACGTTTTCACGTCCAAGCATGCCCTCCCTCAACACACTGGAAAGTGCCATAGAGGGGATGAGATTAGGGAGGACGGACCTTTTCATGACAGAGAGGCCCATGCTCAAAGGACCCTGGCAGCTGTCAGAGGTAGCACCTGAGCCCATTTGTAGAAAGGTAGTGGTGCAAATTCAGAAAACCACAGGTGCTGGCAGTGTGTGTGCACCACAATGTCAGAAGTGCACATACCATGGGCCTCTCATGGTAGGAAGCCCATTCAGCATTGCTTTTACATCCCAACTGTATTTAGCATATACTAACCATACGATATATATGACTTAACCTGCTTCTACCTGTGGACTTCTATTGATCATTAAGGGCCTATATCTAAAAGTTGCCTCTTTGAAGATGCCTGCTCTACTTCTCTATGCTATTTTCATACTTTCTTCCATGTAGTAATTGCCATATTGTGTTTGTCTATACTAGAGTTTGTACCATTTGTTTAAAATCCATAACCCCAAGCTTGGCTCACAGTATGGATGGACGGATGGATGGATGGATGGAATGAATATTCATTGACTAGGAGCCATGTTAAGCAATTTGAATAAGAACTCTCTCGCATACTTTTTTGCTATCCCAATTCATTCAATCCCCAGGATAATACTGAAAAGGGAACCAAATTCATATGGAAAGCTAAGAACCTAACCCATATTTTGTCACCCTTGGTAGATACTTAGTGGAGGAAATGTGAAACTGTGCTATTCATACAAAGAGTTAATAGATGAACCAGTTTATTCATTGCTAGCTTGTTTTTATAGCATCAATCTGGTGTAAAGACAAAAACAATCCTGGACACTAGTAAGTATCATTTATATTTAATGCCTCTATGTTTATAGCAGTAAAACTCTAAATGATTATCAGCACCACTTAAAAATATGGCTCCTTCTTAAATAATTAATACATTTGATGGGGGCGAGCTTCAAACAATGCTCAAAGCTCCAGTAATTAATGGACAGATTATAAGATGCTTGTAAAATGGCTTAAACACTAAAAGTACGGCATCGGTGTAATTGTTTCGGAGTTAACCCTGTGTATATAAATGTGGGGAGATGTTTAATCAAGATGGTGGAGGGTGGGAGAAAAGAGAGAGAGTGATCACAGGACATTGCAATAATTTAGAGGCTTTATTGATTTAAGATTTTTAAGAAGGCTTTGTAAAGGCAGAATGCAAGCATTCCTAATGCCCCAAACATTTTTCGAGCATTCCTTTCATAAGAACATCACCCATGAGTCATAGACTCCTGGTAACTTTTTAGAAGGTAGAAACTGGTGGGGGGCAAGTCCTCCCAGCCTTGTTTGCTTTTCTGAGCCAATAACTAAAATGCTGTTACTACCAACGCCCAAGTTCCACTAAAGTTCTGTTTTTCATTCCAGGCCCTTGAGAGTTAAGAATTAATGGCAGCTCATTTTTCCCCTATTGTTTGCTGTTCTCAGGAATGACCTACGCTCTGAGCTTTCTTAGAGTCTATGACATTTCAGCTCTAGAAAGAGAAGGGGAGAAGGAAAATGTCCTCCTGACTGCAAACCACCTAGCTGAAATGTCTCCCACTCAACGCCCAGGGAGAAAAAAGAGCCTTCTTTAGAAGATGAAACATTGTCTTGTGTCCTTTAGCACCATTCTGGGCAGTCAGTCTGTTAGGACATATCGGGCGATTATAGGACAGTCTTTTTAAGGAAAGCCATGGGTTTCAAGTTAGCAGTAACCATCTATCAACCCCTAAGATTATGCCATGATTTACTGTCAGAGCATCATGTATTCTCTGATTTTCTGCCTCCCATGAAACATTGTGCTTTCCTTTTCTATTGATGTATCAACTATAATAGTTACAAGCAGCTACAGAAAAATCAATAGCGAGCTTTCATTACTGTGTACATCAAGTAAAGAGCCCCACACTGCAAGAGCACACCTTGTTAGACGCTCACCAACGGAAGGTGCACAACACGCGACTGGCTCTTTGCAGCCTAAGTGAAAAATTGTGGAAGTCGACAAATCAACAGTAGGGAATTTAAAAAATACTACTGCATGCGAAACGGAAGAACACAGAGCCTAGGAAAGCCATTACAGGGCATGGACGGGGGGCATATAATCATGTTTCAGAATGAAAACAGCGTTGCCAAAGGAGCATAAAGATGCAGTCTCCATGTGTTCTGTCTTGCGATTGTCTTTTTAAGGTCATCTGGACAGCAGAAGTAGGTACCAGGTTAATACTTACTAGATTGACTCTGTACGCAAAAGTCACTACCGAAGGGAGTGGCTAACAGTCATGGGCTCACCACCCAGCCAGGCAACGAGGACGCTAAAAACCACGCGATTTCACAGTAATGCTGCCAAAGTCTTAACCAGATTCAGGAATCCTAGACACTCATATGTACAGAGTCTAATTCTCTTTCAAAGCACATGTTGAAGAAAAAGACAGGATTTTAAAGCAACAAATACCTTTATCTACCTCTGGGAGCATATTAGCTACCAATTAGTGCATGTAAATCAAGAATGCTGAAAAACAAAACGTATGAGCTGATAGTCTGGAGGCTGTCAAGGCCTCAGAACTTGTCTAGCATTTCAGCATCAATTTGGACGATGCAAAGAGGAGACTGCCAACGCAGATCCTAACAAGTGCTGAATCTGAACCATGTGAGACCATAAATCTTGTTGAATTCCCAGTCTCCGAATATATGTACCCTGGAATGTATCCAGGTATATAAGTAAATATGTTCATTACTTTCTGATAGTAATGATCTATATAAAGGCTTTTCATATTTTACTATTATGATCCAATTCCAGACCCCAGTTATAAAAAATCTCTTTAGAGATAATATATTTAGCAAGAAAGTAGAAATTTGTGCCACAATAATTTTTGCATTCATATCCTTGACTGACTACAAAATATTTTCGGCAATATCACAACAATATTAAACAAACAAAAATCTTGAACAGCAGATATACCTCCCCAAACCATTTAAAAATACTGGCGAATCTGGGCAGGTGGTTTGATTTCTTTGGGTGTATTTTGTTTTGGGGAAAAGGGAGGAATAATTCAGTGATGCAGTTTTCAAATATTCTGATTTCTTTCATATTTTTCCCAATTAAAGAAATGTTTTTCCTTCCATGTTTTTATGCAACCAAGAAAAGATGTAAAGATTTTTAATTTCCCTTTGACATTCTGACAGAAGAATGAACTGTAACTCAGCTATAAGCACTACATTAAGCATTTGATGTTCAAAAACGTTTGCTCCACAAGGATCGTGAGAAGATTAGTTAGCCAGAGGACACTGAGAATTTAGCAACAGGCTCTCTCTCCTTCTACACCACTGCCTCCGAGAAAGATCTTTCCCCGGCTAATCAGATAGCAGTAACATCCATGAGGTTAGCCTTTTTGTTTGCCAATATCCCTAACAATTAAAACTGTAAAGATAATTCATATAATACCAATCTCTAATTAAATTCTTGCTTTCATTTATTTCTTTTGCTCCTCTCCTGGTTGATGTTTTACATATTATTTACACACAGTATTTCTTTTCTTTTTTTTTCTTCTTTTTCCTTTTTTTCTTCTTCTTTTTCCTTTTTTAACCTACTGTAGATGTGGTTGTCCTAACTATAATTGGAGGTCTAAGAATAACGGAATATCATTTGCGTGGTTTTCAACCAGGCATGATTACAGAATCTCTGTGAACTAAGCTAACACTTCCCGGTATGTCTCACTTATAGTCTTTTTAATAATTCTGTCATCTGGCAGCAAAACTGCATTCTTTCCACATACTTTGTCTTGCGTAGTTAAAAAGAAATCCTTTCACGACACACTGAGCCCTGATAACAAACAACCTGGTGCTTTCCCTGAGCTGCCTGGGCGAATGTTCGTTCTGTGAATGTCACAGTGGTCCAGAGCTGCCCTAGTACAGTACCCCAGAGACAGAGAGTGGGAGCTCTGGCAGGAAAACCCAGAGCAGGACCTTATGCACAGTAGGGGGCTTTCCAACCCAGCCATCCTCAGCCCTGTCGGGTCAAATTAATGGGGAAATCCAGAATGACAGCAAATTTGCCATCAGCTCATATGGCTCCCCACCAAAGAGGTTGCTGGTCAGACATCTACACGTGTCCTAGGTGTTTAATACATTTTTAAAATATGTATAGTGAAAAAATACATTTTAATCAGGAAGTGAGAATATATAAGAATGAAGTAGTAATGTATGAGGAAATAAAAGAAAGGGAGAGTGAAAGAAAAAGGAAGAAAGAAAGAAAGAAAGAAAGAAAGAAAGAAAGAAAGAAAAGAAGAGGCTAGTTGTAGAAAGTCATATATACACTAAGCAAAGGCAACTCTGATTATAGTTATTTCATTCCCTAATCATATCAGATTTGAATTTTCTTCCTAATTAAAAAATAAAGGAGGGGCATCTGGGTGGCTCAGTTGGTTAAGCATCTGGCTTTTTTTTTTTTTTTTTAATATTTACTTATTTTTGAGAGACAGAGAGACAGAGTGTGATTAGGGAGGTGCAGAGAGAGAGGGAGACACAGAACCTGAAGCAGGCTCCAGGCTCTGAGCTGTCAGCACAGAGCCTTACACGGGGCTTGAACTCATGGACCACGAGATTATGACCTGAGCTGAAGTCAAGACGCTCAACCAACTGAGCCACCCAGGCACCCCAAGCATCTGACTCTTGATTTCGGCTCAGGTCATGATCTCACAGTTCGTGGGTTCAAGCCCTGCATCTGGCTCCAAACTAACAGTGTGGAGCCTACTTGGGATTCTCTCTCTCCCTCTCTCTCTGTCCCTTCCCTGCTTGTGCTCTCTCTCTCTCTCTCTCTCTCTCTCTCTCAAAATAAATAAATAAATAAACTTTTAAAAAATAAAGGAAGGTCATGTGTCAAAAGAACTATTCCAGAATTGCCCTGGCATAAATATTATCTTATGACCCAGTTGAATTCTTAAAATGGGTGCATTACTTACGCACATTATGTAAGAAACATAATTTTGGATATTTTTATGTTTCACAAGTATACTTATAACATCCACTGCATTATTCCAGAAATATCTTTCCATCCACAGGGATTCCCTGTCTGTTCTTGTTTCCTTCAACTCCCCAGTGTATGTTCCCTTCAAATTTGTCTCGGCAGTCATGAAGCTGTACGTGTGTAAGGATGATTAAGAGTACTAAGTAGTGCGGGAGTGTTCTGTGATCGGCTTCACAGGTGGTGATATTTCCTGTGCGAAGACTTCCCACTCGCTGGTGGCCGACATGCTCACTTGACATATTCAGGAAAGGGACAGGTCGGTACTCAGGCAGAGGCTGCACACCATCTCTTAGCTCCCTCTAGTCCCCTAACAAGTGAAGCCTGACAGTGTGAGAGGGAACCTACTGGCCTTGCACTGTTTTAACTAATAGTAATAAACATTGGCCCTCGTGAATCACCACAGAGCAATGGGTGACACTCGAGAGCCAGAGGGACCGCTCTCCTCTGGTGGCCCCTTAGCAATCTATCGCTTGGAAATAAGACGTTGATCGTCAAAGGCACTATAGGAATTCCAACAAAACATTTAGGAAGGGTCTTAGAAACAGTAATGGGCATGTAGTTCGGAAGCTGCTTTGTTCATACACTGATGCCCGGTTTAGGTTGTCTCTAATCTGCCCCACACCCTCACTGTTTCGGCATCTGCCTAGGTAGTTGGAAGCTTTTTCAGAAGTTTAAAAAGATGTTTCATTTTACTGACCCATCAATGTTTTTGCACATCCATGCATCGCAGAGGGACCTCCTTTGTAGACATGGCTTTGGAAAAATACCTATCTTCACACCTCTGGAACCAAGATTCAGCAGAGCTTTGAGAGGCTGGAAGAAATGCACCTTGTGAGCTCTCTCTCTTCCCTCCACTCCCACCAAAAACGTAGTCTCCAGAATACAAAAAGCAGGATGTAATTATAGGCAGGGAGGGCACAACTTTAGAATCCAAGGAACTGGATTCCAATACAGTTTCCAGTTCTGCCGCCAACCAGCACAGAAGTGGGATTAATAATAATAACAATATTGACCCCACTGGATTGTCTTATGTATTAAATGAGATGGCACTAACCCAGATAGACACTTAAAAGATGTTGATTGCTGGGTGCCTGGCTGGCTCAGTCAGTGTACATGCAACTCTTGATCTCTGGGTCATGAGTTCGAGCCCCACACTGGGCATAGAGTTTACTTTAAAGAAAATGTTCATTGCTGACATTATAATTATTAGTTAGTAGGCCACCAATAATAAATATAAAAGTCACATAGTTCACAAACTAAAAATGCTTAGACAGCTGTTGCAAGATAATATATATTTCTGTATATCCAGCTGACTTCCTTTCCACCATGACTTTTGTTTTAATCACAGAAATAAGAACTGTTCTTGATTATATATCAGTTGGATGATGAGGGATTCGTTTGCTTTGAAATAGCGTTAGAAAAGATAAACAGTTGCTCTCTCCACCTCATGAAATCTAAGATTTATGCATCTTTATTTTTTTAAACACATTTAAAAATTTTTAATGGTTATTTATTTTTGAGAGAGAGAGAGAGACAGTGCAAGTGGGGGAAGGGCAGAGAGAGCAAGGGAGACACAGAATCCAAAGCAGGCTCCAGGCTCTGAGCTGTCAGCACAGAGCCCCACGCAGGGCTCAAACCCACAAACTGTGAGATCATGCCCAGAGTCGAAGTTGGCCACTTATCCGACTGAGCCACTCAGGCACCCCAGATTTATGCATCTTTAAAAGAAATATTTTTGTATCCAGATGACATTTGTAGAGTTTAAAATGAGCCTCAAAAGATATGATTTTTACTTATTATTAATTATGCAATAGACTGGGAGACAGACATCTAAGCATGTCAAGAATCATTTTTTTAAAGATGTTTTTAATGCTTTGAAGAAATGTTTATCTTAAAATTTGGGAAATGGAAGTCCCTTTGTTTCTTTACAACCAAAAAACAACCACACCACAGTTTGCTTTCAAAAGAATTCCACATAGAAGTGGGTGGTTCTGAAGTCATCACTAACTGCTCACTGCCAATTTGCTAATTTCACCATGTTGGAACTTAAAACATTATCCTTGATTTTCTCTGTTAATGGAAGCTTAAGGCCAACATTGAATCCACAGATAATCCAAAAATCGAGTTTTAAACATTTTTTAAAAATCCTCTATTTCACAAGATGACAGCTGTTATTAAATACCAACTAAACTTGGAAAAGCACAAGTGGTCCAGGGCTGCTCTTGAAATTGGATGTGGGTCTACTCACTGAGCCACCATGCGGCCAATGTGAAGAGTATTTGGTATTTTGTCTTATGTCCTGGATATACTTAAGTTTGAAAATCCCCAGGAGACAGTAATGGTTCTCTGGGGGCAAATTCCACAGAGGGCCTACTTAAGAGGCAAGGGAATCGTACCCTGAGCTGTAGGAATGTCAGTGGACCCGAGCACTCCCTGGGGGAGAGAGCACAGTGAATTGCTCAGAGCAGCTTAGAGTATCATTAATGCTATTCCTGATGTCTTTTAGGAGCCGCTGTCTGTATAAGCCGGTAGATGCTTTGGGCTCAGGAAGAACCCTATCTGAGCTTTCCTTTAGCACAGCATGAGGTGGGCTACAGGGTGGAGATGTGTCCTGGTCAGCAAAGTCAACACGGCAGAAAGGTGAAATAACTAATGATACTTTACAAACCAGGTGCACTGTCCTACTTCATGGTAATTCCTGTTAAAATACATTTTAAAAGATGAGGAGAAGAGGACTTTGAGCACTTTCCTCATTCCAAGGTTAGTTGATTAGTGGAGTGTTCACAGATCTAAAATCACCTCTTTTCATTTTTCCCAGCTATGGAAAATGCAAGTATCCATAATTCCCCTAAATAATCAAGAGTTGGCTGTAATGCAACTACAGGAGCATAAACATTTTCTGTCTCCTAAATTAATGATATCTGGGCGTGAAAAGGTATGGTGAACACAATTTTAGTTCCCTTGCTATACAGGGCTTAGGATTGAACATAGCATTTTATAAAACAAATATCACATAGGAGATATTTTAGTATCATTACTATCACTGTCTTAGTAAAATCCATAATCATGCTTTAAAAAAAAAAAAGGTAGCTTCCTTTGCAAAATGTTTAAAGCTCTTGGAAGTTCTTAGACTAATCTTTCCCGTTATTTTCTCTGCCACATGGTTAAACAAATACAAAACAAATTGGAAATATAGATTTTCTGTCTTTCACATACAAATGCATATCCCTGAGCAATTGGATGAATTATTAATTTAAGTTATGTCCCCAAAATTGATAAGTATTTAGTTTTAATGATCTTGTTAGGTCATCAGTTTCTCTTATGCCTTAGTTCTTCACCCCAAAGACCTCGCTTTTCTTTTTACAGTCCAAATAATTCAGAATAAGTATTGGCCATCTGAATGATTTTTTCCCCCTTCATTTCAACCTCTGATCTTACTGACCAGAATAGTGATAAGCCAAGGGAAATGATGTAATAATAAGTAACAAGTGTATCTAGCTCTTGAAGACTAGTCTTGAACTCTACAAACTTAAAAAAGAAAGACTTGGGTATTTAGAAGAGGCGTATGTAAACAACAGTTCTCAGAAGGGCATAAAGCTGCAAGAATTTTCATGATTGTGATGTTACTTTTTGGTACAAGTAGAAACAGACATAGAATGTACGATAAACCTCACTACTTTAGAACAATTCAACTTGGCAACAAAAAGCTGAATTTAACATGTACTTAAAGAAATGCAAGTTTAATAACCCAACCCAATGCTTTCTGTAGAGTAATGTAGTTAATACGGTGTGGTGCAACTAAAGGAGGTTGGGCATGTCAGATGTAACATGAAAATACCTCACCCTGCTCCCAACTCTATCTTAATTCATTGTGTGTCTCTCTCAGAAAGGCTAATGGCAGATCTGCCCGAGTGTCGGGAGAAGTTACATAAAATAGATGATAGGGTTTTGATAAAAATTCAAAGAACTAAGCAAATATTTTGTTTTCAGAAATTGTAATACACAATAAGCCTGGATTCACATAGACTTTATAACCGGTCTTTTAACATTTAAAACTTGGATTTTAAAATAAATGACACATTCATAATACCCTTCATTTCCTGAATTTCTGCTTCTGCTGCTGGGTTTAGACAGAATTGCTCACGAGTATGAAAGAGAAAGGCATCTGTAAACTTCTTATCAAAAATAAAACCTAAATACAGTGTCTGAATTAGCATGGAGTTCAAGTTGCTGAGTCTTAATTAGTGAACCAACAATACACACTGTGGGACATTTGTCGTAATGTTTTCCATATTCTATGCTTCTTGCGGCTTGGGAGGCCAAATTTCATACCCTCTATACATCCTTGTATTGACCTGACCGTAATGTGTTTCATTCTTTTAAAATAATCAATACTTACTCTTTAAAATGACAAGTATATTATATTCCTATCTTGGTTTCAAATTCCTGTTGAAATGAGTGAGGTCAGAACTGAGAAGCAGGGAGGCAGTGGTTCTCCAGTGGTTTGACTTCATTCATATCTAATCATTCCAGCTGTATGCCCATAGGAGGTATTACAGGCAATTCATCACAGATGGCCCTCCCCCCCCCCGCCCCCCTCAGGGTCACATCACTCCAGGGACTTGGGGGAGGTTAGCAGCTCAGGACAGTGGACCATATCTGTGTCCTTCTGGCACTCGAGAGTCCTCCCATTTCTGGCCTTGGCACCAGAGGACTAAGTTCAGCCAAAGATTTTACGAAGTTTCCTGCCCAATCCACGATGGGCATTGAGGTCTGAGTCATGTGAGTTATATAAAATAAACTGATTATTTTGTAGAAATTGTTGAACGCCTTTTTTCAACAATTCCGTTCTGAAAGGATTTTTAAAGAGTGTTCTGCTGCTCTTTAGTTTCGTGTAAGCCTTTCCCCCATGGCATTCGCTTCCCTGCTCATCCCTGTCCCATTTCTGCATGAGCTACATCCCTCGCCACCCTGGGAGACCTGGAGGATAGAAACAACAAGCCCTACCTGGGCTTCTGTGGGGAAGCAAAGCTGCACAGGAAGCTGCTCCTGGCAGTGCACCTGCAATGTGGCCGATGGGCTAACATGAGTAGTTGTAAAGAAAGGGATTTATTTCAAATGCTGAATTATGAAGGAGTATTGATTGATTGTATGAGTGGAAATATCTAGACGACCACATCTTTTTTCTTCTGGACTAATGCTATAATGTGGGGAAATGTTTCAACTCTTCATTTCCAATACAGTGCCTTGTTTACCAATCGTCCATGTAAATTCTTAAATGTTGCCTTTGTTACCTCTTGGAAATCCTCTCTCATAGAGAGTCAGTAAGACAGTTGTAGATCACTACCCAAGCTGAGTAAGTCAAACTGAATTGGGCTCTCAGCCACACTCACACAAAATAATATTTTAATTGGCTAAGCTAATATTTGATCCAAGTTCATAAAAGTTTGAAATCAAATAATTAAATGCAAATACAGTCTTCATCCCAAAGACGATAAGAATGCCTTTAAGCTAATATTTTTAACAAGAACTGTTGGACAGCGTTCTCTTGTAAATTTTATCATACCTGAGGCAGTTTTCCTCATTCGATTAGCTGGAAAGCTGAATTTATCCCGAGGCAAACCAGACATCTAGTACAGGCTAAATTCAACAACTGGAGCTTAAATTTGGCTTAATATATCCCCACTTGGATCTGCCTGTTTAATTCTCTTTCATATGGTAACGTTGGTTTATTCATAGTCTTGACTTACCACCTGAACAAACTGAACCTCATATCTTATTCCGAGAGAATAAGAAAACTTTACAAAATCACAAAAGTTCCTGAATGGAAATCAAATGCAAACTTATGAATCAAAAACTGTTTTAGGACGTGACTACCAGAATGGAGTGAAGAGCTTTCCTCTCAGGAAGGGCTGCTTGTTTATGAATGTGGACATTTCGTTTTCTGAGGGGACAGACGGTCTTTACACAAGATAAGGACTGTGACTTCCAAGGCTGGCCAGCCCGGGCAGCTGCAAACGTCATGTGCACTTGAGAAGTTACCTGTTAAGAAGCATTGTGTGTATTTGCCCTTAGTGCTGGGTCTGTTTTGACACACAGCTTTACTTTATTTGAAATTGAGGGGGAACCAGAAAACTGCCCCATCGCATGCCCCTTCAAATTTTGTTCTCCTGGCTCAGAATATTCAGTCAAATCCCAGCTAGAGACCTTGTTTTTGCCTTTCATTTTCCAAGCATTTTAATGTGGTTTTTGCTATCATCTGGTATGTAGAGGTTGATGAAACATAAGATCTATTTTAATTCATGATTTTAAAATAACTCTTTAGGATAGCCTTCCTTCCTCATTTTTATCCCCAAGGCTTTTGGAAAACAAATTGTAAATTTATACATAGAAGGAAAACTGGATGTCCCATGTCAGCTCATGAGGCCCCTTAACCCAGTACAGCCCCAAAATAGATTTTCCTCAATATCAGGTTACCAATTCATAACATCAGACAAACCAAATGTTTTCCCTTCCCCTAATTCTCTGAACTCAATTCCTTCAATTTTAAATCAAACTATACTTTACCTAGAGACAAATGACAGGATATGTGTTCTACTGTTGTATTTGAAATTGGTTATGAATTTAACAAGGTGAGGAACTTTAAAACTATTTAAGAGTTTAATAGTTAGGACTATTGGCACATAAAAGGTGTTCAGTATATTCTTAGGGGGGTTGATTTGCATATGCCTTATATTCGTGGGACCTTAATTCAAATTAGCAAGCTTAATAGTACATGTATTGGGTGTACATGTATTGGGTGGTGCTTTGCTTGTGCTGTGTGGGAAATAAACATAAGACAGGATCCCCGCCTTCCAAGAGAACACAGCCTAGTAGAGGAGGCAAGGTACAGTTCAGTGCCTGGAAGATCAAGAAAAGTGTGACAGGGAAGATAATGATTGGAAATATTTGGAAGATCTTAGAGACGCAAGCAAGGGGAAGATTGATGATGGATGAGTTAACGTGAATGTTATTCTTTCATTCGACCAGCGTGAAGTTGTCTCCTGCTCTGTCCAGGCATTGTGCGAGGCCTGGGGAAGGAAGTGTAACCATTAAGAAGGTAGATATATCCCTGTTCTCAAAATTGACAGTCAGATAGCCATGTGATACCCGTTGACCTATGTGATAGGCAAATGGAAGGTGCTGTAGATTCAACAGAGATCGCTCGAAGGAGGCTTCCTGGAGCAGTGATGTCTGTTCTGAGTCCTGGGAGATAGTGGCCCAATAATTGATATAGGGAAAACAAGAAAAGGAACAGGCTCAGAAACAATGGAGAGACTGAGCTCAGTTTTGGACACTGTGAGTTTGAGATACCCACCAGCCATTCGGGAAGAGATGTCCAATAAGGAGATGTATCTGCAGAACCTTAAGTCGTATTCTGTAGCCTTCAGCATGGGTCACTGAGTGAGCTGGTAAATGTGTGAAACATGGCAAAATAAAATGTTCTACACATATGAGAGTCCAAATGATTCAAGAAGAACAGGCAAGGTTGGCACTACAGTCAAAGCACACAGCCAACATTCCCTTTTGACTCTTTCCCAAGAAAGCACAATACATAATGGACTTCATGCTTTTTGCTTACTGTTATGAAATAATTCTGCGTGAAACAAAAATAAAGTCTGCCATGAATTTGATATGGAAGAATAGTAGTATGTCAAGGCAAAAAAAGAAAAAAAAAGGAAGAAGAAAAAGGTTTTGGTTTGGGGCAGAGCAGCATTTATTTAATCAAGAAATTTCTTTGTTCATTCCTGGCATATTTGTGGTGTCCCCCTCCCCCTCCGACCCCTTATCTGTGGGGGAAATGTTCCAAGACCCCCAGTGGATGCCTGAAACTGTGGATAATACCGAACCCTTGTACATACTATGTTTTTTCTATAAATGCATACCTATGATGATGTTTAATTTCTAAATTAGGCACAGTAAGAGATAAACAGCAATAACTAATAATGAAATGGAAGAAATCGAGCAATATACTGTAAGAAAAGTTATGTGAATGTGGTCTTTCTCTCTTAAAATACCTTATTGTACTCACCCATCTTCTTCTTTGTGATGATGTGAGGTGATAAAATGCCTACATGATGAAGTGAAGTGAGGTGAAGGATGCGGACGGTGTGATGTAGCATTAGGCAGCTCCCAAGCTTCTGATGACACATCAGATGTGGGACCATCTGCTTCCAGACCACAGTTGACTGCAGGTAGCTGAAACCGTGGAAGGCAAAGCCACGGTAAGGGGAGCTGCCACATTGAAGATCTTCTCTGTGCTGAGCACTGGCCTGGGTGCTAAGGGTGCAGCTGCAAGTTAGACCAAGTCCCTCCCGTCCCGGCTTTCCTTCTTGGGAGGGTGGCGGGCAATTTTAAAAATTAGGCAAATAAATGTGTAACATAAGATCAGTCAAACAAGCAACAATAAGAATACGTAGTTTAGGGATATAAGGAAAGAGTAAACACAAACCGGGTAGTGGTCACTCTGGGGCATCAGGAATTAGTTCCCGAAAGGGACACACAAGTAGCCTGAAGGGTGTTGTTCTGTTTGATGTGCTGTTTGTTGCTCCAGAGTGGTGGATTCACAAGTGTTCGTTATATTATGTTTAAAAACCTACACATACATTACATCTTTAAATTTTTAATTGTGGTAAAATACACATAACATATAATTTATCATCTTAACCACTTTTAAGTTGACAGTTCAGGAGTGTTAAGTACATTTACATTCTTGTCCAGCCAATCTCCGGAACTCTTTTCGTCTTGCAAAACTAAAACTCTATACTTAATCGAAAACAACCCCCATTTCCTCCTGTCCCAGGCCCTGGCAATCACCATCCTATTTTCTGTCTATGAACTTACTATTCTTAGGTACCTCATATAAGTCGAATCAGAGGGTATTTGTCTTTTCGTGACTAGCTTGTTTCACTTAGCACAATGCCCTCCTTGTAGGTGTCAGAATTTCCCTCCTGTTTGAAGCTGTTGACTATTCTGTTGTATGTAGATACCACATTTTGTTTATCCGTTTATTGGTCAATGGCCCCTTAGGTTGCTTCTACCTTTTGCCTATTGTGAACAATGCTGCTATGAACAACTATGGGTGTACAAATATATCTTCGATGTAGTACATACGTTTTTAAAGAAAAATAAGGCAGAGTAAAGGCCTAGAGAGTGATTTGATAGCGAAGCAGAGCTCTTTTAGAAGGGGTGGTCAATAAAGGCTTTTTTGAGTAGATGTTATTTGAGCAGAGGCTGAAGCGAAGTGAGGGAGTGAGTCCTACACAATAGGGGAAGAACTATCCAGAATGAGGGATAGGTGCAAGTGCAAAGGTCCTGAGGCCAAAGGAAACTTGGTGTATTAAAGAAGAGCAGGAAGACCAGTGTCTGGAGGGGAGTGAGGCAAACAGATGCGGTTTCAGGGTTAGACTATGAAAAAGGATTTCAGTTTTCTTCTGAGAAAGAAATGTATGCAAACTCATGGAATATTGTTTTGCTCAAAGTATTTAAGCGATGCCATTTGTATTCATTTCTGTATTCTGTGCCCACCGGGAAAAGATGCCTGATATGTGTCAGCACACAGGAGCTAGCTTTGAAACTTCTGTGAGCTTTGTTTCTGTGCATGCAAAAGCTACATTGTTCCCTATAAAGAAGGGAGCTACTTTAAATGAATTTAATGCCATTTTTCCTCTGGCACATTGTGTTCTATCATAGCTATATACTAAACAAAGTTTGACATAATTTGTCATCCAGGTCAAAAACCATCTTGGAGAATTGAAGTACTTTCCAGACAGTTGAGCAGAGAAACAGGTGATAGTCTAATGGAGTGATTGCAGAGTCATGCTTGTTCCCGTTTGTTGACAATCCAGAATCTTCCCTTTGATACTTCAATTCCTAATCATATAATCTTAGGGCTGTGGGTGACAGTAGAGACCAAGTCCAACCTTGAAGTTCACAGATGAGGAAAACTTGAGGGCCAAAATGACAACAATGATAACGTGCTTATGATCTCACAGTTAGAAACAGAATTAAGACTAAAAATAAAGACATTTAATTAGTGAGGAATTAAATGTCTGCTGCCTTGTTGTTGTTGTTGTTGTTAATGTTTGTTTATTTTTGAGAGAGAGAGAGAGAAGGAGACACAGAAACTGAAGCAGGCTCCAGGCTCTTAACTGTCAGCACAGAGCCTGATGTGGGGCTCGAACTCATGAGCCATGAGATCATGACTTGAGCCGAAATCGGGCGCTTAACAGACTGAGCCACCAAAGTGCCCCCAATGTCTGCTGCCTCTTGAGGATGACATATTATGATCAAAAAATTGACCAAAGAGCAGACACTGCTCCAGGTGACATCCTTTATGCAATGACATTTCCTGAGCCTGGGTTTCTCCGGGACCTATGCTGGGCACTGGCTTAGTAGAAGCATTTTGTGCAGACTGCCATTTATAGTTGGGAAAATTGGGTTTCAAGATTAGTATCATAGAATGAAAAGTCTTTAACCGACCTTAAGAATTGGTCTCATGTTCTTGAATATTCTTGGTGATTGAGGATGGGATAAACTTTCAGGCACTCACGGTGCCTTCCATTAATTTAGGAAAACTGTAACATGAGAGATTCTATTTTGTCCATGAAACTTCATGGCAGGGAAATGATCAGACTGCTGTGTAGGATGTGTGTTGGAAGCAAACAAATTAACCTGCAAACTTTAATATTTTATTGGTAATATTTTCAGATTTTATCATTCAAATTTTAAGAAATAGTGCCCTGTGTGTATATAATACCTGTACATCTTTAAAGTTTATTCATACTTAATTCAAATATATTTTACTTTCCCATGATCCTAAGAGACTAGGAGAGTTATTTCCTATATTTTGCAGATAGAAAAACAGGCTCGGGAGGATTAAATGACTTGCTTGATCGGCCTGGTCAATGAGATTATATTAGACCACATTCCCTTTGCACGATGTTATTGTAACCACAAAATCAAGTGCTTTTTAAACTTTTTTTTTAAATTTTTTTTAATGTTTATTTTATTGTTGAGAGTGAGAGAGAGAGAGACAGTGCAAGTGGGGGAGGTACAGAGACAGAGGGAGACACAGAATCCAAAGCAGGCTCCAGGTTCTGAGCTGTCAGCACAGAGCCTGATGTGGGGCTCGAACTCACAGACCGTGAGATCATGACCTGAGCTGAAGTCAGATGCTCAACTGACTGAGCCACCCAGGTGCCCTTCAAACTTTTTTTTTAAATCAGTGGAATCTTTTGCCTAAACTCCATATATGAAGCAGACAGAAACTCTTATTTTTTAGCCCTTAGAGTCTCAGTGGAAAGGGCCAGGGTGGGGACTGCCCAGAAAAGGTCCCCAAGAAGGCACTCTATGACTCTAGATTGTACTCAGTCTCAATTGTGACTGCTTTTTATAATAATGCTCTGTGGCATTAAAGATGTTAAATCTTCAAAATCATCAAAGATGAATTAAGGTTTGCTACATATCAGTATAAATGTCAAAAGTATATTATTTCACTCAAATTCTTGGAAAACTGTCCATGTGTTAGGAGACTCTTTAGAAGATGAACTATTTGATTAACCAGGCCATCCCATTCTCCAACCCCAGCAGGTGGCAGAAACTTGCAGGCTGTGACAGTAGGGATAAACAGGCTCCAGCACCTGAAAGTCACAAGCCCTGCAAGGTCCATTTCCCAGCTCTGCAGGTGGAACATCTTATGGGCAGGGTCCAAGAACTCTAGACCCAGGTAGCAGGGTCTGTGTCCACTAGCTGAGGAAGTAGAGTTACGCAACCCCTGTAAATCTGTTTCTTTATCTAGAGAATGAAGAGAATAATACCTTAGCAGTATTAAATGAGGACATATAAAAAAATCCTTCGCATATTGACTAGTGCTTGGAAATGTTAGCTCCCCCCCCCCCCCCGGGTCTGGCATCCTTTGAGATCTTAGAAAAGCTATTTAATCTCTCGGTCTTAATTTCAAAATACCTATAATACCTTCTCAAGAAAGAATCCTTTAAAAGTTAGCCTTCTCCAGAACCCTGCAACTAGGCCTCTTCTCTCTCTAAACATCCTCATAGACCCCTGGGGTTTCATCCATCACCTGTCCATTGATGAGTCCCCAGTCTATACCACCATCTAGGCCTTTTTGCTGAGGTCTAGACCTTTATTTCCAGCCATTTCCTTCATAGCTACTGAGTGTTCCACACGCTCCTTAAGTTCAACGTGGCTATACCTAGACTCATTAAATATTACTTCCTCAAATATGCTCTTCTGCGTCTTGCCAGTAGGACAGCCACCACCTTCCTCCCTTGTCAGACACCCAGAAGTCACCCAGGACCTTCACTCTCTCCTACTCTCTGTTCAGGGCCGAGAATCCCTGTCAAGTCAACCATTTTGATGCCTTTCAAGTCCATCCCAGCCCATGGCCCACCATACGTCTCACCTTTATTCCTGTGACGCCTCCTGGGTGGTCCTCCCTTCATGAGACCAATCCCTTCTCCATACTTCTGGTAGCGTGCTCTTTCTAAGTCAGAGAGCTGACCATTTCCTTCTTAAAATCTTTTGGTGCTTCTGTATTGCTTTCAGAACAGAATCCAGACCCCTTCTGACGCTCAGTGTCCTTCAGTCTTAAACTTTGTGGTCCATCCTTATCTTGCCCCTCTGCTCTCCTTCTGCATGAAAGTTAAGCTGCTTTATGGTGTTCCCAGGACCTCTTTTTTCTCCCAGTCGCTGAGTCTTTGTATATCGAATACTGTCTGCGGGGCGTCCCCGGCCTTTCCTTCCATGGGTAGCACAACTCACTCCGACCCATTTTTCAAAACCCTTCAGTTGGGACCTTCCCCAGGGGTGCTCTTCCTGTGTGTGCCCCAGGCACCCACTGCTTCTCTCTATTACATCAAATAAACTACTTACCACAGAGACTTTTGTTTTATTCCTGTGTCTTCGTGACCTGGTACAGGGCTGTCAGAATGAATGGATGGATGAATGAATGAACAGATGAATGGATGGATGAATGAATGAATGAATTCGTATATTGCATATACATAAAGGTGTGAAGTAATAAATAATGCATGTTAGAGTGCTTTGTAAGCTACAAAGCGTCAGTCATTTGTAAGGGCTTGTTATTTCTATGTACATAAATAATGCATATGCTATTTGTCCACATTTCTACACACAGCTCCTGCCAGAGAGTTACATTTTCTTGGTAGCAATTTGCATAGAAAGGCACCCACTTGTATATTCTAGTTGCTAAAAATAGCTCTTGGGTTAATAAGCATACGCATACAAACACATTTTTGTGGGGGACTTAACAGTGATGAATTTAAAATCTTGGGTTTGAAGTTTTGCTGGAGACATGATGATTTAACTTTAGACATCCCCACTAAAAATCTCTTACCCTCCCATCTCCAACCCCTAAATAGCCCTCACTCTTTATTAAGTGAACTTTGTTCGTAGGAAAAGAATATAACAGGTATCTCTCCAGAAGTTCTTAAAATTATTTACATAAATTATTTAAATATAGCCCTTTAAAAAAATAATTGTAAAAATTAATTCCTTACGGAAAATTCATTTCCTTTCTCCTTTTCTGGTTTAGTAAAGGAAAGGGTCTTCTGAGGACAAATTGTGTACCAATTTATAGATTGTCATCTCTCCAGATGCCTCAAGGAAAAAAGAAGCATTCTACTTCTTTTTCCCATTTTCATATTTTTTAAAGGGCCAGATAAAATTTTCTCCCCACCTGTGAGAAATTAGCAAAGGTAATTATCTTCTCAGCAAAAGATAGCAGACTCTATTTGAGCCTCCAGCCTCCCAACCCCTCAGCCCCCTTGCTTAGCGAAAGGACCCATCACTGAAAAAACTGCTGAACAGGAGGATTCACAGGCTGTGCCACGCGGCAGGAACCAGGGAGGCAGAAATCAGGATCTTCATCTTCAGAGAGAATCTGAGTGCTGTGTATGACTGAGAAGCCAGTACTGTAATATATTCAAGAAGACCTAAGGGTTTACTTTCCAATAAGGCTGGAAAAAATCTGAGCATGCCACTGTGAGCTTATCGTAATGCTGCTTCATATAAAAAGTTGGTAATTAGTCCCTGAGTGAATAAAGTAGAATAGATGATAAGAGATTGATACTTAGAGGAGAAGCCAAAATGCTTTTGCCAGTTATCAAAATTTAAAGGCTATAGAGGAAGGGTTGGGGATGCCTCTGACTGTTTACATACAATTTCCAACTCCGAATTTGCAATGATAGAGTTCATTAACTTGTATTTTTAAATTGTATTACAATGAAGCCTATATCACTTTTTTTTTTTATTTTTTTTTATTTTTTTTTTAATTTTTTTTTTCAACGTTTATTTATTTTGGGACAGAGAGAGACAGAGCATGAATGGGGGAGGGGCAGAGAGAGAGGGAGACACAGAATCAGAAACAGGCTCCAGGCTCTGAGCCATCAGCCCAGAGCCTGATGCGGGGCTCGAACTCACAGACCGCGAGATCGTGACCTGGCTGAAGTCGGACGCTTAACCGTCTGCGCCACCCAGGCGCCCCATGCCTATATCACTTTCAAAGGAGAACATGGAGGGCCAAATGCAGGAGACTTGTGAGATCTAGCATAAGATCTCACAGAAGAACTGGTGGGAATTCTGGTCTCCTATCAATCTCTCTTCTTCCAGCCGAGTCTCTTTCTAAAATCCCAAATATGCTACAGTGGTATTTAATATGGGAAATAAACAAATCACAGAAACATATTATTTCTGAGGACTCCAGAACATGTAGTAATTTTTCCAGATTTTGTTTTCTCATGTAATTTAATATCCATTCATGAAGTTTTGGTGTTACAGACCCCTGCTATAGATGAGTTTAGACTCCCTAGTATGCCAGCTCCCATTCATTACTTAATGTGGAATAGGGCTTGATTTGTAGGAGAAATATGTCAGAGAAAATGCTTCAGATTTTAAATGTATTTCATGTGTGAATTTTCACAAAAGGACATGAATTCGCATAAAAACTAATTCCATGCGTATTGTGGGAGCACACTTAAATTTCTGGACTCCTCCTAAAAAGTAAATACAGAAAAGAGAAAATTCCAAGTCTTCCGAGAGGTGATGTCATCTGTATGCTCTCATTCATGTCCTCCCTTGCTTTTAGGTCCTTGTGAAGCATCTCAACCACGGTAGAGAAACCAAGGTCTGCCTCTCAAGCCAGAGATGCAAGAAATGTGGGAGCGCAGGGACCCTATTCCAAGTCCAAATGAGGATGTGGGCACGTTTCCCTTAAAGCAGAACTGACCAGTGAAAATCCTCATTGGCAAAACATGTAAATTAAGACCTGATTATTCAGCATTAAGACTTGATTATTCAGACCACGAAAGGATTCACCCAGGATTCTTTGGATAGAAAACAAGACCACATTGCAAATATTTTATTTCAGGGAGAAATCTATCATATAAATTAAGTTTTGAAAGCCAGTTTCGAATTAGAAAAAGAAAGGAAATTGGCTTATAAGATAACAGTTTAACGTAGTAGGTAATGTCACAATGATATCAGTCTTGAACATATGCACCAATGATATAAAGCAAACATTAATGGAGAATTCTCTGGGGATGCTTTGACCAATACAGTCCTCATGCCAAGATGCTTACAGTCAGTCTGCTAGGGAAATGGACAGTTAACAAAGCAGTGCAAAATGAAGTGAGAGGCATATAGAGCTAAAAGTAGAGTCCACCAGCAGAGCAATGATCCCGGAACTACTTGGTCAGTAAATGAGAATCATTCAATAAAAATCTTTTTCCTTCTTTTTTTTAACCTTATGTAGTTTAAATATCAGGATCGTTGATTCCAAATTGCAAATTGCCTCCATAGACCTAGAAACAAAATAAGTAAGTACCTTTGGGACAGTTAGCAGCAGAACTTTTGTGAGATTTAATGAGACATTCTTAGAAATAGCTTAATGAGATAATGAATTCAGTCGTGCCAATTCTTTTTTTTTTTATTTTTTTTTTTAACGTTTATTTATTTTTGAGACAGAGAGACGCAGAGCATGAACAGGGGAGGGGCAGAGAGAGAGGGAGGCACAAAATCTGAAACAGGCTCCAGGCTCCGAGCTGTCAGCACAGAGCCCGACACGGGGCTTGAACTCACAGACTGTGAGATCATGACCTGAGCCGAAGTCGGACGCTTAACCGACCGAGCCACCCAGGTGCCCCTCAGTTGTGCCAATTCAACTCTAATGTCTTTTAGAAAAAAATTATATATATGGCCAAAGTATGGGAAACGTGTATATTTTCCTTCAGAAGGAAAATTGGACATATTTTTAGACTTGAGAGAAAGGTACCAGTTTGGACCAGTATTTCTAGAAATTATCCAGCACATGCTGATTTGAAGACTTTACATGATCATTCGGTGATAATAGTACACAAATAAACCAGGACTTAGGATCTATCCTTTGTTTTATGTTTTTTAATAGTTTTTTTTTATTATTATTATTAACAGACTGGCATTATTTGTCACAGAAGGTAGAACCTAGTTCTCAAAAAATACATTTATCAAAAAAAGAAAGTTTCAAAACAACTTTCTTAAAAGACTATTATTCATTTATCTTACATTTTTATACTGTGCAAATTCCTACATCCTCCCTATTAATCTCTAGGACTATTGTTAGTTTTTCTTGCTTGTGAGAACGTCTTTCATTATAGTATCAAATAATACTCCATTTCAGTTGTTTTTCTATCATTGTGTTCAGATCACCATAACCCCGAACGTTGCTTGTTTTCTTTTTCAACTTTCTGCTTGGATGTAAAGGAGGATGCTAAATTCTGTCTCTTCGAAGCTGGATGAAGGGCAAAAAGAAAAAAATGCTGAGAAATTTGTCAAAATTCAAATGAGCTATTTTGAAATTATGTTATCTTTCTGCCACTATCCTTTATTGAAGGACCTATACCCATAACCAGAATGTGAGCCTGTGAAAGCGTAAGGTTCGCAGCAGGGGAAAAGCTAACACGAATGTAAATTCTTCTGTGGCAGACCCAGCTATAGCATACCAACGGTATTTCCAATTATTGACATTTTGTAATTTTGAAACAAATGTAACTAAATTTATAAATATTTTCAAATAATTTAGAAAATTTATAAATATTTTAAATAATTTAAAAATAATGTTTAAAATACTTTAAATAAAATAGATGGAAAATACTTTATTAACTGTAAAGTGCTACAGATATAAAACATCAAGTGGTGGGGGGGGTGCCTGGGTGGTTCAGTCGGTTAAACGTCCGACTTCAGCCTAGGTCATGATCTCACTGTTCCTGTGTTCGAGCCCCGCATCGGGCTCTGTGCTGACAGCTCAGAGCCTAGACCCTGTTTCAGATTCTGTGTCTCCCTCTCTCTCTCTCTCTCTCTGCCCCTCCCCCACTGACTCTCTCTCCCTCTCTCTCTCTCTCTCTCTATCTCAAAAATAAACATTAAAAAAAATGGGGCGCCTGGGTGGTGCAGTTGGTTAAGTGTCTGACTTCTGCTCAAGTCGTGATCTCCCAGTGGGAGTGTGGGTTCGAGCCCCGAGTCAGACTCTGTGCTGACAGCTCGGAGCCTGGAGCCTGCTTTGGATTCTGTGTCTTCCTCTCTCTCTGCCCCTCCTCTGCTCACACTCTGTGTCTCTCTCGCAAAAATAAATAAACATTAAAAGACAAATTTTTTTAAATGTCAAGTGGACAACAACTTGCCTGCCAGTTTAAATGCCACAGAGGAGGCAGAGCTCCTAAAAGTGTAACATTTGTCTGTTTGTACATCTCATTAATAAATAAGCAAATATTTTTTATTCTCCCATCTCACTTTGAAATAGATGTGGTATCCAATGCTCCCACTGTGTATCTGTTTCGCTACTAATTCCTCGCTGTTTTTAATTTGGGACAGAGACTTGGGAGATAGGGAGGGGGAAAGCATGTTTAATGCAAAGTTATGGCTCAAAATATAAACACTAAAATCATCCCAGACCTATTTAAACAGCAAATATAAGGCAATGTTTTTTGTTTATTTTTGATTTTGTTTGTTTTAACTTTTTTATTTGAGTATAGTTGACACACCATGTTTCATTAGATTCAGGTAGACAACATAGTGATTCAACTTCTCTATACATTACGCCATGCCCTGCGTAAGGGTAGCTACCCTCTGTCATCATAGAGTGCTAGCACAGTATCACTGACTATATTTCCTATCCTGTGCTCTTTATTCCCATGACTTAGTCATTCCATAACCGGCAGCCTATATCTCCCACACCCCTTCACCCATTTTGCCCCTCTCCCACTCCCTTCCTTCTGGCAAGTAAGTAACCTTCTTCTAAAAGCATTTAGAGATACCGGGGCACCCGAGTGGCTCAGTCGGTTGAGCGTCCGACTTCAGCTCAGGTCATGATCTCATGGTCCGTGAGTTCGAGCCTCATGTCGGACTCTGCTGACAGCTCAGAGCCTGGAGACTGTTTCAGATTTTGTGTCTCCCACTCCCTCTACCCCTCCCCCATTCACACTCTGTCTGTCTTTGTCTCTCTCTCTCTCTCTCTCTCAAGAATAAACATTAAAAAAATTAGAAAAATTAAAAAAAAAAAAAACATTTGTAGATACCAAAGTGGACATGCACACGTGTACAGGCTAAGTTTAACAGCCAAGTTTAGTGGCAAAAATATTGGGTATGAGTTACTATGGTAACTATTAACTGAGTTTAGTACATTTAACCTTTTAATCATAGTGTTAAATGTGGTTTTCTTCAGAACCATCCTTATTTATTTTTGTCCAATTAGAACATAAAACAGGGCTGGAGGGGTCCGCATCTGTTTACTTTCTTAGCGTGGATGTATGTAAACACACATATCTATATTTTTTTTCCAGAGGCTTCTATATACACATTGTATAAAAGTTGCAGTTAACGTAAATAAACTCCAGAAGAGAAATTCCAACATAACCATTTTTCCCGTGCTCATTGTCTGTGTATGCATTTGTATGTTGGTCTGTCTTTTTTTGACTCTGTGTTTCTCCCTTATTCAATATTTATAAGGACCTCTAGGGCAGATGCCTTAAAACAACTGGATCATCACCAGGAGTTAGGTTGAATGAATTGCCTGTGTCCATGTTCTGTGTCTGAGTGACCCAGGACCAGAAGAAAAAAAAAAGAAAAGAAAAGCAAAGTTATCAGACTTATCAGACTTTGAAGCCACATTCAGGTTAAAGGGCACCGGCCATCCTGGCACATATTCTGCCTAAAGGACAAGGCTTTCATTTGATAAAGATCATTAGTCACTGAGATATATATTTTACAGAGTTCCCAGTAGCGAATATTCTGTTGGCAGTCACTGGGGTGTACCAGATGGTTCATTAGCATAGGCTAGACAAGTCAAAGGCTTTCAGAATCATTTAGAAAATGTCAAACAGAAACAAGAACCCTGTCACTTTTTATTAGAATTAACTACATCATACCCTGGACACAGATTTCACCTTGGGTCAGAAAAATTAATACAGAATTATATGAATTGTGTAATATACTGGGTTAAGATAGGTCTTTCTCCAGGGACTCATTTGCTGGCAATATATTATGATCCCTCTACTTTAGGAATCCTCAAACCTTTCCTTTTGTAAGATATGAAAAGAGTTGACCTTGCTCAAAATCCATTGGTGTCTAATTGATTTGAGGTATATGCAGAATTTCAACAAGACATTCTTCTAAAGCTCTTTTGTGATCATTTTCCCAGGAAGCTTGGTGAGTGGGGCTTACTGAATATTCAGCAGCATATAAAGTATGCTTTATGTCAGGAGGAAAATACATCCATTAATTGAACACACCGCTGTAGTAAATAGGAATTAAAAAGCCATTAAAATATTGTGCTTTTTTTTTTTTTTTTTTTTTTTAAATCCAGATGTCAAAAACCTTGAGAACTTCCAGCTGGTAGAAGGTGTCCAGGAACAAGTCAATGCCGCCCTGCTGGACTATACAATGTGCAACTACCCGCAGCAAACAGAGAAATTTGGGCAGCTACTTCTTCGACTACCCGAAATCCGGGCCATCAGTATGCAGGCTGAAGAATACCTCTACTATAAGCACCTGAATGGGGATGTCCCCTATAATAACCTCCTCATTGAAATGTTGCATGCAAAAAGAGCTTAGGTTACAACCCTGAGAAGCTCTGCTTTCAAAACAAAAAGAGATTGGTGGGGGGAAAAGAAGAACAGAAGTAAAAAAAAAAAAAAAAAAAAAAAAAATACTCTGAACTGCTCCAAGCAACACTAATTAAAAACTTGGTTTAAAGATATTGAATTTAAAAAGGCATAATAATCAAATACTTAATAGCAAATAAATGATGTATCAGGGTATTTGTATTGCAAACTGTGAATCAAAGGCTTCACATCCCCAAAGGATTCCATGTAAAAGACATTATAATGGAGTGAATTGAACTCACGGATGGATACCAACACCATATCAGAATAAAAACGGACAGAACAATTCTTGTATATTTAAACTGATCTCCGCTGTGAAGAAATTGAGGAACTGATCTGTGTTGTTAATTAGGCTTATACAGCAGGGGATTTGAGCTTACAGAATTCCTCCATGCTAAAGCTGAACTAAAACAACTCAAAAACCCATCAGCTACACCTGTAATAGCCCTTCCCTCTTCCTTCAAGGACCCAGCACCTTCTATCCTGTGATCACGGAATCTGTCCTTACGGACTTGTGCTCAGCCACACCCACTCATAGCTCCACCAAATCATGAAAAGCATAATTTTGAATGTCTGTGTCTTAGACCTGCAAACAGCTAATAAGAACAGTCTATTAATATGTTAGCTTGCCATTTTAAATATGTTCGGGTTTGTTTTGTCATGTGTTCATAATGTTAAAAAAAAAAAAAAGAAGCAGGCAGTATCCCTCTTCTGATCTTATATAAGCATTAATATTAAGGGAAAGGACTACAAACTTTTAAAGCAAATGCTCCATAGCTAAAGCAAGCTAGCCCTTATTTCTGCTACTGTTACTGAACCGTGGCTTTGGCGTTGTTGGATTTCGTAACAATTTCTCACCAAAAGGCTTCTTAGGGTACATCCGTCTTTTTAACCATCAAAGTTTGTAGTTCATTTAAAAATAAAACCTGAAGCGTATTTTGCTGGGATGTCAAATAGTCACAGTGCTAAGTAGTTTAAAATAAAACCGAAGCATGTTAAGCTATGCAAAAAGAAAGAAAAGGGTTGGCTAATAAATGGCCTCAAGTCTCGTGCTTGTTGCAATTGAACATCCCCTAAACATAGAATGGAAACAGTAATTTTTACATGTGGATGGAAAAGATGATAAAGTAATTCAAAATCTTCCCCGAAAGGGAGAGGAAGAGGGTGATGCTGATCTTTCAAAGTCATAGACCAAAGTCTGCTCTAGAACAAATATTGAAGTACAAAGAATTGCAAAACAATATCTCCCAACAACAATAGCAGTATTATTAACGTGTGATGCCACAGGTATGGAAGTCTTGCCTTATTTCACAATTCCGAGAGGTAGCTGTGCAGACGTGGATCAACATTTGTTTAAAATAAAGTATTAATACTTTAAAGTCAAATAAAAGATAGTGTTTACATTCTTTAGGTCCTGTGGGGGGAGGGGAGGGAACTATGATATCACAAAATAGCTAAAGCAGTAATTTCCTTAATGTTATTTTTCTGATTGGTAATTACTTTTCACAGTACCTAATTATTGTATGTCGTGAGACACTAAAATCAAAAACGGGAATCTCATTTAGACTTTAATTTTTTTGAGATTATCAGCGGCACAATCACTTGTAGAAACTGTAAAAAATAAATATCTCCTAGTCCCTTAATTTTTTCATAAATGTTTCAGGCTTTTGAATAGTTTATTTATATTGTATATCATAGTTTCAACTGTAGACAATTATGATGCTAATTTATTGTTCCTTGGTTTCACCTTTGTATAAGATATAGCCAAGACTGAAGAAACCAAATATATGTGTTTACTGTAGCATGTCTTCAAGTTAGTGGAACATAGTTCAGGGACAGAAAAGGGTCTTAATGAATTAAAATCATTCACTTGATTAAATGTCTGTAAATCTTCATAATTCTTCCTGTAGTTTATTTAATATCTATTGTAAATTATGTGACTTGTAGTTTCCTCTGATTTCAAGTAAATTTAACAGGGGTGGAGTCTTACCTGGTTTCCTTTACAAGCATTGTAAGTTGTATACCAAAGATATTAGTTACTACTTCTGTGTGTACAAAAAAGGGTTATTTTATTATTTTTCTTAATCTCCTCTAATATTCGTCCACATGAAGGGTACACATTCACTAAGCAGAGTGTCCACAGCTCCTCATGCAAAATCTCAGTCACCTGTAATCATGGCTCAAAGGGCAATGAAAAATAGCCGACCAGAGTCAATATGCAAAGCATGAAATGGATTAACAGCATCATTATTCTCTCCAGTTAAAAACCGGGTTGGTTAGAAGACATGCGGAGAGGAATGGGTGTTGTTAACCGTTACTGAAATGGTTCCATCATGTATGTGCATCTTGGGTGGTGGCAGTTAGGAGATTTGTGGGATAGTTATTTGGAGGGTCTTTAACATTACAAAACAAAACAAAGCAAAACAAAACAAAACCCACCCAAATATATTAATTCTGAAAGTCCATGTTTTCTTATTTTCAATAATGGAGTACTCCCCACTGAATATTAAACCTAAAAAAATGTCAAATATTGGTATGTTGTTAACCTAGTAAATTACATCCTAAGTACACTTAGAAAGACGGGCAACACGGACAGTTACATCCACACTTCTGGTATCATGAAGAACAGAAGTTGATAAACAAGAATGCGCCCCAGTCAACGTCTGTGGCCCATCCAAAGTTGGCAAATGAAATTTCTCTAGTGTTCATTAGTGACCACTTTGTAACCAGACATTTCCTTAGCAACTGCCTTATCAATTACAAGATTTATCAGTAAAAGCAGACTCAAATATAAACGTTTTTGGCTTAGCCTGGTTTATTATAGTTGGTCTATGTGTGTAAACAGACAATCTGTAATGTCTGAATATTTGTATTACAGATCTTCTGCAGCTACCTTGGACCTGAATCCATGCAATGTTTAGAGTGTGAAGTCAGTTACTTGTTGACGTTTTCTTACTGTATCAGTGAAATACATATTGTCATGTCAGTTCTTGCCAGGAATTTCTCAACAAAATGGAATTTTTTTTCAGTATTTCAATAAATATTGATATGCCCAGCCTGATAATTTTTAAAAGTTTTTATGCTGTCCTCTTTCTATTACATACTCAAGCCTCCAGTAATTTAGATACTTGAGTAGGAATGGAGTCAAAAGAATTCCACATGAACAGGTCCTTTTCCCTCTGTAGATGTTATCTGGAGAAGTCTTGTCCTTGGTTGGATACTTGAAGCATTAAAGTCAATCTATTCATCACATCTCTATACATGAAATAAAGCATTTCATATTATTTACTGTCATAACTGATGGGCAGAAAAATCTCATAGTGTCTATAATTTTTGTCTACCCTGTGCTGTGAGAACTTTACCAAGTGCCTTGTTAATTCAAGTGATCTTCAGAACATCTCCATTTGGTATTATTATGTACCTCTTAAAGCTTCTTGCACAGACTGAGAAACTAGCCAGTGAAGGAGCAGAGATTTGAACCCAAGCAGTTTGGCTCCAGGATTCATGTTCTTAATGCTACACCACACTGTCTCTAAACCAGGGTGACACTTAGGATTTGTCTCAAAAGGAAAAGATATGAAATAAAATCAAATCACTGTCGAGGATACAAATATCAATAACTTGGAAATCTAAAAGCCTTTAACACTTTCTGGAGTTTAACCCTGAAAAGTAACATGTCTATCTCCTAGAAAGTAGCCCCCTTCAGGACCATGGAGCCTTTGGAGATGTTTACAAAATCCATTTTGGTAATTAATAATTACTCCTGCTACAAAGTAATGCAAGGGCCACAAAGCCATACGCTTATGAAACATTGTGACCCAGGGAAAGCCACCTCCTTTTGCCCTGCCTTTGCCTTCCCTACCCCTGTCGAGATTGGCACAAGTCACCATCCCTTCACCAAGCAGACACTGATTTTTCTTAGGTTCCTGCTAAAAGCTACCAAGGACTCAGATTCTACACCATATGTAGGGCCAGGTAGATTACAGAACTAAGATTTTTAAGCACCTAGATAGTGGCCTATAAAACACCTCCCTGGTCAACCTCTTACCAGGAAGAACTTAATAAAAAAAAATTATCCTTGCTGACATCCCATGGAATTTGAAAATGTATATTCATATTTAACTGAATTATAATTTGCATACAGAAGAGTGTACAGCTTGATACATTCTTACATATGTATACACCCAGGTAATCATCACATAGGTACAGCAAAGTATAGAACATAAACTTTTAAAATAATGTGTTTATAAGTGGTTATGCACATTTGTTTTTTAATTTGGCAGAGAGGGAGTTTCTACAAAGCCCAACCCGGCAGCCGGCAGAGGTCATTCTGATGAGAGCAGAGGCCTCACTCCCCACAGAATAACACGAAGTTGCTAAATCCATCAGTGTGAGGGAGCCCCAAGAAAAAAGTGGCTCACGTTGACGTGCATGTGATTGTTATATTTGATATTCACGATAACTTTGAAGAGGTTTGTACCTTTAACTAAGTTTGACGTTCAGTTTGAAACCATCTCTGATGTATATTTTTTATGAGAAACATGTGGAGAGTTTGCTCAACATAACACAGGTCAAAATGCTACAATACTTAGTGATCTTGACATTTCCCTGGAATAATGAAGATCAATTTTCCTTAACACTGAACAGGAAATGTATAGTTTAGTCACTCAAAATATATATTCTTGAAATACTTTAACTGTTTCACATAGGCATTTGTTTTATTTTAAGTTGGGAATTAATAATTCAGTGACTGATATCAGGCAGTAATTGTGACTTGTTTGCAGAAAAACTTAAGAACCAATCTATGAAACGTTGCATATTTAATTGTTGGGAAAGGGGCAAAAGGAGGTGTAATTAGACTGATCACCGAGTGTCCCCAATATGAATTTGACACTAAACACCTAAGAAACCAAGAAACCAGTAGACTTGAGCATGTTGGACCCTCCACACCACACCTGAGCTCTGGCCAGTGTCTTCCACACCCCAGGTTGCCCCAGGAGGCATTATGGATCCCAGACCAGATTCCCTGGGCCACTAGATCTGAAACTGTTCTCAGGACCATGTCAATATCAGGACCATCTCATCAACAGATGAGACTGGAGTTGCCCTCCCATGGAGACAATATGTTGATACCTGATTTGCATCTAACTCTTGAACTTTATGAACCACAGACCACAGCCCTCTTGTTTCACTTGATCCAACAGCAGCCCCCTGTCCTTGGCTGGCTCTGTCAACCCTACCTCTGAGGAGGAAGCCCAGCCCAATGACCTCTGACAGGGCCCTGGCCTCCAGCACTTTTAGTGACAAGAATTGAAGCCCTTCCAGATTCCCCTTGACCTGGGGCCACACCTGCTTCAGGCTCCTTGCCAGCTTTTCTTCATGCACCTCTCCTGCCTTCTACATTGCCCCTGTATGCAGGTCCTACCAATTACTTTCCGTAACTGTCTCAAATCAACCCTTTCCTCTTCCCTGCGGCTGTAGATCAGGCCCTTGGCGTTTCTTGCCTAAAATTACACAATAGCCTCTGGGCTGGTCTCTTGCCATCAATCTCAACCCACTCCAAACCTCCCTTCCTACAGGTGCCAGTGCCACTTCCTACCCCAGAGCTAACCATGTCACTCCTTCACTTCCAGCCCTCTGGTACCTAATATCTGCAAGAAAAAGTTTCAGCCCACACCTTCCCCTACGATGGCACCTCAGACCTGTTAGCACACAGCATCTGCGGGCCTTCCCAGACTCCACTCCCGACACATACCAACACACTGAGCTACTCGCCACCCTGAGCATCATCTGCTCTTTCCTGCCTCTGCACTTCCTGGCATGTTCCCCAATGGCCTAGCAAACTCAGACAAGACTTGGACAAATCTTCCTAGCTGCCGCATCCCATACAAGCCTCCCCATCAAAGTCAAAAGATCCCATTTCTAGGCCCTAGACCTCTGATGTGAATCACAGTCTAGTCTCATTCTGTTTCTCTCCCAAGGCTGCCCCTCTAAACTGTAAGCATGGGGCAAGGGCAGTGCTTGGAACAGCTCTAAGCCACTGGCCCAGTGCTGGGCATAGAGCAAGCACCACACGTGATCTTCACAGAATAATTAAGGACGTTGCTCCCCATTTGTCTCCTTGATGTGGGACATTTTAGGGGGGCCAAGACCAAGATAATCTAGTGCTCATCCAACATGCTCATCCAACTCCAAACGTAGTATCACAGATGAATTTCATGTTTCCTTCAGGGATGGTGCATACATGTGACTGCATCTCAGCTCCCATCTTGAGATTTGAGCTCCCATCTTTTGTTAATCCAAAGACCGAGGCGGTGAGAATGGCATTGTATTTCACGGATACGAGGCTCTCAGCATCTCTGTGCACCATCTGAAGAAAGAACTGCAAAAGGGAGAGGAAATGTGCTTTGCAGCATCAGGGGGTAAAAAAATGGTAGTAAAATACGTAGATATCATGGACAGGGAGAGTTTGGCATAATATGAAAAAAAAAATAGAATCAAAGCTTTCCAAAAATGAAACCAATGCTATTAGAGGCTGGTGATTTTCCAAAAACTATTCCACCTAAAGCTGGAGGGTTGGGCATGTGATTCCCCCCGCAGAGGGCTGGGTCACCTTTAATGACCTTCCAGAAGTGACAGTCCAAGATCCCAGCATGGCTATCCAAACAGACTGGTCCAAAACTTCAGGAAGGATCTTTTCCCTCACTTTTTCCCTCCAGGAAAAATTTGCTTGTGTCTTTGAAGTCTACTAACATGATGAGACACTGACAGGCAAGATCCAGCCAACTCCAGAGACCTAAATGTATAAGAGATGAATTTACAAAGCTCATTTCAGTGTTTATGTAGGACGCAAGAGAGAAATCACATTCTGCCAAACATGTTAGGCCAGCGCATCCTTACATCAGGCAGTAGTTAATGTTCTGAGAAAGAAAGGGTCTACTTTTTGAAAAATTCTATCCTCGCATCCACAACTGCTTCTCCAACATCTGACCTGTATTGGGAGGTGGCTCATGGTGGTGGAGAAGCTGGTTGCCCTACATATACCTCCTCTGTGAGGGGCAAGATGCTCTGGGGCTAGAGGAGATATCCTCATCTGGTTGCTGGTCCTTGCTGTCCCATCTTGTACTTACAGCCTTCCCTACCATCTGACAAAAGAGAGCAAATTAAAGAGGTTTCACTAGAGAAACCCAGGATATCCATAAAAAATGTCTTAACTGAAAGAAAAACAATGTGTTTATTAATCCAGTCTTTCTCACCTGAAAAATATTAATTGAGCCTCTACTATGTTCTAGGTAATGATCTAGTTAAGGAAATGCATATGTAGAAGGCATACTGGAAATAATTCATGAAAACAGCAGCATCTATTTATGTGCTATACAGTATGACAGACTTGACCGTTGTCTCCCCCAAATCCACCCTCCCCTTTTTCCCTGGACACAGGGCTACCAGTTAAAGACTACATTTTCCACCCTTTTTTATAGGTAGGTGTGACCGTGTGAGCAAGATGGGTCCGTGACAATGGAATGTGAACAGAAATGATAAGAGCAACTTCTCAGTTTTCTCCAACTTTAGAGACAGTCCACCTTACCTGGGCTTTGGCTCCTATCCCCTTCCCTGGTTGAACCCCAGGTGTGGCAGCAATCCAGATGACTGGGGGACTGAGGAGCAAAAAGATGGAGGTACCTGGGTCCCTCAGTGACCTGGTGAATAGTGTCCCCTGGCCAGACTTAGGCAAGAGAGAAGCAAACTGTTCTTATTTAAGCCACTCTATTTAGGGCTCTCTTTGTTTCAAAAGCTTGTCATTTACCCTAATATACAAAAATGATTTCATTCAATCCTCAAGAAAACCCTATTTATGACTAAAGAAACTGAAGCTTATAGAAGTTAAATGACTTGCCCAAAGTCCTAAAGCTAGTAAGCGTTAGAGCAAGGGTTCAAACACTTCTGTTTGATTCCAAACCCCATACTTTTAACCACTTGGCTATAGCACCTTCCTGAAAGCACAAACCAAAGCACCCTGCAAGACCAACATTTATTTCATTAAATGAACATTTTCTTTAGAATTCAAAACGCATAATGGTTACAACACATTTTTTAAAGTTATGGCACCAAAACACAATTTTTTTCTTTGCCTCAACAAGAGCCTGAATGAGCTCCCTTATAACCGCTGACATCTATAATAGGTATCAGTTGGGTAAGCGTCTGACTTACCCTGGGTGGCTGGTTGGTTAAGCATCCGACTTCAGTGCAGGTCGTGATCTCATGGTTCATGGGTTCAAGCCCCACTTTGGGCTCTGTGCTGACAGTTCAGAGCTTGGAGCTTGCTTCAGATTCCGTGTCTCCCTCTCTCTCTGCCCTCCCCCACTCACACTCTGTCTCTCCCTCCCTCTCTCTCAAAAATAAATAAACATTAAAAAAAATAGCTGTCAATTGCTCAATGCCTTGGGAACATCCTCAACGCAAAAATTCTTTGAGTCTCACATAAATGAGAATTTGGGGTGAACATTTATTTCTGCCCCGTCTTAACAGAAAGCAGCATCCTAACCACTACCCTTCACCCAAATATTCGTGCTGACCATGTTGTAACTTTAAGAGCTACCCTAATTCTCTCACGCCCTGGTTTGACTAGTAGTTTCCCTATTTATTTTATCACAAAAGTATTTGAAAAACATCCTATATGCATTAATTTGGAGGACTGTGTGAATCCAAAGAAATCGTGTTTATGAAGAGAAAACATTTTGTGCTTGTCATTTCCACTCATACTCCACTGCCATGGGCCCAGTTATGAAAGTATTCACCATTTAAAAAAAAAAAATCTTGTCCCAAGGATTTTCCCCCAGAAACAAATTAGGACTGGCCAAAGCTCCCTGCTATAGAGGTGGAATGAGCTTCTATAAATAAGTGTGGAAACACGTGTTACATTGCCCCTGAGTGTTGCCGTAACAGGTTTTATTTCCCCTCTGCCCCTGCCTTGTGGCCTTGTGTTATTTGAGTGTCAAACGTTCCTATGACCATTGTGTGGCCTGGATTGCAGCCAAGCTCCCCGGGCAATGCCCGGCCAGTGCTCGCTCATCCTCCCACCTCCCTTAAAGGAGCCTGAAAATGGGGCGAACGCCTGGGGGAGAAAGAGGAGTCCTCACGTCTCTTGACATGGGCTGCCAGACACACATGCCAGACTATTCCACCCACCCGGCACCCAGTGTTGTTCACGAAAACAGAGACAAGGAGGACGAACAAAGATCTCATCCTTAAAAGTGCCGAGCCCCTATTTAGTTAAATCGTCTCCTTTTAGTCACACAACAACTCTACAACATGGATGTTATTGTAGTTGTGTTGTGGGTTAAATACTGCGCATCTCCTGAGGTCACACAGCTGGTAAGTGGCGAGGCCGTGACTCAAACCCAGCTCCAGCTGAACACAAAGCCCCGGCCTTTCACCGCGGAGCCACGAATTTCATTTTGGATTCCTACAGAATCTATGAAAAACACGTGGAAGAGAAGGATGTCAATCTCCACATCTGTATCTTCATTCCATCACCACACTGCCTGACCCCTTGAGACAAATCTCCCTTTTCTCAACTGCAGTTGAAATACATATATACAGAAAAGGCAGGAAACACACCGTTGCCACATGATTATTTCACATCTTTAAAAATAATCCCTGGGGCGCCTGGGTGGCGCAGTCGGTTAAGCGTCCGACTTCAGCCAGGTCACGATCTCGCGGTCCGGGAGTTCGAGCCCCGCGTCAGGCTCTGGGCTGATGGCTCGGAGCCTGGAGCCTGTTTCCGATTCTGTGTCTCCCTCTCTCTCTGCCCCTCCCCCGTTCATGCTCTGTCTCTCTCTGTCCCCCAAAAAATAAATAAACGTTGAAAAAAAATTTTTTTTAAATAATCCCTTTATTGGGGCGCCTGGGTGGCTCAGTTGGTTGAGCATCCAACTTCGGCTCAGGTCATGATCTTGGAGTTTGTGGGTTTGAGCCCCATGTGGGGCTGTGTGCTGACAGCTGAGAGCCTGGAGACTGCTTTGGATTCTGTACCTCCTTCTCTCTCTGCCCCTCCCCTGCTCATGCTGTCTCTCTCAAAAATAAATAAACATATCATTATTCACTCTAACACTAGCTGTAAAGTGTTGCATAGTAGTACATCCTATGGATTCATTTAAATAATTTGCTATTTATGAATATTAATTTTTTTCTGTTATATAAATAACATATGACAACAATCTTCATTGCTTAGTCTTTGTGCATGTCCTAATTATTTCCTTAGAAGTTAAATTGCTGGTTCAAAAGTACTTCCCTCTTTAAGACTTAGGGTACAAATTGTCATCTTGCTCTCCAAAATGTTTGGATCTATACTCCTACCAACATTGTTAAGAAAAACTACTACTCTAAGCCCCACCTTACCTTTTTTTCAATATTTAAAATTTGAAGATGAAATATGACATCTATTTATAAGTTGATTCCTAAATGTTATTAAGTGCAAAACGCAGAATGTGAAATAATGGGTGTAGCATGACCCCAGGTAACATTTTGTAGGGAGATATACTTAGAAGAAAGATTGGAAAGATTAAAAAGAAAGAGATGCCAAAATATTAATAGTAGTTACCTTTAGATAGTGAGATTTACATAATTTTTTTTCTTGGTAGCTTTTTATTTTCTATAACTCCTGTAATGAATATTTATTGTATTTGTAAAAAAGAAAAAAATGTTCTAAGTCCTTGAATAAAGAAAATAGTGAAACCAGAAAATAAATAAATAAATAAATAAACTTTAAAAAATGTTTTTAAATAATCACTATGGCATAACTAAGCACAAAATAAAAGTGGCTCAGTGATTTCTTCTTATCCTTGTTTTCTCTTCATTTACTCTCGCTTCATTCCATTTTCATGTAAAAAGAAGTCAAAGGAGGACCTGATTTATTTTCCACACTGAAACGCAGGCACCTTACCCAGCCATATTGGTGCCTGAAACGTTACTAGTCGAAGAGAATTTTACGGAAGGTGCAATATTTAAATGCGGATACCGCTTACAAAGGTGTAAAAGGCTGAGCAATAGGAGACTACTGACAGATGAGAACTGGGAACTAGTCAGCCAAGGGAGATTCCCAGGGCTGATCAGCGAGAAGACAAGGGCTTAGAAGGGACAAACAGATGAGCTCAAAACACGGAGGGATTTGGAAACAAAGAGAGAGAAAGAGAGAGAGAGAGAGAGAGAGAGACAGAAAAGGAAGTGTGATTAGGCTATCACACTGAAAAAAGAAAAATCATGTCATGTAGGACCCACCAGGTAACAATAAGAAGTGTAATTCTTTTTCCTAATGTTAAAGCTGTCATTGTATTACCTCATTCTGTGCAAAACTATGGCCAAATAAGGTATCAATGTGCTGGCAGTTGAAATCAAGTGATTTTATATATATGTAATTTTTTTTTTTTTTTTTGGCTCTACAGAAGCATCCACAGAACTTCCTGCGTTTATTTTCACGAGGTGCAGCAAGAGCTTAGCTGGCACTAGGCAAGTCAAAAGAAGGGGGTTTCCATCCAACTTTGATTTATGATCCACAGAGATGCCAATTTCCTGTTTTTGAAGCAGTGCGGAAAACTTTCCCAAATATAATCTGATATGCAACAAAGCCTCCTAACAGATGTGAAGATATGAGAAAGGATCCAAAGCACAACGGTGGGTAAGCACTGTTTTAATCTTAAGGAAGGGACTTCAGGGAAAATTGGGACTACAGATATTTTTATGTGTTTGAACACAATTCATTATAATTACAGGGGAATAGGGAAACTCAAAGCCTGCTTCTTTTGTATTCAGTTAGTAAAATACTTGTTATTAATCATGTACGTTTGCTTCTGAGCTCTCCAAGCAAAATAAAGACACGTGGTCTCCCTACGATCTCTCCATTGGGGATTTCTCAAGAGGTCGGGGATGGCAAGTAGGTCCTGTCATCCCATCCATGCCTACACAGGAGTCTATGACTTCAGTGGCACAGGTGGTCAAGGCCTCCTTCAGCTCTTGGTTAGGAGTGTGGATGTGGCAGAAGGAAAGAACAGTGGCTTTGCAAAACATGTGGTGAGGGGCACCTCTGCCACTTGTATATCTGAGGACATCCAGAGAAACCCTGAGGCTCCTAGAGATGGAAGGTCACAGGAGAGAGAAGGCAGCAAGGAAGGCTCTCACTTTTCCTCACTGCCCATCTTCACATTCCCCACTGTGTTGCCAACTACCCTTCAATCAGGTTACTGTGCTCCCCAAACCAGCTAGTACTTGGTCTCCAGGTTGCTGAATCGTGCTCTATATCTTTGCCTGGACAATTTCAGACATGTACTTCCTTGATCAGAGTAAAGTAAATTGGCTACTTATCCACCCATGGTCAGGGGCTTAAGGGAGCTGTGATCCAGGTCCCCGCCCAGATGCCCAAAGGCAGTGATCTTTCCTTTCCGTCCTCTCTCCTTACTTCCTTTGTAGTGAATTGCTGTGCTCTCAGAGAGAAAACAGGACTTACAAAATTTCAGTCACAAATCTCCCAGCATAAACAAAACACGCATCGGGAGTACTGTGCCATCACATGGCTCCAGTGCATTAAAAAGGAATGGAAAGTCTACCGAATGCCTGTTTCTTCTGCCATGAAGTTTTGGGTGGCCAAGCTCTCCACCAGGGACCTAAGCCTGCTCATCGCTTTAACTTCTTTTAACTCAATATCTACTCAAAATAGACAGTCAGTAAACGTTTCTTGGATTGAACAAAATATTTAATTGCTTTTCTTATGACCGACATATACTTGAAAACATAAATAATTTGAAAAGCAGTACTAATGGTCTACCTTTCCCCTTGAAAAAGGAATACATGCTCTGATTTGTATGAAAATCTTTCTCTTTGCTTTTCGTATAACTGCTTTCAAAGCATCAAAAAGAATCTAACCATCAAAAATTGCACTATCACTGATAATTTCAGTACCATCAGATTCTTAATTATCCAGGATAAAGAAAATATGACTTAGAAAACAATTCTGAAAGCCATTATCATCCCAAACATGAAAAGCTACTTGTTTTTTTATTGTCTATTAATTCACCATGAATGTTCACATTGTTTGAAAGTTAAAGCCAACAATAGCCTTGCACTTAAGATACAGGTACTATTAGCTTCATGAGCCCTTGTACGTGTTACATCAGAAACAACATAAGTTTACATTCTTACTTGGGTGAATATGTTCTTTGGCCACTCTTTGACCTGAGAATCCAAGTGAGAAATACCTTGTGGCTTCAAATTTCATATCAGCTCATCACACATAAGTTGCGAGACCCACTATTATTTTATTTACCATTAAAAAGGAAACGTTGGGGCGTCTGGGTGGCGCAGTCGGTTAAGCGTCCGACTTCAGCCAGGTCACGATCTCGCGGTCCGTGAGTTCGAGCCCCGCGTCGGGCTCTGGGCTGATGGCTCGGAGCCTGGAGCCTGTTTCCGATTCTGAGTCTCCCTCTCTCTCTGCCCCTCCCCCGTTCATGCTCTGTCTCTCTCTGTCCCAAATAAATAAATAAATAAATGTTGAAAAAAAAAAATTAAAAAAAAAAAAGGAAACGTGCTTCTGCTATCTCTGTAAGACATACCCTGACTTGAAAGAACCTTAACTGTAAACACGTATGTCTTAGAAGTGATGATACACAGTGTCCCTTGCTACAGGTTCCTCACGGTCAGAAACCCAGATCCTTGGACCGTGGAAGGATAAAGCACCAAGCACTCTACCTGTGATTAGCATCCATATAAAATTACCCATGGATTTGTCTTAGGCTTTATATATTTATTTCCATATTCAACAGATAGTCTTCTGTACCTAGTACATGTGTTAGACACCATTCCTGCCCTCAAGGACTTACAGTCTAGCAATATATGACTTTAGGTTAGGCCAGGGGTCAGCTCACCATGGCCCATGTGCCATATGCAGCAGGCCTGCTTTTGTAAACTTTTGTCACAACACAGCCACACACATATTTAGATATCGTCTGCTTCCACATGACAATGGCTGGACAGTTACAACAAAGACCACACGTTGCCTGCAAAGCCTGAATGCAAAGCCTGAAATAGTCACCAACTGGTCTTTTTCAGAAAGCCTTTGCTGCCCCCTGGTTTAGGCTAACGACTTGGAGTTATACCTGGGTCACTTAAAAAACCTTCACTTTGGGGCACCTCAGTGGCTCAGTCAGTTAAATGTCCAACTCTTGATTTCAGCTCGTGTCATGATCTCATGGTTCGTGGTACTGAGCCCTGTGTTGGGCTCTGTGCTGACAGCTCAGAGGCTGCTTAGGGTTCTCTCTCTCTGCCTGTACCCTGATCATGCTCTCTCTCTCAAAATAAATAAAAATTTTTTAAAAAAACCTTCACATTGGAAACAATTATTCCATCAGTTTAAAGTGGCACAGACTTCAAAGTCTAAAAAGGAAAATGAGAAAGGGAATAAACAAAGAGGATATAATCATAATAGAGAATAAACAATAATGACTAAGAACTTTCTGCTCTCTCTTCTTCTTGCTTCTAACATGTTGTCTTCTGAGTATTATACCAACATTGGTAAGGAAAGAAAGATCTATTAATCTGGCAATGTTGCAGTTTATTAGCAAGTCTGGCACTCAATTTTACAAAGAAAGAGTTGAGCACGTGTAGGTAACATCAGATGTAATGACAATGGACTTGAGCCACTCTCCAATAATCTTTATCAATGGCACCCCTTGATGCCTGCTTTTTGTGCTATCATTCATTCCATCATAGAACCAGTATTTTCTATGCAATTACTATATGCTAGCCTGTTCTGGTGACTAGGATGTAGCAGTGAACACAACAAATCCTCTACCTTACAGAGTTTGAATTTTAGTGGGAAGAAATGAGAATAGGTAAAATGATAAATATGTACTATAGTAAGGAATGGCGAAAAGTACCAAGATGAAACTAAGTAGGATAAGGAGATAGAAAGTGATAGTGGGTGGGAAAGATGGAAGGGTTATGCGGTCAGGGAAGGACTCTACCATTTGAGGAAAAAACCCAAAGAAAGCAGACACAAAGCCATTTGGAAAGTTTCTCAGCAGTGGAAAGGATATGTGCAAAAGCCCTGAGGCAGAAGCCTTGGTGACTGGGCTTGAGAAACAACAGCCAGGAGGCCTATGTGCAGGAGCACAAAAGTGAAATGGAACAAGTAAGCAAGAAAAGATGAAGTTAGAGAGGACGGGGGATTCTTGCTGGGCATAACGAGGACTTGAATGTCCTGCAGATTGAGATTAGCAGCCATCAGAGGATCTGGGGCAGAGGACGCATTATCTGACAACTGAGTGGAGAATAGACTGTTGGGCGGTAGGTGGAAATAGAAAAATGGATAGGAGGCTCTTGTAACAGTTACGGCAAGAAATGAAGGTGGTTTAGATTAGAACAGTATTGGGAAGGGGCGCCTGACTGGTTTAGTTGGGAGAGCCCGTGACTCTTGATATCTTGGGGTTCATGTGTTCAAGCCCCACATAGGTTGTAGAATTCACTTAAAAAAAAAAAAAAAAAAGAGCAGTATTGACAAAAATGGTGAGATGCAGTCAGGTCCTGGGTACCTTCCAGAGGTGATGCCTAGAGGATTTGCTGGTGGATTGGATGTGAGGTCTTACAGAAAAAGATTGGCAAGGAAGTTAACTCATTCCTTTTATGAACAACTGACATTTCCTCCAACCTATATAAAATGTGGATACTTGTATCATTAGACAAATTAACTTGGTAATTTGATCTAAGCAAAACCTGGTAACATAATCTAAACAAAAGAGTGTGTTGTCATACAGATAAAATTTCAAGACAAATTGTCTAGCCTCCTTTTCCAACCAGGGGTCATCCTTACGCCCCTCCTACGAGGAAACAGATTATGAGTCATACTTGACTCATCCATGTGGTCTCATGTCCTTTTTACAGACAGAAATTTCCTATATCTGCAATCGTATCAAATGCCAATAATTTATATTTTTCATAAAAAAATTACTCCTAAATTTAGCATACTAGAGTTTTGCTAAAAACTTTTTACAAAATTGCTTAGAATAGTATACTATTATTTCAGGGAAAAAATGGTTAAATTTTAGAAGTATTTTAAAAGAAACAAGACTGCATTACCTTCAGTTACCTATGGCAGTGCTTGTCAAACCTGAAGGTGCACACAGTCACCTGGAGATCTTACTAGAATGCAGATTCTGATTCGCAGGTCTGGGATGGGTGGGACACTGCATTTCTAACAAGCTGCCAGCTGATACAGATGCTACTGTCCTGGGACCACACTTCAAGGAGCTGAGACCTGTAAACTAAGAAACTAGGCTAAGCGTAAATTAACTAAAGATGTCTCTTTTAGAACAAATATAGAAAATAGATAGGAACAATTTATTCAAGAAATATTTATTGAGTGCTTATAAATGATCACAAAGTGTATCAGATGCCGGGGTTCAGAGATGGAAGCTGGTCCCAGGTGTGAGGAATCTTCCAGTCTGAAAGGGAGAAACTAGATAAATAAACAATTACAACAGCCTTGGGTGCAGTGATAGATAGGATCTTTGGGGGCCCGGAGGAAGGGTGGGGCAGGACGTGGTGGGTAATGAGACATGTGAGTTTCATCTTGAAATACACATAAGGAAGAGAACACAGAGGGAAAGACATTCCTGATGCAGGGAAGTGCAGGGGCACAGATATAGCCCCTGATAGCTCATAAATCCCTCTGTAATTGCAAATTGTTCGGCGTGACTGGAACACAAGTGCCTGTGGGGGAGGGTGGAAAATGAAGCAGAGGGTGGGCAACAAGGAGGACCAGAAGGCTGGAGGAGCCTGAAGGTGATGAAGGGTTTTCAAAGAGAATCAGGTTTGCATATTGAAGAGACCATGCTAGCCTCTAGCCGCAAGCCTTGGGATGTGGGGAGAAAGGACAGCAGGTGCCGTAAGAACCACTGAAACCCAGGCAGCTTCCTTCTAATTCGGGACTTGAAATATACACATTTTAAAGCAAACAGTTTATGTGAACCTGATAGCCTGAATACTACACACAGTAAAGGCTATGGAATATAATTAACATATCAGTGATTTGCAAATAGTATAGTCATCTACCTAGGGCTTGAAGAAAGCTTAATTTCCAAAGACAAAAAATTTTTGACCTAACACAATTTTCCCTGCAAAACTGGGAGGGTAAAATTCAAAATAATCTCTGCCCTAAAAATCACAACTTCCACATGGATAAATAAAATTCAGGGCTAAAAAAATCAATAAATAAAGGAAAAAATAAAATAAAATAAGTAGCAATAAGAAGAGAAAAAAAATTCAGGCTGATGTAAAATGCTAGCTTTTTGCCCACCTGATTCATAACACTGTGTAGCCACAATGTGACAATGCAGGTGACCAGGTACCAGCAGGGAGGGCCCCACGGGGCTTTGCTGTTGTGTGAGCACTAGCAACTCCAGTTAAAGCTGGCCAACAATTCAACTAACTGCGCTTTGATGAAACCGTAAACCGTATTAACACGTCACAGTTTGAATTCCTGTGAATGTTCGGTGGGATGCATGTATACGAGGGCAAATCATTCCGATTTCCAAGACTGCAATCTGCCTCCTAAATTGGAAGTGAAAGAGAGACAAATTCGGCCTCTGTTTGCAGAGGGGAGAAGAAAATGAGCCGGCAGGCAAAGGGTCAATATCCCGAGGCAGTGCAATTTGTCTGCAGCAGACAGGAGCAGGCTTGCGAGGGGGAGGCCCAGAGGCTCAATCAGAAACCACTGCGTGGCCCTCTGTCAAAAAGCCTGGCCACCCTGGGCTTTAATCCAACGGGTGAGACTCAGACTGTGGGGAGAAAGTCTAAATAAACATTACACTGATTAAGTAATCAGACACGGGCAAGTCAATAATGAGCAATTTTTAATATTTAATTATTTAATATTAAATGTAATACGGAAAGACCCAAGCACTGCCCCCGACTGTACTGTTTGCCCTTGTGTGGAGGCCACATTAAAATTCCAACTTGCATATTTAGATTCTCTGTAAATAAGGAGAATGATAATAAAAAAAATCACACAACAACAGTTTGCATCAGTCAGACATCTTAACCCCTCCTAATAAATTAATTGTATAGGTTCGTTTGACCTGCTCCTCGCAACAATCCGGAATAAGGCAGGCAGGAATTATCTTCCACCCAGTTTACAGAGAAGAAAACTGAGGTCCAAAGACAAGAAACATGTACCAAGTCACACAATAGTAGTACTTTTTTATTCCCTCTTCGTGGCTCTGTGCGACACTTAGTACTTGAGAAATCACAGGGCAAGTATCTACTCCTTCTACACCAGTTTGTGCTTTCAAAGTATAAACATATTCATATTGCCAAGAATATTGGAAAGTTTCACTTATGTTTTCCCACAGGTGGCAGTTCCTGCTTAGACTGATTGGTTTCCACACTCCTGAAAGCCATTTCCTTTCTGAATCATAGCAGAGTTGGCAATAGTTAAACTGTTTAGAAAGCCACTATTAAAACACAGCCATCTGTGCTGGGAACTAAGGATTGCAGAATTATAAGAGCACAACCTAATGGAAATGGCCAGGACAGTGGGAGCTGAGGATGGCCCAGAACCGGGCCTTATGCACCCGCCATGTCCAACGTACTTGACCTCCTACATCCAGAGGAAGGGCCAAGCTGGACTCTGGCTCACCTGCAGGTATGAGGAAGAAGAGGGAGCCTTGTTCGTTCACAGCCATAGGCCACTCTTGCAGCTCCTTTTCATTCTCAGCCCAGTTTTCTCTGAGTTCACAAATACTTCCTCTAGACCTTCTGGAAAGGCCAGTCCAAAACCAGCAGGCTCCCTGAGTCTTCACGCGGAGCAGGATGTTACTTCCTTCCATTGGTCTTCATGGAAACCTCAAGGTCCCAGGACCCCACCTTGCCCATGGTTTCCAGTCTTTGCGGTGGTCAGTTTTCTGTGTCAACTTGGCTCAGCTGTAGCACCAGTTACTTAACTAAACACCGATCTAGGTGTTGCTGTCAAGGTAGACGTGGTGAACATCTACAATCGGTTGACTTGAAGTAAAGAGATTATCCTTAATAATATGGGTGGGCTTCATTCACTCCATTGAAAGATCTTAAGAGCCAAAACTAAGGTTCCTGGGCAAAGAAGAAATTCTGCCTCAAGACTGTTTTATCAACTCCTGCCTGAGATCCCTGCCCGACAAATTTCAGGCTCGAAGCCCTTACAATTGAAACAATTTCTTAAAATAAGTCTTTGCGTGTGTGCACGCGCACATGCGTGTTGGTGTTTCCCGCACTCCGCGTACCTCAGTGTCGGGAGGAAGGAGATCCTGCTGTTTCTCCTTGCCGTGTTCAGACCTCTACTCGTCCATGCTTTGTCAAACTATGAAAAGACACGAGGGAGGTATCAGGACGAAACCTCCGTTCCTCTGAGACTCGTCCTCCAGCTGCGCCACAGCCCCCTAGCAGAGGGGCTGGGGCCACTACTGATGTCTTAGTCGCTCCGTGGCCTTCACGGAGTCGGACTCTGGCCCCTAGATCACAGGCCTCTGCATCGACAGCCTCCACTGCGATCACCTCCACCTGCACGCTTGTCTCTCACCCGTCCCAGTCCCCATGTCAAATGCCTACGCGCCTCCCTTCTTGAGCGTTAGCGCCCGAGCATCTCACACTCAGTGTGTCCACATCCGGTGGACGCACTCCTCCCTCTACACTCAGTTCCCTTCACGAGTTCCCAAGTTCAATGTATGGCTCTCCCGCCCAACTAGTCATGCCAGCCCAAACTGAAAAAGCACATATGCCCCTTCTCCCTCATCTCTGTATTTCCGACTCATGACCAAGTCTTCCATAAATATTTCTCAGATGTGCTGTACATCTTCATCGCCCTGCCCCCCACCACCTTAGTTTGGCCTACCATTAACTCTCATTTAGACTGTTCCAAACTGTTGCTTTTGCTACAAAGGAGCCAGAATAATCTTTTCAAAATGCAAATCTGCTCATCGTCTCTGATTAAACCCCTTTAATGGGTTTTGTTACAAGGAAAAGCCCCGACCGCCCCCCCCCCGCCCCCACCACCTCCAGGTCATGCCACACCATGCTTCCCCTCCACTCACTCTGCCCCAGTCCCTTGAACTCACCATGCTGTCCACTCTACCTGAATTTCTCTGTCTTCCTTCTTAGTTTAGGTAACCTCTGTTCATCCTGTAGGTCTGCCGGTTTATGTCCTCTGGGAGGCAGATGCCAAGATGGATTCAGGAGTACAGGAGATTTACCAGGGGGGACTTCCATGAGGAATAAAGGGAAGGGAAGCAGGCATAAGCTGGAAAAGCCTTTTGAGCAACAAACAAGGGTGTGACCCTGTGGAAGACCAGAAGGAAGGAAAAACCGGGTGAGAGTACCCTCAAACTGCAGTCCGACGTCTGCTCTGAGGAAGCCTTAGCCGGGTCCATGAGGATGAACAGTCCATGGAGAGAGTGGCTTTGGCGTGAACGTTGTGTTGGGTCCCAAAGGTGCAGCAGCTGGAGGCTGTCAGCTGACTGTCCTTCTTCTAGCAGGACAGCCATGTGACATACCTCCAGGACGGCCACAGATCTCACCTTGAACTCTGCACATGTTTCAGCAAAAATACAAAAATGTTTCATGTATTTCAAGTTGATTCCTTAGGGGCGCCTGGGTGGCTCAGTTGGTTGAGCCTCTGACTTCTGCTCTGGTCATGATCTCAGTTCACGAGTTCGAGCCCCACCCACATCAGGCTCTGTGCTGACAGCTCAGAGCCTGGAGCCTGCTTCGGATTCTGTGTCTCCCTCTCTCTCGGCCCCTGCCCTGCTCTCTCTCTCTCTCTCTCTGTCTCCCTCTCAAAAATAAAGAAATAAACATTAAAAAAAATTTAAAAAAATAAAAATTAAAAAAAATAAAGTTTTTTTGTTTTTTTGGTTTTTTTTTGTTTTTTTTGAGTGAGAGAAAAGTGCGTGCAAGCAGGGAAGGGACAGAGAGAGAGGGAGAGAGAGAGAATTCCAAGTAGGCTTTGTACTGTTAGTGTGGAGCCTGACGAGGGGCTCAAACTCATGAACCATGAGATGAAACTGAGCTGAAATCAAGAGTCAGATGCTTAACTGACTGAGCCACCCAGGACTCCCTTCATCCCATTTTCTAAATATTCTATAAAATATCAGTTTTATTACAGAAGAGCGAGAGTTATAAATATGTGTGCTTGCTGTTAAACAGAACTCCTCTTTTCCGTTCAATTTGCCTTATAAATAACAAACTCCAAACTGGAGATTGAGATGGACTCAGAATACTTTAAAAAATTTTTTTTTAATTTTTAAAAATATTTGTATTTATTTATTCATGAGAGAGAAATAGTATGAGTGGGGGAGGGGCAGAGAGACAGGGAGACACAGAATCTGAAGCAGACTCCAGGCTCTGAGCTGTCAGCACAGAGTCTGACGCAGGGCTTGGACCCACAAACTGTGAGATCATGAGCTGAGCCAAAGTTGGACGCTTAACCAACTGAGCCACCCAGGCGCCCCAGAACACTTTTTCTTAAACAATCCTTATTTTATGTTTCCTGAAAAGGTGGAGAGGTAAATATAACACAGTTGCTACCCTTGGGGGAGTTCATATCCTAGCCAGAGAAGAAAACATGTAATAACTAACCGTATACCACAACATGATGTACATTAGAATGAAGTGAATAGAAATGAGAGAGGAATTTATTCAGCCAACATGGAGAGATAAAGAGAGAAAGAAGAAACAGAGATTCAAAGAACTGACATACAAACTGGACTTTGAGGAATGAATAGTTCACCAAGCAGAAGACACCAATACAGAATTCAGGCATGCAAAGGCATGGAGGTATGACAAGTGTGGACAATGTTAAAGAGAGTGATTACAGATGAGGTTGTGCAAAGGTAACTAAAGACGGGGTGTATCAGGTTTTCTTCTGGTATACTAAGGACTTGGCATTCTCCTCTATAAACAATGCAAGTGTTGACAAGTTTTGGGGTTTTTTGTTTGTTTTTAATTGAAATATAGTTGCCATACAATATTCTATTAGTTTCAGGTATATAACAGTGATTCAACAATTATATACTTTACAAAATGTTCATCATAATATGGGTAGTTATCTGTCATCATACAAAATTATTACAATAATAAGTCATATGGTACTTGCCTTTCTCTGACTTATCTCACTTAGCATAATACACTCTAGGTCCATCCAGTTGTCATGAAGGGCAAAATTTCATTGACTTTTTTTGGCTGTGTCATATTCCTTTATGTAGATACACTACATCTTCCCTATCCATTCATCTGTCTATCACTGGACACTTAGGTTGTTTCCATATATTAGCTATTGTAAAAAATGTTGAAAGATTTCTGAGTAGGGAAGTGTCATATTCAGAGCTGTGTTTTAGAAAGACCACGCTGGCAGCAAGAAGGATGGATTGGAGATGAGACTAGAGGCAGACAGGCCAGTTGAGCTATTCCAATAGTCTAGGTCAAGCAGCGTCAAGAGGATTGAATTGAATCTCAGAGCAGTAGCAATGTGAAGATGGACAGAATTAAGAAACTTTGGGGGTATAAAGTTGGGTCTTAAGAATTATCAGAAGGTCTAAGTCTGGCCTCTAGATTTAGGGGCTCAGTCTTTCAGTGGAGTACACACAGCCAATGGCCCTGAAAACAAGACCTTTAAGAAGAATCATGTTTCAGAGATACCATGAATGCATTTTACAGCTTGTCATCTGCTAATTCAAATTTGAAGAATCATGTTTCAGAGATACCATGAATGCATTTTACAGCTTGTCATCTGCTAATTCAAATTTGAAGGCCTTCAAAGAGTTAATGCAATCTTCCTGATTGACACCAATATAGTCTCAAATCTTACAATGGTTCATTGAGCATTGGGTTCATAGCATGAAATCTTTTCAGTAACTTGGAATAAGATTCTTGTCATTTTCATAAACAGTTAGCTGAGGTATGTTATAATAGGAAGAGTGAGAAGTGGACATGATCAGTGCCAAAAGTGGACCATCTGGCTCTCAAACCAGACAAAGTGATTCCTCATACTCCTTTTTTGTTCAAAAGATGTCAGTTCCTTCTCATTTACGTATACAGTTGGGATTCAGTCACTTCACTATTTACAAAAAGAACAAAATTAATCAACTTATTCCAACAAAGGAAACTCGGAATGAAATTATGGTCTAGAAATTATAGTCCCAAATCATGTGTGATTGCAGAGCTAAGTTAAACAGGACCAATGGTCACTGTATTAAGCAGATTATATGGATGGTGGCGACACCGTTCAAGAGATGGCTTTTTAGAAGCTCAACAAAAATGGAAGAATCCAACTAAAGTTTTAATGCATTGCCCACCCTTGGCTTTGAGGAGCTTTTAATGGGTAACTGAAAGACATGTGCCGTTTTACCCCACATTCACGTGTGTGATTGCCTGATAGACACTTCTACTTTGGATGTCTCACTCACCTCCCAAAGCTGACAGGTAGTCATCTTGCTCCTGGGGTCAGCTCTTTCTCCCGTGACCCCGTGACTATTGACAGCTCACCACTGGCAGCCCTCATCCATCTTTGCTTTTTTCCGTCCCCACCACACACACAGGTAGGTCACCCCGCTACCCCATTAATTCTTCCTTTTCTGTGGCTCTTCTTTTGTCTTGTTACTGTCACCTCCAGGTTTTAGTTCTCAGTTCTTCTCTCCTGGAACAGAGTCCTCTAACAAGCTTTAATCTTCACATCTCATATTCCTGCCCGTCCAGTATATGATCCCCAAATTAACCTTTCTAAAGCAGAGTGTCGGAATGTTCAAAAATGGTTAAATGGTTTCACCTTTTCTACCAAATAAAGTCCATACTCTCCAGTCTGATACTCTCAGGTCCTGCAAATCTAGCTCCAAAGTCTCCCTCACCTTAAACGTGAACCCAAAGTGCACAACAAGTAGTTGTTATACCTCACAATCTTTTCTGAATCCATGATCCTGTTAAACTATTACTTTGCTGAAAATATCTCTGCCCTGTCCACCCATAAAATCTGTGAACTACTTCCATAATGTAATGTCGGCTGAGCAAACAAACAAATAAGAATACATCAGTACATTGATATAATCATGCTCATTCGTGTCTCTCTCTCTCTCTCTCTCTCTGTCTTTCTCTTTCTCTCTGTCTCCATTTATTTACCCATCAACCTATCTAGAAAAAAGGAAATTAGGTTTTAAAAGATATACACCAAGTTGTTAAAAGGAGATTTCTCTTGGTGGCACAGTTCTGGTTGGGTTTTTTTCTTTTTATTATTAAATTATGTCCATTTTTTTCTGCAAAGAACATGTACTATTTTTATAAGAAAAATAATTGCTTTAAAACAATAATTACAATTTAAATTGAAAAAAAAACAAAACAGGAAGGGGGGCGCCAGGGTGGCTTAGTCGGTTAAGCATCTGACTTCGGCTGTTGCGGATTGTGAGTTTGACCCTGCAGTGGGTTCTGTGCTGACAGCTCAGAGCCTGGAGTCTGCTTTGGATTCTGTGTCTCCCTCTTTCTGCCCCTTCCCGTTTGCTCACTCTCAAAAATAAATAAACATTAAAAAATATTTTTTTAATTAAAAAAAAAAAAGCCTGTCTATACTTCAAGCCTCTTCTCACACCTAACCTCTTTCTTAACTTTCCTTCATGATTAAAGGTGTGTATATGGGGCACCTGGGTGGTTCAGTCGGTTAAGTGTCCAACTTTGGCTCAGGTCATGATCTCACAGTTGGTGGGTTTGAGCCCTGGATTGGGTTCTGTGCTGACAGCTCGGAGCCTGGAGCCTGCTTGGAATTCTGTGTCTCCCCCTCTCTCTCTGCCCCTCCCCTGCTTGAACTCTGTCTCTCAAAAATAAATAAAATGTTAAAAAAAAAAAAAGATGCGTATAAACCTCCCTTGCTTCAACTTCCTAAGTATATTTGCACATACACACATACACCCACTTCCCCCCACTCCTCCACAGAGTCATATGGTTAAGAAAGAGCATAAGCTTTGAAATCAGAAAAAAAAAATGCAAAATAACTTAAAAAAAATTTTTTTTTCAACGTTTTTTATTTATTTTTGGAACAGAGAGAGACAGAGCATGAACGGGGGAGGGGCAGAGAGAGAGAGGGAGACACAGAATCGGAAACAGGCTCCAGGCTCTGAGCCATCAGCCCAGAGCCTGACGCGGGGCTCGAACTCCCGGACCGCGAGATCATGACCTGGCTGAAGTCAGACGCTTAACCGACTGCGCCACCCAAGCGCCCCCAAAATAACTTTTTTTAAAAGATGTTATTTATTTTTTTAAATTTACATCCAAGTTAGTTAGCATATAGTACAACAATGATTTCAGGAGTAGATTCCTTAATGCCCCTTACCCACTTAGCCCATCCCCCCTCCCACAACCCCTCCAGTAACCCTCTGTTCTCCATATTTAAGAGTCTCTTGTGTTTTGTCCCCCTCCCTATTTTTATATTATTTTTGCTTCCTTTCCCTTATGTTCATCTGTTTTGTCTCTTAAAGTCCTCATATGAATGAAGTCATTTGATATTTGTCTTTCTATGACTAATTTCACTTAGCATAATACCCTCCAGTTCCATCCATGTAGTTGCAAATGGCAAGATTTCATTCTTTTTGATGGCCGAGTAATACTCCATTGTATATATATACCACATCTTCTTTATCCATTCATCCATCGATGGAAATCTGGGCTCTTTCCATACTTTGGCTATTGTTTATAGTGCTGATATAAGCATTAGGGTGCATGTGTCCCTTCAAAACAGCATACCTGTATCCCTTGGATAAATACCTAGTAGTGCAATTGCTGGTTTTTAATTTTTTGAGGAACCTCCATACTGTTTTCCACAGTGGCTGCACCAGTTTGCATTCTCACCAGCAGTAAAAGAGATCCTCTTTCTCCACATCCTCGTCAACATCTGCTGTTGCCTGAGTTGTTAATGTTAGGCATTCTGACAGACGTGAGGTGGTATCTCAATGTGCTTTCGATTTGTATTTCCTTGATGATGAGTGATGTTAAGCATTTTTTCATGTGTTGGTTGGCCATCTGGATATCTTCTTTGGAGAAGTGTCTATTCATGTCTTTTGCCTATTTCTTCACTGGATTATTTGGTTTTGGATGTTGAATTTGGTAAGTTCTTTATAGATTTTGGATACTAACCCTTTATCTGATATGTCATTTGCAAACATCTTCTCCCATTCCATCGTTTGCCTTTTAATTTTTCTTAGTATTTCCTTCACTGTGCAGAAAGTTTTTATTTTGATGAGGTCCCAATGGTTCATTTTTACTTTTGTTTCCCTTGCCTCCAGAGATGTGTTGAGTAAGAAGTTGCTGCGGGCAAGGTCAAAGAGGTTTTTGCCTGCTTTCTCCTTGAGTATTTTGATGACTTTCTGTCTTACATTTAGGTCTTTATCCATTTTGAGTTTATTTTTGTGTATGGTGTGAGAAAGTGGTCCAGGTTCATTCTTCTGCATGTCTCTGTCCAGTTTTCCCAGCACCACTTGCCGAAGAGACTGTCTTTATTCCAGTGGATATTCTTTCCTGCTTTGTCAAAGATTACTTGGCCATACGTTTGTGGGTCCATTTCTGGGTTCTCTATTCTGTTCCATTGATCTGAGTGTCTGTTTTTGTGCCAGTACCATACTGTCTTGATGGTTACAGCTTTGTAATACAGCTTGAAGTGTGGGATTGTGATGCCTCCTGCTTTGGTTTTCTTTTTCAAGATTTCTTTGACTATCTGGGGTCTTTTCTGGTTCCATACAAATTTTAGGATTGTTTTTTCTAGCTCTGTGAAGAAAGTTGGTGTTATTTTGATAGGGATTGAAATTAATATGTAGATTGCTTTGGGTGGTATTGACATTTTAACAATATTTGTTCTTCCTATCCAGGAGCATGGAATCTTTCCATTTTTTTTGTGTGTCTTCTTCAGTTTCTTTCATAAGCTTTCTATGGTTTTCAGTGTATAGATTTTTCACCTCTTTGGTTAGATTTATTCCTAGGTATTTCATGGGTTTTGGTGCAATTGTAAATGGGATCAATTCCTCGATTTCTCTTTCTGTCACTTCATTGTTGGTGTATAGGAATACAACCGATTTCTGTGCACTGATTTTACATCCTGCAACTTTGCTGAATTCATGGATCAGTTTTAGCAGTTTTTTGGTGGAATCTTTTGGGTTTTACATATAGAGTATCGTGTCATCTGTGGAGAGTGAAAGTTTGACCTCCTCCTGGACAATTTGGATGTCTTTTATTTCTTTGTGTTGTCTGATTGCTGAGGGTAAGACTTCCAATACTATGTTGAATAACAGTGGCGAGAGTGGACATCCCTGTCTTGCTCCTGACCTTAAGGGGAAAGCTCTGTTTTTCCCCATTGAGGATGATATTAGCGTTGGGTGGTTCATATATGGCTTCTATGAACTCGACGTATGATCCTTCTATCCCTACTTTCTTAAGTGTTTTTATCAAGAAAGGATGCTGTATTTTGTCAAATGCTTTCTCAATGCAAAAATCACTTTTGGCTGTCACTTCTTTTTTTAAGTTTATTTATTTTTAGAAAGAAAGAGAGCAAACACAAGCAGGGGAGGGGGAGAGAGAGAGACAGAATCCCAAGCAGGCTCTGCACTGATAGTGCAGAGCCTGATGCAGGGATTCACCTCACAAACCATGGAATCATGACCTGAGCCAAAAATCAAGAGTCAGATGCTTAACCGACTAAGCCACCAAGCATCCCTTGACTGTCACTTTTGATCCATCCTTAACTGTCCCCACCAGTCCACACCTTGCCAGTTGGGGCCACTGTGATGCAACCCATAGTCGGTCTCAGCCTGGTTGATTTCCACCATGTGCAACACACTGTTAGCACACTGTTTTTTAATTTGACAACAGTATACTTTTTAAGTGGATAATTATTGATCAAAAAAAAATTTAAGAACAAACTTGTATACAATTCCCCCTAAATAATAGTACTCTTCCCCTGTACCTCTGTCTTTAAAAAAGAAAAGAAAGCTTACAACAGCAAGAAGAACACACATTTCCCTTAGTGAGTTTCCCCTGGCAGTCCTACCTGACCCCTCACTTGCCTTGACTTACCTGACAGTAAATAATTCCCTTCTGGCTTTCCCCCTATTCATGGTTTAGTGTTCAAAGCTACCACTATTTTGAGTATCCCCATTGTCTTCAATCAGTGATAGGTTTCAGTTGTCAGCATCCCATGTTTGTTTGGGGGGGGGGGGCAACTAAAAGGAATATTTCTTCAACTTTTTCTTAAATATTTTAGTAGGTGGAACCACTCTTCATTACCACAGCTCCCCGGTCAACTCTTGAATCTTTGTTGTTCTATCCATAAGAATAACCCCTGGATAGTGGTGCCTGACCCCCTTGCTTCATCCAGCATCAGCCTTAGCTTTTTCATGAGAAATCAGCTCTCTCGCATATGTGTTCAAAAATATCCCATATTTGCCATTATTTTCATAGAAAGTTAACTTCTGAAAGCCAGACTCTTTTTATTAGTATTTAAAAAGCTAGCTCCAAAATGCATTTAGCTGAAACCAAAGGCACACTTCAATTTATTTAGCACAATTTCTTATGAATGTACTTGGAGAGAAGGTCAATAAAACAGGACTGGGAGAATTTCCCTTGTATCCATTATGCTTCCCTTTGCCCCACACAAGTCAAGCAATCTCAAGTATCAGGACAGAATGTTCAGCATTTCAATAATTAACTGAACATAACCTGGAAATGAAAAAGGGAGAAAAAATAAAACAACTCTCTGAAAAACAGAAATAGTGCACGTAGGCCCCTCACCACAGATTCCCAGCCAAACTGTGGTTAAGCTGCACACGTTTGACTGGAAAAAAAAAAGTGAGACCACATACTGAAGCATTTTCTATTAATTACACTATTTAAAGTGCACACATATTTTATTTCTTTTTTCTATATTAAAACCTCACTTTTTTTGCTTCCTGATGACTTGGTAATATGTAGCTTAAGTATCAAATTGCCAGTTGTGTTTGTCTTGTTCCATTCTTTTCTTCAAGATCATGTCTTTTCCATCAATTTGAAAATTATAGCAATAACTTCATAGCTGATAGATTATAGGTTCTTTACGTTTTTTTAAAATTTAGTTTAAGAAGAGAAGACCAAGATGTATCTAAATTATAAGGATAATCAAAATTTTTATTTCTTCAGCCTGGGAAAAACCCTACGGTGGTATAGTGGGAACAGTGAAGGCTGGGACCCATGTCCTTAGGGTTCCTTGGGTTAAAGTCTGTGACAGAACAAATCTCTTCTTAAAATTCTCCTAATGATAAACTCAGCTTTTGGTCATTATTTAAAAGTCTCATGAGGGATACAAAAAAAAATGAATTTCTAAATCCAAGATGGAAATTAAGTGGGTATAATTTTATGAAGAATTTGGGATAGCTCTACAAAGAGAAGAACACATCAGGGAGTGTTAGAATGTTTTGTTCCTGTGACTATTTCATTATGTTAAACAATTCATGAAAACTGTAAGAAATGGCAGTGAGACTATTGATTTTTCTCACTCGATTTATCTTGAGTTGGCTTTGACTGAGCATAAGGAGCTCCCATTCCGTGAGCTGGCCACTGACATGCAGAAAGTTTTACTGCTGAGCTTAAACAGGTTTAGCACAATGCACAGAGAGCCAGTCTCCGGATTGCTGAACGGTGGCAAAATACACCATTAAGTGAAAAATTGGATGGAGATGCTGGCTCATTGGGTTGGTGGTTACAGTCATAAGAAACTCTTCAGGATATTAATAGATTACAATGAGTGGTTTAAATCTCTATGATCGACCTCTTGATATAGTACACAGCAGAATACAAACCCTAAGTAATACCTCAGACAGCATGTGTTCTGGTGCTGACCCGCTCTCCAATCTTGGACCATTAATTTTGCTTCCCTAGAAGTCAGTTTCTCCATCTGTAAATGAGAACGTATCATGGAGTGATCTCAAGAGTTTTGTCAGCTCTAAGATTCTGGGATTCAATGAATAATAAATCTATTCGTATCATATTACAGGACCAACGTTAGCTGCGCAAAATGGGAAAATACGGCATGAAGTAATCTAACCACTCATATTTTCATGTGTGTAGAAAGAACAGATTTTAAATTCACAGAAATTAGATAGAAATGGCTAAATATTAAAAGATGCTCAGTGTCAATTTTAATTTTAAGATGCAAATAAAAACAATGGCATACCATTTTCATTTGTCAGATGAGCCAAGATGTAATGTCTCAATAACCATTGGTGACCAAGTGTCCGGGAAACTGGCATTCTCGGTGCTGTTGATATGAATGTAAATTGGTACAGCCTTCCCAGAGGTCACTTCGTCAGTATCCATCCAAAGTTACGTGCATATACTCGTTGAGCAATTTCACTTCTAAGAATTTAGCTTACAGATATACTCGCAAAAGTATACTAAACTATGTGCTCAGGAATGTTCATGACAAAGCCGAAATACAGCCATGAATGTAACATAAATGTCCATTAGCAGGAAAATGGTTAAATAAATCATAGTCCATCCATTTTATGGGCTATTATGCAGCTGCTAAAAAAATGTCTGTGCTGAAATGGAAAGATGCTAAGAATATTATTAAGTAAAAAAGTAAGTTGGGGGACAATATGCATAATATATCAATTCCTTAAAAATAAAGAAAAGAAGGGGTGCCTGGGTGGCTCAGTTTGTTAAGTGTCTGACTCTTCATTTTGGCTCAGGTCATGATGTCACGGTTCATGGGTTTGAGCTCTGCTTAGAGCTCTGCCCTGACAGTGCAGAGCCTGCTTGGGATCCTCTCTCTCCCTCTATTTCTGCCCCTCCCTCGCCTCCTAAAATAAATAAATAAACAACAAAATAAGGATAAAGAAAAGGAAAATTAGGTATTTGTATAATAGAGAAATTTTCTAGAATGCTATACAATTTTGATCACCTTAGGGACTAGTGATAGGTGGTTAGTGGGTGAGGGACAGGTATTTCCTTCCATTTTATAATATTATTTTTAAAATTTTTTTACCATGATAATTTACATTTATAATTAAAAAACAAACAAACCTGGTTGCCAGGGTGGCTCAGTTGGTTAAGCCACCGACTCTTGATTCTGGCTCAGATCATGATCTCACGGTTTGTGAGATCAAGGCCCACATGAGGCTCTGTGCTGACAGCATAGAGGCTGCTTGTAATTCTCTCTCTCCCTCTCCCTCTGTCCCATCCCCACTTGTGTGCATGTATTCCGTTTTTCTCTCTCTCAAAACAAATAAACATTAAAAAAAAAAAAACTACCTAAAATAAGAAACAGCCTTGAAAAACTATGGGGAAGGAATGTCACAGGACAGTATGTAACCTGATGGCTGGGGAATGGTGCCCAGTGTCCCATCTGGACCTTGACTGCAGGTGTAGAGATTACAGGACTTTATGGACACAAGGACTCTGGTGCACAATTGTTTTTGCCTGCCCAGTATCCTTTCCCCCCTTCTTTCAGTAACAGGACTTAATTTGGCAGGGTGTAGAGGGGGTACCACTCTCCTCCACCCCTCAGTTCATAGGTTTCACGTTGGGGAACCGAACCTTCTTCTCCAGTTCCAAGTGTGGGCATTGACCTTGGCCTGGCGAAAGCACACAGAACTGTCATGATTGCTTCAGTGGGCCAAGGATGGGCAATGACAGCAGCTCCCAGAACTTCTGCTAGATTTCCTGGAGAGGTGCCCCTTCCCTGTCTGAATGCAGAGATACTGGAACAAATGTCTATAACTGCTGTGGCCATTGCTGCCACCACCTGGGTAGAGATTTGCCTGAAAATGAAACAAAAACAGAGGAAATCAGAACTTACATGATGAGAGACAAGTTCCCGTGGGCATCGAGCACCTGGGCCAACCATTCAGAAGCTTTTTCAATTACTTTTCTGTTATCTTAGACTTTCCATGTGCTAAGAAATTCCATTCTTCCTTGCGCTGATTTGAGCTCTATCAATTTAGTCTTACTAAAATCTGTTATTCTAACACTTGATTTTTTTATATTTACTAGAATAGGGCAACCATTCTAAGGATGAAAGAAATCTTCTAAGTGATCAGTCCCATTTATTTTTTTCCTTTCGTTTCTCATGTTCTTCATTTTAAAAAATTGTTAAGAAATTCTTAAATGGCGTCAGCAGTAATTTTCAGAAACTTAAATAGGTAAAAATGGCTTGTCGTCCCAAGGTTTCTTTTTCCCCCCTTAGTTCTAAGAGCTGTTCAACATCTTTTTTTAATTATTTACTTATTTTTTTAAATGTTTTATTTATTCTTGAGAGAGAGAGACAGAGACAGAGCACGAGCAAGAGAGGGGCAAAGAGAGAGGGAGACACAGACCTCTAGGCTCTGAGCTGTCAGCACAGAGCCCGATGTGGGGTTCAAACTCATGAACCGCGAGATCATGACCTGAGCTGAAGTTAGATGCTTGACCAACTGAGCTACCCAGGTGCCCCTAACATCTTTTTTTTAGACATGCGGCAAATGTGGTTCCAAGTATACATTTTGGTGGTCACCACTCACGAACCCGTCTCTTACGAGAAAGGAGTCTGCTGTACAAGACGTGGAAATTCTGTAACTAGGTGCACATCACTCCCATCACATCTGAAACAGCATATTCAGTATATCCATCACTCAATGTGAATTTCTAACCCATTGGCAAACATAGCCATGCCGGAAACGCAGCTGGAGGAGGAAATATCAGACCAAACAGTCTAACTTTTGGTTAGACTTTTCTAACCATTCAAAGGCAGGTGCACAATGTGGAAGATGTCCACTTTTGTCTCCTTACAGGTGTCAGATCACACGCCTGACTTTGTGGCCAGGAGCTCGGTGACATGCTGCCCACCACATTGGTTCATGGAGACCAGAATCAGCGTGGCTCGGGGCGCCCTGCGCTAGCTATTCCCTCTCTCACTCTGCACTTCCTCTGCCAGCCCCAATCCTCCAAGCACTCATAAGTCTTGGGAAATTTGGGGGCTCTGCCTGGGGCCCACCCTAAGGAGACCCCGCTCTCCTTTGCCCCCACCTACCGCAGACTCAGACCCGTCAACAAGGCCTGAAACAGAAAGTGACAGTGACGACGAGGCATCTTGCAGGCAGTGTGCATAGATCAAAGAGAATGGCAAAGAGGCATCTGTGAGTTCTGAACACTCCTCCCATCACTTCACCCGCAGAGTGACAGGCTGCTGTGACCCGTAGCAACTATGGCTTATAGCAACGCCCCTGACTGTGTCTGGCTGTCAAGACTTGCAGGGCTCCTGGGGACCACAGAAGCTGCAGGCGTTGTGGTTCAGTGTTAGACTTTTTGGTCTGAATACATTCAAAGGCAGGTGCACAAGGAAGGAATTGGAAAACCCGAAAGAAAAATACCACTGGCTTACCTTACCTAGCTGTTCCTATTGCGCCATGACATTTATGCAAGGCCAGACTTGGCCTTGTTGGCAACCCCGTGGACTCTGGTCGTATATTACCAATAATTGCTGGAAAAAATTTGCAACCAAGGGTAATGATGAAATGCTGTCTGTGGCGGACTGCAAGGAAGAACTGTTGGCAATTGTGTCTTGATTTCGTATTCAGGTTATTGAAAAAGTGCTACAATAGTTCAAAGGCATGCTTCCCTGGAGTCTCTACATACCTTCTCTTGAACCCACTGCTCTTTCCCTCACTGGCAGAGTGGCCCTTGCTCTCTGCTGTCGGTTTTTCCTTACATCACCTCTACCTGAGCAATCACCCACCTGAATACAGGGGATTTAGAATCAGGCAGGCCGAAATTCAATTGCATTATTTTCCTTAAAACATAAAATATGTGCTGAGAATGATGGGCAGAGGTGGTGAGAACACAAGAAGAGCATATATGTTCTTATTATTTAAACAATCCCTTATCGTCTCAAAGAAAAGAAAAAATCTAGGACACCCTGAGCCATCCCCACCCTGGACTCCTTACTACTCACAAAATTGCCCACTGCAAGCAAACTCATCTTTGAACTTTCTCACCCAATAGTTGCCTTCACTATTGGTCAATCAATCAATAATCATACAGTCTTTGGTTTTAGTCATTGTTATTGAACACTACTTGTGTGCCACGCTCTGTCCGAAGCTCTGGGGATACAGCCAGGAACACAAGAGACAAGGTCCAGACTTTCTCCACTGGGGGTCTCTAGGAGGGAGACAATAAACAGATAAGTAAACAATCAAACATTGGGGTTTGATAAGACATGAACAGCAGGGAAATGTGGTAAAGGGTGACCAAGCAATCTGGGACAGGGTCTCTGAGAAGGTAGCATCTAAAGTGGCACCTGACAAGGAAGAAGCAGCAACCAGAAGCTAGTTAAGGTCATCAATTCATGCCAAACTCTAAGGTAGCACCAACCCTATTCAAGGAGAGAAATCAGTGCAGCCCCACAAGAGTCAGGGCTTTGGGGACCAGCGTCATGAGGTCAGATTTTATTCTAGGAGTAGTGGAAAGACTCTGAAGAGAGCTAAGGAAAATGGTGACATGATAGGATTGCGTTTTTAAATGATCGCTCTGGCTACTGTGTAAAGGACGGATCTGTAGTGGGAGCAAGAGTGGAAGCCTGGAAGGTGGGAGGAAGCTGTTGAGAAGAACGAAGGGGCATGGTCAAGCTTTCGGTCACTGGCACCGCCTTCCCAGGGGCCATTCCTCCCTCAACCATGGGTCAGACATTTGGCAGGACCTTGAGAATAAAGATAGCTGCCAAATGCATATCTAGCAGTGCCCAAGCTTTCCAGATCTGCTTTCCAAATGCCTTCTCTTGAAATTGTATAGACTGGTGGGGGGTGGGAGGGAGGTGAGGAGGTGAGGATGGTGAAAGGGGAAGAAGGGAAGAGAGCTCATTCTCCAATTTACCTTTAGAAATAGAAAAAAAAAAATAACTGCCTTAAACTGAGGGCACAAAATGAGAAAGAACCCACCCAACTCAGCCCTAGGGTTAAGCAGATATCCTGGCTCAACCACCCACCAGCTATGTGACCTCACTTTACTTCTCTAACCTCAGTTTCCTGATCTCTAAAATCAAGTTAATAATATCTTATAGCATTTCGGTGGGGATGAAATGAGATTATGCAACTAAAGCACACGGCTTGTTGCTAGGCAAAACATAGGCATGTTCCTCTTGCCCCACGTGAAAACTTGGCCCCAGGCACAGGTTTCTTATGTAGTCAGAGCAGATGTCTTTGTTGCCCTTCACTTGCAATTCAACCCCACCACTCTTGAGTGAGCCTTTGAAGCCTATCCAATCTTACAGAACTGCTTTTGTAGGTGAGACATCTCTGAGAAGTTCAATTGTGTTTTGGTCCAAAATCATTTGCCATTCTCCTGTCCCTAACACACAGGTCCCTGTGTGTTGATCTAACCAATTGGTAGTGTTTTGAGTAATACATCATGGGGCCAATGGCGCCTTAACGATGTATTACATTAATATATCATCAAAGCCGTGGCATTGTTATGATATATTACTTTAATACATCATTGGAGTGCCATGGCTTTAATGATGTATTACTCAAAACCATAGCAACAGCTAGAAAGATCAAGATAAGTTTTGTATTTTTTAAACTTATTCTCAGTAAATACGATTTTTTAAGTTTCCACAATAAAATAAGTGTTCAAGGGAAACACAAGGATGCAGGTTCTCCTGATAAACCTCGAGATGTTTCCTGGGTCACCCTTCTTCCCCTACTTACTATATGCCTTGCTTCTAAGTTAATTTTAAAACGCCTTATCCAAATCTCATGAAAAATAATATCATTGCTGAACGTATGATTCTGTAAGTTTTCCAAGAAGCTCCAGTTTAATGTTACAATTGCACACTTGTAGGGTGGTTGTTTTTCCAATGGTCGTTCGTTCAAGCATCTTCTACCCAATTTTCGAAAGAATCCTAGACTGGATCTGGGCGGCCCTGGGCACTTTGTTGTCCTTCAGGAAACTTACAGGCAAGTCCCCTTTATTTAACACAATGTCTGATCTGCCCGCGTCTCTGCCTTCTCCTTCTCGGTGTGTGTGTGTGTGTGTGTGTGTGTGTGTGTGTATAAGGTGTAGAGCTACAACATGTCAGAGGGATTGAAATGTAAATCTCAAATCTTCCACCTGGCAGCCTCACCAGTCTTCACTGTTTTTAGTACAATGAGATTGGCAAAGAAACCACAGTCGTATAAGTATGCCAGTTGCAACAATCACAACAATCCCAACAATGGCAACAAAATCTTTTAATCCAGAGCCCCATGGCAGATCTCAGTTATTAACAAGAGTTCCACTCACTTGGGATTGGTCTGAGAAGTAAACACAAACTTAGTATGTGAACACACACACACACACACACACACACAGTGGGAGAACAAGACATTGGAACCAAAGAGCTGACCCCAAAGCAGACTTTCCTAAGTAGACCCTGATGTTCCAATAACCACAGCCCTTTGAATTCAACTTTTAAAATTCAGTTTGTAAGAAATTCCAGAATCAATGTCATTCAGGGAAGAGTAACACAGCTCTGGGCAGATGTGGCCACGTATTTCTGAAATTTCTCGAATATACTCCTATACTCTCAGTGTTTGGCATGTTGTGAAATCTAGAAGCATCCAGTCAAGCATCTGCCACGGTGCCCATTTCTGCACAGGGGTGGCTCTTGCCTTTTTCACAGCATTGGCTGAAATCTGTCATGCCGGACCCCTCTGAACACCTCTTAGGGCAGGAAGGCCTTTTCTCATTTCAAGTGCCTGACTTGGGAATTGAATTCTCTCTCCCTCTTTCTCTCTTCATCTAGGCTGAAGGACTGCGAGGGAGCCAGCTGCGTGAGAATAGATTAGGCAAGAAATGATGATTCAGCACCCGCCGCTTCCTGCCATGTGCTAAATGATCAGTTTAGTCTCAATCAGCAGATAGAGAAAGAAAAAGCCCGGAGGAGAGACAAGAAGATTCACACCGGAAAAGGGAAGAATGACCGAGATCCGCCACTCAGAAATGTGAGATTTGTGATAAGATTGTGCTGAACAAATATTAGAACAAATGTTTTTGTAGTTTGTTCTAGAGAAAGGGAGCCTGGATGCTTATAAACCACAATTAACCACAGAGCCACTGGAGGCCTCCGAGGTTAGAGTCTGATCCCCGGTTTTACAAATCAGGCACATGAAGTGCTGAGTGGTGCCTGCACTTCCCAGGGCACTTTGGTAGAGTTTCGTTATTACATTCTGTGGCACTCAGATAGGGGTAGAAGTCTTCCTCTGCCCAGAATGGTCCCCCTTCATCTTGTGCATTTGGCCCAAGTCCTGCTGCTCCTTTAAAAGCTAAGTCCACAGCCCACCTCCTTCAGGAAGCCTTCCTGACTTCCCCCAGCCTGTGGTGAATTCTCCGGATACTGACTATCCTTTTGAGCTTTTGTCATTTGCTACTTTGTATTGTCGCTTGCCCTTTCGAAGATAGGAAATAACTTCAACTTCAGAGAGAGTGCCCTTTGAGGATGTGTGAATCTGCTCTGGGAAGGGCAGGGCTGGGGTGGGGGGGGAGGGGAGGGGGGGTTGGGAGTGGTGGGGAGGGTGTGAGAGCAGAGCTTTTGGGACAGAGGATCAGCCTTGCCACATGCTATGGGCTTCTCTTGCAAAGCACCTTCCACAAAGCAGCTCACTAATACAAAGTTCCAGAAAGGTGGAAAAGGTATTATGCGATCCTTTGTAAAGATTAAAGATATTTTCAATGCCATTATGAGTATTTGCCTGTTCCCTGACTTTAGGGACAATCTATGTCGGTTATTTGCAAAGAGGAAGGAAGCCCTGTTGCAAGTCCTTTAATCAGGGTACAAAATAAAACTTTAGTGTCTCTCCTCCTTTCACCATTATACAATAATCATTTTAAGTTGAATTGGCACAGTATTATTTTTATATATAGTCAGAGATATGAAGATATATATATAGAGAGAGAGATGCAGTTTCTCTGCCATAAAGAATAGTTTGAAACACACACACAAATAACAGCCACAAAATACTTGGTAATTTTTGTCTGGATTCTTCAAAAAAATATATAGAAATCGATGACCTTATCAGAATTCTTATTGAGAAACAGATATTGGGGTGCCTGGGTGGCTCAGTTGGTTAAGCGTCCGACTTCGCTGTCATAATCTCACAGTTCATGAGTTCAAGCCCCGCGTCGGACTCTGTGCTGACAGCTTGGAGCCTGGAGCCTGCTTCGGATTGTGTCTCTCTCTCTTTCACTGACCTTCCCCCCGCTTGTGCTTTTTCTGTCTCTCTCTCTTTCTTTCTCTCTCTCTCTCTCACAATCTGTGAGCTTGAGCCTCACATAGGGCTCTGTGCTGACAATTCAGAACCCGGAGCCTGCTTCAGATTCTGTGTCTCCCTCTCTGCCCTTCACCCACTCACACTCTGTCTCTCTTTCTCTCAAAAATAAATAAACATTCAAAAAATTTAAAAAAAAGAAAGAGATATTATTATACAGCCTCCTGAGAAGTCTTGTCTTTTCATACATACACAAATTAATAACTGTCTCAGGTAAGCAAAAGTTGCTCATTAATAATTGTGTATGTATTAACACATACATACACAACTTGCTCACGCTCATCCAAAGAATACTCTTCCTTAATTCTTCAAACTTTTCCCCAAACCTTCCAGAGAGCTCTTGAGAATCTACCAAATTTTCGTGATACAAGGAAAGGCACATTCGATTCAAAGCATTCATCTTTCAAATGCTTAAAACATGTCCTTATGAGATGTCACCTTGGAAAAGATTCTGCCTGCTACTCAACGACAATATTTCATAGATTACTAGAAGGTTATGGTCTACCAGTCTAGGAGGACCACACAATGAAGTGGTTTCCCTGAATCTAATTCTATTAAGCACACTGAACGCATGCCTTCTTGCTCTGGAGTTTTCAAATGCATTCAAATGCTTGACAAGAACAACACAGAAACTAAGCTTCCCGTCAGGGTCAGGATGTAGCATTTCTGCTTCACATACAAGGAACAGATTCCTTTCCTTTCTCACTTTCCAATGATCGTGTGTTGGACAGATACAAACAATGGAACTCTGTACTTCCGAAATCCCAGCTTCAGTGCGTATGCTAGAACAAAGTAATAGCCACGTGACAATTTTCTGAGGCAAAACACTTCTCCCCAGGAAAAAAAAAAGTGGTCAGGCATTATATGTTTCCCCCAGTAATGCTAGTCTCTTCTTGACCTTCCTTCCTGCTGCTGTGATATCCTTTGTTACCAAGATAACTTGTTTATAAAAGTGCTTGTATCAGTTACTGAAAACAAGTGACACATGCTTTACCTGGGGTGTCTGCAAAAGTAAATGCCAGATCAAGCAAGAGACTAAAGCAGAACCTCCTTTCTGAATCTTGAGTTCTACTGTAAACGGAATTTGAACTTCTAAAAATTGTTTTTTGGATACAAGAGTGCCCGCAGAATAAAAGTCTTGCTCTGGGGGCGCCTGGGTGGCTCAGTCGGTTGAGCGTCCGACTTCGGCTCAGGTCGTGATCTCACAGTTTGTGGGTTCAAGCCCTGTGTTGGGCTCTGCGTTGACAGCTCAGAGCCTGGAGTCTGCTTTGGATTCTGTGTCTCCCCCTCTCTCTGCCCCTCCCCTGTTCACACGCGCTCTCTCTCTCTCTCTCTCTTTCTCTCTCTCAAAAATAAACATTAAAAATTTTTTTATAAAGTTCTTCCCTGAAAACCACAAATACTTTGTTTCTTTCCTCTTTATGTTCTTTGATCTTTCATCTCATTATATTATCGTGTTTCTGAAATTAAAAAATGTATTTGTGCATTCATGTATGGTAACTAGACTTTCGGCATTGATCATTTTGTGACATATACAAATGTCAAGCCGTTGAAGCTAATACGTTATATGTCAGTTATACCTCAATTTTTAAAGATGTATCCATGCATTGCTTTATTGGGTACAATTGGCAGGTCTTGCAAAACTCACTGCCCGCCCTCGTTATGTGCTCTATCCAGACTGTACCGTGCAAGCCCCAAACGAGCCCCGTTCTCCTGCGACTCTGAACACTTACTTAGTGAATCCCTCCACCTACAACACCCTCTTTCCACCCTTTGTCTGGCCAGTCACTCCTTGTGCCCGGAGTCCCACACTAGGCTTCATTTACCCCATGAAGCTCCTCTGATGGCTTAGTCCTTTATTAGGATAGATGCTTTTCCTGTCTGTCTCCGCAGCCCACTGCACTTCTCCTGATCCCATCACCGATCACACTGCGTTGTAAATGTCCGCTTCCTTCTCAAGCCCCCTCCCAAGACCGGGGTTCCCCGGGGACAGGGACTCCATCTTCTTCATCATTAGACACCTAGTACTAACAGTGCTTGGCACACAGCAGACGTACTCACTACATCCTTGTGGAAGGAGTAAGTGAAAGTGACGTTAAGTGTCTAACAAGGAAGAGTGGTGAGGCTATAGTCCTGCACAGAAGACTAAATGTCGATTAAAACCTGCTTCCTCTCAGGGCACCTGGGTGGCTTAGTAGGTTAAGTGTCAGACGCTTGATTTCAGCTCAGGTCATGACCTCACAGTCTGTGGGATAGAGCCCCGTGTTGGGCTCTGTGATGACAGCGGGAAGCCTGCTTGGGATTCTCTCTCCCTCTTCTCTCTCTGGCTCCCCGTCTCTCACACACTCTCTCTCTCCCTCAAAAGAAAATAAGCATTAAAAAAAAAAAAATTTGCCGGTGCACCTGGGTGGCTCAGTCGGTTGGGCATCGGGCTCTTGGTTTTGTCTAAGGTCATGATCTCACAGTTTCATGAGTTTGAGCCCCATGTCAGGCTCTGTGATGGCAGCTCAGAGCTGGCTTGGGATTCTCTCTGTCTCCCTCTCTCTCTGCCCCTCCCCTGCTCATACTGTGTCTGTCTCTCTCAAATAAATAAGTTAAAACAAACAAACTTGCTTCCTCTTGCCCACCACATTCTTTTCCACTGCCCTCTCCCCATTCCTTGAACAGGGTTGGCTCTTTCCTGCCTAAAATTCCCTCCCTAGATCATGTGGTTAGATGCTACTTGCCATTCATATCTCGGCCTGAAGGTCGTCTCTTCAGAGTGGCCTCCCCGAGTCATCCGGGCTAAATGAACTACCTAGCATTTAATATCATTTCACCTGTTACATTTCTCTGCATGGCTCATATTATTAGCCTGATATTTTATTTCTATATTTATTTTGCCACCCCACCAGGATCAGAATATTAGCCCAGTGAGAGCGGAGACCTTATCGGTCTTAACCTCAGAGCCTAAAACTTCATGACACATGGTAGATGCTTAAATGAATGAATTGGTGAATGAACAAATGTTTAAAAGATCTGAAAGTTCTATCTTTTAGTCAAAAATCACCATGTACATATTTAGAAAATGCTTCAAAATCAGCCAGAAAAAAACAGTAGGTTTATATACTACTTACTGGTGTTAACATCTTTCGCTTTGTATTCCTTACACACCTGAATCACCGTGGAGGACACAAGGGTGTCACATTCTGAAAGGAGGAAATCAATTCTAAGTGATACTGAGCACAGGTGCAGGTGACAGTTCAGGGCAGCGCTCTCAGGGCAGCGCTCCTTATAGAAAGGATCTCATGCCTGTACCTGAGCACATAAACACCTGACAGTCTGCCCCAGTTGGCATTCAGAAATAAATTCCAACTTCTAAAGAGGACCAGTGTCTACAATAGGCAAGAAGGTCTTGGAGACAAAGGGCTACAGACAAGAAGCTGAGTTTTTGGAAGACCCGAAGGGATTTTAGTCTTACCACCACGTCTAGATTCAACAAGCAAGTTCAGACACTGGGCCCCCTCCACCAAGCATTTCCTGGACCTAATGAGGCAGAAACCCAACATCTGAATAAATACGTCTCCTGCTCGGGAGACTTGAGGAACCCTAGGACCATCTACAGGTTCTAAGCCCCGGGAGCGGCACTCGGCAGACTCTTTGGTATAAAATCCCTGCTCTAAGGACAAGCTTTGATCAAAAGTACAAAACACATTTCCTTTAGAGCTTAACAGGCAGGCTGCCTCTATCCTTCCAAAAGCATACAACACCCTTGAGAGCTACCAGGTACTGGGAAAATCACCGTCGCTCTGAGCCCCCAAACTAATAATGGCACAATTAGCCATCCCAGACTAAGATGAGTGATGCTGCACAGGCCAACCTAGGTTTGAAACCAGGTTCCTCCACTTATTAACTGTGTGACCTTGGGCAAGTTCCTTAACCTCTCTGAGCTACCGTTTTTCCACGTGTTATCTCAGAATTATTGGCAGGGCTAAATGAACTAAGGATAAAGCACTTGGCAATAAGTGAAGGTTCAAGAATTGTTGGCTATTGTCATTTTTACTGTCACTAATAAACAAAAGTGGTTGTTACAGAGATACAAATGTCACAGAATAGGGAATTGCGGCTCAGGATTTTTTGTTATGTGGATTCATTTACAAAAGAGCTATCAAAGAATAGTTCAAAGTCCAAGGCTCAGATTGCTACATGCTGGTTCTTTGCAATGCCCCCTTTTAAGAAATCTCTTTGAAATTTTGGGTGTATAAGCTAATATGGCATGGTATTAACAACATGTCATTGCTTCTCTAAAAGGAATTATACTGTATATCCGCAGGATGAAACTCACCACTCTTGGGCTATAATTAGTCATGTCCATTAAATAGCGGTTGCACAACTTCCTAGTAATTTACTGGTATCCTAAATTATAAGGCTGCTTTTTGAAAATATTTTTCCCTACATCATTTTTCCCTCTCGGTCTCATTTAGGTTTGGGTCTCTTAAACCAGAATGGGAACTAGCTGCTTTGTGCATATCAGAGAAAAGATTCTAAAGCCATCCATTTAACTATATCCTAAATTTCATCAACAAGGGAAAGAGAAAATTCATCTGCCAATTGAGATATTAATAAGGCAAATGAAGTCACATGGAATTAACTGTAACGTTAAAGTCTATTGTTTCTGTACCTCTTCAGAAACACAGTTGTAAAGAACATCATTAGTTTGTGTGTGATATTCCATGATGTTCAATTGATTATAAACAGATTGATTACATGGAGTGTGCACTGTTGAGCAAGAAAATTTAAATCAATGACAGATACTCTCCAAAGGTCTTTAAAGAGATCATCACTTAATAATAATAATAATAATAATAATAAAGCAGTGTTAGACTTGGTATCATTTCCAATGCTACTGAAAGAAAATAGACCTTGAAAATCTTAAATTAAAATATATTATGAAAGTGAAAAGCAGAGTCATCTTTTAAGAAAAAGATAGTGTCTCACATAAAAATGAAATAAATTTGCATTCATTTAGAAAATTTAAAGTAAATCAATAACACATAAATTACGGGAAACTGAGCAGCTGGTTTTCAAAAAAAGATAATCTACACTCTCCTTTATTTTGGTATTAAACAACCTAACCCAAAACACTACCTGGAAATGGAGGCCTATGCAAAGCGTACTGATTGTCCTATCTTACCTGCATTCCTACAAATGTACCTGATCAACTTAAATGACATTTAAATAACTGACTGGTAACAGAATATACTCACTCCTCAGTGACAGTAAAGAGGGACCTCATTCTCATTATTCTCCCATTACCCCTGCTGCACGATACAAGTTTCATTCCTATTTTCTTATCCAATTACATCTTGCTCAGTTCCTCACTAAAATTTATAGCAAACTTTGCAAAGCTTTTGACCTGTATCATCTTATTAAACTTTTATGAAAAATCAATGGAGCTCCATCATATCATGGGGCTGTTCCTCACACAGCTGTCAGTGGTGAGTGGAGAAGTCTCTTTATCCCCAAATCTGATGAGAGAGATTTGAGCTACAAGTTCTCATTTTATAAGCTAAGGTGCAATAAATAGGAGATTCTTATATTTTTCCAAAATATGGCATTTTAAGAATTGCAACCATTTGAAAAGAAGCCTGGAAGGAACACAAAAGAGTGAGTTTTTAATCATTTATCTTTTTTTGTTGTTGTTCTCATTGGCTTTGCCCCAGAATGATGCATCAGTCCCTGGACCACAGAGAGCCTGGGAGGCAACAGGACTAAGCAGCTGAACAGCTTGAGAGATAAGAGACAAGAAGAGACAGAAGCTATCCAGGTGCAGTGACATGCCCGGCTTAGGAGTTCAGGTACTCATGTCCCTAACGTCCTCAGCCACCACCTCCTACACGGGGCATGATGACCATGTTATCATGATACACGGTTTTGAAGAAATGCCAGTTTGTCTTTCCTCACGTTGCCAACCGGCAATGCAATCTGTCCTCTGCTTACTCTGCAAACGGCACCACATTAGATTCCAGATTTTTTTTTTTTTTGGTAAAGTTTATTTATTTATTTTGTGAGAGACAGAGACAGCATGAGCGTGGGAGGGGCAGAGAGAGAGAGGGAGAGAGAGAATCCAAAGCACTCGCAGTGCAAAGCTCAATGCAGGGCTCGACCTCACGAACTGTGAGATCGTGACCTGACCCGAAATCCAGAGTTGGACGCTTAACCCACGGAGCCACCCAGACGCCCTGGTTCCAGAAATGTTTAAATGAAAAACTCAAGTCCAGTTCAGGAACTGAGTCAGAACTGGTGGCAAAGATCTCCTCATCCCACTCTGACTCACTGTATAGAAATCACCATGCACAGTGCTTTTTTCCTGCCCTCTCCCCTGAGCCCTGGGCCTGTATATCCAGTCACCTACAAGACACCTCCATCTGGCTGCCCTATGCGTCCTCAAACTCAGTTTGCCCAAACTTGACCTTACCATCCTCTTGCTCTACAGCTATCTCGGTGATGTGTACCACTAGTCACCCAGTCACTCAGTCCAAAAACCCGAGATTCAGCCTAGAATCCTCTTACCTCTTAATTCATCACTTCTCCCCCTATCTGCACCCAACTCCCAGCTCATCTTTACAGCCAACACAGGAGCCCATAAAATCTCTCTTCTGGACCATCACAAATAGCTTCCTAACTGTTCTCTCAGCCTTCCATCTTGGCCATAGGAATTCATGATAAACTCTGACATCATGATGATCTACTCCCACTCCCCTTAAAAAAAACTCTGACCACATGGTCCTCTCCACTAAAGTCCTTCTGGGTCACCACGAGTCACCTTCAGAATAAGGCCCAGCTACTCTATATGACAGGACTCTAACCTTCTCTTCAGTCATGGCCTTATTCAGCTGCCATTTTTTGAGCTCTCTGTATATGCAAGGCCACGGGTTTTGTTTATTTTTCAAATAAATGCTGGTCAAACATATGGATTCACAGACCTCTTACAAAAATGTCTCCCTCAAGAATTCTGGTATCTGGTGACTTGAGTTTGGTTTCTGTTATATTTGAAAACATAACAAATGACAAGAGACTCTGAAACTCACACACCATCCTTCTTTTGCCAATGGCTTCTCTCTCCCCTTTGATTTTAAGAGTGGCCACAACCTTTCTGAGGAGGAAACAGCTGCACTGAAAAGAATGCCTAAAGTCCACCAACAGGTAGTCATCAAACTAAATGATCTAAAGTTGGCTGAAGGCAAAATCTCTGAAGAATTCAGAGTTAATAAGATGCAAGAGATACTAAGTAATGGGCCCGTTCCTACCTCAGGAGTGGTGCTTAGGAACATGTATTAATGGCATACAGACTTAGGTTCAAGTCCCCCTCTGCCACTTACTGAGTATGAAGCCTTGCTACATACTTAATCTCAGTGAGCTTAGCCTCCTTACCTGTAAATGGTGATACTCATCAGAGTACGTGACTCCCAGAGGTCACTGGAAAGACTACATGAGAACTTGACATGGAATCCAGCATAGAGTAAGAGCTCAGTAAATGCTAATTATCACTTTTTTTTTTTTTGGTAAATGCTAATTATTATCAGCACATGACCTAAAAAGACTTCCTGCCAGTTATCATGATTCTCTGTACACAGTGATATTCCTTTTTTCTCAATGATCTACTTCCTAGATTAATTTTCTCCACCTACTCTGTCACATGTAAGACAATTCTGCTCAGTTTAACCAGAGCCAAACGGAAGTTAAGATGCATTTCAAAATAATCCAAGATTCTTCTTTCTCTAAACACTCCTGAAGTCTAGCTATTCCCCAGGATTTTGTCCTAGCCCTTCTTAGTCTCTTTGAGGAAGCTCATCTATTTCTATAGTATAGTGAGCCTTGTTGACTGTCAAGTTCGTTTTCTTTTTTTTTTTTTTTTATAATGTTTATTTTTGAGAGAGACAGAGAGACAGAGCAATGGAGAGACAGAGCATGAGCGGGAGAAGGGCAGAGAGAGAGGGAGACACAGAATCCAAAGCAGGCTACAGGCTCTGAGCTGTCAGCACAGAGCCCAATGCGGGGCTCAAACTCAAGGACTGTGAGATCGTGACCTGAGCTGAAGTCGGACGTTTAACCGACTGAGCCACCCAGGCGCCCCTGTCATGTTCGTTTTCTAACAGAATGCCAGTTCTCATTCAAGTACCCATCCCTCCCTCCTGTGCTTCTAGAGCGACAGCTCCACCCCAAGCTCCATGCGTGGGCCCAAACTCTTCAAGTGAATGGACTGCAGAGTTCTGGGGAAGGCTTCTGTGCCTTCTCCTTTTAAGAGAGACACTTCCAGTATGTTCTGTCTTTTTTTTTGGACATCGTTGGATGTGCCCACGAATGAGGCCTGGAGCTGATGGAGCCATGGGCCATGAGCCAGGGGAGAAGACTATGAGGAAGCAGGCAGAGTTTGGAGTATGCCAGAGAAATAAGACTGGAGCCTGTCGCCATATGAGCCTGATCAGCACCCTTCCTCTGGGCTTTTCCATTTTTCCGAGTTAATAAATCTCCTTTGATTTTTGAGTCACTTTGAGTTGGATTTCTGAGTTACTTGCAGCCCAAAGTATTTCGATTGATGCATGTGGCTTCAATTACTACCTATAAGCTGATAAGCTCAAACTGATATCTTTAACAAGAAACTTCTTCCTAAGTTTAGACCCATATTTCTAGATACTTCATGCTATACCACCAACATTTCAAAGACAAATTGAACTCACAATCTTCTCGCAAACACTGGCTCCTCCTCCTATATTCTCTATCTCAGTTGACTAACACCACTGTCAATCCAAACAACCTATCCAGAATCCTGAGGCCATCCTTGTCCCCACCCTTCTCTTCCAGTAGATTTTTGCCCTATTCCTACTTCGGCCAGTGGGTCACCATATCCTGTTGTTTGTACCTTCCAGATCTCCATAATATATACCCCTTCCCTCCCTGTTTTCACTGTCTTAATTCATACTTTAGTCCTTTATTCCCTGGACTAACACCAAAGAGTGGTTAATTTCCCTGCCCATCCAATCCAGAGTTATCACAATAACAAATACTGAGCATTTATTGAGCATGTGTGCTAGGAACTATTAAAGCACTTTACATGTATTAATTCATTTAATCCTTATGACAACCTTTTGAGTCAGAGTTACTCCCGGACAGGAAAACTGAGGCATTCAAAGGGATGAGGAAAGGATTAAAACCCACATAGTGTAGTCCTTAACTGTCAAACTGCCCCTTTCTAATCATGTCACATGATCACCTAAAACCCTTTAGAAACTATGCATTTTGCCTCAACAGCCTTCGCAGTCCAACCCCTGCCATGCTGACTGAACCCCTTTCTCCCTCCTCTCCCATATGCACTGTGGTTAGTTCCTTAAATTGTCCTCTTACCTTTATAGCATTTTATAAATTGTTGCCTCCACAGCTTTCATTCCATATTGTGCACATTCAGATGACTAACTCCTATTCATACCCTACGACTCAGCCAAGTTTCACTTTCTCCCTGACTTTTCCAGATATTAAAAACCAGCCCTTCCTTGCTCATCTTGCTTTTCACACTATAATGTGAATGTTTGTTGCCTCCCCTATTAAACACTAAGTTTCCTACAGTGTGACTTACTCCACCATGTCCCTAGTGAATAGCACTTAGTAGGTCTAATGAACATTTGTAGACTGAATGAATTTATTATATTTGTAGCTGTTCAAGGACAAAGAGTGCCCAATGTTATCAGCAAGAATAGGAGAATTGACCATCCTTAAGAATTGACCTCTGAATACTAAAATTATGTTACGGCTTCTAACGCATTAGTAACTTACTAAAAGTCTGTTGAAACTGTGAGTACTGAACCAACTAAATCTTATAACAATCTTCATCACAAGCATTTGAAAAAAGAGAATGTATGATAATAAAAGAAATAGTAGACTCCTGGCTCCATGCAAAAGTTATTAGAAGTCAAGATTTTCTCAAGAAAAGAGTCAACAAACATCTTGGCAGTGAATCAGGAAAGTCAAATTTAGTTAAAATGATATTATCATAGAAAAGAATTGATCCAGTAGGCTAGTCTTCTAAAACTATTCAGCTCATCTTGATGTACCCACTGAAGGGAATATAATTTTTCTCTGACTTTAACCTTGATTACCATGGGGAAAAGTCTTAAATGGGATGTTCTTCCAGTGATAGATCAAACATGTGTGCTGATGCGTCACACAACATGAACATGATTCTCCAAGGATTTAAGTGTTTAGTCATTCTATGGCCAACAGAATATCATGCCCTATTTTTATGAAGCTATGTTTATAAATATGGCTGATTGTGAAGTACTTGCTTAGAGACTGAATTTTTACTGCCTTTTAATCAATTAGCCATATAACACAGAACTAAAACAATTCATGAAAATTTTTGTTAAGACAAAAAAAGAGGAGCATAGGTAGGCAGTATTGTTCAGTATTCTAAATATAAAAAGCTCCAAGCTGCAGATAGTGAGGAAACCTTGGTACAATAAGGACACGTGAAAAAAGACGATGTATTTGTAAAGATAAGATGAAAGAAATTTGAGAAAGTAACCAAATCATACAATGTCAGAACTAGAAGAACCCTTCCAGATCTTAAGATTTTGATTACCATGTTCCCAAGGCCCAGTAAAATCAATGATAAAGTACGATAATATTACAACTAAAAGCTTCCCAATCCTATAGAATCTTGTATTTAGATTTGGATGTTTTCATCCAAATCAGATAAGTAAGTGTTGTATTTTTAATTCTTTACAAAGTCACGAAGTCTTTGGTATTTTTTTTTTTTTTGAAATTACATCTGGATATACTCCCTTGACTTTTTATTGCATGTTTACTGTTATCACATCATATATCAGGTATGTTATAGGGAAACCTAGTGTCAGATTAATCCAATCTTCCCAACTTTAATCTTGTGCTCTTTTATAAATCAGAGTGCAATGTGTTGAAAGATTTTTCCATCCATTACTATAACGCAAAATTATTCCTCTTAGTGTAATAATTAAGGCAGAAGCTACAAATAAATATTGCAAATGTTACAAAATCAAAATAAGCAACAATAAGTGATAATAAGTGACAATCTTCAACCAGAATGTTCATTTTTGTCAGCTTTCCAGTGAGAGCTATCACTTTTATTCCCCAAATACTTGAGTGACATTTGATGTTCAGGATACCTATGGCTTGCTGATAGGCATAAATGAACAGGGGAAAACTGGAAACTCGATGGCATTTAAGGTTTTTGTTTAATAGCAAGGACTTTTTCAAAAGTCAATAAAATTTAAAACAATACAACATTCATAAAAAAGGTTTTATGACATTCAAAAATGTTGGAAAGGATAGTATATTTTAGTAGGAATAAGAAGAAAATGAAAATAAGATGTCCTTTTTGTTGCGACAGAATTAGGAAATAAGGTCACCAGATTTATGGAAGAAAAAAATAGACTTCTTAGTACGTAAGTCTAAACTTTGTATCTAAATTTGAATTTTTTAAAAAAGTATACCACACTATCTAATAAATACAAGCCAATACAATATAGATCTGGCTTTGGAGAAACAATGTTTTAATTGATACGATTATAGGGGCACTGGGAAGTTTCTGGGTGCCTCCAGAAAGATCTCTCTCACCAAGTTACCTGAAACCTAAAATTCCAGAGTCTTATTCTTTAGCTTAGAATTTTATCTTATTTTAAAATACAAATAGCCTTAGGAAAGGACGATTAAGCAAACTGTTGTTTATACCACCAGAGTGTGAACTAGTTTATCCAAACACTAGAAGTGCTGATAAGAGGGGGGTGGGGGGGATGGTAAAGAATCTGGATATGTAGGAGGTAGAAGGAAGCAAAAACAAGGAGGATGATATGAGCTAAGCTTCAGCTAATTCAGTATTTGGCTGAAGCTAAAGAGATCTCCAAATTTTTACCAATTTAGTAAAGATGAAGTGCTAGAACTTCTTCAAATAACTAGGCAGGTTCTAGGTGTTGTTAACCTCAGGCTTTATACCCAAAGGCCTGGAAGGTAATAAACTTGGCATCCCTCTTCTCTGTTCCATAGACTCCCTGACCAGGTTTGTTTTGCAAAGGTCACTTAATTAGTACTCTGGTAACAGTTATAAGTTAACATTACCTTCTCCTGGATAATGATAGCATTTGGCATGTGCTAAGTAAAACAGGAATTAACAGAATTCCAATGGCTTACTTAAATGATAAATAATGAGCCATTTTAAGGAAAAGATCTCCTGGGGTGTGCGGAAAAACCTGCCGCTGGAGGCGAGCTCCCGGATGTGGAACTCTGCACAGGCATAAACAGGAAACGAAGCCACTTGCCTTTGCGCGGACAGGCAGGCCTGGAATGGCCTGTTGAACGTGGGCATAGCGCTTGACCCTTGGCGAAGCTGAAGCGCCTGTTTTGTTGTTTCATTTTCACGTCTGTAGGATCCATATTTTTCAAAATCCAATCCAGTCCCTCCCAGACGTCTACGAGAAATACCATTACATACCCAGAGCCAAGAAAATTATCTTCATAATCCAAATTACAGAGGCCCAGATGACGTTTTTCATTGTTTTCATGCTGCCTTCTTGACATAGCATTTAACGAAACTGTTATCCCTGAGAAGTTTCAAACTCTTCAAGCTCTCTAGGGAGGGCCTTCATGTGTCTTGTGTATTTGCGTCATCGTGTATGTGAAATATACTGCTCCACATTAACTTTTTTAAAAAGTTTTTTTTTATGTTTATTTATTATTGACAGAGAGAGAGAGAGAGAGACAGACAGAGCATGAGCGGGGGAGGGGCAGAGAGAGAGAGGGAGACACAGAATCCGAAGCAGGCTCCAGGCTCTGAGCTGTCAGCACAGAGCCCGACAGGGGGCTCGAACTCACAGACTGCAAGATCGTGACCTGAGCCGATGTCCGACGCTCAACTGACTGAGCCACCCAGGCACCCCACATTAACTTTTTTATGGGCAGTATTTTGTTTCCACTTAGACATGGGAACAAAAACTTTGAGTTTCACAGGGTAGTGTAAAGGAGGTCTACAACCCTGTAAAAACATAAGAGATCAAAACCTGTTCCTTATCAAATTTATTGAAATGATCCGATTTACCAGGACAATTGTGAAGATGAAAGTGTTGCCGTACAACAGGGATGAACCCATCTTTCTTGTGTTTATAATGGCCCCATATCAATCCTTCTTTGAGGATGTTACAGGCCATCAGTAAAATTCTGTTCTGTGTCATGGCATATGACATCGTTGGAGACCCATCTTGCTCTTCATTTCTGAAGGAAATAGGCCAACAAGTCATATTGTCTTAAACACTTGAGTTTAATCATTTATGAGCTCACCCATCTTTGAAAATAAATCAGAACACTTGACGCATGGTAATTTAGAGATGACACAACAAATGATGTTTAATTATTTTCTAAATGTATAAAGTTGAACCCAAACGTGATATAAAATTGTGGTAAAAATGATCTACTTCTATAAAACTAATGATGTAAATTAATCATGGAGCTTCCCCTCGTGAAGGTCTTTTCTGTTGTTGCTATACTTTGAGTTTTAAGGCAAATTAATAAACAGTGTTTTTTTTAGAATTGCTCATTTTTTTTAGGCATGCTATGACAGAAATTGGTAGTGATTACCAAACCTAAATGCGGGGACACTTTTTCTAGATTCTTCTTTCACAAGAAATAAACGGGACGTGCTTCACATTAGTACTGTCATTAACGGCAACACAACAAATCGTTAACAACGTGCGCAGTGTGTCTGGAATTTGTAAAGGGGATGCCATAAAGAGGTCACAGGAAGAAGACAGCAAAACGTAGGTTTATCACTCATGTATATTAATCCCCAATAAGACAGGACCTGATATCACAGCATCTCAGAGGAAGAAAACAAAACCATTCACTGCGTAAACATCCCCACTGAGGAGCCAACAAGGCTCAGAGGCCCTGTCTGCAGAGGCAGATAGCAGGCACCCGTCCGTCCACCCATGACACACACCCACCAGAGAAGAGGGTCTGCTTTGTGTTTGTTGGGTCTGGGGCCGAGGCTGCAACAGATTAATAAAACAGAAGTGGGGGCAAGTCACTGAAAATGTCTGAAATTGCATGACTAATTTGACAATATTCAATTTCCTATCATACTCTCCGGCTTCACTTTCCACTAGATGCAGACAGCACAAGCAACAGGCGTTTATAAAAGGCTGGTCTTCGCTGAGGACAGAGCCGAGCACCTCTGCAGTGACACAATATAAACTTCACTACATGAAATCCTGGAAGTTGATGTAAACAGCTTTTAATAGCGGTGAACATTTGTTCGCTTTGTTTAGACCATCTGGATGTTCCATTGTGTTCGGTTCAACACTGACTGCCGCCGGGTGACAGTTGATATATGTTAAGTACAAGCAAAGTGCCTCGGCCCACTCTGGGGACCTGAAAGAGAACTTTTGAGTGTTTTGTGGAATATTCTGTCAGATCGCAGCCGGGTCGCCTGCATCCTTAATGGCTCCATGCCAAAGTCCTCCGGCTTTTTTTATCAAAGGAGAGTTTTGCTTTTACTGTTTGAAAGGTTAGGAAAACTATGCCAAAGTTCTTCCAGGCAGCTTGGAGACCACAGGCTGACAGGAATGATTTTCAATATGGAGGAGAGAATAAAGAGCACCGCGATCCTAAGAGAATGCAGGCTTTGCTTGTTTAATATGCAATATGTCTGACAAACAAGCCATTAAAACACCACCAAAGAAAAGCTCCCCAATAAACACAGAGCGGCTGGTGTTCTGAAAAGGGGAGATTACCGCTTAAAAGCATATTCTCCTCCACCTGCACAAACCACCGTGTGATATGCAACTGTGCGGTCCGTGTATTACCTTCTCAGACGAAGCGGCCTCCTCCCGCCCAACCTGATGTTGCAGGAAGGTGAAATAGTCTGGAGTGAGAAACACCACTATGAAAAGAGAGAGCTAAACAAGTCAACATGTCTGCGTATAAAATTTACACAAGCACAGTTGGTGCCCTGCAGAGCAAAGAAAGGGCTTAGAAATCTGCCGTGGCTCACTTACCAGCCAGTTTGGCTTTATTGGAACATCTGTGAGATGCTAAATTTGCACTTCTGGAGCCCAGAGCTCCCACGGCTGTCACCGCCGCCTGGGTGAAACCAGAGGGTGCCGGGGCAATGGAGCTGGGGGTGCTAGTGATAAAAATTCTGCTTCGTCTTTGTTGTTGTTTTTACTGCGTCCGCTTGAAACTGGTTTAATGAGTGGAATTTCACTTCACTGCAGATGACACAGAAACTAGATAATGTATCTGTAATGACTTGATCTCTGATTGTTCGTGTTGGAAACGGAACGATGCCCTCTCATGTTGGAGTACTGCCAAATCTCGAGGAACAGTAGAAATGAGGGGCAGAAACTTTATGCATAAGTGAAATGTATATGATTTATATAACCCTGGACACACGATCTAGATAACATGTGGTTCTAGCAAGTGCCACAGAGGTTGCACTTTCCTTCTTTATCTTGGGTGGTGTGATATAGGTAGGGAAAAGCCTGCAGGAAAAGAAGAGGTGCTGGGCGCGAGATAGACTAATCTGTAAAATGGGGATACATTACATCATTATAGGACAATTAAAGGACAAAATGCATGCACAGTTACTTACCACAATATAATGTGTTTCAACACATGGTGGTTGGAAAATTATCATTAAAATACCTATTCTGGGGCACCTGGGTGGCTCAGTCGGTTAAGCATCTGACTTCAGCTCAGGTCTTGATCTTGGGTTCCTGAGTTCGAGCCCCAAGTCAGGCTCTTTGCTGAAGAGCTGGTACCAACTCACAGGAGCCTGCTTCGGATTCTGTGTCTCCCTCTCTCTCTGCCCCTCCCCCACTTATACTCTGTCTGTCTCTCAAAAATAAATAAACACTGGAAAAATTTTAAAAATATCTATTCCAGGGGCGCCTGGGTGGCGCAGTCGGTTAAGCGTCCGACTTCAGCCAGGTCACGATCTCGCGGTCCGTGAGTTCGAGCCCCGCGTCAGGCTCTGGGCTGATGGCTCGGAGCCTGGAGCCTGTTTCCGATTCTGTGTCTCCCTCTCTCTCTGCCCCTCCCCCGTTCATGCTCTGTCTCTCTCTGTCCCAAAAATAAAATAAACGTTGAAAAAAAAAAAAATTTAAAAAAAAAAATATCTATTCTGAAAAGTTGATTACATGAGGTTGTTACATTTGCAAATAAGAACCCACAACAGTGTTGTTAAAAATACATTAATAAATGGCTAAATATGTTCTTTTTTGGACAGACATCGCTATGTTCTATTGAACAATTTATACCAAACATTCGAAGTTCCACTTATGGATTAATTATGCACCAAGAGCAAGATAAACCTTCCAATAGCTTCTAAAAATTGCCTCTACCTCCTAATTCTTTTCATGATTACCAATTAAACAAAGGAACCCTATTCCATAGTTCAAAAGAAAAGATCCCAGAGAAATGTCTTACTTCCATTAAATGAAGTGTATACTTGCATAATTGTGTATAGTGAAAGTAACTCTGAGAAAAAATCTTCAAGTAGTCACTGAATGCAGGAAAGACTTAAAGGTTCCCATATACATAATTCCACAACACAACAACCTCAGCTTTCAGCAAACATCAAACATGATTACCACAGCAAATGACACTGTTTCTACTGAAACAATATCCAACAGCAGCAACGAAAACTGACCAAATAGGCAGAATTTTCTGAAATAAGGAGGCCCCTTTTCATCAGAACTTAACTGATTTTCAAAGAATGGTGAGTCAGATATTGACTAAATAATTATTATTTGTTATTATTATTTTCTAATCCATGGTTTTTATTTCCCATTGTGTCTTATGTTACAGGTTTATAGATTTCAAAGTGCTTTCGTGCTCATTATCTAGTAAAAATGATCTTTCTTTATATCCTTCTGAAATAAAATGCAACTTCAAGCATATTTAAAGAATGACTACAGGGGCTCCTGGGTGGCTTAGTTAGTTGAGCATCAGACCCTTGATTTCAGCTCACGTCATGATTCCAGGGTGATGGGATTGAGCTCCGTGTCAGGCTCTGTGCCGAGCATGTAGCCTGCTTAAAAGTCTCTCTCTCCCTCTCTCTGCCCCTTCCCCACTTGTGTGCACTCCCTCTCTCTAAAATAAAATAAATTAAAAACATTTTTTTTCAAAAGAATAACTACAGATGAATTATCAGAATCTTATTTGATTTTCCATTCACTTCTATCTCTCAAATTAAATCACATTCAAAACAATATATGTTATACAAAGAGACTGAGCCAGTGATTTCTGTGGCAAATTGTATCATCCAAAGATGACCGACCATATCTCTCATTCCACAAGCCCTTTTGACACTCGGACCCTGATGCTCCCTTCAAGGGAACCAAAGCAAACTGCTGGAACCTAAGCAGACCTTCATGACTGGTCATGACCAAGAGCACGGCAGAAGTGATGCTATGTGATTTCTAAGGCCAGAATTGTTAAATGCAATGTACTTCTGCCTTATTCTGTCAGGACACTTGCTCCTGGAACCCAGCTACCATGCTGGAAGGTAATCTAAACAGGCTATGGGGAAGCCCATGTGGAGAAGCCCATGGAGTCCCAGTTGAGTTCCTAGATGACAGCTAGTACCAACTCACAAACCATCTGAGCAAGCCATCTTGAAAGCAGATCCTCTAACTCTCTGGCCAGTTGCCCCAAATGCTGAACCAACTCCACCCAAGTTGAAAATCTGTGGACAAAATAAATAATTTCTTTGTTTCAGACCACTAAGTTTGGGGGTGGTTTATCATGCAGATAAACAAATATATGTTCTAATATTAGAATTCCAAGAGTCTTCAAAGTTATTCTATGCTTATTATTTACAATATTTTGCTTAAATGCTTGGTAGAATACAGTTACTATTTGTGGGACTTGTTAGAAATAGCGGATTAATTTTTAGTATTAACAAACTATATTGAAGCTCTTATCTGAACTTCATATTTCCCTCCATCTATAAAATACAAGGAATAGCTTAGGGTTTATTATTCTTCCCAGAATTCTTAGGGTTTATTTATTCTTCCCAGAATCTATCCATAACAGAGGCTGTAAAATACCAACCTAGCTTCCAATAATTACAGCATATAAATATTATTATATTGGTTGAGCCAACTGAGCCAAAGGTTTATGGAAAAAAAATATAAAACATTTTCCTGAGATATAAGACTTCATTGTTGATCAAATGAAAAAAATATAAACAGCAAAGCACTTTGTAAACCCTGAAACATTCTACTAATAGAAGTTGAGATTGAAAAGGAAAAAAAAAAAACCCACATCATTTCAAATTCTAACAGTTAGCTCCAGTTAGATATACATGATCAGAACATTTTAAATAATACATTTATAAATTCATTAATCCTTTTTAAAATTCCAGACTAATGAAAAATAGTGCATTTTTAAACAGCTACTTTGGCAGCAGGGGATTGGATTAGATGACCTCTTAAAGTTCTTTTCAGGGCCTATGAATCTGAGACATACAAGCTGCCTTGCTATATATAGACACCAGATCACAGAGTATTTTAAGTCTAATTTCAATGACTTAAATTCTGTGCATTATAACAAAAATGAAAAACTCCACATCAATGCCTAGAATTGATGAAATAATAATTAAATCAAGCTTCGTAACAAATAGCTTTAATGTGAAGATCATTCGTTTCTAAAAAACATGCATATCATTTGCCTCTGTTTTATAAATCATCACTGAGTATTTTTAATTTTTAAAATGTAACAATCTTATAATAGCTTCAAGAGAAATCACGATTATAAATTAATAAAAGGTAGTCTTCAAGAGAGCCTATTTCTAAATAATCATATTTCATACAGGTCCCCAAAACAAATAGTAAAATATTTCTTAAAATCATGCTGAAGATATCTTACTGAGGGGATTTTTAAAGTGTTAAATAGAATCATATTAATATTCATGACTTCATCTGCATAAGCAGTGGAAGAGCCTTATTTGATTCCTCGATTTTCTGTATAAATATGTGTTTAAGTATTTGCTACCTCGGAAACAAAAACAGCAACTCATTAGATACTGAAAAAATTAAAGCAAAACATAAAAAGCAAATTTTGATCAAATGTAGTGGTAGGAGGGAGCCAATAATTCCAAAGCATCTGTACGATAACATGGAATGTCACCTAGTTTTTTAAAAAGTGAAGATGCTAATTCTGCTGATGAAGATATTGTTTTTCCCCTCTTGTGCCCTATTCATTATGCAAGGCTGCAGAATATGAAGTGTAGACGTGTGATCCGGGCGATCTAATGATCTCCCACACCTGCTCATCTGGTACAATTTTAATTAACACTCCAAGGAGGTTTGTCAAGAGTAATCAAAAACATTGTCGCTTATAAAGCTGTGGCAAGAAATCAATAGTTTTCATCAGAAAAGGTAAGGTCTGGCATAACTGAACCATTTAATTGCTTCATTCCAATAAACAAAAACTGCACATTTTAATGACTTGATCCGGCAGATCAATATCTAACCACATATTGCATTAAACAGCAACATGTGGTGGGATATTCACAGTCATTTTCATTCCGAAAGCAGCGTTCCTCTGTTTTATTCCATCCCCAGTGGCAATAGGTTGCTGCGCCTATGCGGTGCTATGATTTATATCAAATGAGTGACCTCTAGGGCCATAAGACTAGAACGGGTGACTAGTTCTCAATGGTAAGCTACTGGCACTTGACAAAGTGCCTGAAGCAGAATGAATTTACTTCTCTTTTCCTCAATCATCAACAGGCTCTGCCCTGACCCCCGTTCTGACTCCTATAACAAGATCTCCTGTCGCTGCCTGAAAAATTTACTGTCGCGTCTAGTTCTCATTGAGCTCGAGTGAGTACTTCTGTCACCTTCAGTGAACTGAGTCCGCAGGAGATTTAACTAAACACCAGTCCTAGTTTAAAAACTAAATAAGGGAGTTTCCTCTAAAGCAGGGGGCATTCAAAGGCATCTGTTTCCAGGTGGCATAATTTTCTAAAAAGTTACATCTTTTCTTGCGCTACATTTCATTCAGAGCAACATTTGGGCCCCCCAAAACTCATTTATTTGTGTGGGGCTGTGAATGTGAAGCTCTCGTCAAAACTACAGACCTCACGAGCTATCTGTTTATCACTGGTTGCCTTTAGAAGACTATGCCCACACGGCATTGAAGTCATTTTGAAGGCTACTCGAAAATAGAAATTCTTAACTGTTGAAAAATATTGTATGTGATACCCATAAACTGAATACCCTCATGTTCCGCTGCAGTAAATACCCAGGTATGCAGGTGGAAATAAAGACATCAGATTAAACATTTTGAGCACTAATGCACTGGGCATCCTTCTTCATAGAGATATTTTAAAATATATCGTCAATAGACTTTTAAAAATATATTATCACGGGCTTTCCACAATGACTTCAAAATACCCAGATATTAAATAGTATCAGCATATTATAACCCTCACTAGTAAAATATATACATAAAGCATAAACCCACATTTATGTAACGGACATAAGTTTAATCATCCCCTTAAAATAATTAAGCAACCCAAACGAACATTCACAACCCCCCGTGTCAACAGCGAGGCAATTAAAAGACTGACGTTTGATGGTTTATTCCATCTCGCTAAAGCCTTACGCAAAATTTCCACTCCCTCTTTAATTTTCAATTCTTCCACCCTCCCTGCTTCACAGCTCCTGGCTATTGGCTTTTACAATCTGTCCCTAGGGAGTGAGGAGTTATTACCCCTGTCGATGGAAGAGAAAGGGATGTTATTCCCCTGTCACCCTCTTCGGCTCCGGCAGATTCTGAGCACTGATGTATAGCCTTCATTGGAGAAAGGCGGCCGAGACGTTGTTAGTCCTCGCGCCTGTCAGATCCATCTACCTGTGCCACTGGCATTACTTACTGGAGTCAGAGTGACACTTGGTGTCCCTAGAGGCGACCGAAAAACTCGAGGAGCAAACGCTGCACTTGCCGTTCTGCTACGATGGAGTAAATACCCAGACAGGCGTCCGAGACTCGTAGCAGAGACGACGCTATACCTTTGCACCTTTGGTATAATGGCAAAGGCAAAAGTTTCCTGGCAAAACTCTTCTGAATTGTGCCAAGTTAATTTTGGGGGTGCTGAGTCTAAACGAAATATTGTGATGACTCATGAAAAAGCTGAGGGAAGCTAATCTAGAATGTTTGGGAGATGCTGCACCACTTGCTCACACTGTTTCCAATCATTTGATTCTTCTCGTTATTGTGATCTTATCATTACATCACGTCAGTTAAAAAACTGGAAGTCTTTCCTTAATTCATAATTTTCAGACCTACATTTCTGTCTCCATCTTTCTCATATCCAATATATGAATAACTCCATTAATTGCCAAAAATCATTATTTAAAACATGATTTTTATTTATTAAAAAATTTGTTTTAAGTTTATTTATTTATTTTGTGAGAGAGAGAGAGAGAGAGAGAGAGAGAATGCAAGCAGGGGAGAGACAGAAAGAAAGAGAGGGACTCCTAAGCCACGCGGAGCTCAAACTCACGAACCATGAGATCGGGACCTGAGCCGAAACCAAGAGCCAACACTTAACCGACTGAGCCACCCAGGTGCCCCATAAAAAAAAAAAATCTCTTTAGGGGTGCCTGAGTGGCTCAGTCGGTTAAGCCTCCGACTTCGGCTCAGGTCATGATCTCGCGGTTTGTGAGTTCAAGCCTTGCATCAGGTTCTGTGCTGACAGCTCGGAGACTGGAGCCTGCTTCAGATTCTGTGTCTCCCTCTCTCTCTGGCCCTTCCCCTCTCTCCCTCCCTCTCTCTCTCTCTCTCTCAAAAATAAATAAACATTAAAAAAATTTAAGGAAAAAGAATTTTAAAAAATTTCTTTAAGTAAGCTCTATCCCCAACTTGGCTCGAACTCAGGACCCTGAGATCAACAGTCACATACTCTACCAACTGAGCCAGCCAGGCACCCTAAAACATGATTTAAAAATTTTTTATTATCAAAAAAAAACATTTTACATGGCTAAAAAATAAATATTAATTTCTAGAATTGCACCATGAGTTGCCCAACCTAAGAAATGTCTAATCAGGCTCCAGGCCATGACACTTTTCTTACAAAGGTACATAGAACCTTTCACTCTTTTTGTCTTTGGTTTGCACCTCACATCTGTCCTTCTCCCTACCTGTCTTTAACCTAAGGTGGCAATCAAGAGAGTTCAGTAAAAAATCTCCACATGTGGAACCTGTCCTGACCTGCCCCAGGAGTTAGGAGGCCCACATCCTGACGAGGTCAATGTCAGAGTGACTATGGCCTGGTGCGGTGGACCCTAAGATCCTTTGATCACAAGTGGAAAAAACTTTTGAGCCTAAACCGTCAACTTAAGTATATTTATTCACCTATAGATTATGCACAACTATGTGTCCCAAATCCTCACCCAAAATCCTCAGAACCAACTGTGACTCTGAACTGTTGCGATCTTGGCAAGGTAACAAAGTACACACACCATACGTTATGCAACGTTCCGGATGGAGGGTCTAGGGCACACCCCACAAGAGAGCACATCAAGACTTCAGCAGAGAATGTCTGATTTTTCAGATGACTCACACTCATTGTGCTAAATAAAAGCTATAAATAGCCACATATCAATTCAGGTCGGTTCAGGCTGAGTCACCAAATGAATTACAAAATAACTTCTGGATTTCAGAGCTTTTAGGACATCATAAGCATGGAGAAGGGCTTGTAAATCTTTACTACTATGTTAGGTATGGTATAAGACATATGCAAAAAAAAAAATAGATAAAAAGGGATGAGATAAAAATAGAAAGGAAACCCACATTTTCCTCTTGTATGCCCAGAGTTGCACACACTTCATTTTGGAGACCAGGAGATGCTCGCAGACCCACTGTTCCTGAGTGAGGCTACAAAGGTATGTGCACAGTTGAAAACTACCCCACGTGGAAGGAGCTAAGCGTCAGGACATGGGGCCACAGAATCAGTTCCCAGTTCTTCTTCCTCTGCCAAAACTTTGCATTGTCTACAGCTAAAAGCCAATGCCCCGGCCAGCCTTTCCAGGCCTCTGACTCCTGAAGGATACACAGTGCCTTTGTTGGTAGACTTACCTATTATCCAGACGAAAGAAAGGTCATAGCTTGCAAAGAAGTATGGTGGATCGAAGAAAACAATTGCTTTGCTGAATGCATTGGTTTGTTAGCGATGGGGGAATCCATTAACATGGTTTAAATTTTGTGTTTGCGAAAACTCTTCCTAGTGACGAGGATTCACACCAATTTTATCTCACTGGAACCGACCAAGTCTGCCCATTTCTGGTAGTAATATTTTAGTACGAGTCAATAATCTATTTCCCAGAGTGACCTCTGTTACCCCCAAAGGGCCAGGTGAATTGAGGAGCAAAAAAGGCTGAAGCACACGGATAAAACGTATGTTGTGTGCTAGAAATCCTCAGCGAAGTAAGTTTAAAATTGTAACATAAAGCACTTTCCGCAGAGAGCTACCATTCATCATAAGTGGCTCTTCCCTCAGACTGATGGTCAAGTCCTAGTTCGTTCTTATTCACAGTTTCTTTTCATGAAAAGAATAAGGAGGCCAAATGGATGATTAGTGATGTCAGGGAACACCTAGCCTACTCCTAAGTGTGATAATTTCCTTTCCTCTAAATTTTTCCTCTGGCTTATATTTATTGTGCTTCCACTTAATAAGAACAGAGCTTTTCCCATTCATGACTGATTTGCCAGTGACAGTATTAAAAACTCAAGCAGAGACTAGAGCCTACCCCTGGCCAGTCACCCCTTACCCCTTATCCCTCCAGTTCCCACCCCATGTAGGGCTCTGTGCCAGATGGGACAAAAGAAGAATTTTTGTTGATTACTGCAGAAAGTTTTAGAAGTTCACCCCAGCTGTGTTCTTATTCATAAGTACCTCAGTTTGACCCTCGCAAGTACCAATTAAGGTAGTGATATTACCAAAGCTGTTTTAACTCTAGTCAATATCGCATGCCCGGAGGAATTCTACTTGCATATAATTTGTGGTTACTTAATGTCAGCATTTATAAAAATGTCCTGAGCCTCTTTGTCTTTTCAACAAAGAAAGGCTTTTTACACCCAGAATTTTGAGATTCCCTGGAGGCCTGATCAATCTCAGTCCCCACTACAAAACTGCCCGAAACACAAACTGTCCTAAATAGCAATGAATATGGAGATCTAAATTCTCCCAACAAAATTTCTCCTAGGAAACAGTGAGATCGACTGATAACCATCTTTGCCTCCATTGTGAAATATATGTCTTAGCTTATATTTTTGTCTCTCATTCGTGTCATGGATTCAGCAAAAAAATTCCTCATAGCGTAGGGGACCCTCGGTGGCTGAGTCAGTTAAGTGTCTGACTTCGGCTCAGGTTGAATGATCTTGTAGTTCATGAGTTCAAGCCTTGCGTCAGGCTCTGTGCTGAAAGCTCAGATCCTGGAGCCTGCTTCGGATTCCGTGTCTCCCTCTCTCTCTGACCCTAACCCTGCTCGCACTCTGTCGTTCTCTCAAAATGAATAAATGTTAAAAAAAATTTTTTTTTTTAATTCCTCACAGTGTGAAGACAATGTCTGATTTAAACTGGATGGCCCAGGAGAATCAGAGTTACCGGGCCTCTTTAAAACGTCAGATGAATTCCAGCCACGTTTCCAGGGAGTAATTCAGTCCCTTTCCCTAACAAATCGATGTACAAATAACAGATAAGTCATCTCAGTCATGGGGGTGTCTTGAGTTCTAGAACAGCACTGTCCAACAGAAATATATAATCCGCATACATCATTTTAAATTTTCTTATAGCCACATTTAAAAAAAGGTTAAGAAGAAACAGATGAAATTTTACCAATGTATTTTATTTAATCCAAAATAGTACTCCAACATGGGATTTCTATTAAAATTTTTTTCAAGAAGTATTTTACGATTTTTTTTGTGCTAGGCCTTGAAAAATCTATTGTGTGTTTTACACTTACAGCCTAGCTTGATTTTGAACTATAAATGTTCAGCAGAAATAATGAATATGTATTCAGGTTTCATAAAATTTAGAGTTGAAAATGTAGATTCACATACTCAAGTTGTTCTGAACCATACTTGAAAGTTTTCCAATAACACATTCAAGTTACCAGATTTTAATTTTAACTTTAATTTTAATTAATTAAAACTTAAAAATTCAGTATTTTAGTCACAACAGCTACTTTAAATTTTTTTTCTTTTTAATGTTTATTTATTTGTGTGTGTGTGTGTGTGTGTGTGAGAGAGAGAGAGAGAGAGAGAGGGAGAGGAGCAGAGAGAGGAGACACAGAATCTGAAGCAGGCTCCAGGCTCTGAGCTGTCAGCACAGAGCCCGAAGGGAGACTTGAACTCACAAACCGGGAGATGGTGACTTGAACCAAAGTCGGAGGCTTAACCAACTGAGCCACCAGACTCCCCACAACAGCTATTTTTTTAAGCACTGAATGACCCCATGTGGCTAGCGGGTTCTGAACTGAACATGGCAGTTCCAGGGGACTATGGGATAGACTGGCAGGCCAGTGACATCAATCCTCTCCTTCACCTTAGGGCTCTTCGAGCCTAACATCCAATCCAGGTTTGCTCATGTCCTCCACTCTCTGAAAGAAACTCCCAGCGATCATGTTTACTGTGGGGATATTTATGGGGAGTACTTCCAAATGGGCCACACAACATCCCCTTAGCAGTATCTGCCTCAGGCAGGGTTCGAGCAGGAAGCAGAACCACAATGAGTATTATCGATGGAGGGATTTCTTTTTTTTTTTTTTTTTTTTAAATTTTTTTTTTTTCAACGTTTATTTATTTTTGGGACAGAGAGAGACAGAGCATGAACGGGGGAGGGGCAGAGAGAGAGGGAGACACAGAATCGGAAACAGGCTCCAGGCTCCGAGCCATCAGCCCAGAGCCCGACGCGGGGCTCGAACTCACGGACCGCGAGATCGTGACCTGGCTGAAGTCGGACGCTTAACCGACTGCGCCACCCAGGCGCCCCTCGATGGAGGGATTTCTTATAGGACATAAGCGTTACACAGCTGGGGTGAGCAGTGAAAGATTGAGGAAGTGTCACTAACCAGCCTTCCTGATGCACTGGCATCGGTGAGCAGTTGGGGCTCACGGGGCACTCTAGAAAGCCAGACACCTCTAGGGGCTAGAGTCAGGAGTAAAGGGGAATCGGTGGAGAATCCCAGAAGACCACTGCCGCTGCACCTGTGGTGGGCCTGGGCCTGCTCTTGTCTTCACAGCCGGCTGGAGGACATAAGGGCTAGATGTGGAGGGGAGGACAGGCACGAGCCGGAACTTGCTGGCAGCTCCCGCTGCCCCTCACTGCGTCCAGCTCTGCCATCCTACTGAGCAAAAAAGCTGTTGGTTCATTTTCACCTTGTAACATGCACCACTTTCTTTCAGCCAGTTCTCCCCAGAGCCACATAGGGAAGGGGACTCTGGGAATCCAAGGTCCAGCTTAGCCAAGATGACACAGTACAAAATCATCACAGATACCATGAGGTTTTTCTCTGCTCTCAAGACAGATTAAAGTATTTTTCTTCTTCTTCTTTTTTTTTTTTTTTAATGTTTTTATTTTATTTTTGAGACAGAGAGAGGCAGAGCATGAGCAGGGGAGGGGCAGAGAGAGAGGGAGACACAGAATCCGAAGCAGGCTCCAGGGCTCGAACTCACGGACTGTTGAGATCATGACCTGAGCCGAAGCCGGACGCTTAACCGACTGAGCCACCCAGGCGCCCCTAAAGTATTTTTCTTCTAAGGAAATAGTTTGCTTTTATCCCATGCACACCACGAATTACTTAAGTGATCACTTTTCTCTCTCTGACTGCTAGGAAGCTCCGAGCTAGATTTGCAAACTACTTCTCACAAGTGTGTGGGTGTCATGACACACACATTTTGCATGCTAATCTCCCAGTTTTATTTTATTTTCCTAGTTGTGCCCTCTTTCGTTTATTTGTTTCATACTGTGATGTGTATTTGTGTAAGCTGTCCTAAATGATTTTTGATGGGGAAAGTATATAAATAAATGGACGGGTGGATAGGTATAGACAGACAGACAAATGAATGCGTGGACCTGACCGCAGCCGATCTTGTCTTACTCTCCTCTTCTCTCACTGCTCCAGCTAGACTGACCTTGTCCTTTGAACTCACTGACCTCCTCCCACTTCATGACTGCTGGAGCTCCCTCTCTTGCAAGCATGACTTTGGTTACTTCAGGCCTGCTGTGCCTAAAAATGGAGCCCCTCCCCCCTCTCCCCTGCATGGGCTCCTCTCTGTTGTATTATGCTGATTCCTTCCCACCTCTTAAGCAATCTGAATGACACCTTCAATTATTGCCTACTTGTTTATTTATCTGTCCCACCTGTAAAGGATGGAAACTCCCTGAGAGCAGGAACCTTGCCTGTCTTGTTTACTGCTGCCTCCCCAGAACTAGCACAATCTTGGTTCTCAATACCTATGTGATGAACAAATTAATGAATGAATAAGCAACTGGTCAATTAATACATAGATATGCACTTTTTATTTTAAAATAACCTATAACGTGATGTTCCATCTCAAATAACTTACCACTAATAATTTTTTTAAAAGGAGTTTTTTAAAAAGGGGGAGGGTGGGTATTGGGAGGCGGGGGGAGGACCATGTTCAGTCTATCTTACTTTTTTACAATCTGATCTTTAAGTAATCTCTACACGCAATGTGGAGCTTGAACTCACAACGCCCAGGTTGAGAGTCACACACTTTACCGACTGAGTCAGCCAGGTGCCCCAAGTCTATTTCACTGTTTAAAATAGTTTAGGCAAATAGTTTTCCATACCTACTCTCACCAGAAGGAGAGTTGTCAGGGTTTTTGTGAACATGTATGTTTATACCTGTATTCCATTCTTCTACTGTGTGAAGAATACTGTGTTTATTAGGGGGTTATTCTAGAGCTACGGTTCCCAACCTGTACTGTAGGCCAATTCCATCCCCATCCAATTTTTTTAACAGAGAAATCAAAAGAAGAGTATGAAGAACCTGGAAATACTTCACAAATAATGTTTGCCATTCACATCAATCCTTTTTTTTTTTAATGTTTATTTGTGAGAGAGAGATGGGGGGGAGAATGAGTGGGGAAGGGGCAGAGAGAAAGGGGGTACAGAGGATCCAAAGCAGGCTCCGCACTGACAGCACAGAGCCGGGTGTGGGTCTCGAACTCACAAACTGTGAGATCATGACCTGAGCCAAAGCCAGACACCTTAGCGATTGAGCCACCCAGGCGCCCCAATCCTTTTTTTTTAAAGGAAATTTTAATATTCCTTTTCTTTATTGGAATGATAGAAGTCAAGGTCTCTGAAAGTTTCCAGCAATTATCCCAAGAAGGTTAGTGCCTGGTTTTAATTGTAGCTAACTTTCACATTAGATGCTGCCCTGAGAGCCATGTGTATGCCACAAAATAAACAATCTGAAATATTTGTATTAAGATCAGCAAGTTTAAAAAAGTCACTTAAAAATGTATCTATAAAAGCATTTAGGGGCACCATGGTGGCTCAGTCTGTAGAGTATCTAACAGTCAATTTCGGCTCAGGTCATGAGGCCAGGGTCATGAGACTGAGTCCCACATTGGGCTCTGCACTGATCATGGAACCTGCTTAAGATTCTCTCTCGTCCTCTCCCTGTGCCTCCCCCAGCTCATGCACACACTCTCTCTCTCAAATAAAAAAATAAAAATAAAAGTATTTAAAAAATTGTATGATTTCAGTCATATGAGATTCCTAGAAGAGTCAAATTAAAGAGACAGTAAGTAGAATGGTGGTTGTCAGGGGCTGGGGGGAAGAGAGAATTGAAGTTAATGTTTAATGGGTGCAGAGCTTCAGTTTGCGACGATGAAACGTTCTGGAGATGGATGGCAGTGATGACTGCATAACAATGTGAATGTACGTAATGCCACTGAACTCACACTTAAACGTGGTAAAAATGGTAAATCTCTTTTTTGTAATGGTAAATCTTATTTTAGACCTATTTTACCACAAAAAAAGAGAAGGTAGTTACTGAGTGTGTCCCAGTACACAAATGTACTACTCAGTGGAATTAGACAGTACTGCCTTTAGAGTACTGGATACTGGATAGTCACCCGAAATAGACATCCAGGCCCCCATCCTTGGAGCTTGTGAATGTGACTGTATATTGGCAAAATGGACTTTGCAGATGTGACTAAATTAAAGATGTTGAGATGGGGAGACAGTCTTGGATCGCCTGTGTGGGCTCAAAATGTGTTACCAACAAGTATTCTTATAAGAGGGAGGTAAGGGGAGATTTGACACAGAAGAGAAGAAAGCCATGTGACTAGAGAAGAAGGAAGCAAAGTCAGAGAGAATGGCTGCTATCCTGCTGGTTTTGAAGATGGAGGAGGGGACACGAGCCAAGGAACGCAGTTCTAGAAGGTGGAAAAGGCAGGGAAATGGACTCTGCCTTGGAGTCTTGGAGAAAGCAGAGCTCTGTTAGCACCTTGGTTTGGGACCAGTAAAACTGATTTAGACTTACAGTGATCTCCAGCACTGTAAGAGAATAAATATGCATTGTTTTTAAAACACCAACTTTGTAGTACTTTGTTATAATAGCCATAGGAAATTAGTACATGTATGATGCCCATATATTTACATAATAAATGTCTTTTTGGCAACACAGCATTATTATTGTCACCATACTGTACATTATCAATGACTTATTTCCTTTATACCTGGAAGGTTGTACCTCACATTTTAATAACCTATTTTAAGAGTAAAACTATATTTTTGACACAAAATGCCTTATACATTAAGCACATTCCCTTTTTTTTTATCTTAGAAATCTTTTTTAAAGGTACTATATTAAATAGTATTGGTATCCCCAAATTACAATCAAATAATTCTACTTGAAAATTCAATATTTGAAATGCTCAGGAAAAACCTACCAGAAGCGAACTCTTCCTAATCTGTTTATCACCTAAAATATTCTAATATATCCCAAAAGGCATTTAAAACCCAAATCAGATTTTCTTTAAGTGGAGGAGGTGAACAGAATATAGTTAAACTCTCTTAAATTTGCATTCATCCTAGGTTGAACATGCACTTAGGTGAGAATCAGCTTCTGAGACTAGGAAACATTAAGTGAACAGAAGTTTAGTTCCCAGAGAACGGCCCAGTGCCCTCCTAAACCTTGGAAAAGCAATAGGAAGTCCATCTTAAATCACTGTGCGAAGCCCCAGCACCGAAGACATGCTTCAAGTCTACTCAGTATTCTCCATGTTAGTCATTGATTCCTTCATGGAAATTTTAAATGATGATATTTCAAGGACAGTTAAAGCTTTCTATACCTGAACCGTAAATTGTTATGCACTCATATTTGTCAAGTTCGTATTTCCAGGGGGTGACCACTGGTGCAAACCCAGAATGTGGTCCACCCAGGCATTTATTTCTTTCAATGCCTCTGGTGCCATGCTTCACTAATCGGTGGCGGCGGGCCCCTCACATCTTCCGAAGAGCAGTTGCTGAACCAGAAAACCACTCCTTCCTCCAAGCTCTGTGGCTCCACTGGGAAGCCCACGTGGGGATTGCAGAGATATGTGTGACACGTTGATATTCAACAGAGAAGCTAAGAAATAATACACAGGTCTCCATTAAATCATTAAACTGCAGATTTTGTCTCCGAATATCACTCAAATATGCCCCCTTCTCTCCATTTCCATGCTCATCACTCTAGCCTAAGTTACCATTATTTCACACCTGGTTTATTGCAAGATCCCCCTTTCTGCTTTCCTTTCACCACCCTCCACCTTGGGCCCTGTCAGTCCATTCTCCTTTCAACAGCCTGAACTCTCTATACTAAGGCTAACCTGATCATATCACCTGTTCCACGTCCTACTTAAAACCCTTCAGTGACTTATTGTTCTCAATGGGAAGATCAAAATCCTTAGTAAGGTCCACAGCTGTACTCCACAGCTGCCCCTTCCACCTCACCATTTCCTCTCATCCCAGGGGCTCTCTGCCCATGGACACTTTTCAGTTGCCCAGACGTGCTGTGCCTGCACCCATTCCAAGGCCCTTCCTCATGCTGTTCCCTCAGACTGAGGATGTGGCCTCAGCCACCATCCCCACTTTTCGCTGGGATAATTGCTAATGAGAGGAACTGTGAGGACTAAACAAATTTTATATATATATATATATATATATATATATATATATTTTTTTTTTTTTTTTTTTTTTTTAAGTAGGCTTGATGGCTTGAACTCACAGCCCTGAGATCAAGGCTTGAGGTGAGATCGAGAGTCAGATGCTCAACCAACTGAGCCACCCAGACGCTCCCTAAACAAGTCCCTATTTTTATTTATTTTTGAGAGAGAGAGAGAGAATGCGTGCATGAGTAGAGGAGGGACAGAGAAAGAGGGAGACAGAGAATCCCAAGCAGACTCCGCACTGTCAGTGCAGAGCCCGATGAGGGGCTGGATCCCACGAACAGTGAGATCATGACGTGACCTGAAGTCAGACGCCCAACCAATTAAGCTACCAAGATATCCCATAAACAAGTCCGTATTTTTAAAGCCCTCACAGCCCGATCCAGTAACAAGTGAGGTCTATTGAAATATTTATTATTGGTATTTCCAGAAGTATTATTATTATCACTTATTCTTTAGATCTCAGTTCCATGATTTCATAGCAGACCTTCAGACTCCTCACTTTAGCTCAGGTTTTGTTTATGCGCCCACAGAACTGTGTTCAAGGGATTTTACCTCCACTTGTAATTATGCCATTTATTTATATGGTTACCTAAGTCCATCAGGCTTTAAAGTTTAAAAGCTCAGGAGCTGTGTTCTTACTCTTACTTCCATGCTGTCCGGCCCTAATGAAGGTTTAATGATATGTGATATATAAATGCATAGTACTACATTGTGAAAAGTGGCCAGACTAACTTGAAATTTAGTCTTCTTACGCAGAGTCTGTGGCATATACAAAATTCTCTCCAAGGAGCCCTGGGAGAAGACCATCAGACACAGTTAATGTAGTCAGCTCTTGTCACCATAATGCTATAGAACAACCCCAGTGCCCTATGACAACTGAGTTTGAGGGGTCTAGGTGGGCCACAGCCAAGTGACTCTTCTGTAGGCACAGATCACCTGCACTGGGCTGTTGGTTGGTCACATACCTGTTCCACATGTCTCTGATCCTCCCCAGATCCATGGTCACCTGGCATATGTACTTCCCAGAGTGGAGCTCTGAACGCAAGTCCAGCGTGCAGACGCATGGAAGGCTCCATTTCATGACACATCTATCAACCTTTTGGCCGAAGCAAATCACATGGCCAACTCCAGTATCAATGAGATCAAGAAGCATGCCCTGCGTGCGGTGGGAGAGAAGGGGAATAGATGCTAACTGCACGATAATTTAAACCATGACAGATGGTCGTGCTTTAGAGCAGTTGGGTCTAAGGTAAAGTGAGAAGCCAGTGCCGCCCAGCTTGAGGAGACTTGCAATGAGGAAGCTACTGTGAACAGAGAAAGCCAACCATGGTATCAAACATGACCCCCCAATTCAAAGTCACAAGTAAGAGCCACCACTGAAAATTGATTTACAGTTGAGATGCTTCTCATTCTGGCAACTCCTTAGCATTCTGGCAACTCCTCAACCTGGAGGTTGAGTAACAGCTGGGATTTATTTAGCCATGATTAACGAATGCCAAGGAAGTCTCACACCACACTGGGACTGTGTGAGAAATGAATAAGCAAGGGGAAAAAGAGTGCAAAAAAGAAGGGACAGAGAAGAAGTCAAGTATAGTCAAAGCAAGAGAACTACAGGTAGTTTTTTTCATCATCATGTTTTGAAATTTTCCTTATTATGGTTTTGTGGTGTCTCAAGTCAAATAACAAAGGTTAGTGCATTGGGTTATTTTTTTCTTTTTAAGCTTCACCCGACTGCACAGAAACTATCCTATCAATTCTGCCCACAGCCACAGTGGTGATTATTTGAATATGTAAATCTGAGCATGTCCCCACCCCACTAAAAACTTTTCAAAGGCTTCCAGTTGCCTTCGGGTTAAAATCTAATCTCCGTTGAGATGGTTTCCTACAACCTTCTCAGCTGGCCCCAGCCTACCTATGCAGCCTCATCTCAGCCACTCTCAGCCACTAGAGACTTGTTTTTTTTAAAGAAAATGTCACAGTCTCATCACTAGGCCTTTGCACATGTTGTTCCTCTTCCTGAGAAATTCTTCCCCTTCTCTTCTCTGAATAATCCCTAAGCATCACTTAGGTTTAAATGCTGCTTCCTCAAGGAAGGCCTCCATGACTTCCCCCCTGCTGTGTGCTCCCAGAGTACCCTAGACTTCCACTGTCATAACAGTCCTCACACTTTTGTGGTTGTTGTTCTGTGTGCCTCGAGTTCCCATTCACACATGAAGGCAAGGCCCACCCACCTGACCCATTCCCTGAGATATCTTAAGAAGTCACGATGTCCACTGTTTTTGCTGGAATAGTCTTCCACTTCTCAATAACTGCTGACTCTAATACCAGAGAATTTTCACTGCCGAAGAAATACTGTTGAATCTTTTTTAAAAATAAAATCACTCAGTATATCATTGGTAACTGGCACTTTGCCTTCAGCCTTTACTCATTCTTTGAAATTTGGCTCAGACATCATCACTTCCAAGAAGTCCTCCCAGTTGTCACCATCCCCTTCAAGCTAAGCCTTGGAGCCCTCTTTTGTGCTCAAAGTGGTATCTATATACACCTTTATCTCAGCACTGACCATAATTTTGCATAAGTTCTCAGTAAATATTTGTTGAATTCAGGGGAATTGAACATAAGTGGTAAGTGATACATGTGTGGCTTTTGCCAGAATCCTTTTTGCCAGTGCTTCTATTGAGTTATGGCTAACTCTTTTTGGGGGACAATATGGTCTTCTCTACTTGACATAAGCATTAAACAATGTTCCCATACCATTACCTGCCTCACGGGGGTGCTATGGAGACACAATATACTGCTACAGGCATTTAAAATGAGATTTCCAAGATAAACATAATAGTTAATATGCCAGGTGTTTTTCACACATTAACTCATTTAACCTCCGCTACCACAATCATCACTCTCCTATAAAGTAGAACCATTACTATCATTCTCATGTTGCACATAAGGAAACTGAGGCAAAGAGAGGTTGAGGAATGTGACCCAAATTATACATACAGCTACTGAACGGCAGAGTCAGGTTGAAACCATAACAGTCTGGCTTAGAGTCTGTGCTCTACACCACTGTGCCATTGCCTCTGTGCTCCTACTGTCATGGTGCATCAGCTTCAACATTCAGGACTTTTCAGCTCTTGATTTGAATAATAAGTTCACTTAATCATGGGGGTAGGGTGTAAAGGGAGTATCACTGTACAATCAAAGAGAAATAAAACGCCATTTTGAAAAATACAAACTCAATTTAAAAGGTGTGATGGACTGAATTGTGTCACCCTAAAATTCATACGTTGAAGCCCTTACCCCCAACGTGACTCTATTTGGAGATGAGGCTTTAAGGAGGTTATTAAGGTTGGGGCGCCTGGGTGGCTCAGTCAGTTGAGCATCTGACTCTTGACTTCAGCTCAAGTCATGATCTCATGGGTTCGTGTGTTGGAGCCCAGTGTCGGGCTCTGTGCTAACAGTGCAGAGCCTGCTTGGTATTCTCTGTTTGCCTCTCTCTCTCTGCCCCTCCCCAACTCTCTCTCTGTCTCTCTCACAAAATCAATAAACATTTAAAAAAAAAAAAAGAGGTAATTAAGGCTGAGGTCATAAGTGTGGGGCTTTAATCTGGTAAGTCTGGTGTCCTTAAAAGAAGAGGAGGTGACACCAGAGATCTCTCTCCCTCTGCTCACACAGAGGACACAGTGAGAGGACAGCTATCACAAGCTAGGAAGAGAGACCTCACCAGGTCCCTGTTGGGCCTCCAGCCTCCAGAACTGTGAGAAAATAAATATCCATTGTTTAAATCCCTCTGATGCTCAAGTAGACTAGTTAAAAAAAAGCCATGTGCAAATAAGCTTCACATTTCCAACTGTATTTCCAACAAGCAAAGGATTAAGCAATAAAGAGTTTAAAAAAAAAAAAAAGTATCAGAAACGACTTGGGTCAAACCAAAGAATCCCATCGGGGAATACTCTATCCTGGAATACATCAATTTCTTGACATCAACAAGAAGTATCTGCCAAGTATCTATCAATTCTGCCCCCAAGAAGTCTGTGGTCTAGTTAGGACACCATGGCATGGATTTACCTAAATGGGAGTGTGAGAAATACGTAAGACTGCAAAACAACATATACGTAACAAGTGGTACAAACTTTAAGTGCTGTAAGTGTTCAGAGGAGGAAGGTTCATGACACAACAGTTTTTGAAGTATTTAGGATTTGAGGTGCTTCATTAAAAAAAAAAAGAGGGGGGTGCCTGGGTGGCTCAGTCGGTTATCGTCTGACTTCAGCTCAGGTCATGATCTCACAGTCCGTGAGTTGGAGCCCCACACCCGGCTCTGTGCTGACAGCTCAGAGCCTGGAGCCCGCTTCAGATTCTGTGTCTCCCTCTCTCTCTGCCCCTCCCCTGCTCATGCTCTGTCTTTCTCTGTCTCAAAAATAAATAAAAAAAATTTAAAAAATTAAAAAAAAAGAACAGGTTGCAAATACAGTTGTGTGGAATGAGACATTTTGAACACAACAGTGGTGTCCACAAAGCCTCAGAAACCTAAATGTGACTGGCATATTCAACAAGGTCAGATAGATAGGTCAGAGGCCAGTTCTTCCTACTGGGGGAATGAATAGCAGAAGTGTAGGGGTAAAGTGGAAAGGCGAGGGTGGGATTTTGAAAAATTTTGAAACATTCTTAGTTTAGAATTTATACTTGGGGGGGGTGCTGAATGGGGAGCAAAACATGCAAAGATGTGTTTGGGAAGACGATTCTGGAAGCTAACTGTAGGGTAGACAGTCGGGGGAGAATGTGCAGGCAGGAAGACTAACTGGGAAGCAGGGCAGGAATCCAGACTTGTGTACTGAGATCTAGGTCAGGCTGGTGGCAATGAGGATCAAAAGGAGCCAACGTGAGCAATATTGAAAAGGAGGAAGTGACAACCGGATAAACCCTGCTTCCTTCAGTCCTGTCATTTGGCTACACCTCCCTCCCTGCCTCCCCCTTCTCTCATCAAGAGACCTCTGGGACACTCCTCATTCACCAAAGCGAGCATTTGGCTCCTGGTATTTGTTTGAAACTTAAGCCCTACTGTCCCCTACCTTCAGCGGTGTGTTGGAGCAGGCTTGCTCCAGCTCATGAAGACCAGCTGATAGATTTTCAAGCATTTCGTAAGCCGGCTGTTAGATCTGGCTATTTACTCAAATAAAATTACAGAGACTTACCGTTCAATCGATTATATATAAAGCAAAGGTAATAATAATTTAAAATGCATCAGCCCTTAATTATCTTACTACACTTTGCTGTTATCTTCTGTTGTCTCTGGTCTGAAGGTTATTCCGGGCCTATGGTATCTACCCCTTGGCAGCCTCATGTAATGGCGGGCTTCTGCTCCTGTCTTCCTGCCTTGCGTTCAGTGACATCAAGGTAGCAGCTTGAAACTGTGGGAGCAGTCACACTATGGAAACTATTCAGGGCTTTATCGATTGCTGTGTTGAACGTCCAGACTTAAGAAAGTGAGGAAAATGTTAACAATGCAGATTCAACTCAAAAGTAGTGCAAAAACAGAGACGTTTCAGCTTAATGAGTATAATCTGCACAATGGTGAGAAACAGTTTTATGGTAGCTCACACAGATTTAATGACAAGGTTTTTGGGAAAAGAGTAAATGGATTGGGATATAATTCCAATTGTTAAACCATAGGCCGGCTACCGATACAGGAATTTTGCAAAAATTAATTGATTAGCACTCTGTGAAAATCAACTGGTTGCCTGGAATTTACAAAAAAAGAGGACTGATATTATTAGTGGTAAGTTGTGAGCTACACATCCTTTGTACCAGTAAAATTTATAATAAATCGATGTAAATATATGTTTGCATACCTTGCCCCCTGGCCCCCACCAAGAGAACATGTTATTAAATACTTACCAACACATTACTGCACACCATCCAGGTGAACACCCTGGTTTAATCTTTCGTAAATGTGAATTCAACTAAATACCATTCCACTGAGTTGACTTTTTGTTTCCTAATCGGTACAGAATGTGGATTAAGTTTTCAAATTCAAAAGGCTCTTTTTTCCTGAAGTTTTAAGAACCGCCTCATATCTTAGTATTTTACTTATAAAATTACAAATATTTACAATTACTTTTAAGGGTGATGATTAATATTTCTTTCCCTTCACAAACTTGGGTGTTAAACTTCTTTGAAAATTTTAAATTGGGTGTGCCTGGGCGGTTCAGTCGGTTAAGCATCCGATTCAGCTCAAGTCATGATCTCGTAGTTGGTAAGTTGGACCCCCACGTCAGGCCCTCTCCTGTCAGCACAGAGCCTGCTTTGGATTCCCCGTCTCCCTCTCTCTCTCTCTCTGTCTCTCTCTGCCCCTCCCCTGCTCATGCATGCACACACTCTCTCTCAAGAATAAATAAACATTGCAAAAAATTGGGGGGCACCTGGGTGGCTCAGTCAGTTAAGCGTCCGACTTTGACTCAGGTCATGATCTCATGGTTCGCGGGTTCGAGCCCCAAGTCGGGCTCTTTGCTGTCAGCGCAGAGCCTGCTTCAGATTCTCAGTTCCCCTCTCCCTCCCCTCCCCTCGCTCATGCTCACTCTCTCTCTCAAAAAATAAAAGTTAAAAAAAATTTTTTTAAAGAAAATTTTTTAAATTGCATTTATACATTTAATATTTTCTATTTATATTAAGAATCTTGATTGATAAATAAATCATCCCCAAGGGACTAAATATTAGATATAATTAGAAATACCATAAATCTCCACACTGCCGTGAGAGAGCTTATGCCCATCCCTCACGGTGGCTGCCACCAGAACCCCAGCAATGTTTAGTGCTCCGACAGCACAGTGCTAGGCATTGTCTACAATTAACTTTCTCTTTTGAAGCTTTATGTTAGCCTGGGTCCTCTAAAAGTTAAACCTAAAGATGGGGTTAGAGGTGCAAGAGGTTTGGGAGCCGGGATACCAGTAAGGGACGATGGGGAGGGAGTCGGAAAAGGAAAAGACTTGGAAAAGTTTGCTGTCAAACAGAGATGCTGAGCACTGGGTGGGGGTTGGGGAGGGAGACAGAAAGGAGGGAGGGAGGGGAGTATGTTGGAAGGGTGGGAAGGATGGAGGGAAGGAAGGCAGATCATAAACTGCAGTTTTAAGAGTTTTGTCTGTCAGAGGAACAGCCCTGCCTCAGTATCTCCTTCCCAACCCCCAATGGGGCAGCCTGTGGGAAGTGCAGCCCAGACAGAATTCACAGTGATGGATTCAGGGGGTAGCAGCTGGGATCAGGGATCCGTTAACACTCTCTGCAATAGGAGATCTAACAGACACATTCTGTTGGCCACCGCAACCCCTTAGCTTTTTGTTTTCCATTATTACTATTACTATTATCATTATTACAAAAGTAATACACAGCACATAAACACATATCTCCTTTATCTCTCCGCACCTGGCCTGAAGCTGTTTTCTTCCTCAAAAATTGGCACTATTAACAGTCTGGTGTGTATTCTTTCACACCTTTTTTTAATACTTTGTATATTTAAATGTATGTGTACAGAAAGATTGCATATTAAGGATGATTTCTTTTGTTTGTTTGCCTTTTATAAAATAATACATATTGGGGTGCCTGGGTGGCTCAGTCGATTAAGTGACTCTTGATTTTGGTTCAGGTCATGATCTCACGGTTCGTGGGTTTGAGCCCCACATCAGGCTCTGAGCTGACAACAGGGAGCCTGCTTGGGATTCTCTGTCTCCCTCTGTCTCCCTCTCTGTCTCTCTCTCTGCCTCTCTCTCAAAAATAAAAAAACATTAAAAAAAAACAAATGAAAATAAAATAATACATACTGTTCTATTACCTGCTTTTCCTTTTGTTCTTGTTTTCTTAAAATTTAATGTCCATTAGTATTTCCCAAACCTCTTAACTGTCAAATTCCTTTCCCTGTTTTACACATCCCCTCTGGAATTTTTTAATTGTGTCATTTTAGTGAGAAATACCATTAAGGAGAGTTCTTAAGTAAGAAAAAAATATTTTATTTTAGTTAGGAATTATTAAAGCGTATTTAAACATTATATGTAAAGATATGCATTACAAAACTATAAAATTTGACATTTTCCCATTAATGAGTAACATGTTTAACTTACTTTAAGGAACTTATAACAAAAAACATGATTGGATGACAAGTTTTAAACTATCAATTTATGTTTAGTTTGGGGACAAAATGTACATTAAATATAGCTAAAAAATGTGACCACACCTAATATAGGTTAAAAACTGCCTCCAAGGCGGGGTGTTTGGAATTCTTATATTTTGCACTAAAAATAGTTATTTTTTTATCATCTGTTTTATTTCTGAATGACCGGATGAAAACAGTGGTTTTCACGTTACTATTTGCAAGTATTGCCCACACGGGGTAGTCGTCATTCCTCATAAATGAAGAGCTGAACTGGATATCATCGTCTTCCCTCTTTTGCCACTGGCTTTTGAAAGCTAGAGGCATCTTGGGGCGCCTGGGTGGCTCAGTCGGTTAAGCGTCCGACTTCAGCTCGGGTCACGATCTCGAGGTCCGCGAGTTCGAGCCCCGCGTCGGGCTCTGGGCTGATGGCTCAGAGCCTGGAGCCTGCTTCCGATTCTATGTCTCCCTCTCTCTCTGCCCCTCCCCCGTTCATGCTGTGTCTCTCTCTGTCTCAAAAATAAATAAATGTTAAAAAAAAATTAAAAAAAAAAAAGAAAGCTAGAGGCATCTTGATGTGAATTCTAATGAATTCAGATCAGATTAACGCAATCTACGGGTTCAACAAAGAGCATTTAGAGGTAACTCAGCAGCATTGCTATCATTTTTGTGCTTCCTGTTATCTTCCTTTTTTCGAATTCAGTGCTCCTGACGCTTCCCTCCCTTAGCGCACACGCACCGGGGCATCCACTATGCAATATGGGACCACAAGCAAGGGGCCGTGGAAACCACTGCAGGTCAGCTCTGTGGGTGACAGCCCAGGTAGCAAGGGCTCACCTGGCCGCCCCCAGTCACTGGCCATCCTGGGATGCCGCTCCTCTTACTGTCCCGTTTCAAAGGGAGATGTTTTGAAAACTCATTTTCTTTACTCAAAGTGAAAAAACCGGTATTGAAAGAGGATGCCTCCGCCGCCTGTAAGGTTGTCAGCCACAAAGAACAGCTTAGAGCATCCCAGGAAATGCACCAGCAGCTGTGGACATGCCACCCCCTCCCCGTGTCACCTGCTGCCTAGGACTAGCCACGCAGAAGTGCATGACTGACCTAAACCAAGGATTGGGTTAGGTCCTTTGTGATGTTAATGTCCTGGATCCCAGGAAGCTAAAGTGGCGTGTGAAACACAAGTAGTTAAGTTCAAAGCCTAGAAACTCTAGCTCCGTATCCCATTACTGACTTCATTTATCACATGATTTTCTTCTAAGTAAAGACCTGGATGTTGGAAGAGGCTCTATTCCTTCAAACAAACTATTCAATGTCACTGTTGTGTCCTTATAGATAACAATGACAGCAATCATAATACCTTCAATAGAGGATTTGCAGGCAACCTTGCAATAACTCCATGTTCCCCCAGGGGTCTGTAAGACAACAGGTTGGTGATGACTTATCTAAAAAATGGATGGACAGCAAATACTTCAGACAGTCCTCCATAAATATTGTTTCTCTCTGCAGAGCTTTCGAAAGGTATTAATGGCAGTGAGTCTGAGATTATGTTTCCTGATAAGAACCTGGAAAGCAGCTATTCAGGTAGCCAGTTAAAAGCAAAGGAATTTTCAGATGAGGGTTATCTGAATGCGTATATTAAACAAGTAAAAGTACTTTGGAAAGTAATTCTGAGTGATAAAGCACACCTTCTTTTCCTTAGCCATCACAATCGCACCTCTTTCTATTTATTAATATTGCTAATCAGGCTAAAATAACCACTCATGCATAACCTACTATAAGGTATGACACGCAATTTTGAAAATTAAATGCACATGCTGACATGTAACATGAGCTCCTGTTCATTGTAAAATAATAACAGATGGAATTCTACAGGATTCAACATTGGAAGTTCAATCATTTTATAAGCAAGGGCAATATTTTACCATACTATTTGTAAAGGCATCCAATGTTTTTTCAAATTGTTCCTTTGGGGGGACACTTGGGTGCCTCAGCTGGTTAAGCATCCAACTCTTGGTTTCGGCTCAGGCCACGATCTCACAGTTCGTGAATTCAAGACCTGAAGTGGGCTCTACGCTGAGAGCCCACTTCAGATCCTCTGTCTCTCTCTCTCTGCCCCTCCCCCGCTCCCATACATGCACTCTCTCTCTTTCTCTCTCCCTCTCTCAAAAATAAATAAGACATTAAAAAAAAATGTTCCTTTGGTAGTCAAGAAAACTAATTTCCAGAGATGGTTAGTCTGCACAGAGAGTATCTCAATCAATCTAGCTGAAATTGTGGACTCATTAAGGTCCATCTTTGATTATTAATACATACTAAGCAGTTACCATACATATGTCGCTGTGCCAGGAGCTGACTCATTCCCTGGGTCCATAAGACACTAACTTCTGTGACACAGAAGTGCCAAATGGAATGGGGCACACATGTCATGCAGGGAGGCAGGAAGGGTTTCATCTGTGAAAGATATGAAGATAAACGCCACGGAGTTTTGTCTCCTAAACTGAGTCTCTCAAGTCCACTCATATTCTGAAACTATGAGTTAGTCAGCTCAACCCCAATAAAATGGTTCCAGAGTCTGAGAGCAAAAAAGGTAATGATAATTTCAATGTAAAAAGAAGGTCATTACCCTATGACCTGGATTCCAGAAGCCCTGCTTCATCTTCTCTTTAAAGAAAGGTTTCTGCTAAATGTTTCCTTTTGTTTTCCTAATTTACATTGGTTATTTCAAAAGAGAAAAACAAAGAGCTATTTGTCTCTGAAGAAATGAAATGGCCAGGTAAGCCAGCGACCAACAACGACACACATCTGTGAACTGCATAATCAATTCTGTGATTAGGCAGAGGAGAGCTTTGCACCCACATTGATTTTCAAATGCAAATCTGAATACAGCTAATCTTCACATAAATATAATAGGTATTGCATTGATTTTTTTCCCTCATGATCATATAAAAAATTAACTGAAGTGATGGTAAAAAGTAGCATAATATTATTCAAAGGTAGACCATGATAAGTTAAAGTTGCATATTATAATTTCTAAAGCGACCACTAAAACGAACACACACACACACACACACACACACACACACAATTAGGTATAGCTAAAAGTCAACAGAGGAGATAAAATGGCATACTAAACAATACTCAACTTAGCCAAAAGAAAGCAAGAAAGGAGAAGAAAGGAACAAAGAACAGTTGGGACAATTACAGAACAAAGAGAGCAGACTTGAATCCAACCATATTAGAAGCTCCAATGAAGGTGATGATAGAAAATTTGTGAGAAAGGTATAAGTAACAATGACACATGCACATGTTTCTATTTATTTTTCTAAGTTTATTTATTTATTTATATAAGCAATCCCTCCACTCAACGTGGGGCTCGAGCCCATGACCCCAAGATCAAGAGTCATGTGCTCTTCCGACTAAGCCAGCCAGGGGCCCCTAATGCATTTTTATTTAAAACAGATCATTGTTAATATATTTTAATGTGTGTTTGTCTCAATTTCCCATGTGTTACTTGATCATCAACCCCACATAGAAGGAAAAGTCACTGCATAACTCATCTACAGCTCCATCAGCGAAATCCCTCAGTTTTGAGTAACATGGCAGGTGCACCCATAATGAGGGCTGCTGCCCTCAAGAGAAATGATTGTTTTATTTAACTGATGGCTGCTGCCTTCATCAGGGTGCTAGGGACCTAGAAAGATGTGCACAGAACATAACAAAGAGATACGCTATGCTTGTACACTCTTTCTGTCCCCCATACTAACTACTCTCATGAGTCTGAGACACCTACTTGGTGCCTCAAAAAAGTAAGATTAAATAAAGAAAGGTCAAGATGTTAGTCGCACACACAAGTGCAGAAAAATCTCAATAAATTTGATATTAGGAAGAAAGGTGATATGATGTCTGCATATCCATGCCTATAGATATTTCAAAATCAGTTTCTAGATCTCATGAACACAATAATATAGCAACATTTTCGTATTTTTTTTTTTTTTGGTCTGAGACTCTCAGCTTTACTAATTTTTTTTTTAATTCAAGTTAGTTAACATACAGAGTAGTCTTGGCTTCAGGAGTAGGATCAGCAATTCATCTCTCACATACAACACCCAGTGCTCATCCCGAAAAGTGCATTCCTTAATGCCCATTACCCATTTAGTCCACCCCCTGACCTACCTCTCCTCCTGCAACCCTCAGTTTGTTCTCTGTATTTAAGAATCTCTTATGGTTTGCCTCCCTGTTTGTATTTTATTTTTCCTTCCCTTCCCCTATGTTCATCTGTTAAGTTTCTTAAATTCCACATATGAGTGAAATCATAGGATATGTGTCTTTCTCTGACTGACTTATTTCACTTAGCATAATATACTCTAGTTCCATCCATGCAACATTTTTATAGCAAAGCAGACTGAATTCCTGTGATAAATAATTCTCAGTCCCACACAGGCAGGAGACTTTAAGAAGTTCTGCTTTAATAACAAGAGAGTTTAATTACAAAGCCAATGAGTTACGATCAACACTCCCAGCCTCCCCCAACCCATCTTCCAAGAGCTGGTACCACAGCCGCATACACAAGTAACTGCACTTGTATTTCCCTCTTGTTTTGGAGGGACAAGAGGGGTCAAAACAGCACAGTTTAACATCCTCAGGTAACTAACACTTTTCCTAGAGGGGACCTGTGGCTGCAGAGATTTTAGTTAACAAGTCATTTAACCCTGGGGTGTAAGAGATACCTTATTAATCAATTAGTGACAGAGAAATGGATTTTCTTGGGGTGCCTGGGTGGCTCGGTAGGTTAAGCGTCCGACTTCGGCTCAGGTCGTGATCTCACAGTTCATGAGTTCCAGCCCCACTTCGGGCTCTGTGCTGATAGCTCGGAGCCTGGGGCCTGCTTCAGATTCTGTCTCCCTCTCTCTCTACCCCTTGCCTGCTCACACTGTCTCTCTCTCTCTCTCTCAAAAATAAATAAACATTAAAAAAGAGAGAGAGAAAGAAATGGATTTTCTTCCTAAGGCTGTGACATTCGACAACATGTGTGCCACACTAAGCCACCAGCTAGTACCACAACTTTAAGAAGAAATAGGACTTTAGCGTTATGGTTTTAGCACCAAGGCCGCCTTCCCCTTCTCCCACCTCCTTGGTTAGCCTTCTGACCCAACCACTGCGGTCTCTGTCCTCGCTTCTTGCACTAATCACCTCGCAGATTGCTCTGCTCCCACCCGTGCTCCCCTACACAGAATTCCTAACACGGGCCCAGAGTGAGCCTTTATAAATGTCAAGTCAGATCGTGACACTGCTGTGCCCCACACCTCACTCTGTCTTCAAGTGGCCTTTGAGGTCCCACGGGGTGTGATACTCCCCTCCCCACGATTGCTCTGATTCCACATCCCGCTTCTCCATCCATCACCCACTCATTCCACTCCAGCTGCACCAGCCTCTCCGCCAGACTATGCACTGGGCACATTTCCACCTCAGGGCCTTTGCGGAGGCTCTTCCTCAAACACCCGCGTGACTCACGCCCTCACCACTTCAAGTTTTTCTTTAAATGTCTCGCACTCAGAGGCCTACCCTAACTACCTTTTCAAAATTGCAAACCAGCCCACTGATCATTCTCACTTTGATCTTGTTTTCTCCCACATGGCAGTTACCACCTACTGATGGCCAAGAATGTTAATATCGATTCTATTACATAGCTTTACATAAAAGTATAATTAATTTACATATTTTGCTTTCTTTGTTCTCTTGCTAGATTGTAAGACCTACAAGAACAAAGATTTTCATCTCTTTTGTTTCCGGTGTCTAAAACATGGCCATATTCAATGAATACGTGCTGAGTTTCTGAATGAATAAATGAGAGGGTACATTTTCATCAAGAGTCAGGCACGAAGAGCCCTAGGTGCCATGATGAGTCTAAACTTGATCCTGAGGGCAAGGGCAAATGACGAAAAAGATAAATTTAAAAACCTCCAACAGGGGGAAAGTTTCCTGACATTGGATTTGGCAATGATTCCTTGGACAAAAAAGACAGCAAAGGGAAAAAAAACAGATAAATTAGGCTACATCAAAATTTAAAACTTTTGTGCGTCAAAGGACACTATCAACAGTGAAAAGAAAATAGGAGAAATAGAAGAAAATATTTGCACACAGAAGAAAATATTTGGAAATCATATCTCTGATAATGGATTGACATCCAGAATACACAAGGATTGCCTACAATTCAACAATGACAAAAAAAACAATCTGATTTAAAATTGGGCAAAGGCCTTGAATAGTCATTTCCCCAAAGCTGACATACAAATGACCAATAAGCCCATGAAAAATCACTGGTCATTTGGGAAATGTAAATCACAACTAAAATAACATACCACCTCACACCCATTAGGATGGCTGTTATTAAAACAAAAACAAAAACAGAAAACTGTAAGTTTTAGCAAGGATGTTGAAAAACAGAATCCTTGTGCACTGCCGGTGGGAACATAAAATGGTACAGCCACTGTGGAAAAGAGTCTGGTGTTTCCTCAAAAAAATGAAAGAGAATTACCACAGGATCCAGCAATTCTACTTCTGGGTATATACCCAAAAGAAGTGAAAGCAGGGTCTTGAACAGATATTTGTTCACCTATATTCATAGCAGCATTATTCACAATAGCCCAAGAAACAACCCAAGTATCCATCAACAGATGGGTGGATAAACAAAATGGGGCATATACATACAATGGAATATTATTCAACCCTAAAAAGGAATGGTATTCTCACACATGCTACATGGATTAACCTTGAAGACATGCTAAGTGAAAGAAGCCAGCCACAAAAGGACAAATACTATGTGATCCCACCTATATGGATTATCTAGAGTAGTCCAGTTCACAGAGACAGAAAGTAGAAGGGGCTGTTGTCAGGGGCTGGGGGGAGAGGGAATAGGGAATTCTTATTTAATGGGTATAGAGTTTCAGTTTAGGTAGATGAAAAAAGTTCTGGAGATGGATGATGGTGACAGGTGCACAACAATGTAAATGCACTTAATGCCTCTGTACATTTAAAAATGGTCAAAGTGGTAAATTTCATGCTATGTATATTTTACCACAATAAAATATAATAATTAATTTATAAAGACCTCAAGATGGTTTCCAATGAGCTCCTACCCCATCCCCATATTCTACCAGGATAGTCTGTGTGACCAATAGAATATGGCAGAAGTGATGGTCCTTCATCTCTGAGATTAGGTTATAACAGACTACAGCTTCCAACTTTATTACTCATTGTAGGGAAAGTCAGCTGCTGTTTTACAAATCGTTCTGTGGAAAGGCCACAAGGTGAGGAACTAAAGCCTCTTGCTGTCTACCATGTAAGCTTGGAAATGGATTCTTTGAGCCCGGTAAGCCTTCAGGTAACTGTTCCCACCAACCGCTTGACTACAGTCTCCAGAGACCTTGAGCTAGACTCGCTCAGCTAAAAGCATTCCACTTAGCAAAGTCACTGACAGATGCCTGACCCTCTGCAAATATGTGAGATCATAAATGTCTACTGTCTTAAGTTGCTAAATTGGGGGGCAATTTGTTACACAGCAATAGGTAACTAATGAAAGGGATAAGAGGAGGCAGGACAGACAATTTAGAGTCTACTGCAGTATTCCAGTTCTAAAGGAGAAAGGGTCTGGACTAGGACAAAGGCAGTGGAGGGAAGAGGCTGAATCTCCTTCAACAGGACTCCAAAGGCCGGAGTAACAGGACTCGATAAGATACCTCATTGGATGCAGACACAGATAAGGAGTGGGAATCCAGCATGATGCCCAGATTTCTGACATGGTTGCCTGGAAATGAAATGAATCCTCAGGATATAGACCGATACTGACCCCCTCTGATTGATTCATGATCTCCAACACCAACCGAGCTCTAGGCTGTTTCCTTGGTATTTCCTCAGCTACTACGATACATACACTTCCTCCGCACAACCCCTGCAACAGCTCAAGGTCGCCTCTGCTTGCCTGATGCAGGCAGCATTTACCATTCTCTCCTCTCTGCCCTGATGCACATTTACATACTTGTAGTGTTTTGCAATTACTGGTTTTTACTTCTATCACCTTTATTTTATTTTTTACCCTTGAGGAAGAAATTTGGTTTTTCCATCTGATAGCCCTTGGCCCTAGAACACAGTAAGTGCTCAATACATGTTGATGAGAAAATGAAACAACAAAGTGACAGCTCCACTCCACCCATCAACACACTTATTGGGCCACATCTGCTCAAAAGAAAATTTCCTTATGCCAACATTTTATACTCCTCCCTCCAGAACACCCTTCCCAAGATAACTAAGCAATCCTTCCTGCATTCCTGGAATGGATTCTCCAAGGATTCCAAGAGTCCAAAATGATCTGCTTTAGCAGTGGACCAAAGGCAGCCTTTTGGACAAACAAATAGGAGTGACAGACCCCGAGGAAAGTTCTCACACTAGAAAGAGAACGCATCTGACCACCAGAAACTTACATTCCAACCAAAAAGTGGGATTTTTTCCTCTGTTCCCCTTTTTAGGTTTAAAATTATAAACCCATTGCCTAAAAGTTCAAGTCCCATGAGATATAAGGTTTATAATTCCTCACCCCTCCTATTAGGTCTACTTCTCTTGAACAAATAATTCGTTCGCTCAACAATATGTATTGAGTGTCTCTTATGTGCCAGAGACATAATAGCTGATGGCAACCTAGGAAGCTGTTCTGCTTCCTCCTTCAAATGTTTCAAAGAATATTTTGAGATAGGAATATGTCTTAAGGTCATATCAAGCAGCAAAAGCAATAAACAAAACTCTTCAATATGTAATATGATCCCAGTTTTGCTGACATGTATGTGTGTCTATATGTGTCTGTGTATGCGTAGATATATGCACACACACACACGCACACACACACACACATACCCACATGCGAGAGACAAGACAGAAATGAAATACACCAAAATGCTAACAGGTTGTATACGTTTGAAGTTTTCCACAACAAAAAATGAAAAACAATGTTAAAAGTGGCACTGGCTTTATGAGTGAGGATAATTTTCTTTGTACTTTTCTAATTATCTAAAGTAACTGCCATAAAAAAATGGTATCAAATGTCATTTAAGGGGCGCCTGGGTGGCTCAGTCGGTTGAGCGTCTGACCGGCTCAGGTCACGATCTCACAGTTTGTGGGTTCGAGCCCCACATCAGGCTCTGTGCTGACCACTTGCTCAGAGCCTGGAGCCTGCTTCAGATTCTGTGTCTCCTTCTCTCTCTGCCCCTTCCCCGCTCACACTTTGTCTCTGTTTGTCAAAAATAAATAAATGTAAAAAAAAATTTTTTTTAAATGTCATTTAAAAAGACACCTAATATGGAAAAGAATATAACAAGTGATTAACAGTAGTTACAGCTAAAGGAGAGGAAAGGGGAGAGAATGAGCTCTTTTTGCTTCCTTCTTATTGTTACCTGTATTTTCCTAAATTTCCTATAGGAAATCATGTATTTTTTAACTGGGAAGTCGAACCTATTTAAAAATTTAATTAATACATACATGTTATGGACTGAATGTTTGTGTTCTCCCGAAAGCCATATGTCGAAGCCCTTAATCCCCAGTGTAATGGTATTTGGAGTGAGGCCTTGGGGATGCTGAAGTCATGAGGATGGGGCACCCATGATGGAATTAATGGCCTTATTTGAAGAGGCCAGAATCCCCCTTCTCTTCCCCATGTGAGGAGCCCATAAGAAGGCAGCCATCTGCAAACCAAGAAGAGTCTCCCCAGACACTGAATCTGCCAATACCTTGATCTGGGACTGGTCAGCCTCCAGAGCTGTGAGAACTAAATGTTTGCTGTTAACACGTCTGTGGTATTTTGTTACAGCCCCCTGAACTGACCAAGACCATAGAAAACAATAGACATCTGAGAACATAAGCATTTCCTCTACAATGGCTCTGAATAGCAGCCTTTTCTCCTGAAAAGTGACTGTGTACCTCTTCTTTCTATATTAGAATGCTTCTTCCGTACTAAATGGGTCAGCATTCAGATTTAAAATGTAAACCCTTGCTCAGGTTGAGACTCGCCGGCTAAGCACAACTTCTATGCCATCGTAAGCCCAGGGGTCCAGGAGCCAGTCTTCCTGGAGGCAGACCGGCTCTTCCTCAGAAAGACAGGTGAATAGGCAAAAGAACAATCTAACCTACCAGTCCTTCCACACCTGTGTCTGGAATTTGGGTCCTCAGACATTCCCAAGTTCTTTTTGGCTCCAGCAGCTCTTACCCCAGAGCCAGCAGAAGGTGTGAGGCGTCACTGGATTTGCCAGGTCTTCACACCGCCACCTTTCCGTTTCTGAACACAGTCTCGGAAGCTCGCACAGCAGGTAACTTAATGTCTACACAGCATACACATGAAGTCACCACTTCGTTGTCAGGCCCTCCTACCCGGGCTGGCACCGAGATCCCTCACCCCGCGAGCGCTGTTGGCACCCCCGTATTGTTCTGTGCGCCATGGGACACCGGGCCACTCACCTGCTATAGAACCTCAGAGAAGAACTCCATAGAGTTCCTCACATCCCTGATGCTGCCATCCTCTTACCCAGTCTGGTTCCCTCCCTCCCTGCCGTCTTAAACCACTTCTTCCACTCAGTTTAGGGATTCTTCATAGCCCTAGGCAAAAAGGTTCTCCTGATGCTTTGCAACCTTTATTTATTTATTTATTTATTTATTTTTAGATACCCCTTTATTTATTTATTTGTTTTCTTTGAAGCAAACTCTACGCCCAATGTGGGGTTGAATTCACAATCCAAGATCAAGAGTCACATGCTGTACCAACTAAGCCGGCCAGGAGCCCCTGTAATCTATCTATCTATCTATCTATTTATTTAAGACATAGAAAGAGTGTGTGTGTGGGGGGGGGGGGGGATGGGGGGGTGCACTTGCATGAGCAGGGAAGGGGCAGAGAGACAGAGAGAGAGAGAGAGAGAGAGAGAGAGAATCCCAAGCAGGCTCTACACTGTCAGTGCAGAGCCCAGTGCAGAGCTCGATCTTACAAACCCTGCAGTCATGATCTGAGCTGAATGCTTAACCGACTGAGCCACCCAGGAGTCCCCCTGTAACATTCTTTTAAAGCAGAAAGTGTGGGATCGAGCCTCTCCTTGGGCTCTACTCTAAGTATGGAGACTGCTTAATATTCTCTCTCTCTCTCTTCCTCTGCCCCTCTCCCCTGCTCATGCTCTCTTTCTCAAATAAAAAAAAAAATTAAAATTAAAAAAAAAGTTTAAAGCAGAAAGCACTGGCCTATGTTTGGAGACCTCTCAGGCTGAGTCCTTCGAATCAGGAAGACAACAGAACATTGCCTGGGGCCTGTAGGATGCTGATAGCCTTTCTCAGAGTCCAGACCTCTTATGTATTTGGGTGAACTCCAGTCCTTCATGGACCCCACTGGAAACTTGTGGAGCTGCCCAGCTAGCTGGCCTTTGTGAGTTCTGTGGTTAAGAAGGTCTAGAGTTCTCTTTGCCCCCCAGTAGCTAGGCTAATGGACGGCAGAGTTAATATGAGTTCTAGGCCTTCCTAGTTGTCTCCTCTACATCTGACTTCTCAGAACGGCCAATCCCAATATTCCCAGACTTCTCACCATTGCAGCTGTCCCCACCCCATCTGTGGTTCTTGGTGATCTTATCCTCTCTGGCAACATTTTACTTTTTTTTTTTTAATGTTTTATTTTTATTTGAGACAGAGAGAGTGCTGGGGAGGGGCAGAGAGGGGGACAGAGGCTCTGAAGCGGGCTCTGCACTGACAGCAGAGAGCCCAGTGCGGGGCTTGAACTCACCAACTGTGAGATGAGGACCTGAGCTGAGCTGATTTCAGATGCTTAACCAACTGAGCCACCCCGGCGCCCTAACATTTTATTGATACCAAATTGAGCTACTACCCAATTTCATTTTTTTTAAAGTTTATTTAAGTCATCTCTATATCCTACATAGGGCTGGAACTCACAACCCTGAGATCGAGAGTCGCATGCTCTCCTGACTGAGCCGGCCAGGCGCCCCTAATTTGATTTTTTTTTTTAAAAAAAAAGGAAAGGAAAAGGAAAAGACTTACAGTTCCTAAGCGTGTTCCTCTCTATATGCTACAAACATGGGGCAGAACTACCTTGTCCCACCCCAGCAACTTTAGTAAGAGCAAACGCAATGGTTGGGCTATAGCCTGTTACTGGAGTTTCAGGCTGAGGCAAATTATTGTTATTCCCAGGTTATAAACCCTAAAAAAAAAATCCCATAATGGAAATGCTAACAGCTCATTAACTATAATGAGTGCCATTGCAAAGGACGCGTTCCGGCACAGGGTTGGCAACTGTGTTAACTGGTCTTTTAGCAACCGGAAGAGCTCATATGCCAGGCAAGTAAGGTACTTCATGTTGGGACCAACCACTCCGCAGTTGTGTGGAACTCCTCCCAGTGCCCAGTCGGGCCTAGCAAAACCTATTTCCACGGCCTGATTTGTACCTTGAGAGAAGGCAACACATCTGGGGGACAGTTGACAAAGAGGGGAAGCCAGCTACCAGCACGAGCAGACGTGAGATCATTAGCCTCAGACATCGGACTGCAGGCAGCGCCTGTTATCACAAACAAGCTGTTTGCTCGCGGTTTGAATCTATTTCTGGAAACTGTTTACCTAAATGAAATTACTTACCCACTGGGGCATGGTTCAAAGCTCAAAAGATAAGTGCAGTCGGCTGCTAAAACGATGCAAGCCTGGGAAAGCAAGGGGGAAAGAACAAAGTTAGATTAATCCTAGGAAAAAAGACTCAATGCCGTAAAAATTACATGGCATTCTTTTAGACCATCAATTAATTTGAATTCCAAAAGTTCAAAGCCACTATTTAAGGGAACTAATTAATAGCTAATATTCTCCCCAGAGTGATCTCCTAGAAGGTTTACAAGAACCAGTGCACGGAGGGGCTGACTGTTCCGTCCCCCAGTGGTCAATACAGGTAACACCAGACTGAGTCCTTGGAGCACAGGACTGGGATTTCCCGTGCCTGGAATAGTAATGACACTTAGTAGGTTTTTCTCAGACTCCTCCTGAACTTCAGTTACTCTGGGGATTTGGCTTACTGAAGCCACCTTTGAATTATGCTCCGTGGAAAGTTGGCCCTAAGGTCCAAGACTAGAACCTAATCTTGTAGGTTCTATTAAAATTGTTCTTTTCGTCAGCTACTCTAGGGGAAAGTTCTTATTTGAGTTTTTAACCTTAGGTGCAGAGTGTTGAATTCATCTAATGCCTCAGTTTATGGCACGTCATTTTCCCTGGTCCACACCTGTTCCCTCTCTTTAATTTTTGTAAATTCTCTTTTGATCTCCCTACTCACCTCTATCCTCTTGTCCTCCAACCCACAGGCAGATAGCCTAAGGCGCTTAATGTTTATTTTGTTTGCTTGGATGTTGGGATATTGCTGTTTTGTGTCCATATATTTTCCGTTTTGCTCATCACCCTTTTACCCAGATTTTCTTTTATTCATGTTATAGTCTAGGCTTTGTCCATTTGCATTTTCACTGTTTACACATTTGAAGTGATCTCAGAGATAGATTCTTTGTGTTCTAATTTTTTATTTAACATTTCTATCATGGGACTTTTTTTTTTCTAGGCTTTGATAGTCTTTTTTTTTTTTCTTATCTCCCTGCACCCCCAGCAGGTGACCACTGCTAACAGCATGGGCATGGTCTATCCCCACACATTTCTCCAGGGTCATTCAAACCCTTAAACTCCTGGACACACATATATCTGTTTGTGTGTGTGTGTGTGTCTGAGAGAGAAAGAGAGAGAGAGAGATCTACTTTAATAAAAATGGATTCAAAATTCATCTCTCTGAGGTTTGCTTTAAAAAAATTTTTTTTAATGTTTATTTTTTGAGAGAGAGACAGAGCACAAGTGGGGCAAGGGCAGAGAGAGGGGGAGACCCAGAATCTGAGGCAGGCTCCAGGCTCAGAGCTGTCAGCACAGAGCCCAATGCAGGGCTCGAACTCACAAACTGCGAGATCATGACCTGAGCTGAAGTTGGCTGCTTAACCGACTGAGCCACCCAGGTGCCCCCTTTCTCACTTTTTAGACTCATAGTGAATGGAGGACAGTGGGAGCAGGCACGTAAAGTATCATAACATTTTCCATCTGCAGTTTGATCCAAGGATTCTAAGAACATTGAAAATTGACATTTTCCCAACAAAAAATAATGGTTTTAAAAATAATCTTCCAAGAAACCCTGAAAGTCTAACACATGTACAGAGCTTTTATGGGAAGGTACTAGGGGTATTAGGAATGATATGGTTGGGGCTGAACTCAGACTTTTCCTGGATCAGGCAAGAGGCAGGCCTAACTAACCAAAGAGAAGGTATCAGGGAGTGGTGTGAAACTGGGTCAAACTGTCAGGATATTGCAGGGCATGGAGGAATGTAAAGTGAATGTTCCAGAATGAGCAGATTTCCGCCCTGAATCCTGAGACTGACATGGGGTTTCTTGTCTGACACCGAACTTTCTCTTCCTAAATACATGGGACCAAATTGGAAACATACTGTGGTCAGTGTGTGTAAAAAATCTAGAAATTGTCATAATCCAGTCGGTCAACTCTACTGGCATGCACCCTGGGCAATGGAGGCCAAAATGAGAGGATGAAATGATTACAGAAAGGGAAGCAAAGAATGTTGACTGCTTGCGTAACTCTTTATCACGGGATCCGAAATCAAAACAGAGGCTCTGAGACCACTTAACTTGTTTAGAGTGGACTGAGACCCACCACCTCATCAGCTCAGGTTGCTGGGTCATCATCTTTAGCAAGATGCATGCGTAAGCTGCATTGAGCAGCAGGTGAAATGATTGGCTCCCTTCCACACCACTATGGGGGCTCCAAACCAGCTTCAGTTCCTGGAGAGGAGTCCTAAAGGAGAGAGGTGACAAGAAACTCAAATCATTTGGGGCACCTGGGTGGCTCAGTCAGTTAAGCGTTTGACTTTGGCTCAGGTCATTATCTCATGGTTCGTAAGTTGGAGCCCTCCATCAGGCTTGCTGCTGTCACCACATAGCACACTTTGTGCTGCTCTCTCTCTGGCCCTCCCCAGCTTGTTCTCTCTCAAAATAAATAAACAAAAAAAGAAAAAGAAAAATTCAAATCATTTGATACATGTTGGAGAACTGTCTTAAAGAGCTCGCAGGTCCCCATAGAAAAACACAAGTATGACAAACTGCACAATGTGTGGAGATGTGTCCAAGCTGTACAACAAAACTAAATACGGGATTGATTGGGCCTGGGGAAGTCAAGGCAGGCCTCACAGAAGAGACGGCGTTCAATCTGGGCCTCAAAGGATGAGTGGAAACCCATAGACGTCATCCTAATAGCCAACATCTATTATGAGCTTACTAGGTGGCCAGTGCTGTTCTAACAGCTTAGTGTGTATTGTCCCATTTACTGTTCACAATACTCTTACAGTTATAGGTGTTATTATATTATAGGTGTTACGGATGAAAAAAATGAGGCTCAAAGAGGCTAATCAACTCACTCTCAGTCACAAGTGTGTAGTAGAACAGGAAAGTGAATCCCGTCCTTTTTAGTCCAAAAATCCTGGGTTCCCTCTATTTCCCTATGTCCAACACTCCTTCAGATTTCCTACAAAATAAAGGGTGAGGGGAGAGGACTCAGAGAAAATGACTTTGAAATGCTGCCTGGACTTTCTATAAAGGCCGCTAGGGGGCAGTAGAGAAGGGGAAGAAGAAAGGGCACCTGGATGGGATGTAGGGAGAGAAGGGAGCAGAAAGCCTGAAACAAGAGACTGGAGACAAGCATAGAGAGTATGCGAGCCAAGCTCCGAAGTGTGATCTTTCTTCTTTAAGAGTCTTCATAAGGTGGTTTTTCTCAATTGAGGTGAAATTCATGAAGTGAACAGTTCAGTGGCAGTTAGTACCTTCACAATGTTGTGTGACCATTACCTCTATCTAGTTCCAAGTCGTTTCTATCATCCCCAAATAAAATGCCCTACTTATTGAGCAGTCACTCTCTTTTCCTCCCTACCCCCAGCCCTTGGCAACCATCAATCCACATTCTGTTTCTATGGATTTCCGAAGTCTGGACATTTCATGTCACAGACTCATACAATATACGGCCTGGCTCCTGGAGTCTGGCTCCTTTCACTTAGTATGTTTTCAAGGTTCATGTTGTAGCTCATATCAACACTTCGATCCTCTTTAAGGCTGAATAATATTCCATTGTATGGATATACCACAATTTATTTATCCATTCACCTGTTAGTGGACATCAGGATGTTTCTACATTTTGACTATTAGGAACAGAGTGTCTATGAACCCTTGTGTGTGCCATAGCAGTTTGTAAGCTGATGTGTGTTTGAGAAAAACAGGAAAGGATTAGAAGAGTGAATGAGATCAAATTGGATACCAATATCTAGTACCAGCAATATAGACTTTGTGATAATTCCTTTTTTTCCCCAATGTTTATTTACTTTGGAGAGAGAAAGAGACAGAGTGCGAGCAGGGGAGGGGCGGAAAGAGCCTGCCTCCAGGCTCTGAGCTGTCAGCACAGAGCCTGATGTGGGGCTCGAACTCGTGGACCGAGAGATCAGGACCCGAGCTGAAGTCAGATGCTTAACCGACTGAGCCCCCAGGCACCCCTTGTACAATAAGACTTGTAATAAGACTTGAGCAAGGGGAAGGATTTGAGAAACAGTTTAGAAGTAGAATTGGCAGGTGCACCTGGGTGGCTCAGTTGGTTGAGTGTCAAACTCTTGATTTCAGCTCAGGTCATGATCTCACGGTTCGTGAGGTCAAGGCCCACATCGGGCTCCTCACTGACAACACAGAGCCTGCTTGGGATTCTGTCTCTCAATCTCTCTCTCTCTCTCTCTCTCTCTCTCTCTCTGCCCTTCCTGCCCCAAAATAAATAAACTAAAAAAAAAAAAAAAAAAAAAAAGTAGAATTGGCAGATGTAAAGTACTGCGTAGGGAATATACCCAATAATAGTGTAGTGACTTTGTGTGGGAAAAAATGGTCACTGGATTTATCATGGTGATCACTGTGCAATTTATGTAGGTGTTAAATCACTACACTGTACACCTTAAACTAAGAGAATAGTGTATGCCAGCTAGACGTCAGTTGAAGTAGAATCGGCAGGATGTGCTTGGCAAAGTGGGCTGGTGGTGAGCAGACAGCAGGGAGGAAAGAGGGAGGCATCCAAGAGGACTCTAAGGTTTCTACCTTTGCCTGTGATGTGATGAGGAAGCCACAGAGTGAGGAAGAACAAAGCTGAAGTTTAGAAAGTGACTTTAGGAGGGCGTCTGGCTGGTCTAGTAGGTCAAGCATCCCGTTCTTGATCTCAGAGTCATGAGTTCGAGCCCCATGTCAGGTGCAGAGATTACTAAAAAGAAAGAAAGAAAGAAAGAAAGAAAGAAAGAAAGAAAGAAAGAAAAGAAAAGAAAATGAAAAAGAAAGGAAAATGAATTTAGGATTGAACTTGAAGTACTTCTGGCCATTCAGCTAGATATCCTGTGGGCACTCAGAAACCCACCCAGGAGAGTGTTCTGGGCTGAGACCACCCAGGAGAAAAAGGTGTGCAGAGTAAGAGCGGGGGCTGAAATGCTGGGGAAGCCATCTGAGGGGAGAGCAGCTTCTGGACCATCGCAAGCACTGTCTGCTCCTCCTACGATGCTGTTCCTGTTCTCTCAGCCTGGATCTCTGAAAATCCAGCTCACAGGACACCTCTTCCTGGACAGTTTGCTAACCCTCAACCTGAGTTACATTCTCCATAGGTCCCTAAGCACAGTTGTGGCCACAGCACACTGCAATTCTGTAACGACGTGTGATCCTATTGAGTATGAGGTCAGGGATGTGTCCATTACCTCTGTGCCGCACGTACGAGGCACAGTATAACTATCGGCCAAACGAATGAATGAAAGAATGAAAAGTCCGTGAAGAAGACAGAGAAGGAGGTGTCAGAAGAAGGAAGAGAATCAGCAGTTTGGGGGAATTCCAAAGGAGAAAATTCCAAGGAAGAGGAATGAGCCATATAAAATGCTGCAACAAAAGTGGAACAGGAAGGGGCACTCGAGTGGGAATTAGGTGGTCCGTGGACGTTAACAAGGTGGGCGTGGGTTCCTGGGGATGGAAGACTGCCGCGGGCTCAGCATGGGCATTGGGGACAGCAGATAGTAACTGCTAAGGACAAGTAGGAGACACTGAGGTGACAGGAAATACTCTATGAGGAGGTGGAGGGGAGGAAGTGAAGAATGGCTGGAGGAGGCAAGTCATAATTAAAAGAAAGGAACCTTTCCTAGGGGACAAGGAAGGATTTATTTGCTTGTAGGTTGGGAAAGCCAATGAAGAAACAGATAGAAAGGGAGGCAAGCAGAATGAGAAGAAACACAATGAATGAACAAGGATAAATATAATGGGGGGGGGCATGTTAAGATTTTAGAGAAGGCAGCTGGTAGATCGTGTTATTCTTCAGCAAAACTCCCACAGGTGGACTTTATTTTCCTGCCCCAGTGACTCTGGGGCATGATGTGCTCTGACTGGTGGAATGTGGAGACAATATGTGCCAGCTCCAAACAGAGGCCTTAAGAGGCCTGGTGGACCTGCTCCCCTCTTGCACTTCTGCCCTCAGGGGGCCAGACAGGTGGTGCCTCGTCAGCCCGGGACCTCAAAGAAAACAGTGGCACAGACCCAACCAGACCTGCCGCCTGGAGCCAAGCCCAGCCAAGCCCAGCCAAGCCCAGCCAAGACCAGGACCTTGAAAGAGAAACGAAGGTTGTAACTGTAGGCACTGGGATTGCAGGCTGTTTGTTATGACAGCAAGGCCAACAGATGTACTGCAGAAAGGAGTGATGTGTCTCGGGAGGGTCCAGGGCCACTGCTTTCTCAGCAACAGGAGGGGAAGCAGAGATGGATGAACAGATGAACACGGACACACTTGCGGGTGGAAGGAAGGGAAACTGAGGAACTTCTCACCTGACGCTCTTTTACCGGCTCAGCCCCAGGCGAGGCCATGTGGGGAGGGCGGAGCAGCAGTGTGGACTCGAGGAGAGGAGCGCCAGTGAGGAAGGGCTGCGGTGGAGGGTGGGAAGGGTGCCAGACTGGGGGCATGAGAATGCCCAGAGTCACAGGGCACTTGACCGAGCCCAGGTGCACAAGCTCACATGAGAACGAGAGGTAGAGGGTCCCTTTCCAGATGGCTTCAAAGATGGAGAAGGAAAATGTGGGAAGATGAAGTTTCCTAAGTTCAAAATTAGAAGGAAAAATGTCAAAGCTTCTTTTTTGCCATGTCAGGGACGTATGTCTGAGAGTGAGGTCAATGTCATGGGCTTCTTAATATTAGGTACCACTGACGACAACGAAGGGGAGGAATTGGCATAAATGGCAACTTACCCTTCCTCCTTGCTTCTCACCGTCTCTACTATTGCTCCCAGCCACCTGCGTGTCACTGCCAGCCCAACAGAAGTACAGCGACAAAGGGACCGTGGTCCAGGTCCCCCGGCTTCAAGTTACTCATGGGAACTCTTGTCTCATCCCTTCTTTACTCTCTCTCTCTCTCTGAACTTTGCTGCAAAATTTCAAAGCTTACTGCAAGATCCTTTAAGCTGACCCTACAGTTTTTATGTTATTGTAAGTGCTCAGTCTAGAAACTCCAAAAATAGGTCAATGGCAACAATAGTTTAAAAAAGAAGTTAAAGATTTCTTATGACATCATATGATATCTCTAAATGATACCTCTTTGGTTATCTATCCAGAGCATTTTTTAAAATTATTTGTTGTTGTTATTATTATTGCAGGGTTAGTGTACCTTGACGACAATAACTATAAAGCAGAGCTTGGCCAGAGACCAGGCAGTGTGATAATTGGGAGCATAAACTCTGGGGCCAAGAGCCTGGGTCTGAATCCCGGATCTGCCAAACTGTGTAACTTTGGGCAAGTTGCTTGATCATACTGTGATCAATAATAATCCCTCAATACATCTTATCTCTGCCACTTACCAGCTGTGATCCTGGGCAAGTTAACTTTCTCTGTGCCTCAATTTTCTCCTCTGTATAATGTGGATGATAATAGTACCCACTTCATAGGGTTGTTACAATATATAAATGAGTTAATACACATAAAATGCTCAAAACAGTGCCTGGTTCAGAGCAAGTGCTAGAAAAGTGATAGCTATAATTTTCCTTCTTTTTATCTATGGATAAGCTAGCTATACACTTATCAAAAGATATCTGTTCATTATTTCCCCAGTGATCCTCAACCATTTCAAACCTAATCTCTTTTTTTTTTTTTTTTAATATTTTTTTTTCAACGTTTATTTTTATTTTTTTGGGACAGAGAGAGACAGAGCATGAACGGGGGAGGGGCAGAGAGAGAGGGAGACACAGAATCGGAAACAGGCTCCAGGCTCCGAGCCATCAGCCCAGAGCCTGACGCGGGGCTCGAACTCACGGACCGCGAGATCGTGACCTGGCTGAAGTCGGACGCTTAACCGACTGCGCCACCCAGGCGCCCCTCAAACCTAATCTCTTAAGATAACAAACATTTTTAGGCCTCCGTACCGTTATAAATGTAACTCACAGATAAAATGACCAACCTAGGCACATCATTTCAGAAAAAAATATAATGTTCCAATTGTATCATGAAGGGTTTATAACAAAATAAAATACATTTTAACATTAAAATGCTGAGCAGCACACCTACATTAGAAGATGTAATTAGTCAGATGCTTGCCCCTATTTAAACTGAGTATGTTTGGATTTAAGAGAATATAAGAAGGAGCACCTAGCTGACTCAGTCGGTAAAGCATGCAACTCTTGATCTCAGGGTTGTGAGTTCAAGCCCCACATGGGGCTACTTAAAAGAGTCTATTTAAAAGAGAGGAAGAGAGAATATAAGAAGCCAATCCATATGAGAAGCACACGACGGTAAAGAAGCAGAGACAGGTGCCTCTAGAATAAAATCTAGCATTTGAACAAATGATAACAGACGCAATTTATTTATATAGGCTAAGAGACAGAAATGATCCTAACTGGAAGAGAAAAAGCATGCCCAGACAAATTACAGACGATCGAAATAGAAAAAAAGAGTTAGAAATGATATTCTTACAAATAAGTAGAACCTAGTTTATAGGTATAGCATCCACATAACCATTTCTGTTAGGACAAGGAACGGCAAGGAATTGGCCAAGTATCATAGCAAGCACGTCTCCTTTTGTGAAATCCCACCACATATCAAAACTTACATTGAGTGGCTAGAACTTAGAAATCCTCAGAGTAGAGAGTAGAATGGAAAAAGGAAAATTAACGTGACAGCCTACAGACGGGCAGCGTGAGAGACTCACAGGCACAGTATCAGGGAAAGACTGAAAAAAAAAAAAGAGGCAATCTCGATATTGATGAATAATTTCATTATAAAATTTTTACAACAGGGGCGCCTGGCTGGCTCAGTTGATTACATGTCAGACCTCAGCTCAGGTCATGATCTCACAGTTTGTGGGTTCGAGCCCCATGTCGGGCTCTGTACAGACAACTTTGGATTCTGTGCCTCCCTCTCCCTCTGCCCTCCCCCTACTCGTGTTCTGTCTCTCTGTGTCTCTCAAAAGTAAAGAAACATTAAAAAAAAATGTTAATAAAAAAACATTTTTCACAGTATAGATTTCTTGCCATTTGACAAACCCCCTCCCGCCTGAAATTTTATAGCAAAGCAATAAAGTGAAATATTTTTAAAACAACTTATTTAAAAACTCCAATGAAATCCCTGAAATGCATGTGTCTCCACTCGGTGCTAGGTGCTAGGAATTGAAACATGGGTAAAGTATAGTACCTCCCTTCAAGGAGCTCAGAGCCTACTGAAAGTAAAAGATAAATAAATGAAAAGTGATCACAAAATAGTGATTTGAGGCAAGTTAAATTCTATTTCATGGGTAGTCATGGCTGGTAAGGCAACTCGATTCCATGGAGTCCTCATGACCCAGGCTTCTTCAAAATCCCCACTCTGTATGCCTGTGGTGTGGCCTATATCCTCATGCTCCACAATGACAGCAAGGGCTGTTTCAAGTAAAGAATGAAGGAAGAGACCAAGAAAGGGAGGAGAGTGTCTTTTGTAACAGATTTCTGCTTACATTCCATTGCAAAAGAGTAATCATATAGCCACAACTTATGGGAGCTTAGGGAGGGAAGGGGCATATCTTTTTTATATACTTTCATACAAAAGTAAAATTCCATAGCAAATCTTTTATCCATAAGACAAACACAGCTTTAAGCTTTTTCAAGTTCCTGATTTTCTGGCTAAGAAAATTTGAAGCAGAGAATGGTTAGTCAGGTATTGAATAGTCAACTTAAAATGAGAAATACTAGTATTTTTATACCATGTCATTTCTCAATCCCTTATTTTACATTACATACATTATTTAATGTAACATTATTTTAACAAAGTAAATATATGATCATATATACCATATACACTTAAAACTATAAATTTCTAATGTAATCATGGAATTGGAAACATATTACTTTTCCAAGAGAGAAGGAAACTAGAGATATATTGCAAGTCTACTTCCTACATGGATAAATCCAATGAACTCATTCATCTAAACAACACACATTGTTTGTCTCCTAAATTTAAAGAAACAGCATTGTGGGAAATAGAAAGATGAGTAAGAAAAAAATTATTGTCCTCATTGAGCATTAAAAAAGAGAAATAATATAGATAACTTTAAGAGTATATTATACAGGCCAAATACTACCTGAATTCAGTGGGGAGAAATTACAGAGGGTCGAAGGCATAAGAGGTTTTGGAAAGAAAGTAGTGCTTGCACTGGGCCATTTGGAAAGGAAGGTACGGAGAGGAAACACTTCGCACTGTTTGAACATAAACCACAGGATGTAGAGAACTTCAACAAGTGCCTTTTGGTGGGAGTGTGGCACACATCGCATGAAGGAGTAGCTGAGGAAAAGGTTAGGAAGGTAAGTTAAGACCAAAGGAAAAAGGTACCTGAATATCAGGTTAAGAAATGTGGGTTTTAATTAACAGCAAAGTGTATACGTGAAACCATGCTGGATGTCTGCTTTAAAACAACTTTATAAACCACTAATGTCAAGAAGGTGCTTTCTGTGAGGCCAAACAGAAGGGGAGAGGGAGATAGAATCTTCCAGTTATGGAATGACTACGTCAGGGGAATAAAAGCAGAGCATAAGGAATGTCAATGATATTATAATAGCAATGCATCAGGACAGGTGGTAGCAAAACTTGTGGTGAACATATGTATAAACTTGTCAAATCTCTGAGTTGTACACCTGAAACTAATGTAATATTGTGTGTCAGCTATACTAAAAAAAAAAAAAAAAGGGATTTCAAGCATTGAGTAGACATTTGGATAACCACCTAATTGTTTAGAAAAAGAATTGCAATTAGTCCAAGCTTTTGCATGATTTCACCTTATTATTCTAAGCTTTCTCATTTAAGGTCTATAGTAGCAGCCATGTGTGTTTACCAGGAAAAATGATAGGTTTGCACACCTTTAACACTCCCTGCCCAGGTGTCACTGCGGATAGTGAGCCTTGGTTGTAAAATAGTTCAGCAACTTGACTGTGTCTAAAAATGCAAAGTACATTGGGCAGGAGGAGAGTGGCAGCTGAAACGCAGCCAGAGCTCTCTGTGAGCTCGTGTCACGTGATGGGAGCCGGGCCAGTCAAGAGGAAAGGGCTTCTATTCCTAATTAGCACAAAGTCTGAGCCTGTCCACCAACCTAGGCATGAGGAGCTGTGTGTACCTAGAACCTCCTTGTCTACATCACTCAGAGGCACCATATTTGTAGCAGACTTCCAGCTTGCTTGCCCTTTTCTTGGCTTTAAAATTTTTTTAAAATATTTGTATTTATTTTTGAGACAGAGAGAGACAGAGCATGATCAGGGGAGGGGCAGAGAGAGAGGGAGACACAGAATCTGAAGCAGGCTCCAGGATCTGGGCTGTCAGCACAGAGCCAAACGTGGGGCTTGAACTCATGAACCATGAGATCATGAGCGGAGCCAAAGTCACTTAGCCGACTGAGCCTCCCAGGTGCCCCGCCCTTTTCTTGGCTTTAAACGAGGAATCTTAGTACCATTTTCATGAAGTTTCTCATACATGCCTCCCTGAGCTAGCAAATGCTTTATTTCTCCACCAAAGTTGTTCAAAAACTGTTTTGTGATTGACAGACCAGAGGCGAGAAGAGGACCATTTTGATAATGGCACCAAGAAACCCCCAACAGAAATAGAATACACCCCAGCAGCCTAACTTCATTCATCCTGGGACCATTTTCCCTCACCTGCACACCACACCAAGCCATAATTCACTGTCTACTGAAAACATCATTCCCTTTTATACATTCATTAAAAATAATGTATTCATTATTATAAATGCTTTTAATTTTTTATTACTCAGTTAATAATAAACATGAATCACCAACAATAAGTATTCTCAAGAAACAGCCAAGATAAAGATTCAATATTCAAGTACTTATTTATTTTTTAATTATCCAATAAAAATCTAAGATGTTTATTATTAATGTTCACAATCAGAAAGTTTGATAATGTACCATAGGCCAATAGGTCCCACACTTCTAGATCCTAAAAGTAGGTGCCAAAGCAGATCACGGGAAGGATTATTCCCTGGGCACTGTGCCTGTCACAGCACACAAGAATTCCTAGTGCGATAATATTATGTCTTAAAGCTACAGATAAAAAGAGTGAGGTGCAATGCAATGTTGTAATCCTTCCCAGTGAATCTAGGAACAGACCTGATTGACCTTTGTTTTGTTTCATGAGATAAACATTATCATCTAATAAAATCACTCTTTGCATACTAAATAAATTAATCCTGGCTGTTCCCCTTAAGAATATATACTGGTGGGGGTGTCTGGTGGCTCAGTTGGTTAAGCATCCGGCTCTCGATTTTGGATCCGGTCATGGTCTCACAGTTCATGAGCTCGAGCCCCAAGTCGGACTCCTCTCTGACAGCACAGAGTCTGCTTGGGATTCTCTCTCTCTCTCCATCTCTCAATCTCTTTCTCTGTCTCTCAATCTCTCTCTCTCTCTGCCCCCACTCATGCTCGCTCTCTCTCAAAATAAAGAAATAAACATTAAAAATAAAGAACATACACCGGTGTGCACGTAAACAAAGACAGGATTTGCTTAAGTATTATTGATAGCCAGGGGCAAAAGAGCCATATCAGAGGAGACATATTCCATGCTTTCACCACCATCAGAAGCTCATACTGTTTTACTTTTTAACATTCCTGGTTTCTCTCCTCCTGTAGCCAGGGAGTTTCAACTGTGCACTTGAATTAGTGAAGTCAGACTCCAGTCACTGTATTTCCAGCCAAGTGAGACAAATGAGCCCTGTTCACTCAGCTAGAGCATTCCCCCCAAGTACAGCGCCCCTTACTCCATCCTCTTCCATGGATCGCTTTGCCCCCTGAGCAGGATAAGACCAGGGAACATGCAGCTGCAATTCCAAAGTTCCATTCCCCAAAAGTAAATGACAATGTAAGGGACTTATCTAATGATCCTCCCAAAATAGGAGCTGCAGATCAGAAGAATCTACTTTCGCAGATGCCTACCATAGTTATAAATTAACCTCCCAGGTCAGCTGTGAGGCCAATCCCATAGCAAAGGAAAGCACTTGGAAACTGTTCAAATGTCACATGCATTTAGAAAGTAAATATGTAAGATCATCTTCAAAACAGCAGTATTAGAAATTTATTATCTAATCATTAAATTAAAATTGTTTGGTCAGAGGCACAGTATAATGCTTCTAAACCATCATCAGTTTCGTGTGCATGATAGAGAAGAGAACACGTTAGCCATCAATGTTTTAAATTTTCCCATAGGCAAGTCTAGGACAGGACCTCCAGAATTTTCTTCCTTTCTTTTCTTTTTTTTTAATGTTTACTTATTTTTGAGAGATAGAAAGAGAGAGAGAGAGAGAGAGAGTGCAAATGGGGGAGGGGCAGAGAGAGAGGGAGACACAGAATCTGAAGCAGGCTCCAGGCTCTGAGCTGTCAGCACAGAGCCCCATACACAGGGTTCAGCTCAAACCCATGAACCATGAGATCATGACCTGAGCCAAACTTGGACGCTTAACTGACTGAGCCATCCAGGCACCCCTGGGACCTCCAGAATTTCTAAACCCCCTAGTCAGGTTACTAGCAATTGTTACCTATAGGCCTGTTACTGTTCAGCTAAAAAGGTCCTCCAAGCTGGATAAACTGGAAAACAACTAAATCTTCTCAATATTTACCTGCAATGACTCCTTATACATCATGTATATTATATTGAATGTGGTTGCTTTGCTAAGAGGCAGTGAAAGGACATTCCAGAACAACTGAGCCATAAAGGCACCAACATGACAAATATTTGGTATCACCACGTGGTCTGTCATGTACAAATTAAAGTTATTCAGTCTTCTAGGGATAGATAGTAAAACTGATAGACAAGAATGCTAAATACCAGCAAGAAATGTAAATATACTGCCTTAAAGGGAGATCAAGAGAGATCAAGTTGGGAAATGGTGCATCTACACATGAAACCAGTGTAATATCGGCAATTAATAAAACACCATTTAATAAAATTAATGAAAACCATTTTTTAAGTTTATTTATTTATTTTGAGAGAGAGAGAGAGTGTGTGTGTGGAAGAGAATCTCAAGCAGGCTCTGTGCCGTCAGCACAGAGCCCCATGTGGGGCTTGATCCCATGAACAGTGAGATCATGACCTGAACCAAAACCCAGAGTCGGAGGCTTAACTGACCAAGCCACCCCGATGCCCCAACAAAAACAATTTAATATCAACAATTAAAACCTAGATATCCTACTTCACAATCTTTAAAATGAGCAACTCAACTGCTGGTATATAGCAGTCAATGGCTTTTCTAGTTTGGACTTCGCCAAATTGAAAATAAAAAATCTGAAGAATAAAACTGTCCCCATAAAGTCTTTTCCATGCTGGAACTGCAATCCCACCATTCAACTGACTGCTCAGTGCCCCGGCCCCCTGAGCTCCATGACACCACCAAGCACTGTAGGTTTTACCTCCTGCACACCATATTTCACCTAATAAAAGAGGCCATTGATTACTGGATGCACCACTGTCTTGTGCACCTCCAAGAAAAAGAAACAAAAAACAATTGCTAAATCTAAGCCTTATCACAATTTCAGAGAGGAAAATATGACACGTATACATTTCAGAATCGGTGTAACACGGGATATGATGAATCTCAGTTCCTTCTGATCCCGATTTCACCACCCTAGTCCAGACCCTCCTCTACCTCACCTGGACACATCTACCTTGTCCCCTTTATTCTTGAATCCTCCAATCCATTCCCCACTGCCAAAGCGACAATTTTTACAATACAAATCTGATCATACAATACAAATCTGATTATTCTCAGCTCCAAAGTCTTTAATGACTTCCTCGTGTCCTTGACATAAAGATCCAACTCCTTAGGGGAGCCCAAGCCTTAGAATGATCTAACTCCTGTCATCTCTCCAGCCTCTTCTTCAGCAGGTTCTTAGTCAGCTTCTCACCTCCAACTGTTATCTGACCCCTCTCAGTTCCTCAAACACCAGGCTCTCACCCACCTCTCAACCTCCATACACTCTACTCCCTCTGTGAGCCCATTCCCTTTCTTTTCACCTGGCTAACACAACCTCCACAAGGCTTATTTGCTTGTCCATCTTGTGTGTAAAAGTTCTCCTTGGCCACCCTCCCCTAAGAACAGATTCCCGACTATACGCTTCTGTACCCTGCATTAGCCCTGCATAGCAAGCAGTCTGTGTACCTGGAATGACTTACTAATTATTCGCTTTCTCCTTTTAAGTTCTATGACAACAGGGATTCTTTTTTTTTTTTTTAATTTTTTTTTTTCAACGTTTATTTATTTTTGGGACAGAGAGAGACAGAGCATGAACGGGGGAGGGGCAGAGAGAGAGGGAGACACAGAATCGGAAACAGGCTCCAGGCTCCGAGCCATCAGCCCAGAGCCCGACGCGGGGCTCGAACTCCCGGACCGCGAGATCGTGACCTGGCTGAAGTCGGACGCTTAACCGACTGCGCCACCCAGGCGCCCAATAGGGATTCATTTTAATCAGAACTGATTCCCCAGCGTCTAGCACAGTATTTGGCACATGAAGGGTGCTCCATGTTTGTTGACTGACAAAAAAAAAAAAATCTTGGATAATGGCTAATGCAATTCTCCCAGGCATCGTTACACAGAAACTAGGTTTTGCTGTAAAAAATGCTCTAAGATAGAGCTCCTCAAAAAGTGTTATGGGCACATAGTAATTATTCAATAAATGCCAGGTGTGATGTTACTGCTGATTATAATGACAACCACAAAGATGACAGTAATGTAAGAAATAATATGTCCTGGGGCACCTGGATGGCTCAGTCAGTTAAGCGGCTGACTTCAGCTCAGGTCATGACCTCATGGTTTGTGGGTTCGAGCCCCACATCAGGCTCTGCACTGACAGTGCAGTCTGCTTGGGATTCTCTCTCTCCCTTTCTATCCCTCCACTACTCACGTGCTCTCCCTCTCTCAAAATAAATAAACTTAAAAAAAAAGAGAGAGAAAGAATATGTCCTATCTATTTAAAAGGATTTGCTTTTAAAATACCCCATGACTGGGGTGCCTGGGTGGCTCAGTCAGTTGGGCGTCCGACTTCAGCTCGGGTCACGATCTCGCGGTCCGTGGGTTCAAGCCCCGCGTCGGGCTCTGGGCTGATGGCCCAGAGCCTGGAGCCTGCTTCCGATTCTGTGTCTCCCTCTCTCTCTGCCCCTCCCCCGTTCATGCTCTGTCTCTCTCTCTGTCTCAAAAATAAATAAACGTTAAAAAAATAAAATAAAATAAAATACCCCATGACTGAGCTGTCTGTAGTTTTCATCTAGGCAAATGTCGAAGAGTGCCCCCTCTTAACCATCTAGTCATTGGTTCTAGAATCCCAGGACAGGGAAACAATCCCAGGACCAGTTTAAAAGGCTGATGAACAACTGCCATTGACAACAAATGCTGTCCACAAAGTATGTTCTCTCTTCAGATATAAGGATAAAAATTTATTATCTGCAAATGTAACAGAAGAATAACATTTGCTGTGTCTTTTAAACTCTACACCTTAAAAAAAATAAATAAATAAGGGGCTCCTGGGTGGCTCAGTCAGGTAAGTATCCTACTCAGCTCAGGTCAGGAGGGAGGGGGGTGGTGTCTGTGCAGAGCCTGGAGCCTGTTTCAGGTTCTGTGTCTCCCTCTCTCTCTGCCCCTCCTCCACTCACGCTCTGTCTCTCTCTGTCTCTCAAAAATTAATAAAAATGCTAAAAAAATTTTAAGAATCATAAAACATAAGCTACTACAAAGAAACGTCTTTTCTCATTTGCCAACCCAAATGATATCTGGTCGTTTGCAACAGAACACATGTTTCTCCAGGTAAACATTCCCCAGGCACACAGTGTAACCATTTCATATCAGACAGTTCCCAGCTGACCATCAGGTTCCTGGCCGGGTACTTGGAATTTGCAGTGAATTTTCCCACAGACATGAAATTCTGAGACATGGTTTTAGTAATTCATACCAATTGCACTGTGGTATGCTATGACACACTGTGGATTAATAGGCCTTATGGACTATGATACAATGTGAAACACTGTGGATTAAATGGGCTTTATGAGTTCACTTTAGAACCTGGACACATTGTCTAGTACAGTTTCTATGAAGGTTCCAGGCCACAGGAAGCCCAGAAGCAATGCAAATGCAAGTCCCTCTTCACTTTCTCCCTGCTCCATCCCTTTATCACCACCCCACAGGCCACAGCCCAGGGGCAGCAGCACCCCAGCAGGCTGGGGGTGTGGGGGGGGGGAGCTTTGGAACTTTAGTCCCCACCCAGAGCCCAGGCAGCCACAGTCTCCTCACCTTTCACCTCTGACACTTGACCAAAACATTAATAAAATCGTTCTTCACCCTGTCAGACCCTGGGAAATCTCACCCTCTCCGTGGTCACCCCACCCACCCCCGGTTCCCTTCACCCAGTGCGGGACCTGGCCCCGTCCTTTACAGTTCCTCAACATTATGCTTTCAACCATCTCTGTAAGAACAACATGCTTCTCAAGCCTCCTTTTGCTCTCCCCGCTCCTCCGCGGTTTTGCTCAGGCTGCTGTTCCCTTGTCTCTGTCTCCGATCCATACTTCCAGGAATTCTAGCCACCCCAGGTCCTACCACATTCCTGACACCTCCTAGACCAGCCCACATGGCCAGCTCCTCACCAGCACTCCCCTCATTCTGCCTTGGATTTCTCATACTTATTCCTTGTCTTTCCATCTTTCTTTCAGAGCTCCTTAAGGACAAGCACAGCTTCTTTATGGTGTCTAGATCCCTGCATCCCACCCCACCCCACACACCCCCAGAGTACCCAGCCTACTATAATGGTGAGTGAATGCAATGGGAGTCAGTGGCCCGGTGTCTCCCTCGGTCAAAAAAAGAGGCAAAAGGACACTACAGAACAATATCTGGGACCCAGTAAGAAAAAAATGTGAAATAGTGTCAATGCTTAACTAAAAGCAAATACTGTGGGAAAAGAAATCAAGGTGTGAACAGCAGAATAGTAAGACAGAAATCCAACGGTTCTCTTCGGGAACCATTAGCATATGAATCTGGAAGAACAAGTGCTCCATTTTGGGGTCTGCTGGAAATAATCATACTAGACAATTATTTTGCCCTTACCAGGTGCTAAGTATACACCTCCATGTAAAGTGCTTCCCAAGCACCCCCTGTTCTCATAACCACCCGATTACCTCCATTTTACCCAAGAGGAAACTGAGGGGGCACTGCAGTTAATTAACTGGCCCAGTGTCCCACAACCATCAGGGCAGAATTAGGATTTGAACCTTTTCCCGATCCAAACTCAGCGACTAAATTCAACTACCTGTTTACTGCACAGCTTTTACAGCAGGTCGTGGGGCATAAATCATCACCCACTGAGAGAGAAAGAAGCTCATGCTTTATGCATGCCTCAGACTCCCGGAGCCCCCACTCTTGCCTGGCTCTGGGTGAGCTGCTTTAAGTCTTCCAGCAAACCCAGGAGCCAGGTATAAACTGAAAACTGAGCCGGGAGAAATAATCTGGTCAGAGTCGCACAAGCCCAGGGTTTCAAAGGCATCCATGCTTCAGGGCACGGACGGCCACAGGCTCCCCCGAGGCTGTGTCGGGAGCAGAGCCAGGCCCCAGCCAGAGAGAGGAGTCCAAACGCCCCTCTGCAGTCAGCAAACAGGGAAAACCACGTCCTCGGCCCACCTACCTCACCAGGGGGTGGAAAGGATTAAACTGAAAATAAAGAACGCGGAGTCTACAACACAATAAACATTCAGCCAATGACAGCTATCAGAGGTAACCCTTCCCTCGGTTGGTCTCTGCCATTTTTCTTATCACTTACAGTGGATCAACCTTGTTCCTCTTTAAAATAGATGGCTTTCTTGGAGGTCCACGGAAGACTGCAAAATGCAGAAGAAAAGAACACAGTGAGATGAGGGGGAAAAGAATTTCCTTTCTATTGATCGCCCTTTTCCCCAAACACTTCCTCGAGAAATTATTTAATACTCAAAATGACACCACGATGCATTATAAAAAAAAACAAAAAAAACCCACAAAAACAAAAAAACGTACCAAACAAACAACGAAGTCCCAGCCCCCGGGAGTTTACAAGTAGGCTATGTTAACATTTGCAAAGTGCCCCGAGTGCCTCAGCGGCTAATTAACATCTTGGGTTTGTTTTCTCAAATTCCAGCCCATTGTTTCCCCTGTGAGCGCAATCCGAAGCCTTAGCCCCCAGTGCGCTACCGCCTGCATCTTCCTGCCAATAAAACCGCTGAAACCACTAGAGGTTAAAACAATTAATATTAGATGAAACCCCTCCGCGGCGCAGTTCCGGGGCCCGCGCAGCCACGCGCTCTCCCGGCTGCAGGGTCCCCGCGGCGCCCGCCCGGGAGCGAGACCGGAGCCGCCGCGCCCCGCCGGCCCCGCTGGGAGGGTTGGCTCCCCCTGGGGGGCGAGCTCTTGCAAAAGGAAAACCGAAAACGAGCAGATGCCGATCGGACACGCTGTTGCCCGGAAGAATCGCTGTCATGCTGCAGAAATCCATTAGGTACACTGTCCGGCCGGCACTGCTCGCTTTAGCGCGACTTGTATTTACACAAGAATTTACTTGTGTAAATGTAAAGAATTTACTATCCAGGGGCGCCTGGGTGGCTCAGTCGGTGAAGCCTCCAACCTCGGCTCAGGGCATGATCTCACGGTTTCGGGAGTTCGAGCCCGCCTTGGGCTCAGAGCCTGGAGCCTGCTTCGGATTCTGTGTCTCCCTCTCTCTCTGTCCCTTCCTCCGGTCGTGCTCTCTCTCTCTCTCCCTCTCAAAAATAAAGGGAACATTAAAGAATTACTATCCTGATGATGGTGCCTGTTAGAAAGGTTATGGTCTCTCCAAAGGAAGTTCAAGTCAGGATTTCCCTCTGGTGCTCTAGAAACCCATCACCAACAAAGCCCCCACTCCTTGCTTCAGACCCAAGCTTGCTGAGAAAGAGAAACATGTTTGAGGTGGGTCTGCAAGGTCGTTCCCAGCACCAAGAGTCTAGCCTTCTGCAGGAGGCATATTTTAAGACCAGACGTCCATCATTCATGGGGAGTCGAAATTAGAACTTCAGTTTCCTTTGTATTATTGCCCTCATCAATAAGCATTCTTACATTTAGGCACACTTAGGGTTTATGCTTTTTGATCGATGATCTTATTATGGATGCCTATTAAAAAGTCCAAAATCAAAGACCTGCTGGAGGTCTCCCAGACTCATCCAGCTGGGCCAGCAGAGCCGGGAGCACATGAGAGGTGGCTGTCTTTCCTTCCAAAACAGGCTGCAGAATGGAGAGGTAGATCCAGCCTGGCTGGGAGCAAGGGCTAGATGCTGGCAACTGGTTTGGATGATGCATGCCAACAGCACCACGGGGGAATTAACACGTAGCCAATTCTTGTGGCACAGTCCCATTCTTGTGTGAAACGGGAGAACGTTCTTTTCAGCATTCTTTTCTAACAGGGGAAGAGCCGTTTCTCACTATGTGAGTACCTCGCGGGGATTCCCATTAAATCAAACTGCTTGACGATGACCTAATTTGTTCGTTCAAGAGGATAAACTCTTCCTATCCATACATTATTGTTGTTATGGTTTCCGTTGTTAAATTATACATAAAAGGCCCAAGCTGTACCAAGCTTACCAAGCCTATTTTAGAAATGAAACATTTTCAGAACATGAATCTTAATGAGATTCTTACACTAAATTGTGCCTGAGAACGGCAGTATTTTAGATGCGTCTTTTTATTTTCACCAATTTGTAATCTGCAATGCACTTTTTAAAAATTATTGTAGGGCCCCTGGGTGGCTCAGTTGGTTAAGCCTCCGACTTCGGCTCAGGTCATGATCTCATGGTTCTGTGAGTTTGAACCCCACTTAGGGCTCTGTGCTGACAGCTCCGAGCCTGGAGCCTGCTTTGGATTCTGTCTCTCTCTCTCTCTCTGTCTCTCTCTCTGTCCCTCCCCTGCTCGTGCTCTGTCTCTCAAAAGTAAATAAACATTAAAAAAGATTTTGTTTTAATTATTGCAAAATGTATTTTCTTATAACATTATAAGACTACCAAAGACCTGCCTGTTGCCGTTTTGGTCTTAGGTTATTATTTTTTTTTTAATCTTCAAAATAAACCCCTTTGCGATCTTCTGCCTCCCCTATGTCTACTTTTCCTTCATAAAACTTGTCCACTTTTCCTCTGATAAAGGCTTTTCAAATACGAACAAATCTACAAACAAGTACTTCCCAAAGTGCAGTTCTTAGAACATGGGTCCTGCAAGACCCTCTCTGGAAAGGAAGTTGTTGACCAGAGCATTTGCGAAGGGCTGCACATTCCCAGCCTCCAAGGTTGACAAATCACATAAAGTCTCATGGTCCAGAAACCTGCTGACCTTGGTTTAGACCAGCATGTCTCAAATTCATTTGCATGTGGAACCCTTTTCCAAACAAGACTTATTAATATGCTGCGGAACTTTCATTTCGAGGATCACACATTGGGAATTAGTGATTAAGACCATCTGATATATGGGATAATTATAGGTCAGATAAAACTGAGATAAGTCAAGCTGCGGCATAAGAAATTTTTTTTTTAAGAGGAATCTGGCCTTAATTGCTATTTGTGAATTTCATAAATCCACAGCGTTAAAAAAACAAAAAGCAATAATGCCTTAAATACATAGGTAATTAGAGGCTGTGTGAGAACCCTGAAACTACACAGAATAAGAAGGTTCCAGAAATATCCCTTTTATCCCATGGGAACTATAATCCAACGTGTGGTAGATTCCATATTTGTTGAGTCAGCCTCTCCATCAGTCCCAACACACTGGGAGTATTTTAAAATAGTCCCCTAGTTATAGATTCCTACAGTGTTCTTAGGAATGAATCCGGAAGAAAGGGTCATCCAGCCCAAACCTGTTCTACTGCTTGAGCCCCACCTTTACCCCCAAAAGGTAACCACGCACCCCCATAGGCTCTACGCTACCGCTACCGGAAGATCTGCATGGTCGACAAGCCTTTTGTGCACTTTCTTTCCCTTGTGGCAGAGCCATCAGACAAAAACACAAGCGCAAACATCACCCTGGAGAACGAGACAAACTAGCAGCCTAAAGGCCGCTCAAACTGTGGCCCATCTGGACCAGTTTGTATTCAATGAAAACATTTTATAAAAGGGACTCCAGGTGTGTCAAGCACCTGGGCTAATAGGAAGTGGGGAGCAAACAAATGAAATGAGTTGCGTCTAGTCCTTCCCAATCAGATAGTCTTTCAGAAAGTGAAAGAGAATCGTTTACATTAAAGAACTTAACAGAGTGCTCTTATGTACCCCTACCCACCTGTAAACTCTGAATCCCCCACATTCACATATTAAGGCACAAGAGGTATTGGGAATGTAACTAAGAAAATATGCATCACATTTGTCTCCTAGTCCTCACAACACTCAGCAGAAAGCTAGGCAAAAAAAAAAAAAAAAAAAAAGATGCTCCATAAATACTAATCAATTGATTAATTAATTGATCAATTAATCACTCTTGCAAAGTTCTTATTATCCAAGAGAAGCTGGACTTATACTCTGAACACTTTGTTCCTGTTTTACCCCAGGAGATTATTTTCTATTTCAAAGGAGCCTCACAGCTTAAACTGGCCTATGAAAAATGAACCAAAACAGACTGGCAAGTATTTCTTACATTCTATTCCACCCACAAAATTTGCATTATGTCTGTTGATATTTGTCAAATGCCACCAGGCCCTTTCTATCATCCTCTCTCCCACAGAACAGTCTGAAACTAGGTGTATCTGCTCTCTGCTACCCAATAATTATGAATTTTATGGAGACTTTTCAAGGGAATAGGAATGATAGGCAAAACACATTTCATCTAAGCCCACCAAATGATTGCTTTTTCAGGTCTGATGCTTGACTTGTTTAAGATAAAAGCCCATGCTTAATCTCATCACTAAAAATTACGAGGATCGCATAACATATACCATTAAACCCATGGGTCTATCCTGAGAAATTATTAACACCCAGAATCTGCTACTTAAAATGCTTATGTCTGAGTTGACTAGATATGTTTAAAGTAGAAAAACTATCCAGTGTGCATCTGGTTAAGAATTTGTAGCAAAGATCCCTGCTTCTCATACTTACACAGAAAATGAAAGTGATACTTAATTATCAAAATAAAATCTTCTGAATCTACATGTGTCAAATAACTTCCCCTTTTTTTGTTATTTTCAATCCCCCAAGGAGTAGAACTGAAAGAGACCTTTTTGGTGTTGGTTCAAAGAAACTAAAGTATTTTTCTGTTCAGAATAAGTAATTTCTTAAGGTAGTTTATACAGTATATAAACAATGACACAACGTATAAAATAAAATACTAATCACAGTTCGGGAGATTAGATTCGATTTAAAATATGTGCTTTTGATTCAATCAATAATCAAGCTGTGTGCCTTTCTGGCATGGTACTCTCTAACAAAAGTGTACCAAAGGTTGTCTTTCTTTTTTACTATGGTCTTTTTTTTAAACATTTATTTGAGAGACAGAGAGACAGAGAGACAGAGAGAGAGAGAGAACAAGAGGAGGAGGGGCATAGAGAGAGGGAGACGGAGGATCCCAAGCAGGCTCTGCACTGAGAGTGGAGAACCTGATGCGGGGCACCAACCACCAGCCATGAGATCATGACTTCAGCTGAAGTTGCAGGGTTAACCAACTGAGCCAACCAGGCACCCCCCCAAACATTGTCTTTCAGTGTTATGTGACCTTAGAATCCAGGACTGCTCATTCCATCTTGGTCTACTCCTCCAGGAGTATTTTAAGGTGGTTTGATGGGACACATACCCACACTCTATCCAAACCAAAGCAAGGTTACTGATGGGCTTTCACATTACACGTTTTACCTTTGAAAGTTCTTTGGTCAGGAAAATGGGACAGCTACAGGGTGGTGTTTATGCTGCCACCTCTTGGCTTTATAAGGAAATACATCACAAGGAGAGGAAGGAAGGACTGTTGCTTTGTTGCCTTCATGTTTGCATTTACATTAGGGTCAGTCAATCCTTCTTAAATGTGGGGAGAAGAACTCACAGACCCTTTGGAGAATATTACACAATCCCTGTACCCTTTCTCTGGAAAAAGTCCGTACACAAAAAACTTCTGTAGACAAATCTGGACAACGTGAGGCCCATCCATGTATCCCTTTCTAGACTACAGATTCAGTAGAGCAACCTCATTTTCTTGAGCCATGACAAAAATTCTGTGAAATGGGAGAAAGTGAACACACTGAGAGGATGATTCGAATGCAAGATTCAGAGGAAAAATTTTGACATCAAATTATTTTTAGCTCAAAATTGGTAAGTAGTGGGGCACCTGGATGGCTCAGTCTGTTGACCCTCCGACTTCGGCTCAGGTCATGATCTCACAGTTCATGAGTTCGAGCCCCGTGTCAGGCTCTGTGCTGACAGCTCAGAGTCTGGAGCCTGCTTCAGATTCTGTGTCTCCCTCTCTCTCTGCTCTTCCCCCGCTCATGCTCTGTCTCTCTCTCTCTCTCTCTCTCTCTCTCTCTCCTCCAAAATAAATAAATAAATAAATAAATAAATAAATACATTAAAAAAAAAAGTTAATCAATGGGAAGTACTCTCTGGGAATTCTGGGAGGGGAGGGTGGGAATCCAAAAGAAACATTATGCTTTTGACTCCTCCATTGTGTGTGTATGTGTGTGTTTTATTTCTTTTCAGAGAGAGAGAGAGAGCATGAATGAGGGAAGGGCAGAGAGAGGGTGAGAGAGAGAAACCCAAGCAGGCAGAGCAGACACAGGGTTCAATCTCACCACCTAGAGATCATGACCTGGGCTGAAACCAAGAGTCCGACCCTTAACCAACCAACTGAGCCACCCAAGCATCCGGACACCTCCATAGTTGATATCTTAAATCTTCCCCCAGCTGAGTTTGGGGTCAGATAGGTGGTCAGGTATGCATAGTCTATTTGTTTAGTTTCTAGAAATGTGTTCTGTGTTTCTATGAATATTTCTGCAGCACGAGTTGCATAGAGTAGTCAGCTGCCTCTGAGTTGTTCTGAACATATCTCAGTGCTCTCCAGATCTGGAGGCCTCCCCGGCCCTTCTCCAAATGAAGCCATTCCTCCCATTTCCTACCTAAGGAAGAGAGACTGGCCGAGCATCTGAGAAGCTGCTTGAACTAATCCACTCGGTCTTGCTCCCTAATGGGGTGATTGGCAGACACCTAAAGAGATATTGATTGGGTCAGTCAGTCCAACACACTGGCTTTTTTACCCGTCAGTGTGACCAAGGTATTAACCCAGGAGCGCTTGGAACCCTATACACTTTCCCTCCATGAAATCAACACTCCCTTTATGAGTTCCGCTTGCCTCTGCGGCACACTTAGGGGGTAAGCAATTTTTCACATCTCTAGTGACAGAACCTGATCTCTCAGTCCACCTAGAGGAACAAGAAGTTCTCCCATTCAGCTTTTTGTTCTCATTGAGTTTGATTTTTATCTTTGCATTGCTACTCTCGTATAGTATATTATTCCACCAACACGCAATTTTTTATCTTGAAGAATAAATGCTCATTATTTTATGGGGGAAAAAGTTTCCCCAGTGAACTGCAAGTGTTAGTAACCAGCTAACAGCAATTTGACAGACTCCTAACTGATGAAGCAGTGAGGCTAATAGTGTTACTGCTACCCAGTTCTGGGTTGCTTCAGGAGATTTTACGTTTTATTAATGTAATAAAATGTAGCTTTTACAGTTATCTACAGTATGTAATTACAAATGCATGTTATTGGTATTATCAGTGTGATGCTTGAGTTTCTTTTCCATTAATAGAAACTCTGTATTTTATACATTAATTACACAAAGAATTAATGATGGCTTATACAAGTCTGTCTACAAGTAGACATTTTAGAAGCAATTATACTCATAGCAGAGTAGTCCTCTCTTTAGTAATAGGCTTTGTTCCAAAAGATGATTTTAAATGCATTTGTTCATAAAGTGGTACTATACAAGGAATAAAATGAACGCATTCATAAAAAACTCAGTTTCATAAGAGAACAGTTGTCATGTCGGACATGGCATCAGTTCTTGTAAAATTTCATCCAAAGACATTTACATTTTGGCTTTATTCTTCGCATCACTGAAAATGGTGGTAACAAAAACTCCAAACTCAACTTGTCCAGAATGAAACCATCATGGTGTTCTGCAAATGTTCCTATCACAGGGGATGGCCCCACCATCATCTAGCTCCAAAAACCAAGACCCAGAGGTCATTCATTGTGTCCTTTCTAATCCGATACCAAGCTTTGCCGATGTTGCTTCCTAAGTATCTGTTGAGTCTGTTCACTTCTTCCCACACCACTGTCACACCCTGGTTTGAGCTGTGTCACGTCTTACCCGGGGCTCTGCCGTGGTCCCCACATCCACATCAAGATCTCAAACCCATCTTCCATGTCGCAGCAAGAAGATTATGTGAAACTCAAATCATGCCTCCCTCTCCACACTGGAAACACTTACATTCTTTGATTGGAAACTCCTTTCCAACAAAATCCTTGTCCACCATTTAAAAAATGTATTTCTCCCTTTATTTTCATCAGAATCATCTGCCTTTCCTTACTAGAACTTTAAACTTGCTGGCTGTTTCTGCCCTTCTAGGTCATGAAATGCTTAATAATGTTACAAATCCCCAGTACAGATCGTCTCTGAAAGTCAACATTAAGGTTCCAGTCCAGACTTTTTAAACTAAATTATGGGGGTAATTGAAATTGCAATAAAAAAATTTTGGTTTACTGAAGGTGAATAAACTTCTAGAACATTTCCACTCACAGAAATGGAATGGACCTCATCAGGCTCATGAAATCTGAAGGGAAAAACAGGTGGACACCCTTATTTCAGAATCAGGAAGACAGAAAAGGAGGCCACCGGTATTTATTGGGCAGTGGCTGGGTGTCAGCCAGCCGCCATGCTAGACATTTGCGAGCAGGTTACTTCATCTAATTCACACACTAGCCCAGCCACCTCAGTCTTACCTTCATGTGACAGATTAAAAATGATGTTAAGAAGGTTCACATATTTTTTTAAATTTATTTTTATTTATTTTGAAAGAGAGAGTGAGGAAGTGGGGGCGGGACACAGAGAGAGAGACAGAGGGCGAGAGAGAATCCCAAGCAGGCTCTGCACTGTCAGCACAGAACTCCATGGGGGGGAGGGGGGCGGGGATCAGTCTCACAGTGTAAGATCACGACCTGAGCCGAAATCAAGAGTCGGACACTCAACCGAATGAGCCACCCAGGTGCCCCAAGAAGGTCCACATCTTTTACTAAAGGTACTAAAGGTACAGCTATTCTCTGGCAGAATTAATATCTGAACCCCAGGCTGACATTCAAATGCGTATTTCTTCATAATAGAGAATGACCCTGTGGAGACTCTGTCCCCACCTCTGCTCCAAAAGGTAGTTCTTCACAATGGAATGACTTCCAAATCCCTTACCTACCATATGCTGTAATTACTGTTCATTTTCTATCCACACTTCCCTTCTCTCTTATCTTCTAGAATGCTAAATTGATCTCACTTCTAATTTTTGTTACCTGACGCACAGTCACCTTCTTTCCTAGCCTCGTTCTCTTTCTGGTGACCTCCACCAGCCAAGGACACGTTTTCCAGGCTGGGGCTACCCCAGCCCTCTGGAAATCCGCAGCACGCTCTCTGACCCTTCCCAGGATGTTCAGGGCCCCTCTTGGATCTTGACATTTAACATAAAAACCACGGATAAAACACACGTAGAACTTGGGTTTGGATTGCTGGTACCTGTATAGTGATTACTTAACAACCTTCATACTCCAGAGCTGAGCTCACAGCGATGATGATAAATGACACCAACGTAATGACCACAGTAATTCACTGTCCTGTTTAAAGATATTATTTAGCCAAGTCAAGGTTAAAACCAGGTAATGGAACAAATGAAGGGGTGATATTACAGCACCTCCATAAGACTTGGTGTATATATACCACAACTACTAACAGACATCTCTCTATGTCATATTCATCTAAATTAAAAAAAGGGTTTTTCTTTGTGGCAGCTTTAAAATATCTCAGGAGTGACTGCTTGAAACCTTGTGAAAACTTCTTCAGAACTTTTAGCCCATACAATCTTTACTTTTTCTATTTACTTTTGACATTTCTGACCGTAGAAACTAAGACTGGGAACACAACCTTTCTCATGACTAAAAACAGAATCCCACAAGAGTCTACCCGTTGTAGCCCTATGCTATCACGTAATTCACATTTGTCGAGGGAAAAGAGTTCACTTAGACCTTTTTTAAAAGAAGCGGTGGTTAGAAGGTTCGCTGACGTGAGCCTCGCCCTGACTTGGTCCTGCTGTGCACGCCTGCCCGCCTGGAGGAGGAGGCAAGACAGCCCCAGCCCCTTGTCACGCGGTTGCATCCTGTGTTTTTAAAGGGCAAGAATGTGAAAAGTGAAAAGTTTATTCTGAGATGAGCAGGAAGCTCTAGTTAACCTGCCCTCTTTGCAACTCTTCTGAATTTGGAACGAAGGGCAAGTAGGCTCGGCGCTTTTAAGAGCTTCACAATCTCCCATCTGGCGACACAGGATGTTTGCAAATTCCGGGAGGGGAGGGTTACTGTACTCAACCCACACCCTCTGCTGCCGGTCCACACCATCTATTAGTTGTGATTTCATGTAATTCATGCATAACCACAGAGGTGAAAGAAATAATTTCACAATCTGCATGTCGCCTCAATTTTCAAATTCCTGTAGGTCAAAAGCAATCACCAGCCAGGCTTTCGGCACTCTGACATATTTATTCTTCCTCTTCAGATTCGAGCCATTCCAAAAGGTGAACAAAAAATACAGCAAAAGCAGCCGGCTTGTCTGCAGTATTTACATGCTTTACATACCTTGAAAATATGTAGCTTATTAATGACTGATTTTCCAACCTCCTCAATAAGCTTTTTTATTAGCATGACATTCCCTAACTGACAAGTGTCAAACCATCTCACGCCGCGCGAGTCCCCTTTATGGTATTTAATATAAAGACAGAACAGTATTTATATCCCTCGCAATAAGAGAACGGATTGTTTTAAGGCTATACGGCCTGGATGTGATCAAGAAAGAAGGAACCTTACAAAATGATAAATATTTTCATTAAAAAACTTTAAAACTAAAAGTTCAAAGATATGTTCTCCTCTCTTATTTCTTGTCAAAACATGACTTAAGACCCAAAACTAATCTACTTTCAATTTTATTCCATATTTCAGCGCTGTCATAGTACTCAGCAGAGAGTATTGGAATACGATCATTTTTTATTTTGTTGATGTTACCGACAGCTTTATTTCACAAAGCAATCTTATACTATGTCTACCAGTGGCAGGGCACAGAGGTCAAATAGTCTATCCTTACAGGTGGAGAGCTTATTAAATGGCACGTCTATTAAACCCGATGGACAACATAAAGAAACATTCCAGCAAAATACTTTTAACATAGTTCAATGAAGATATGGCTCAAAAGGGTAGTAAATAATTTAAACAGAGACCAGTAGGGAATTTGTTATACTTTTTACTAGCATCTTCAAAATTATATTTCAAACAAAGTGGTTACAATAGAGAAAAACGCAAAAGCTGCAGAGAAAAGCCCAAGTTCTATGGCAAATTGCTAAGAAGCGTGGATACTTCAATGCAAATCCAAACGTTAATAAATCCACAGTTCTACTGCAAGTTCATTTAAAATAATCTGGGCATAAACGGCACATAATTGTGAACTCATGTGAAATTATTTTCGGAAGTAATCTTTCCGACGGTCGCTCTTACTGTTGTTTTGAAAAACAGTTGATTTTCCAGTTCCGTGTCTAACTACCTCACATCTGAGAGGAAAAACCGCTTCAGAAGAAGAGAGTCAAAACAATAAGGAGAATATGTGTTTAAATATTACGTAATATTTGGTGTGAAAATCTTATATGACTACAAAGGATTTAAGGGAAAAAGGCATTTGTTAATGCCTGGCTGGGGTTTTCTTTTCTGATGTTTCTGATAACTCTTCCATCATCAGCTATGAAACCTATCAGCCCTTTAATCACAGTGTTTCCTCCTGTATACAATTAACCGTATTCACAAAAAGGAAGAAAGAAGTGAAATCCACGAAAGAGAACGCGATTTCTTACTCTTACATGCAAGCTGTGGTTTTCCACCAAAATGACAAACTGAATCACTACTTTTAATAAGTTTATCGTGCATACTGTATCTCTTCATCTTGAGATTGGGTACCTAGGCTGTCGCCAGGAATCTAAAGTACTTGATTAAGGGTTATTAGTAGGTTTTCTGGTAGGATAATTAATAAGCTACAGAAACATAAACCGTGAGTTGTTAAAGTTGACAATTACCTTTCCTCACAGCATCACCCGAAATGCACTGTCCTTGCTGCGGCACACGGTAAATCATCTACCTAAATGTATTTGCACCCAATCATTTTTTAAAGTCACAATCTTTGTAGTGTCAACTTGTCAAGGGTCAAAGGGAAGAACAGGCAAGATTCCCAAATCAATCTGCTTGTAGAAACTGTCTCATTTCATTTCAAATTACCTGCTGTGGTTGAAGCAGGCTATGGACAAACTGCCTTCCTCCATAAACCATGGCAGCCCAGGTCGAACTTACGTGATCATTCATAAGGGGCACGTCATGCCGGTTCTGTCATTAACTACTTTTAAACGGCTGTGCAGGGTTAAGTGATCTTGCAGGTCAGCCGCAGATATAAATACTGTTTGGACAGTTTAATGTCAAGAGACAACTCCTCTGGGATTAAAACTGTGTAACCCAATAGAACAGTTGTCGATACCAGGATTAAGGTACTTTGGTATTGTTACCTGGAGTCGCAGCTTTACATATGTTTTTTTGGTAAGTGACCCTGCAGGGGACTCTGAATGTCGTCCATCTACATCGTGCAGCTCCTAGACAGTGTTCTGAGAATATTAAAAATAACTTCAGGCATTCAAAGGGCCACCCTGCCAGTAGGTGTTTGTCTTCGGGAGGCCGACCAGAACACAAGGGCACTGCGGGTGTGGGCAGACTGGCTGCAGCCCCAGAGCCTTGGGCTTCCAGGACTCAAGGCCCACTGGGATCTTGGAGATCTGATGCCGTCCACAGAATCACGATGGTTGGGTACAATAACTTGTGCGCAAAAGCACCCTGACCTAAGAAGTAAGACCGAAATGATGACCTCATTGCCTTTGTAGAGCTCATTCCTTGAGGCAAACACTCTAATATCTAAAGATAACAAACGCTGGTGGTTACCCAGGGCTCCGAATCTCCAGGGCACTGTGCTAAGCCCTTTGCACGCATGATCTCATTTATATCTCACAACAACCCAATGAGAAATCTATTTTAGCCTCACTTCACAGGTGAGAAAGCTGTGGACCACAGCTAGTAACAATTTGCCCCCAGGTTACACAGCTGGTGATGATGGAGAATAGGAACAAACATTGGGTCTGATTCTAGAACTGGCACTCTCAGCTACCTCCACTATAATTATGCCTCCTGTGAGAAATTGTACTCGCTTCACTTATAAAGTATTTATAATATACACTGGCTTGGCTTTCTTTAACATGCATTAGCTGTATGTGAAAACAGCCTGAATCATTAAAAGAGTTGCTAAGTCACTTGGAGAGCCAGAGTGAGTTAAGTCCAACTGATATACAAATACCTCTGTGTTTGTATAAAGACCTTCTAGAGGGTATGTGAGCATAGATAATTTGAAGGAAATCTATTTCAAAATCCTCGGTGTCCATATGTTTTCCTTCCTAAAATTGATCCGCCCAAGAACAGATCACGTCAAATCTAAGTTTCTACCACCATTCACAACTGCATCTCTCCAACCTCACTTAAAGGTCACCTCTCTCCCACCTTAGACTCTCACTCTGTCCCCCTCCCCCTCAGGGAGAAATCCCCAAGCAACCAAAAACTGTCAGGGCCCTGAAGTTTTCTCCCCAAATCACCCGGTGAAGAAATGCATTTCGACCAAAAGGTTTCTGTGTCTAAAACTCAACTACAAAATATAACATATTTATGGTGTCTGATCAATTTCTAATGCTACCTCAATATTCAGGGAGGAAAATGTTAACCTTTAGAAACCTATAGTCACAGGATGTTTGAAAAAAAATTCAATTCACATATATAGTCTTTCTTTTTAACTTTATTTATTTTGAGAGAGAGAGAGAGAGAAAGTGAGCAGGGGGAGGGGAGAGAGAGAGGGAGAGAAAGAGAGAGAGAGAAAGAGAGAGAGAATCTCAAGCAGGCTCCACATTGTCAGCACAGAGCCCGATGTGGGGCTCAAACCCACAAAGCAGGAGATCATGACCTTAGCTGAAATCAAGAGTTGGATGCTTAACCCAGCTGAGCTACCCAGTCACCCTCATATGCTCAGTTTTATAGCAGAAAATTGTATGGCAATTTTAAGGCTTTCAAACATAAAGGTATTCCATCAGGATAAAATTCTTTGGGAGAAAGAGACAGAAATACAATTTCGAGAAGGAAAAAACAATTTTATAGAGGGGTTTATGTATATTTTAAATGTATGCTAGTTTGGGACACCTGGTCAAGCGTCCGACTTCGGCCCAGGTCATGATCTCGCTGTGCGTGAGTTTGAGCCCCGCATTGAGCTCTGTGCTGACAGCTCAGAGCTCGGAGCCTGCTTTGGATTCTATGTCTCCCTCTCTCTCTGCCTCTCCCCTGTTTGTGCTCTCTCTCTCTCAAAAATAAATAAACATTTGAAAAAAATAAATGGATGCTAGTGAGTATAAAATCATCGTATGATATTCATATTCATTTGGATACATTTAAACCAAAGTTTCTCAACCTTAGCACTATTGACATTTTGGGCGAGATAATTCTTTGTTATGATGTTGAGCAGTATCCCTAGCCTACACACACACACACACACACACACACACACACACACACAGAGTTGTGCCCATTGCCCGAGTGTCTCCTGGGGATGCAAAATTGCTCCTGGTGGAGAACACTTACCCAAGGGATATGAGAGACTTATCATACATTTTCAAAATTTAATATTTAAACTTATGATGGAAAATGTTAGGTGTCCACTAAAAATCATGCAAAATTGGTTTTAGAAGTATATATGGGCACATTTCAAGGCCATTGAGTTAAATAGAAATAAAAGCATTCATGGCAATTGCGGTGCAAGCAGATAAAACCTCAGCTGGGGCTCGTCTCTCCACCTCGTCTGCTGGGATGACTGGGACCCACGGAATCTGAAGACCTGGAACCGACTGTCACAAAGGCAGTGTCAATATCACATTTGAGCGTGGTGACTGTAAACCACTGGTTTAAAAGAAGCAGAAATAAGAATGAATGTGTGTTATTCTTCAGTAATTTTGAAGTGACATCTTCTAAATAATAAGCATAAATAGAGAAGGCCAAATTCAGAAGATATTAAGACCAAAAGGTCACAGATCACATTGTTTTTTTTAATCTGTCATAGTTCTGTGTAACATATTTATATGTGTTTAAAGTGAACTCACAAATTTATTTTATTATAATCATCTCTCTTGATACAAACTTAGGAGACTGGAGAAAGGGTAGAGCTCATGGGACCTCAATTTCCTGCAGGCTTGATGTTGCATCATGAACCATTTTAGAAGCCAGGCTGTAGGAGTGACCAAACCACCTATTGGACGGTGACAGGAAAACTATAGCCCTTAAAAAAATCAATGATAATAATCACGTTATCTTCTATTAACTACACTGTCACTTAGATACATCAATTGTACAATATCAGATATTTTCAATTTTGATCCTCAAGTATCAACTAAATGTCAAAGTGTAAGTTCCAACCTTTTTATTGGATATCTTTAATGATTTTTTTTTTAAACAACTCATCCAAGCCCAAAATAGAAAAAGTTCATAATAGCAAAACTGGGAAATGCAGATAGGGAAAATGGAGAAAACAAAATTATCCAGAGGCTCATCACCCAGAGTTAACAAAACTATAATTTTATTGTACGTGTTCTTTTGAAACTCTGTATATTAGGGCACCTTGGTGGCTCAGTCGATTAAGTGTCCGACTTTGGCTCAGGTCATGATCTCATAGTGCGTGAGTTCAAGCCCCGCATCGGGTTCTTTGCTGTCAGTACAGAGCCCACTTTGGATCCTCTGTCCCCACCTCTCTCTACCCCTTTCCTACTCGCATTCTCTCTCTCTCTCTGTCTCAAAAATAAATAAACATTAAAAAAAAAGAAAAGAAAACTATGAAACTCTGCATATTAAAATTGGCAACTCTGGCTCTGTACCAATTCCTGTTTTTCACTAATAAACTCTATAGATGGTCCTTTTTCTTTTACCAATTCTCTACAGTAATAATGCCTTTAAGACATGTTGTCTCTTCCGAATTTACCAAGCTCTGCGGTAGGTGGGGGCATGCATTATCATTCCAGTTTTATACGTGAGAAAGCAGAGGCCCAAAAAGTTAGGTGACACGAACCCAAGTCCAGTGCTCTTTCCTTTGAACCACACAGCCTCCAAAAACAAAAGTAGCAACAGTGGTTCAAGCATGCCAAATATTCATTTTTGGCTGAGCCGCCAATGTGAGAAGAGTTTCATACAGTTGATCTTATTTAAGACGGGCCAGCTAGCCAAGTATGCATTTGATACATGAATCTTTAAAAGAAAAAAAAAAGTCAGGAGGCTCCATCCTTGGATGTTCAAAACAATCTTTCTGCGAAGTGCTAGCGGGCTCTAACACGCTGGAGCTTAGTTCCTGCATTAGCGAATACAAGGCAACCCTGACCTTCTGAAAATTCCCTGTCTGGCCAGGGGATTGGCAACATACAAACAAAGGCTTAAAGACAAGAAGCAGCATACTAATGAGTGATGTGTAGTACAAGGCGAGCCAAATACTCCACTGCCCAACAAGCCAAACAAAGGGACCGTCACGGTGAGGAGACATAAGGCATTCACACAGTCAGCCAGCACATATTTACTGGGCACTTGTGTGCCAGGCAGTGTTCTAGGCTCTGGGGATACAGCAATGGTACAGACCAAGCAGCCTGGTGCAGTGGACGAAATACATCAAATACAGCATCAACTACCACCAGGCCTATGTGAACATAAATCATGCTTTACCTCTCACTAGCCAACAAAACAAATGATATAATCTCTGAGCCTCAGTGTCCTGTTATAAAATGAAGGACATGTCTCATCCATTGCATGAAATGGGGTAATGATAGACAGGAGCCCAACAAATGTTATTAATGGAAGCTAGTGACAAAGAGCGCATTAATGTTCAAGGAGTACGCTAGTCACATCACATGCATAGATCATTTAATTCTCAGTACAATCTGAGCACTTTTGGATGGTGAAACTGAGGCACAGAAACTTGTCCAAGCACATACAACTATCAATGGTCAGAGCCAATATTCAAATCCAGGTAATTTGTCTCCAGAGCTGGTGCTGACAAGACCCAAAACTATACCACTCCTCGTCTCTCCTCCCTTCTCATGCAATTTTCAGTCCAAGTTCTAAAGGTGAAGAAGGAAGAGTCTGAAGGACACCCAAGATGTTTACACACCTCCCTCCAGATCCCATGTCCAGGCGCTTGCACCTAATGCTTGCTCTCCGCTTGCCATTCATAGCTTTCTTCTGTCTGTTGTTTCTGAACAGGTTCTCCACATTCGAATTACCCCAACCCTTTTCTCACCACCTAGCAGAGCTAGAGTTCTCAACTAAACCAGTGAGTTCATCAGTACTTGAATCCCTGCTGTTTCTGTTCCAAGAACGCAAGGTATAGTGCCCATGTGAGAAGAGCCAAACTGCAAGTCAATGCCTATCATTCTTTTATTATGAAATTGGGTGCATATTAAGTCAGAATCCCTGCTTTCTCTACACACAGGATCTTAATAATTATGCATGGTACACATCTCTCCCAGTCAGCTGTCCCTCTGAGCTTCAGTTTCAGGAGATGACAGGTTATTTCTTAGAGATAGGCTTTCCCAAGGCTTTCCAAGTGAATCTGAAAGATGCTTCAAAGCTTGGGTAATCCCATAATTTATTCTCCAAACCTGACACTATAGAGAGCAAAAGTGGAGTGCTAGTAATAATTATACAGTCTAAACTGGGGCTGTCCTGGGCAAACCAGAATGCACAGTTATTGCCCTGCTCTGTTTCTGAATTGGCTCCTTTCCAGGAACCCTCCACTCCCTGTTCAGTGGAAGGGTGGGTCAGCTTCAGTGATGGTTAAACATTCCATTTACCACACACCTGCATCACATATTCCCCAACTGGCTTGACCTAGTTTGAGTGCTCAACCTTGATCCAATCACTGTGGCCAGGAAATGGCATGTGAAAGACTGGCTTAGCCAAGTTCAGAGTAGAGTCTCTTCAACATGGGAAGGGTAGCTGACCATTCCCACTATATCAGATAGACTCTGAAGGTGGTCACCATGAGTCCCTCTTCTGGTGTCATGCATAATACCTTCCCTTTGAGAAAAGCACAACTTGTGACTTGCTTCTAACCAACAGAACATGGTAAAGGTGACAGGGCATCCATAATTATGGCTGATAAGATAGTAGCACCTGTCTTGTTGAAGTCTTTTCTCTCCCTTGATGGCTTGATAGAGCCAGCAGCCAGGATGAGGGCCTGTCTGGCAAGGAATTGATAGTGACCTTAGGATTCTGACTCCAATTACAATGTATAGGTTTTTTTCCCCCACACTAAGCAATTCTCCAACCAGCTGGGTGTCTTACAATTCAGCTCAATTCTGACACTGCATATCTGGAGATAGTGTCAGATCCCGTGGGTTAAGGGCTCTGTCCTACAAAATTGATCCCTACCCCCCACTTTAGATACCAATTGCAAGTCCAGGTTGTCACTTGTCACTTGTCACTAACAAGCTATAGATGGGAGGTTTTGATAACCTTCTCTTTGCATTTAATTAATTTGCTAGAGTGGCTCACAGAACTCAGAGAATATTTTACTTACTATATTTATTATAAAAGGATATAATTTAGGAATGGCCAGATGGAAGAGACTATGGGAAAAGGGGTGGAGCCTCCATCCTCTCTCCCAGCATGCTACCCTCCTGAATCTCCACATATTCACCAACTTGAAAGCTCTCTGAACCCCATCCTTTTGAGTTTTTGTGGAAGCGTCATTAAAGAGTCATGACTAAGTCATTGGCCATTGGCAATTGATGGATTCAAGCTCCAGCCCCTCTCCTTTCCTAGGAGGTCAGAGGGTGGGACTAAAGGTTTCAAAACTCTAATCACACATCTGGGTCCCCTGGAAATCAGCCCCATCCTTAGGTGTAGTCTAAAAATCACCTCAGGGGCACAGTTGGTTAAGTGTCTGACTCTTGATTTCGGCTCAGGTCATGATTTCACGGTCATGAGATTGAGACCCACATTGGGCTCCATGCTGGGTGCAGAGTCTGCTTAAGATTCTCTCTCTCCCTCTCCCTTTGCCTCTCCCCTGCTTGTGTGCTCTCTAAATAATAATAATAATAGTCACTTCACAACAATAGACATCTTTATGGCTTTCATCACTTAGGAAATTTCAATGTTTGTAGGAACTCTATGCCAAGAACAGGGATTAAAACCAAATATTTATTTGTTATTATAAATCACAATCTCACAAACTGTTAGAAACTGAGGCTAGTTTCCAAACAATAATTGGCAAGAAAACCAGACCCTCGGTCCAGCAACTGGCAAGAACTTTGGCCCCTAGGAACTGGGGCTGGCCTCAGACAATAATCAACAACCTGCAAGGAACTACATTCTGCCAACAACCATGCTAATTTGAAAGCAGATACTTTCCCAGTCAAGTCTCAGATGAGAACACAGCCCCAGCCCACACTTTGCAGCCTTTCGCAGAATCCAGCTAAGCTGGGCCTGGACTCTTAACCCACAGAAACTGTGAGACATGTTTTCTGAGACACTAAGTTTGCGGTAATATTGTCATGCAGCAATAGATAACTAATGTATCCACAAAAGTAAAAATAGAGCACTGTATCACAGAAATGGGGAAGGGATGTTGGATGACAAAAACAACGATGTCCAGCATGATTACAAATAATGACTAAATATTTGGTATTTCTGTTTGCTGTTTCCCTCAACAGAGCGTAAATAGCGAATTATTTGTGTTGTAGGTTATTAGAAAATAAATTTACTTAACCATTATATTTTATCACCAAAAACACTTGTTAGGAAATAACCCAAATATTTACCTTAAATACATACAATTTTCAATTGTCAACTGTACCTCAATAAATCTGGGAAAAAACAATCTTTGATTTCCAACCACTCATCCCAGCAAAATTATAGTGGCCATCTAATAACTGTCTGCAGTTAAAACTGATTGCAATCAGGGGCATCCAGGTGGCTCAGTCGGTTGAACATCTGACTTTGGCTCAGGTAATGAGCTCATGGTTTGTGAGTTTGAGCCCCACATCAAGCTCTGTGCTGACAGCTCAGAGCCTGGAGTCTGCTTTGAATCCTGTGTCTCCCTCTCTCTCTGCCCCTCCCCAGCTCATGATGTCTCTCTCTCTCTCTCCCTCTCTCAAAAATAAATTTAAAAAAAAATTTAAAAAAACTGCAATCAGTATTTTATGGTTCAATAAGATTAATTGAAAAGAAAGAAAATGGGGGCGCCTGGGTGGCGCAGTCGGTTGGGCGTCCGACTTCAGCCAGGTCACGATCTCGCGGTCCGTGAGTTCGAGCCCCGCGTCAGGCTCTGGGCTGATGGCTCAGAGCCTGGAGCCTGTTTCCGATTCTGTGTCTCCCTCTCTCTCTGCCCCTCCCCCGTTCATGCTCTGTCTCTCTGTGTCCCCAAAAAAATAAATAAACGTTGAAAAAAAAATTTAAAAAGAAATGAAAGAAAATGGAAAAGGACATACCATAATAAAATTTTAAACTAATTAAATAACAATTCATATATTATTAAAAGTAATCTGTATTATTAGAGTACATGTTGACTTGTTCCAGTAAAACACAATATTTTAAGGAATAAGAGTTCCAATTTATATACAGGTATATCTATATACCTATATATCTATATCTATATTTATTTATACCTATATATTTATATATATTTATATATACCTATATAAATATAAATATAAATATGTATATGTATCACAAATCATAAATCCACTTGATGTATTTTTAAGTTTGATGAACTTTTAAAGGTAAAAATAAGCATGTAACCACCAGCCTCATTATGGCCAATCAGATACAATCTACATAAATACCCAGAAGTGAACAAAAGCCTATTAATATAGACATTTGAAGTAGAGAGCCTTCTTTCCTCTCTGGCAACCCTAGATATTACATGGACATGAATTATTACATATATCAACTCAAAGGTAATTTTTCAAGAAGGACGGGAAGGTGAAAATAAAAGAGAAAATAACTGGAATACATATAGGATTTATTGATTTTGTTAATTTATTACTATTTATATATAATATTTATTTATTTATTTTTTTAATTTTTTTTTTCAATGTTTATTTATTTTTGGGACAGAGAGAGACAGAGCATGAACGGGGGAGGGGCAGAGTGAGAGGGAGACACAGAATCGGAAACAGGCTCCAGGCTCCGAGCCATCAGCCCGAGCCTGACGCGGGGCTCGAACTCACGGACCGCGAGATCGTGACCTGGCTGAAGTCGGACGCTTAACCGACTGCGCCACCCAGGCGCCCCTATAGTATTTATTAATATATGTAAAATATATATTCATCTCCTAACTATATCAGCTCATATGTGTACACATATATGCAAGCCCATACACATGTATTAAAAACAGGAAAGAAATACACCAAAGTTGTAACATTGATTATCTTTTGGGAGTAGGATTGCTGTTTCTTTATTCTCCTCCTAATTTCAGCTACTGTTATGTACTCAGAGGTCCTGCCCCAGGACATTAGACAGTGCTGTCTATCACATTCAGCAGGATGAATGGGGAGGGGGCAAGACAAACTGTGGAAGTAAACAGGGGAGAAGGTTGCCATCCCACGTTCAGGAGCATCTTGGTGTGAGCCTGAACAGGAAGGGGAAGGAGAAGGAAGGGTGTTCCAGACAAATCTAGTCCCCCCTCAATCTAGAGAAGGAAGGAATCCAGACTGACACCAGGAAGCCCATGCGTGGAGGGTCCCAAAGCCCAAACTACACTTCAGGGAGTGGTGTGAACCCAAGGGGAGGGGACAAACTAGAGCAAAGCAGAGAAGAGAATATGATTAAAGACGTCACTCTACAGCCATAAAATGCAATGATGCCGTAACTGTGCTTTCAACAGATGGTTAATGGCATGTAAAAATATTCACAGTTTAATATTAAAGGCAGAGTTACTTAAAGAATATTATCTTATTTTATACAAAAAATACACAGACTGGAACAATTCTCTATGTTAATAGTTGTTACCCCTGGGAGGCAGGGTTATGGGTGATTTTTTAGTTCCTCCTGCATTTTCCAAGTTTTCTACAATGAGCATGTATTACTTTTATCATCTGGAAAAAGAAAGAAGAGAAAAGGTAAATGTTATCACACACATATACATAAAAGGCAGGGCCCCGGATCTCAGAAGGGCTGAGGTTGCTGGAACAGAAACTTAGAAATAAGATCAGAGCAAAGGTCCACCTGTGCAGCTGTAAGGGGCTCAGGGCCCCCAAGATAAGGCCCAGGCAGAGTAGGGATGAAGTTCAGCTAGGCACTACAGACGCCCAGAAGCCCAGGGGTCAGGAACTTGGATCCCTGAGGCTTGTTCAGGGGTTGGCTGTGATTCGACCCGGTTACTGACTGCCCTTCTGTGTCCGAGGACTGGGCAGGGGCCGAGCTTTTAGGTGGAGAAACGGAAAGCCAGTGCAAGGAAACGGAGAGGAATCCCTTACCCTCTTGCCACCTGGATTACTTACTGCGATCAGCCCAGCCTTCTTGGCTCCTACCTGTGTGCAGCTGCACGTTGCTGGAGAAGACTCCACGATCGCACAGATTTGGCCTCTACTTTCATGGTCCCTGACCTCCGTGAGCCTCTCCTGCACCACGGCGGCTTCTTCCTTCTCCTTTTCCAGCTGCTCCAGTGGGTCCTCCCAACCCATACCTTCTTTTCAAAAACCACCACTTTTTCTGACACCTTCAACAGATGGTCCTGCCGTCTCCTTCTCTTGGGAACCAGGTAAGGGCCAGGATTCTCAACTCTCAGTCCCACCCTTCCAACCCACCACCCTGCAGCCCAGCGTTATCTGCATCCTCCTACCTCCCCCACCCCGCACCTTGCTGTGTGCCAGGCACCGTGTGCACGGGACATGGACACAAATTAGGCCCATTCCTGGCTGGCAGAAAGCTTGCTTTCTTTTTTCCTCCCCCTTCTCTTGTCCAAGGTCAAATATTGGATCTGGCCTTCAGAGCATCCCCTCCCAAATCCTCCAGGGCCGTGTTCTGTTAATCATCCCCCTGCCATGCCCTTGTATCTCTAATCTCCTTTTCAACTGCCTCTCCTCTGCAGCATAAAAACAGGCTCAAGAATGTCCATTCTGTTTAATTTTAAAGCATTCTCTTAGCCCTCACTCCTCTCCAGTAACCTTCCACACTTGCCCTCAACCCTTCAAGTCAACATGACTGAAAAAGTGAGTGTCCCATTCCTACCTCCCTGCCCTGCCATCTGATGTCCACCCTCACTGAGCCTCTCAACTGTGTAATAGCAAAGAGCACTTTGGAGAAGTTGTTACATCCAAAGGACTTATGCCCTGTAGCCTTATCTGACTTAATTAAGATAGGGGAATGCCCCCTTCTATAGCATCAGACATTTCTCACCACTATCTTTTTCTTAAAGCTCTTTTCCTTGGCCTCCAAGTCACTGTCCAGGCTCATACCTTTCTAGATTCCTTTTTGGACACCCCTCCTCCTGCCCCATAAGTATCAGCATTCACCTGGGCTAGACCCTTGGCTGTCCACTCTTTCTTCTTCTTCTTCTTCTTCTTCTTCTTCTTCTTCTTCTTCTTCTTCTTCTTTTTTTTTAATTTAGAGAGAGAGATTGAGAGTGTGAGTTGGGGAGGAGCAGAGAGAGAGGGAAGGAGGATCCCAAGTAGGCTCCCTGCTGTCATTACAGAGCCCTACACAGGGCTCAGTCCTACAACCCTGGGATCATGACCTGAGCTGAGATCAAGAGTTGGATGCTTAACCAACTGAGCCAACCAGGCACCCCACTCTTACTTCTGACATAAGCTCCCCTAGGTCAACAGTTCCAGACTCATAGCTTCAACCACACTGATAATTCCCCCAACACATACCCGGACTAGAATTCTCTCATGAACTCAGACCAGTACAGTGGGGTCACATCATATCAGTATTTGACTTAAGTGAATTCAGGTATACTCATTCAGTACATTTTTTTTAAGAGAGAAATAGGGCCACCTGGGTGGTTCAGTCGTGAAGCATCTAACTTCGGCTCAGGACATGATCTCATGGTTCGTGGGTTTGCACCCTGCATTAGGGTCTGTGCTGACAGCTCAGAGTCTGGAGCCTGCTTCCTATTCTGTGTGTGTGTCTCTCTCTGCCCCTCCCTCACCCGTGCTCTCTCTCTCTCTCTCTCTCTCTCTCTCTCTCAAAAATAAATAAAACATTAAAAAATATTTAAGAGAGAAATAAAACATTATAAATAGCCTAGGCCATTCCACAAAATGAGGGCCTGGCCTGTAGTGAACATTACTCTGTGGTTTTCTTGGGCATCTCATTCCATAAATGCCTCTGCAATGGTGAACACCAGCCAGAGTCTAGTGTTTCAAGACACTCTGGGCCCCGAACACAAGCCAAGAACTTCATCTCGTGTTCAACTAAAGCACTGGAGAAAAAGCTATCATTCTTGGACTTGAAAGTCACTCCCCAACCCAATGCATTCTTAAAACCTTTTCAAGTATAATTTATGCAATTTTCACCTCATACCATAACTCAGTCTTAGGAAGGCATAAGGCCTAAAATCAAGTATACTCAAAATTACTCCCTGGAAAATCCCTTGAATTGCCCATAACATACAATGTTGATACATATAACCCTATACAACAATATGAGTGTATAGAGTAATGTCCAAAGTATCAAAAAACAGTATGTTGGGGCAGGCACCTGGCTGGCTCAATTGGTAGAGCATGTGACTCTTGATCTCAGGGTCGTGAGTTTGAGCCTCAAGTTGGAGGTGGAGTTTACTTTCAAAAAAAAAGGGAAAACAAACAAGAGTATGTAACATATTTTATAGTTGACTCCCAGATGAGGTAATTAGCTCATATTTTGAGTCCTTGTTGTAGGAAAAGTGCAGAGCTGAATTACATAAGTAAATTAAGTCATATTCACATATGATGTGATCGTACTGTATAATCAATGCTCCTTAGTTCCTCTCTAAAGGGTTCCAGAAAAACCTCCCAGAGAAGAGGGGCTTGAGAGGATGTTCAGAAGAGGAGTTTGCCTGGTCAACCAGTTGGAGTAAGCTTATTGCAGTCTTACCACAGCATCAGGCATCTCTTTTGTGCTCAATCAATGTTAACTGAATTACACTGAAGCGCTATGTAGAACGATCTCGAGGGCTGAAAGAGTTTTGGCAGAAAATGCCAAGTACCTTCAGCCTCGTGGAAGTGTGCAGTGGGAGTCAGGGACAAGGGGGTTGGGAGGGCAGGTAAGAAGTGTTTGAAGATGGTCTGAATAGGTAGGCAGAGCCTATGTGTCACATACATCCCCAGGGGCTGGGCTATGACAGAATATTAGGGCTTTGGTGCTAAGCTAAGGACTAGAAAGTTCATTCTAGAGTTTCCGGGAAGCATTTGCACTGTTTCAAGAAATGAAGGGACGAGATACCATTGGCACTTTGCGTGCTGGACCGTGGAGAAAGCACAGATGGGTGTAGAAAGAAAGTATGACAAGGAGGCCCTTTTGGAAGTTAGGGAGAGGTGACCCTCCCTTAGAAGAAAAATAAAGACACGGCTCTTTAATCCTCAAGGCAGCTTTAAGGAAAAATAATCTAAAATTAAAAAATGTAAGTAAGCAATTTGTCCAGTAAATTGATGATTTGCTGCCTTGCTGAGATTAAAATCATCAAGTATGTGTTCCTTCAACTCTCTGTGTTAAAATGTCACCATATCTTAATACATTCGATTTTCTCCCGCTTGTGCCTCTGAATAAATACCTTCCTTCTCATTCTTCATTCTGGCCCTCCTGCGGGTCCTGTGCAATTGGCCCTCTTGCTTTGATATGCTCTTCCTCCCTCTTCCCTGGCTCCTGTCATTTATAAACATGAACGCTCACACCCAGGCCTGGGTTTTTTTCTTCTTGAGCTTTCCTGAGCTTTCTTAAGACCTTTAGAGCCTAGTACCCTACCCCTTTTCCTACCAGCCTTTCCTCTCTCTCCCTGCCGAGTCTCACAAAAGAGCAACCGGTACTCAGTGCCTCACCACCCACTCCCCCTAATTAAGGCCACGTAGTCTGGTCTTGATCCTCCAGGGCCTCCTGAGGGCCTTAACTTTTTAGCAGGATGAAGCATGAAAAACAGCACACCCCCAGGCAGTGTCAAACAGCACAAATAAAGGGCCAGGGGAGAGAGGAGGCAGGGGAGTCAGGTGATTATTTGAACTGAGGAGGAGCATAAAGGAGTTGGTGTATGACCTGTGCTTTGAAAGACATGCCGTCTCACTCTCATAAGTGACAGATTAGGCAAAAAAGGGAATGTATTGTCCCAGCACCAAGGAAGTCCAAGCAGTGAGCCCTAGGCTCAACCAATGCCTGTCAGGCCACAATCTCCCATCGCCTTGCTCTCTCAGCCCTGCTGCCATGTTGAGTTTTTCTCAGATAGGTCTTTCCGTGGCCATGACAGCTCCAGGTTCAGGCAGCCTTAAGGCACCTATATCGATCCTGAGAAAAGGCTGACTGCTCAGCTTAGGTCACATACCCCTTCCACAGCATCACTGGAGACAGTGAAGGAAAAGGTACATTGAGGGGAGAAGACATGTTTCTATAGATGCAAGAAGGCTACGTAAAAGAAATTGTAATTGAAAAAGAAGTTAGAAATGAGACCGGGGCCTAGAATGCCACTCTAAGACTCTGTGTGTGTGTGTGTGTGTGTGTGTGTGTGTGTGGTTTTTTCCCTTGGTGGGGGTGGGTGTGTGTGATTAGTTTTAGGCATTGAAAAATGCCTAAAAAAGGTTCGTCATTGAACAAAACAAAGGCCGAGTGCAAGTGAAAGTTTAGGAAAAAAGACTGGCCATACTAAGTAAAACAGATCCAAAGGAAATGCCTCGAAGTACAAGGGATTGCTGGTCAAGACAGTAACCTTCCTAGACTGATTGGGGTAGAATGGTTGTCTCCTCGTCATCAGTAGCCGAGGTAAGTAAGCACAACAGCGCTTAGGTAACCATTTCTCTAGTAGGAAAAGTGGTAACCATTTCTTGTGCAGACAGTAGGGTAAGAGAGGTTTCTGGTAAAGGATGGTAGGGAAGAAGGAATATAATCACAGTTTCTGGTAACAGAATCTTCAATTAGCAGTATACCCAGACTGGTTATTAAAATAGTAAAACGCTTCTATATCAGTCGGTAAATAGTCAGTATCCTAACTCCTTTCCAGGCCCACTGCCTCTAAACCCCAGCACCTGTATCTAGAGACCGTCTCAAGTTCCGGCAACCACAGCATCGCATTTGACCCATAGGGGGATTCCATAACCTCCTGCATCACATTATGGTCCGTGTCCTCTGTGCAGACTGGTTGATACCGGTGCCATATTGATTGTTAAATATTTGGGGAAGGCTGGGCCACTAGGGAGCAGTTGAGGGCCAAGGAGCTTTCTGCAATGGGCTAGAGTTCACTTTGCCCGTGGCAGCCTAACACCCCATTCTTCATTAGGTTCCCTTGATGCTGGGACAAGGATAGTCACCAGCCAATTTGATGTTGAGAAATTATCAGCATTATCTGTAATCATTTTATTTCTTTTTTATCCTGCTCTAGGCAACCATGAAATTTAAGCGAAAGTAAACATTTAAAAAAAGATGAGTAGCTAACTCGGATTTGCCCTTGGATTACCCTACATTTAACCAAATCACAAAAGAGATTAGAGAGCTTCCATTTGACCCAGAAAAAAAAGTATAAAACCAAAGTGGACAATGACAGTATAATCTATTTATAACCATCCTCTTAAGAGATACTGAATTTTGTAAAAGGCTGAATGTTTGAGGAAATCGCCAACTATGGCAGGAAGTAAATAAATAGAAGTGGCTTGTGCTTGCTTGCTCATTTAGCAAACTATTCTGAAGCAATTTTATCCTCAAAGAAAATTCTCAGGCTTTTAATATTCAGTCTAGAAACATAGTCATTCTTTAAACGGTGCAAGAATTGAGTTTGGCATATCAATTTTGTGGTGAATTTTTGTTTTTTAGAGAAGCATTTAGAAGACAAGAAAAAAACAGTTTGACAGTTTCTCAATAAGTTAAACATAGAATTGCCATGCGATCCGGCAACTTTACTCATAGGTATATACCTAAAAGAATTGAAAACGAGCTTTCAATTAATAACTTGTACATAAATGTTCACAGCAGCATGCTGTGATAGCAGGAGCAGTAACACGATAGCCAATGGGCAGAAACAATTTAAATGCCCATCAGTGGATGAACGGCTAACTAACTAAGATGTGGCACATTCATACAACAGAATAGTATCCATCCATAAAAAGGAACGAAGTGTTGACCTCTGCTACGATGCGGACAAACAAAACATTATGCTGAGTGAAAGAAGCCAGACACAAAAAGCCACGTATTGCGTGATTCCATTTTTATGAAGTGCCCGGAACAGGCACGTCTGTAGAGACAGGAAGCAGGGGCTGTGGGAAGGAGAGAATGGGGAGACAGGGTGCCTCTGGGGTCATAAAAAGGCCCTGGGATGAGATAATGGCGGTGATTGCGCAGCATTGCGAATATACTAAATATCCCTGAATTGTACACTTTAAAATGGTTGAATTGATGAATTTTGTCGTAGATACCGTACCACAATTTATAAAAGAAGAGAGACATCAGGCTCTGAGCTGACAGCTCCGAGCCTGGATCCTGTTTTGGATTCTGTGTCTCCCTCTGTCTCTACTCCCTCCCCGCTGGTGCTCTGTCTCTCAAAAATAAATAAACGTTAAAAAAATTTTTTTTTTTAAAAAATAAAAAAAGAAGAGAGGCGGGCGCTTGGGTGGCTCAGTCAGTTAAGCATCTGACTTTTGATTTCAAGTCTGGTCGTGATCTTGGTTCATGGGATCGAGCCCCGCGTTGAGCTCTGTGCTGACAGCCCGGAGCCTGCTTAGGATTCTCTCTCTCCCTCTGTCTCTGCCCCTCTTCCCCCCAAAATAAATAAACTTAAAAATAATTTTTAAAATAAATAAGGAAGGAAGGAAGGAAGGAGGAAGAGAGAGGAAAAGACAACTGGGCTGTGAGATCCTGAGGACACGGGTTCCCCAGCTGGCACTCTGGGTGTTTGTGCTTTTTTTCCCCCAAGAACTCTCTAATTAGGTTTTTAGTCCTCAGTATTTAACTTCTTTAATCACACTGGAAAGACTTTTCCTGATACTTTACATGAAGGAACTAGGGACAAACTAGTTTTGCATATAAAAACAAGTCCTTGTTCCATCCAACCAGAAATGTTTCAGCTGTTTTTAAGTGGAAGCTCGTAACAAGGTTGGAGCCAAAGAAGCTTCAAGTAAACAAACAAACGTTTGACAGCCACAGATGACAGCCTTAAGCTGGCTGGGGTGACCAACTCTCAGAACCGGGCATCGTGGAAATGGCGGCAAATGAAGAATGGTTCTCTGCACACGTAGCCCATCGCCAAAGTCAACACAGAGTTTCCCTACTTTCAGTGTCCGTTCACCCTCACATGTGCATGTTGTAAATACTTATGTCATTACAATTGTGCACGACCAGGAATAGAAACGTCTCATTTCTTGTCTGTGGAAATTATGGAAAATTCTTTTACACACACACACACATACACGCAAACAACATTCAATTTTAGATTTCCTATGGATTTCTGAGTCAAAAACAACATCTAAGGCTGCTATTTTTAAACCAAATTAGAGAATATTTTATGACAGGAAACTATCCTAACAATGACACCTTATTTCCTGAAAACTACAAGAAAACTCCACATATTTCCATGGTGACCTTACCAGAGCACAAAGGTACCATTCCTACATCTTAGTCACATAAATGTGAATTGCATTTATCATTTGAAACTAAGCGTGCTTTATATTCTGAAGTCTCGCTCAGTGGTTAAGAAATATATAAAGGTTTGGGCAAACTGAAATATGTAAAACATTAACCCTTGAGGAAGGTTCGGATTTACTTTAATTGTAACTGAGAGACGTCGCTGCTGAATAACTGAAAGCCTCTCAAAAACCATTTAATCTAATTTTGTATTATTAATTCCAACATCCCTTCAAACAAAGTTTTTCCAGTAGCTGGAAACATGGTGTTTTCCCTTCTCTTTCCTAGTTGAGAAGTAGCAGTAAACGGACACACGACACAGAGTTTCCTGCAGCCTGTCAAAGTGTCAGGATTGCTTTCTAAACTGGACAGGGGAAAAGGCAAGGCCTAAAGCATGATTACCCGAACAAGTTCCCCAGAACACCTGTCCCATGAGGTGGGCATCTGCCTGTAACCTAAGTCCAGTCGCTGCTTTGTACGATATCCCCCGCTTGGAGAGTCACAGAAATCTACTATCAAGAATCCTGGGGGCGCCTGGGTGGCGCAGTCGGTTAAGCGTCCGACTTCAGCCAGGTCACGATCTCGCGGTCCACGAGTTCGAGCCCCGCGTCGGGCTCTGGGCTGATGGCTCAGAGCCTGGAGCCTGTTTCCGATTCTGTGTCTCCCTCTCTCTCTGCCCCTCCCCCGTTCATGCTCTGTCTCTCTCTGTCCCAAAAATAAAAATAAACGTTGAAAAAAAAAAAAAAAAAAAAAGAATCCTGCTCCGCTTTGTTTAACTCAACATTCCCCCTACTTATTTGACCACTCCTGTTTTCCCAGTAACATGATTAACATTCCACAGACGCCTCAGGCCCTGCTGGTCTGGTCAGTTCTGCTGAATTTATGGCCCCTGATATTCTGGACAATCACGGTTTGAGTCAAGAAACGTCCTGGTTTATCAAGATGTTTGAATTTTGCAAAGTAATGCTATCCCCACACCCGCACAAAACACATTCATCAGTCTTTTTGTCCTTTATCCCATTTCTGGTCGCTTAGGGCTCTCGAGTCCCTTTGATAGAAAAGGGTCCATCTGCGATGCCGGGGACCCGGTTTTTGACCTGAGGGAGTTACCAAAATGCCACTACCAAAACAGGAAGGCACCCACATTTCCTACTCGCCCTGCTTTCTTGCTAGATGCCAGTGTGCATGTGCTATTACCATAATAGGGGAGAGCTTGACCGAGGATCAAACTGCCTGGGTTCAAATTTCAGCCTCCACTGTTTTACAACAGTGCTACCTCGGGCAAATTGCTTTGCCTCTCCAAGCCTCAGTTTTTCATCTGTAAAATGGAAGAACAACAAAAGTACCGACCTTTTAAAGAAAAGATCTTAATGAAAAGATCAAAAATGACAATGCATACAAAAACACGAAGAATCCTTGTTCTGTGCACTTAATAAACGTTGACTGCTATTATTTCTCCTTCCTCTGACCCTCCTCCTTAGCTATGTAGTTGTAATAGCTAGGACAGAGGAGCGGAAATGGTAGAAAAGGAAAAAGGGCACCTGCGAATATTTTCGATGTACTTGCACTATGAGGTGGAGAGGACGGAGATACAAATGCGGAGACCAGAGCCTCTGAGCCTAGCAAAGTAATAGGCGAGTCCCAAGAAAAGGATTAGAAAATACTGACCTAAGGAACAGATATCCATTTATGAGAGCCTGCTTACACTTCAACACCTACTGCCTTCCATACAGATTATGTCAGAGGCTTGGGTTCAAGCTCCATGAGATGCGTGGGGTTTCCTCCTGTTTGACAGTCACCATATGCACCTTGATAGAGAGGTACAGAGCCGATGGATTAACACAAATTCAGTCACCACCACTGGGGCCTTGAGTGAAAGGTTTGAGTGAAAGAGAGTTAAACATGCACATTAATAATTGAGGGTAAAGAGGGGCGCGTGGGTGGCTCAGTCGGTTAAGCGTCTGACTTCGGCTCAGGTCATGATCTCATGGTTTGTGAGTTTGAGCCCCTCGATGGGCTCTGTGCTGACAGCTCAGAGCCTCAACCCTGCTTCAGATTCTGTGTCTCCTCCTCTTCCTGCTCCTCCCAACTCATGTTCTGTCTCTCTCTCTCTCTGTCTCAACAATAAACACTAAAAAAAATTTTTTTAAATAATTGAAGATAAAGAGGCAGAGAGACTATCAGTATTCAAACAATTTCTGTTCATCCTTCAGGACAGGGTTGGGCAAACCCTTCCTGTGAAGAGCCAGATAGTAAATATGTTAGGCTTTTCAATCTACATAAACTCTATTGCAACTACTCAACTCCGTAGTATAGTTTGAAAGCAGCCGTAGATAAGATGTAAAGGAATGGACGTGGCCGTGTTCCAATAAGCTTAATATTCATACACAGAAATCTGAAGTATGTATAATTTGCATGTCACAAATTGCCCCTTTTAATTGTTCAGCCAGTTGGAGTTTTTATTTTTGTTTATTTTGAGAGAGAGAGAAAGAGAGAGCAAGCAGGAGAGGGGCAGAGAGAGAGAGAGAGGCAGAATCCCAAGCAGGCTCTGCTGTGTCACCGCAGAGCCTGATGCCGGGCTCGAACTCACAGACCACGACGAGATCATGACCTGAGCCGAAATCAAGAGTTGGACGCTCAACTGACTGAGCCACCCAGGTGCCCCATACTTTTCAACCATTTAAAAATATAAACATCATTCTTCGTTCACAAATCCTATAAAAACAGGTGACAGCCGGATTTGACCCTTGAGCTACTTTGACAACCCCGACTTTCGGAAATGTAAGAGACAAGTAGATGAGGAAGTAGGGAGACAACAAAATATTTCTTGACTATCTACTGTCTGCCAGAGACTGTGCTAAGTGCTGCTGAGGATACAACAGGGAAGGGAGAAAGCAAAATCCCTGCCCTTAGGAAGCACATGTTCTAAGCAGGAGATCCAAGTAATAAACAAGATCATTTCAGGCTGGGTGCTTGATATACAGGAAATGAACAGCATAATGAAATTAGACCATTTCAGAGAGGCAAAGACAACCCTTTTTATCTTTGTATTAGTTTCCTGTAGCTGCCATAACACAATGTCACAAATCAAGTGGCTTAAACAACAGAAATGTAGCTCTGGAGGCCGGAAGTCCAAAATCAAGGTGTCAGCAGGCAGTACTTTCTACAGAAGCTTCGGGGAGAATCCAACTTTTGCCTCTTGAAGCTCTGGCAGCTGTCAGCATTTCTTGGCATTTCTTGCCTAATGACTGCTTCGGTCCCGTCTCTGCCTCGGTGGACACATTGCCTCCTTCTCTGTGTCTTCTCCTGTCTTAAGTCTCCCTCTGCCAAAGACACTTGTCACTAAATTTAGGGCCCACCTGAGTAATCTCCTCATCTCAAGATCCTTACCTGTATCAGCAAAGATCTTTTTTCCAAGTAAGGTAATATTTGGCAGGCTCAGAAGATTCCCGAATTAACTATATGAAATCACAGCCTGTTAACAAGTAAATGTAGACATAATGATCTACTGGAAAACCACCAGTTTGCAGCCATCACTGAAACAATGGATTCTGGCTAAAACAAGGGAGTGAAAGGCCACTGGAAGAAAGGATACGCACACAAACTCTATGTATCCTCCAACAGATTACTTGTTAATTGTCAAGGGGACAGCTACCTTTGCAGTAAAGAAACCTGGTGGAACGCTTCTGAACCAAGTGATCAGGCCTTGCACTGACCTCATCTGAAGAAACGCACTGAGAGGATGCAAACTCACCTGCGTAGATTTTCAACAGAAATGCATGATCTGAATCTACCCACGAGGAAACAAAGCCAAGTCAAGGGACATTCTGCAGATCTGGATTTGCCAAGATAACAAAACAAGGCATTCTTTCCAGTAATTCCTAAGTTAAGTCATGTTATACTTTTTTACATATGTGTCCCCTCTACTAGACCAAAAACTCCTAATGGACAATATCTGTGTCTTACTCATCTGCGAATCCCCGGCACCAAGAATGGGATATTAGTGAAATAATGCAATTTAAAGTAGGTACAACAGATACTACTGAATTGCTTGAAATACCATAGAAGATTAGTTAACAACTTGAAAATATGATCGCAATATATTCGATAAAAAAAGCAGTCCATACAAAAAAAAAACATGATCATTTGTGGTTATGTTTTCAGGAAAAAGGTGAAAGAATTTTCACGAAAATGTTAATAGTGGTCACCCCTGGGTGGGAAGATTATCAGTAGTTCTTACTTTCTTCTTTTTATAATACATTTATACATTTTCTAGAGTATGCATTACCTTGGAATAATGAGGTCTAATTATTAATGACACTAGTCTCTTCTAAGAAGTAAAAGATGTGGCCACTCTTCCCCTCCAAGCTTAATTAAAACACATTATCACACGTAAACTGTACACTAACATTTTATAAAGCATTTTTCTTTTTTTTTTTGCACTTTAATAATTTATTTTTTAATTTACACCCGAGTTAGTTAGCATATAGTGCAACAATGGTTTAGGAGTAGATTCCTTAATGCCCCTTACCCATTTAGCCCATCCCCCTCCTTATAAAATATTTTTCTTAAGTTTGAGTCCCCACCCCCAGACCACTTATGCATTTTCAAAATGCAAATGCTTTGGCCCCACTAAGACTTAATGAATAAAAATCTCTAGGAGTAATACCTGGGTAGATGTCCTTGATAAAAATACTGGAGTTGCTCGTTAGCTTTGTCATTCCTATACTAGGAACCAATGTTTAGGGGTACCTGGGTGGCTCAGTAGGTTAAGCATCTGACTTCGGCTCAGGTCATGATCTCGCAGCTTGTGGGTTCAAACCCCATGTCAGGCTTTGTGCTGACAGCTCAGAGCCTGGAGCTGCTTCGGATTCTGTGTCTCCCTCTCTCTCTCTGCCTCTGTCCAGCTCATGCTCTTTCTTTCTTTCTCTCTCTCTCTCAAAAATAAATAAATGTTAAAAAAATTTTTTTTAAAGAACCATGTTAAAAAAAAAAACCCACAATGTTAAAAACCTAGGCTCCATTGCATGATATGTAAAATTTTATTAGCACTTCTTTCTGAGACTGTACTCATGTGTCTCTCTCTGCAACATCAACCTTGAACCTCTGGAGACAGGGAATTTTGTTTGATTCTTCTTCCTATGGCAATGACTGATGTGTAAGTAGTGCGCCATCTGTGTTGGCGGGATGGGTGGATGCTTGCATGCAAGAATGATAGGCACCTTTCACCTTGCTCCTTATTTCTGCCACTGTTTTGTGGTCCAAATCTAGCACACGTATCTGGAAAATACAGGCAGACCTTAGAGATATTGCAGTTTGTTTCTAGACCACTACAATAAAGCAACTATTGCAAATAAAGTGAGCCAAATATATATTTTTGGTTTCCTGGTGCATATAAAAGCTATATTTACACTATGTTGTGGTCTATTAAGTGCACAATAACGTTATGTCTAAAACAGTGTACAACCTGAATTAAAAAATACTTCGGTAAAAAACACTAACCATCATCTGAGCCTTGGGAGACTCATAATCTTTTTGTTGATGGAGGGTCTTGCCTCAGTGCTGATGGCAACTGACTGATCTGGGTGCGGGTTGCTGAAGGTTGGCATTGCCGAGGTAGTGTCTTCAGATAAGACAACAGTAAAGTTTGCCACGGCGATTGACTCCCCCCTTCATGAATGATTTACCTGTGAAATGTAGAAACGATTGCATTTCACCCACAGTTTAACTTCTTTCAAAGTCCCTGCTTTATCAACTAAGTCCATGTAAATTCTGAATCCTTTGTGGTCATTTCAACAATCTTTATAGCATCTTCACCAGGAGTAGGTTCCATCTCAAAAACTACTTTCTTTTGCTCGTTCTTAAGAAACAACTCCTCATCCATTCAAGTTTTGTCATGAGATCACGACAATTCAGTCCCATCTTCCAGTTCCGCTGCTACATTCCAGTTCTCTTGCTAATATTCACATCTGCTGTTACTTCCCCCACTGAAGTCTTGCACCGTCGATTTGTAAAAAACACAATATCTGCAAAACACAACCAAGCAAAGCACCATAAAACGAGGTATGCCTGTAATCATGTCGGGCAGCTAAAATTGTAACCCGACCAAAACAGAAAACAATTTTAGAAATATGAAACCATTCTAGTAGGTAGATATTCTGCATAGAAATGACAATGAGGCGTACAGATATGGAGCGGCTTCATGCACAAGATATTTTTTAAATGCAAACCAAACTTTTCTGTAGCTTTTGATCCATACCTGGCACTTGTCCAATACGATCAGGCTTTTGGCCATTATCCTTAATTAATTCAATTCTACATTAAATTCAATATTCTTCAATAACTCCCTTTTCCAAAAATGCATTTGAGGTATTGATGTTAACATTTTATTAATAGCTCTGCAATGATGCATTCTGTGTGACACTAATATCAAGGATCCAAAAATAAGATAAACTGGAACTCAATTTTTCCTAGGCATACTTCAATGCAATTTGTATATGTGACCAATAAATTATCCAAAAATCCAGATTTTTATTAAGTGCCTAGTATCTCTCAGATACTGTGGAAATTATGTATTCAGTGACCAGGGAGCTGTTTGTAAAAATGACCACGAATTCTCTTCTTGGAGTGTGATACTGCACTTCCCATCAAAAGGTAGAGTCTACCTTCCTATCCCTTGCATCGTAGATGGTCCTGTGACTTGTGAAAAAAAATGTGATGCAAGCGGTGGCTTTAATTCCCCAGCGAGGGTTTCCTCTCCTGCTGTATCTAGGGCCCTAACACTACCGTGTGGATGAGCCTGAGCCAGCCTGCTGGAGAAGAAACATGGAGACACATCAAGGCTCTCTGGCCAATTGCGAGACCTATCAGCAAGGCCTTCCTTAGTTATTTGGCCACCATCTAACTCATTGGCTGACTCTAGCCATTCGGCCAGCCCAGAAGAAGTCAGCTGAGCTGCCCAGACCAGAATCGCCTGACCACAGAATCACGGACTAAACACATGGTTGTTGTAGGCGATAAACTGGGGGTGGAGGAGGTTACTAGCAAAAGCTATCTGACTAAAACAGGCAATGGTTTTACAATTCAGAACACTAGAGTCAAATGAATTCTCATTTAGGGACTTTTTTTGAAAGCGTATTTATTTATTTTGAGACAAAGCGCAAGTGGGGGAGGAGCAGAGAGTGAAGAGTGAGGGAGAAAGCGAGAATCCCAAGCAGGCTCTGCACGGTCAGCGCGGAGCCACGGGCCTCGAACTCATGAACCATGAGACCATGACCTGAGCCGAAGTTGGACACTTAACCTGCTGAGCCACCCAGGTGCCCCTTTATTCAGGGACTTTTGCGGTACATTCCTATAAAGTCAAATCTGCAAAGTCTCAATTCTATGTGCCCTATAGGACAGAAAAAAAATGGTATTGGATGTCCACTGAGTGCGCGGAGGCTTTGGGGAAACACCACAGCTTATTCACCAAACGTTTGCTGAGCACCTTTGGAGTCTATGGGGATACAAAGACGATCAAATAACTCAGGCTCTGCTCTCAAAAGTCTTAGTCAAGGAAATGGAAAAACACAATAGTAATCAGAGGATTAAAACAAAATCTGATAATCTCTGTGAAGGAGTCAGGCATGCTGGAGGCGGCCGGGAGGGTGAGGAAAGAGAAGGGAGGAAAGGCCCCCTCGCCCTACCACCACAGTCAGATCTGAGAGATAAGAAGAGTCAGCCAGGAGAAGTGAGGGATGGGAGTTTACAGGGTCAAGGAGAAAGGAGGGAGCCAGGATCCCATTTGTTATAACTTCAAGTAGTTCCCTGGGATTGGAAACCAGAGCGAAGAAAAGGGAAAGCAGCAGACCAGAGGGGAGGGGTGCGGCAACTGAGACACGGAGAGGTCGTGCTAAGAACCTTGAATTTTATTTTGAAGGTAAAGGGGAGCCACTGAAAGTTTTTAAGGTGGGGAGATACCATGATAAGTTTTAGAAATCTGTTTGCTCAAGTTGCCAGTAGTAGGAATGGTGAGAGGAAAGTTAAGTGGAGGCAGGTAGGCCAAGGTGAAAGCTACACTAAATGTCTTGGAATCGTGATGTCCGCGTGGGTGGGAGGATACAGGATGTGGACATGGAATTGGTGCATAAAACCCGGGTAGGGTGATTAGGAACAGGTAAAAGAAAAGATCGTTGTTAAGGGTGGATTAGGGGGGCGCCTGGGTGGCGCAGTCGGTTAAGCGTCCGACTTCGGCCAGGTCACGATCTCGCGGTCCGTGAGTTCGAGCCCCGCGTCAGGCTCTGGGCTGATGGCTCAGAGCCTGGAGCCTGTTTCCGATTCTGTGTCTCCCTCTCTCTCTGCCCCTCCCTCGTTCATGCTCTGTCTCTCTCTGTCCCAAAAATAAATAAACGTTGGAAAAAAACATTAAAAAAAAAAAAAAAAGGGTGGATTAGGGACTTACGCAATGGGGAAGCTAGTTTGCAGGTAAGAGTTGGAAGCTGTGTTTGACATATTGAGCCTGGGGCATCCATGGGAACCCTGGATGGAAATGTCCGCCGTTAACATGCTGCTGGCGAGCTCAGCAGAGACGTGGAAGCGGAAGGTGCACACTTAAGGTGATGGACCAGAGACATTCCCCAAGAGCCTCTGGGGCTATGCCCCTGGGAAAGCAACCTTCCTTTCCGGTGTCTACGTCTGAAAATGAAGATATTAATCATCATGTGACAGGGACGTGGTGAAAATTACGTGTCATGATGTTAAACACAATGCTTGGTACATGACAGGCATTTGACACGTGTTTATTGTGAATGAGAGTCAAGAAGAGAACGTGTTCAGTGAGAAAGGGCCCAGGATGGGTGGGGAAGTGGGGAGCTCTAGTATTTAAGAAACAGACTAAGGAGCAAAGGATACTGAAAGAAAATAAGTAAAGAGAAGAAAGTAAGAGAGCAGGCAAATAACTATTCAGAAAGCTGTTTACTAATATAAGCCTACTGTCTTCCAAAGAAGGTCATACACACTGACCAATAATTCCTCCTCTGTGTATCTGTCCTAAAGTAATAATAGTTGTTTGTTTTTTGTTTTTGTTTTTGTTTTCATTAAGAACAGGGGCATCTAGGTGGCTCAGTTGGTTAAGCGTCTGACTTGATTTTAGTTCAGGTCATGATCTCACAGTTTGTGGGTTTGAGCCCTACATTGGGCTCGGTGCTAAAAGCATGAAGCCTGCTTGGGATTCTCTCTCTCTCTCTCTCTCTCTCTCTCTCCTCTCTCTCTCTTCCCCTTCCCCAATTTCACTCTCTCATTCTCTCTCTCTCAAAATAAGAAAAATAAACTTAAGAAATTAAGAACAATATTTGTATAAAATGTTTGTTGTGTTTTAAAAAACCATAAAGAGGGGTGCCTGGGTGGCTCAGTCAGCTAAGTGTCCTACTTCAGCTCAGGTCATGATCTCACGGTTTGTGAGTTCGAGCTCCACTTTGGGCTCTCCGCTGTGAACACAGAGCCCGCTTCAGATCCTCTAACCCCCTCTCTCTCTGCCCCTCCCACGCTCTCTCACTCTCTCTCTCTCTAAAATAATTGTTAAAAAATCTTTAAAAAAAAACCGTAAGGAACATAAACAGAGAAGAGCTATAAAAACTGTGGTAAATTTATAGGACTTATTTTTTGACAAGGGTGGTCGGTCAGAGTTGAGACAGTGATGAGGAATGACGATGTTCATGAACCAGAACAAAATATACCAACTATCAATAGAGATCAGATAATATGACTTGAGAATTTCTGATTTTTGTTACTTCCTTTGTTCGTTACGATGAGGATGTACTAGTCACACTCCAAAACCCCTGCCTGAAAAATAAATAAATCAAAGGCAATAGAGATACTTCACTCAGGGTGGCGGGCGGAAGAGTACTCACCTTGCTTCCAACGTCACTCACAATAAGACCTCTATCTTTCTATGATGGTTTCTAATGATTCTGATGATTCCTCATCATGTAATCTTCCTCCTGCCAAACTCTGCTTGTTGGATTGTTTGAGTTTTCCTACTTCCTACCCTCCTTCCTTCTGCTGGAATCCTGCCTCATAGAGACAAATGCCTGACCTCTAACTAGACAGGCCTGTTTCAAAACATACCTACCCCACCAGCCCCACCAGCCCCTGTGACCCACCTGGATCTTATCTCTAATCTCTCTTTCTAGTCAGTGACTATGGCTTTGTGCTTCCTTCAAGGCATCACTATTTCATTTCATGCTAAAAAATACCCTCGGGTCATTCTACGGACAAGTTCGGGAGTGGAAGGGAAAATCTTCAAACGCTCTAAAATCACTGCAAAATTGTGTGTGTGTGCACATATGTGCTTTTTTTTTCCTTTTCTCTTTTTTTTTTTTTTTTTTTTTTTGAGGGAGAGGACCCATAACTTTCACCAGATTCTCAAATTTCCCATGACTCAAAAGACGGTAAGAAACAGCATTCAATTCTCATTTGGTCCTTTTGTTCTACCGGCTCCGCCAGGGTTTATCCAGCTTGGTGCCTCTTCCATGCCGGTAAGGAGCCTTGCGCAAAACAGGTATTTGGTGGCTGAATTCAACCGAATGGAGTAAACACAGATGTTGGCATTTACCAAGTTGGAAAGGGGAAATTTTTTAAAAGGAAGAAGAAACAAACAAACAAAAAAAACCCGTTAACTCCTCCAATGTAAAGATTCTATCACAACCCACACAAGCACAAAAGTGAAAGTGAAATCATTGTATTTTCTTCAAAACCTAGGGCCAGACCGGCCTGCCAGCAAGGCTAGGATTAGAGGATCAGGAGAGGTCGTGTGCAGTCCTCAATCTGCCCCTGACTCACTTCTATTTTGAGTAATAATTCTCTCAAACTCACTATACCTCATTTCCTATTTGTGCAACACGGAAAATAATTCTTGCCCCTTATCTACCCAGTGAGGAGGTCGTCAGGAAAACAGATGACACACAGAATGCTTTCTGAACACTTCATTAGGCAGTCTCCACAAATCTTTTCATCAGAAGGCCTGTGGTTGCAAAGGCCCGCTCAGCTGTGGTGCTTGTTTTGATGTCCCGATGCTTTCTTTCAGGTCTAAAATATTTCCAAATGTGCTTGAGTTTAACATCGACGGTAGGAAAAAACTTGGGCTGGAATGCACTCTGACCACACTCCAGACCAGCATTTCTCAATTTTTAACCCATATTCCCATTTGATAAGCAGTAGAAATCCCGCTCCCTCTTTAAACTTTGTATTAGGAAAACAACGGTTGATTCTCTCCCCCCTTCTCAACATACACACTTCTATAATAAATACATCTCACAATAAAAAAGGAATGAACTATTGATTTGTAACAGCATGAATGAATCTCAAAAGCGTTATGCTCAAAACCAGTGCAAAAAGAGTACATTGTGCATGATTTTATTCACATAAAATTCTGGAAAAGCACATGACTCTACATGACAGATGAGCAGTTGTCGGGGGAGGGATGGGGTAGCAGGACAGGAGGGGCTCTAGGGAACTTTGGGGGAAGGGGTGATACAGATACCCCGTATCTTGATTGTGCCGTGTTCACAATGTATGCACACATCAAAACTTAACACATATCTGCATCCATTGTATGTGAAGTATACATCAAAAAAGCTGTTTGTAAAAGCTGTATACCCCTGGCACCTGAGTGGCTCAGTCGGTTGGGTGTCTGACTCTTGATTTTGGCTCAGGTCATGATCCCAGGGTCATGAGATCAAGCCCTGCACCGGGCTCTACAGTGAGCACAGAGCTTGCTTAAGATTCTCTCTCTCTCTCTCTCTCTCTCTCTCTCTCTGTCTCTCTCTCTCCCTCTCCCCAGCTCTCTCTCTCATAAAAAAAAAAAAAAAATTATTATATGCCACTGAATTACTTTCAAGGGAATTGAAACCTGTCCATGTCCCCATAAAAATTGCTCTAAAACATGAGCTTACCGACCCTCTAGACTGAGTCTTTGATTCATTCTTTAACCCCCAAGACTCAGTACAGCAAGCAAGCATTTAACACTCAGTACTCCCCATTTCCACAGAGGCCTGGTGGTTTCAGGCCGCGTGCGCTCATTGCGTTCTCTCCCTGCAAGTGACCTCCTGCTTCTTTCTTCTGCTCTTCACGCTTTATTCCAGATGCAGCTCAGGAGTCTCCTGCAGCCGAGTCAGCCCCCTTCTTGGGCTCCTGTAACTCCTGGGCATATTTCTTGCCTCTACTCACCACTTCCATGAACCTGTACACCTAAAGGGGTTCTTAACCATTTATTGTGCCTCAGTCACCTTTGGCAGTCTTGTGAAGACTTCCCAGAATAAGGTAAACTACACAGGCGCGTGCAATGAACTGATCACGACATATGGTTGTCAGACTATCAAAACACATATTTGATGTAATAACACGTGCCTTTTCACGGACGTATTAAATGACAATATCCAGCGGCAGGTCAAATAACTGCCATTATTTCAAAGTAGCGATATGTATATGCAATATTTCAAGAGAGCCGCACACAGCTGTGATGGGATATGTATATGAAAATACATGTGTTTCCTGGTGACCACGGGTCACAGGTACGGCTGATGCTACTGTGTTTTCCATCACCGTTTCTTTCTGAAGGAAATACTGCGTTGCAGTTAGAGGTTACTGAAAACGTAATTTTTTCTCCATTCAAGTTCACAAAGCCGCTGAATGCCATCCAAGGACAAGGATCCATGGACACCTGAATAAGAACTGCTCTTTAGAGAGGCTGTGTACTATTTATCTTTGTGTTCTCAGTGCTCTTAGCCACTCAGGGGGCAAGGGAAGCTTAAGGGCCCGGGACAAAACACTGTGACGATAACAATGACAATATTACGTAGGAATTCAAAAACAAAGACAAATAATTTCTCCCGTTAATAATTGTTACCATCGCTGCTAGTCTGTTTCCACCAAACTATGTCCTGGAAAACTGTTCGCTCAATGCCAAGGAACTTCAGATACATCTACCTGAAACCGCATCGTTCTTTGGCCACCTTGTAACATAGTCTGTAATTCGCCAAGTGTTAACATTAAGCCAGGAAAAGAGAGTATATAAAGACTGAGGAGATCTAGCGGAAGTCAACTCCCTCACCATGACCTCACTGTGTCCATCCGATGTGACCTTCACATGGATGGTGTGGCTCTAGATACATGAGGAATGTAAGAAATTCCCTTGGCTCAGTCTTTTCCTCCTCATTGCAGCAGACGATAATGCAAGATGCTTTGTCCCAACCACGCCTCTCTCTTAATATTTCTAAATACTTCCTTTCTTCTCTTTACTGTTGCAGTTCTTGTTGAGAGCATTTCGTAAGAGTGTAAAAATAATGAAGTAGGTTCAAGTGAACTGGAGTAACAATGGAGCACCTTGTGGGGAAAAACCCTGTTCGCTGTGAATTTTCACATGACCCTCTTCGGTCTCATGCTGCGGATTCAGCCATGCGCTCTGGGGCCCAGCTGGTGTGTGGAGGCTCAGGCCACAGAAGGAAAAGGCATCTCGTCTGCCTCCCACTCTGTGGGACCCATTTCCTCCAGTATTTGAGGAGGATTGGTTTCTTCACTTCCAGCAGAGTTCACGTGAACTAAGGTGAGTTTAAAATTTTGACCTTAAAGCCTCTGTTTTCACTCCCACCCAAGAAATTTTTAGAAGCCACTCTTACCCTAAATCAGTCAGATTCAAAAGAATGTTGAGCAAGCCTGTTATCCACCCACACCCCTACCCTGTCGGAGCCCTAAACATCTGCAACATTAAAAATGAGATAAGCAGTTTAGGAAACAGTATGTGAAGATAGTGGCTTGTTGCCTGAACAAGGACTTGGGAGGTCCCGCAGAGCTACCGAGTGAGGACAGACCCCGCTTGCTGGAGGAGAGAGGCACAACTCTGAAGTAAGCTGGCTGATGTGCAGAACATTCTGCCCGTGGCAGAAATGAGCGTCTTTCCCGTCTCCACTCTCTCGCCCTTCGTCCACAAACATGTTCAAGTTGATTGCATTGTAGAGTAGTAACAACTACCTTTACACCACTTCTCCCCAAAGTTAGCAAACTGCCACCCCATTATCTCTGTGTTCTAACTTCTTAAGTGCAGTCCACAGCTGGTGTCCTCACTTCCTCCCTGTTGCTCTCTTCTCTAACCTCCCTCAACTCTGCCTCCAGCCACCAGCCTCCACGCTGGATTGTAGTCTGTAGGAAAGGAGAATGTCAAAATCAAGGACTCCATAATTGCCAACTGGATCCAACGGATGGCTTGGAGTCCTTGGCTGGCCCAGTCCAGATGACCCCTGACACTCCTTCCAGCTGAAAACAGTCCTCCCTGCTCTCCTTCTACTTCTTAGTTGTACCTGCAATGTCTAGTTTGACGTCCACATCTTAACCCAAGTTCAAATGGTTGCAAAGAATCTAGTTTATGGTGCTTTGTACATGCACAAGATCCTTCATAGTCAATAATTGTACATTATTCTTTTTTTCTGTTTTAAGTCGTATTTTCCATTCCATTTCCCTCCAGGTGTTTTTCTTAGCTTCCCTGAAATATAAATCACATATCATACAATCCATCCACTTTGAGTGTATAATGCAGTGGTTTTTGGAATGTCCAGAGTTGGGCGATCATCACCAGAATCCACGTTACAACATTTCCATCACCCCAAAAAGAAACCTTGTACTGACTGGCAATTACTCCCCTTTCCCTGGTCCCCTACCACAGCCCGAAGCAACCACTAATCTACTTTCTGTCTACGGGTTTGCTTATTCTGGGCATTTCATACAAATGGAATCATACAATATGTAGTCTTTTGTGACTGGCTCTTCCTTCACTTCGCATAACGTTTCAGGGTTCATCCATGTTGCAGCATGTATCTGTACTAGTTCCCTTGTATAATCCAATAATATTCCATTATATGGATATACTACATTTTATTTATTCATCAGTTGGTGGACATTTGGGCTGTTTCTACTTTTTGGCTATTGTAGACACTGCTGCTAGAAACATCCATGTACAAATTTTTGTGTTACCCACAGATGTTAAACCCAATTTATTTCTATGTTTCAAAGTCTTTTGTTATCAATAAGCTTTTCATCTATCTCATCCACAAACTATATACATAAATTAAAAATTAAATTAAAAATTAGAAATAAAAATTAAAAGAAAAAAGTTTCTGTGACCATAATTCACCAAATACATGCAAAAAAATTGGACTGAATAGTAATACTGAGTAGTAATAAATTCTAATTATTGGTAATACACAATCAAAGCATCAGAAGTATATTGCAAAATTTGACAATTATTAAACATAATAAGTAAAATTTGGAGAGGGTTCCTGGGTGGCTCAGTTGGTTGAACGTCTGACTTCGGCTCAATTCATGATCTCGCAGTTTGTGAGTTCAAGCCCAACATCAGGCTCTGTGCTGATGGCTCAGAGCCTGGAGCCTGCTTCGGATTCTGTGCCTCCCTCTCTCTCCCTGTTCCTCCCCCACTTGCGGGCACTCTATCTCTGTCTCTCAAAAATAAACTTAAAAATTTTTTAAGTAAAATTTTGTTGGAAATATATCCATTACTAGAGATGAACGGGGTTTATTTTCCAAACATTAGTTCATAGGTCTGTGGATGCCTTTGAATCACACTGAAATAGTTTGGCATAATTACATCTTACTACTTTTTTTTTTTTTTTTTTTCAGATGCAATCACTGAGAAACACTTCAAAATACACAAGTGAGGGCACCTGGGTGGCTTAATCGGTTGAGTGTCCGACTTTGGCTCAGGTCATGATCTCACGGTTTGTGAGTTCGAGCCCCACTTTGGGCTCTGTGCTGACAGCTCAGAGCCTGAAGCCTGCTTCAGGTTCTGTGTCCCCCTCTCTCTCCACCCCACCGCTGCTTGTGCTCTGTCTCTGTCTTTCAAAAATGAATAAACATTAAAAAAAATTTAACAAAATACACAAGTGAAGGAATGGAAGTATTCTACTTACACCATTGTTGCTCAAATCTTTGACATCCAGGCTAGCCAGAACCCCACAATCACTTTGTAATCTATCATCAAAAATTATGTTTAGGTCTCCCTCCAAAAGTGCTAAAAGCAAACAGCCAAAACCACCTGATTCGTAAAAGGAAGTGTGGCCCAGTCCTTAGTCACTCACTTTCTCACACCTGCGTCAGTATTTAGAATGGCCCCTTTGTTTGGAGCCCAGGTTTTTGTACACTCCCCAAACACATCACAGTACGATGGTAGAGAGGCAAGAGGGGTGCCTTCTTCCTGTAAAGTGGGAAGCTGACTTGTTCTCAGGGGGATCTATTTCAGAAAAGGGTGTAAATATGGACAATGAACACCTGAAAATTGCTTCCCTCACCCAGACTGTGATTTCATTTCCTACAACCACTTTGACTCTCAACTCCACAGCTCCAGATCAGCCTCCACTGAGGCCCAGACCCGCAGCCCACAGTGCACTGCTTGGCCAGCCCTCAGGTCCCTCAAGAGTCCCACATACAGCTAATCGCTCCCCAAATCTATCTCCCTGCCCATATTCCCAGGCACCCTCATCCATTCTGTTCACCACCCTGCCACTACATTAGTATGCTACACTATGCTACTATGATCTAGTCACTGACCTACTTGAAATCCTTCATGGGTGCCCCAGATCTATCTTGAACTTTTGCACATAAAGCATCTCCTCCAAGAGACAGAGTGAAGCCAGATCCTCTCCAGAGAAAGGGTGCAAGTTCTCAGCCTCTAACCTTCTAACACCCAGCTAAGCCATCCAGGAGACAGGATAGGTTAGTAGTTAAAAGGATGGACTCTGGAATGGGACCACCTGATTAAAGGCAGTCATTCGAGGGGTAACCTTGGGTGAAACCTTTGACCTCTCTGAGCCAGTTTCTTCACCTACAGAGGATAATAATACTATCTTTCTTAAAGGGTAGGTATAAAGATGAAATGATGAAATGTATATAATGTGCTTAGTACAGTGCGTGACACATGATAAATTCGAGTAAGACCTCAATGGATCCTAGTGGCCAACATCATGAAATAAACCACCGATGTCTTAAGTTGAGAATCCAAAGCCATTTCAAATTGGGAAAGCCCCTTTTCCAGCCTCATCTCCTGTCTCTCCCCAACGTTTCCCCCACAAGCTCCCCATACCATACCACTTGCTCTCCTCCTCCTCTCTCCCAAATCAGCTTTTCACAGCCCTGAGTCTTTGCTTTCAGCCTTCCTCTCAGCTAGAATTCTTTCTTTACCATCTGCCTGGTGAATGGCACCTTCCCAACAGCCTCCCTGGTTGTTTTGTCTCAAGTCTCCTTTGCTGATCACTCTTCTTCTTCCAGAACTCTCAGTGTTGGAGTGCCCTAAAGCTCAGTCCTTGGACCGCTCCTCTTCTCTATCAATGCTCCCTTTATGATCTCCCTAAGTCACCAGTCTTTAAATATTTATATGCTGATCATTTCCAAATATGTCACCAGATCAGACCTCTCTTTCCACTCATTGACCTCCACTTGGATATCCAGTGGACGTCTCAACACGGACAAATGTGAAGTCTTAGTCTTACCCGCAAGTCTGCTTCATCTATCTGCATGTTGCCCCCCAAATGTTGCTGGCAAACTCCAGCCTTCCTACTGCTCATGCCAAAAATATTTCATATCTAACCCATGATAAGTCCTACTGGTCGTACCTTCAAAATATGTCCAGAATCTGATCACTTCTTATCCCCTGTACTGTCATGAACCCTGGTCAGAGCCATTATCCTCTCTTGTCTGGATTACTAGTATCCCTGCTTCAAACTTGCCTCTGCAAGTCTCTTCTCAGTATAGCAATTGGAATGACCTTTTCGAAACCTCAGTCTCATCATGTCTGCCTCTGCTCAAAACCTAGCAATGGCTCCATATTTCTTCACATTTCTTTCATTATAAAACTCAAAGTCCTTTTTTTCCTTTAATGTTTATTTATTTTGAGAGCAAGTGAAAGCGAGAGCAGGGGAGGGGTGAGAGAGAGGGAGAGAGAATCCCAAGCAGGCTCCACACTGTCAGCACAGAGCCTAACATAGGGCCCAATCTCACAAACTGTGAGATCATGACCTGAGCCAAAATCAAGAGTCAGATGTTTAACTGACTGAGCCACCCAGGTACCCCCTCAATCATTAAGATAATGCTTAACAGTCCAACTCCTTTACTTCTCTAACCTCACTTTCTATTACTTCCCCCCACAAGCTCTGTTCCCGGCACACTGCCTTCCTTTTTATTCCTAAATCTGGCCAGTAGGCAATTTTCTATTTGCCTTAGCTATTTTCTCTGCCTGAGGACCTTCCACCAAGATCCCCACATGACTAACTCCCTCAGCAACTTCAAATCTTTGCTTATATCTCATCTTCTCCATGAGAACTCCCCTGACCCGAGCTGGGGCTCAGACATAGCCACCTGAACCCAGAGCATTTCTATTCTCTATGTGGTTTCCCAGGTTGCTCTATGCCAGAACTAGTCTTACCTGGGCCTCTGAGGAAGTGAAAATTAAAAATTCACTTTGCTGAGTCTCTCCTCTGGTCCCACGCTAGGTCTTGTGAAGAAAAGGAACCATCCTGATTTCATAGGGATCAAGTCACTTGACCCAGATCACCAGGCTTATAAACAACAGAGACGCAGAGCCATGTCGGCCTGATGCCTACACTGCACCCTTTCTTCAGACCACTCTGCTGAATGCTAGATGCTCATGTCCTTGCCCTGCCCCTCTACCTGTAGAATGTTAGCCTACTTCCGGTTCTGGAGAGTCAAATGAAAGGCAGTTAGCTTAGGGGTTTCTTTTTTTGTTCTTTTAATGCCAAGTCATTGTGTTATGTCCATCAATCTAAGGTGGAAACAAACAAAACACATGTGTAATACATTCCACGTTTTCATCTATAGGTGCTAATGACAGAATCGCTTTGAGCAAGAAGGTGTGCTAAGTTAGAATCTTGCTCTGCGTCCCGCTGGGCTCCTGGGTGGCTATTTGCAGTCTTCCGGCCCTTTCTTCTCTTTCTCCCGTCCCCACCCCCTCCTTAATTGTTCTCCAAGAGAAAACAAGAACTCCAACCAACTGATGATGTTCTTTCCATATTTAACATTCCTTGTCGGTGAGTAGTCATTTTTATGAGCTAAGAGGCACTCTCCACAGTGACACCAGGGCTAGAATCATTCTCCTGGGCTCAGATTCTCACTCTGCCACTGTCTAGAAGCGCTATGCGAATGATTTAGCCTCTAAGTTTTAGTATACTCAGCTTTAAGCTATTAAAAACAAAAGCTCTTCCTTTATGGAGACTATAAGGATGTTCAGAGAGAGTGCAACTAGGTACTTAGCACTGTCGCTGCACAGAGCAAGTGAACACTGGGGGGGACAGTACTTATTTTGTTGTTATTCCACAGGCGCTGGCTGGGAGATCTCGGTGCCCACTGCTCCATCCATGAAGCGATCAAGCCGCTGCTCCCCACCCAAGACTTAACACGCTCTGGAAGACAGTCATCTTAACTGGTTCTGACTTCCTTGTTGAAGGAATGTTGTCATTGAGTTCCGAATGCTTCCTTAAAGGGAACCACTTTCATATTATAGAAATAAAATAGCCACTCTAAATACAAATGGTTACGAATTTTATCTTTATCTATAATCCACATTCCCAGCAAGCGTTCTGTAAACTTTCTTTCCGATTCTCAGGAAACTGCAGCTTCCTGCCACTTCCCCTATTAATCCAGTTGTAGTCACATCTCCTCACTGTCTATTCAACTACATGATCAAATAAGAAAACAGACTTACTGAAAGTTCGACTAAAGTTAGACACCAGCTCTCAATATCTAGTTCATTACTGTTACGCTTTTATGACTAATTCTTTGAAAGAAAGCTAATTCAAGAAGCTTAGTTATGCAAAACTTCAGAATAATGGCAAAGACCATTTCTTTTTTCCTTTTTTCTAAACATTGTAAGACAACTGCTTTATCATTTATATTCATTTTTCACTTTCCAGGAACAGGAAGAAATATTTAAAGAATTTCACCAACAAATCACCAGACAGAAAGAGGATTTACCAGACTATTAGAAATCTCTGAAAACAAGTTTAAAAGTTAATAATAAGTTACTACGCATGATCCCCGTTCCAGTCTTCTTATTCGTATCCAAATAACAACATACCAGCTAGCTGCTCACAGTTTTATTTTCTGCGGTACTTTTCCTAGGTGCAAAATGTTTGACCCTGCAGACTAGGTGACTCAGCACATTCAAATTGCAGATCTCAGGTTTAGAGGGTGGATGCCCTCCTCTCCTCTTGAAAGTACTGCAGAGAAGATACCAGGATGGAATTTTCTTCCTCTTCTTCTTCTTCTTCTCTTGAGGTTTGAAAGGTCAAAGATGATAAACATATGCCTCTCTAACAATGAACAAATGAACGAACGAATGAATGAACAAATATAAAACAAAGAGAAATAAGATTGGCAGAAAAACAATTCTATCTGATTGCTAAAGAGATTATAGTACTGACACATTAGCATTTAAATTGCCCCAGAAGGACATGGGGGGAAACACCTCACTGATGCTAAGGTGGTAGGGAAGCTGGTAAAGTTTGCACCTTTTTTTCTACTATTGTTTAACTGGAACGGTTCTTTCCAGTTCGTCCTGTTCCAGGATGAACAGACCGCGGTGAAGGTGAAACAGGCATTATTAAGAAAGCTAATAGTTCACACAAAGGCAAATTAACTCTTTTTTTTTTTTTTTTTTAATTACAAAGACGATGAAGCTGAGTCATGGAGACTTTTGAGCGCTATGCTTTTCTAGAGATACATATACTAGTGGTTCCCCAAACTTGCAGATGATCAAACCACAAGGGGAGGTTTTTATAAATGTACATCTACAGTCCCCTTCCTGCCCCCAATTCTGATTCAGTAGGTGTGTGGGGTGGGGCCCTGCAATCTGTAAAACACTCACCCCACCGACTCCTTTGCAGGGCTAAGTTTGGGATCAGACAGCAGATAAACAAAGGTGAACCACACCTCCCCCAGCCCGACTATAAATCTTGTGGATAAAAGAGAGTTCTTGTAAAATTTAGGAGGATGCATCCTCGAATGCTAACGCTGTTAGTAAATATCAGTGGTATTCTTCATTGTCTTAACTTTTAAAATTCCCAATGAAATCCTAACCTTAAAAAGTTATTTCAGGACATGACCTTGTCTCCCGGTTCCTGTTTATAGTGATGAGCTCCACATATCTCTGCGCCTGAAACAAAGACTCCTGAGCCAGGCCCTGTGTTTGCTAATTTCCTTCAATTCGCTCCCTTAATCTTCACAGCAACCCCTGGAAATAGCTACTCCTATCCCTGTTTCACAGACGAGGAAGCGGAGGCTAGGGAAAGCAAATCGTTTTAGGGATAAAGCCAAGATGTAAACGATGTCTCTTACTGGCTTGGTTGGGTTGGTTGGTTATTTGGCGGAATTTACACATGAGATTTGGATCTGTTCTTTAAAAAATCTCAGGCCCGGTAGAATCCTCAGACACTCGGCAACAACGATTGGGGTGGGCATCGTGCCAGGTGCCGGGCAGATACGAAGAGATACAAACAGCTCCCTGCCAGAGAAGGGCCCTTCCTGGCCCCTCACAGGGTGGTGGAGAGGAAGAAGGAGTGATATCCCACGAGGTTCTTCTGGACTTCGTTCAATTATCCGTCCCATTGTCTCCAGGAGCACAGTCTTTGCCATCTGAACTGTCACATCTGCACTCTTGATTCAGAAATGTGTTCACCCAAATCGTGGGCGCAGAAGGCCATGTGAGGGACACTGGTGGGAGGGGCTGACTGGGGCCCTCTTTGAAAGCCTTCACAGAGGATGTGGCTTGTGAGCTAAATGTTGAAGGATGAAAAAGACTTCACTAAGCAAAGGGGAGAAAGGGTGTTCTAGGCCCAGAGCAGCATGTGCAGAACCTGCCTGGTCTAGCAGGAGACCTTAAGGCTAAGGCACAGCTGAGGGCAGGGGCCACGGAGTGGGGAGGGAAGCTACACAAAGACAAAGAAAGGGATTGTATGCTGTGTGAGGAGTTTAGATTTTAAAACATGCACAAGGAGCCAACAGTGGTTTTAATGCAGCAGTCACAAGACAGAATTTGTATTTTATTTTATTTTTTAATGTTTTTTTCATTTTTGAGAGAGAGAGAGAGAAAGAGACAGAGCGTGAGTGGGGGAGGGGCAGAGGGAGAGGGAGACACAGAATCCGAAGCAGGCTCCAGGCTCTGAGCAGTCAGCACAGAGCCCGACTTGGGGCTCGAACCCACAGACCGGGAGACCATGACCTGAGTCAAAGTTGGACGCTTCAGCGACTGAGCCACCCAGGTAGCCCCTGAATTTGTATTTTAGAAAGCCAGTGCTTGCCACGGGGTGGAGAAGGAGCTGTACACAAGCACACAAGGAAGGCTGGTGGGACATGCCAGGACACATCCAGTCCAAACTAGCACAAGGATCCTGAGGTTAAAGGAGGGACTTCTTTGGAGAAATTTCTCAGGTTGAGGGTGCAAGCTTTGGAGTCTGGTGGCTGAAAACTGGCTTCAGACCTCTGTCTGTGACTCACAGGCAAGTTTTGGGCAGCCACTTTGGTGGCCGGCTGCAGGCTGAGGGGAAGAGGGGAGAGTACGGGAGCCTCCAAGGTCTCTAAGTGGGCGGGTGAAGGCACACGTCATCAACCAGGCTGGGGACACAGAAGAAAGACCTGTGTCTGAAGGAAAAGGCAGTGCGTTTGGTTTTGAACATGTAGAGTTTGGGATGCCTACAGGATTTTCTTTCCAATAGGTAGTTGGAGACACAGATTTTAAAAATGGTCAGAACCAGAAGAGCAGATTCATGAGTCATTTGAGAGCACATTTGAAGCCCTGGAAATGGAATTTCGGGGAACGCTAATTCATAGGGCATATTGACGGGAAACCAGAGTAGCGATTATTTTGTTCAAAATGGAACCTGTAGTTCAGGTTTATCCGAAACACATACAACAAATACACGCTGAGCACCAACTACATGCCAGGCACTGCCCTGGAGCCTACGATTTGAACAAGCAGACCAAGCCAGCAAGAGCTCACACTGTTACTGGGGAGATAAGGCAGTCCACCCACTGTGGGAAGACCACTCAGAGGGAAGTAGGCAGAGGGCAGAGATGTCGAGTGCCTGTGGGAGGCCCATGCTAGCTCCAGGGGTCAGGAGCCTCCTTCTAAGCCCTTTATGGGCATTATCCCATTAATCCTTACAAAAACCCAATGAGGTAATATGGTTATTATCTTCACCTTAAAAATAAGGAAACCAACCTATAGAGATGTTAAGTAACTTGCCCCTAGTTACTTGCTAGGTAACAAGGGAAGAACAAGACAGGGATTTTACTAGCTTACAGCTAGTAAGCTTTTCGAGAAGCCCTTGACCCAAACAATCTAGCTCCAGACAGAGTTCATGCTCTTCCCTCCTCCATGAATTGCCTCTCGCTGTCTGATAAATGCTCAGAGAAAATGAGACTTAAAGAAGGAAGAAGAGATTAACAGCACATCACAGTGGTTAAGAGCACAGTGGTTCAGGTTGTATCTGGAAATAGCAAGCGGTTGGTGTCTGCTATATTATTATTTAAAGCATGGCAGCTTCACAAAGAAGTGGTCAGAAGCCCCAAATTTAAATGTGAGCTCACTATTTGCTAATTCTGTAACCTGGGAACAGAAAATGACCTCTATGAACCTGTTTGGTTTTTTTTTTTTTTTTTTCATCTAGAAAATAAATCTAACTCACAACTCAAAGATTATCCTGAAGATAAAGGGATATAACCACATGAAACACATATCAGTCTTGAGCACACAATGTTGGCCTCAACAGCTGGTGGAGCTGGAGAAAGGTCCCCGTTGCAGATAACACACCATCACTTCTGCATAAAAAGCTGAAGCTCAGAGTGGACACAGCATCTAAAACAAGATTGTTGGGGAACCTGGCTGTGTCAGTCCATGGAGCATGCAATCTTTAATCTCAGGGTCATGAGTTTGAGTCCCATGAGATTACTTAAAAAAAAAAAAAAAAAAAAAAGTAAACAGGGGCACCAGGGTGGCTCAGTCGGTTAAGTGTCCGACTTCAGCTCAGGTCATGATCTTGGAGTTCGTGGGTTTGAACCCCTTGTTGGGTTCTGTGCTGACAGCTCAGATCCTGGAGCCTGCTTCAGATTCTGTGTCTTTCTCTCTCTGCTCCTGCCTTGCTCATGCTCATGCTCTGTCTCTCTCTCTCTCTCTCTCTCTCTCAAAAATAAATAAACATTAAAAAGAAAAAAAAAAACTACTACAGTTAAAAAAAAAGTAAACAAACCAAGATTGTTAATGATTATTAATTGTTAATAGCAATGAATAACTGATATTCTGACAAAAAAACCTAGGTGGGATAAAAATGTCACTTTGGGAACTCCAACTGGTCTTAACAGTTATTAAAGAAAAGTAAATTAATTTTATGAGCCACTGTGAAAATTAGCTTAGGTACACTAAAGGGAAGTTTATTTCACTGAAACTCAGGCCCTTCCAAAGTGACTCAATCAGAAAGGACAGGCTTCTTCTGCATTGTACCTTTTCTCCCTCTACTTTCCTCAATCTAAGATAAGAATATTGGCCAGGTGCCTGGCTGACTCAGTCAGTAGAGCCTGAGACTCTTCATCTTGAGGTTGTAAGTTTGGGCCCCACATTGGGTATAGAGATTATTTAAAAATATAAAACCTAAAAAAATAAAGTAAAATAAAATATTGCCCCCTACAAGGTAGAAACAAAATTTCAAAATGAAAGCAAATTAGCTCTTGGGAAGAACAGACACCAAGATCCCAAAGTGCCACATAAAGTTCCATAAGAGGGACCTCCACTGGGCCATGGGGGTCCAGGAAGATGGCTCTCAGCTGGCAGGCTCAGGCATGGGTGTAAAAAGAGCATTTGATCATGGCTTTGAAGGACAACCTACAGGGGGCACCTGGGTGACTCAGTCGGTTAAGTCTGACTCTTGATTTCAGCTCAGGTCATGATCTCTTGGTTTGTGAGATCGAGTCCTGTGTGGGGCTCTGTGCTGACAGCACAGAGCCTTCTTGGGATTCTCTCTCTCCCTCTCTCTCTGCCCCTCCCCTGCTCACACTGGCTCCCTTTCTCTGTCTCTCTCTCAAAAATAAGTAAATAAGTAAACTTAAAAAAAAAAAAAAAGAAGAAAGAAAGAAAGAAAGAAAGGAAAGAAGGATAAACTACAGTGGCCCCTGGCTGGCTCAGTTGGTAGAACATGAGCCTCTTGACCTTAGGGTTGTGAGTTCCAGCCCCATGTGAGGGGTAGAGTTTAAAAGTAAATAAATATATATCTAAAGGACAAACTACAGTTGAAGAGAACACCAGCAAGGTGCCTCCTCTGGCATCAACCACTCCCCTAGTCCTGACCACCCAGCCACAGAGGCAGCTCTGTTCTTCAGTGCACCCGGGCCATCCCTGCCTAGAAGCAGCTCCAGGTGAGCAACATGCCTGGGCTGTGAGTTAGCTTCATACGGCTCATCTCAGGAGGAATATCACCTCCTCTGCAAAGCCTTCCCTGAGCACCTGCCCTTCTAAGGCTCCCACGCCGATATGCCCACGTACCCTGGACTCCCCGCCCCAGCCCCTTGCCCAACACACCCAACTCCACACAAAGTCACATGAACATTCCATTTCGCTTTCTTTATAGTACTTACAACTATGAAAAATGATCTTGTTTGTTTGTTTGTTTTTACTGGTTTCTTTCTGCCCCTCCCATCCTCTGCTAGAAATCGTAAGCTCCGTGCACGCCTAGATATTGCCTTTCTGGTTCACCCTTACATTCTCGGCACCTGGCAGGAAGTAAAGAACTCACTAAATATTTATTGAATCAATAAAGTAACACAGAAGAGCGTGATCAAGTTGCAGAGGCAGAAAAACAAGAGCTGCATTTGAGAAAATGGTGAGTAGCTCATTTTGGTGCAGCCAGGCACGTACAGAGGAGGCTACGCGGGCTGCTTGCAGAGCGTCTGGCTGGGGCCGCCGCGGTTTGGATTGAGCAGATAGTGGAGAGCCTCTGAAGTGTCTGGCCCGGAGAGCCTCTGAACAGATCGGTCCTTAGGGAAGGACTGCAAATATAATGAACTGGAAGGAAGCTAGAAAACCCGAGAGAAAACCACTGGTTACCACTAAAATTGGCAAAAATTAAGAAGCCCGATAGGGACGTAATGTACAGCTTAGTGAAGATAGTTAACCATACCGTATTGCATATTTGAAAGTTGCTTAAGAGATCTTAAGAGTCCTTATCACAAGAAAAAAAAATGTTTTTAAATAAATTTTAAAGCAAGCAAGTCTAACAAGTGTTGAGAGTATTTAAGGAACAGTTTTCAAACAGTTGAAAATCAATTTGGTGATATCTCTTGAAAGTGATATTTGGCATATTTAAAATGTAGTGATTCTACATGCTGGTATCCAGCCTAAAAAACTAACACCTGTATCTGACATAGGTAAAAATAATTTACCTAAAAATAATAAGCATTGTTTATGTTCGCTAACATTGTAAAACAATCCATATCTCCCTAATAGTCTGTGTTGTGTATGAATAAATAAGCAAATAAAAGAATGATCCTGTAAAAAAATAAAATAAAATAAAATAAAATTTTAATATAAAAAGATCCCATATCCACTAATGGACTGATTAATAAAATACAGTATTATTCATACCATGAAATACCAGGAAATTATAAATAATTTATATCTGGTATATTTATATATAAATATAAATAATATATATGGATAGATATATGTATATATGGATACATGGATCCATATGCAAACATTCAGTGAAAGTAAGCAAATCATAGAAAAATAAGTACACATGGAACCATTCATATGTATTTAAAATCATAAAACAATACTACATATTAATTATGGGTGCCATAAACATATAGAAAATACATATTTTTTACACGTTTATTTTTGAGAGAGAGAGAAAGAGCATGCATGAGTGGAGGTGGGGCAGAGAGAGCAGGGAACAGAGGATTTGAAGCGGGCTCTGTGCTGACAGCAGTGAGCCCGATGTGGGGCTTGAACTCATGAACTGTGAGATCATGACCTGAGCCAAAGTCGGATGCTCAACTGACTGAGCCACCCAGGAGCCCCCGTATATAAAATATTTTTAAAGCACATATCAAACTAAACAGGGGTTCTATGAGGTGAAGACAGAAGGAAGAAACGGAAGTCGAATTAGTATTCAAAGGAAACTTGACCTTTATCTCCAATGTTTTATGTCATTAAAAAATTGAAACAGATATGACAAAAATAACAATAGCTGTTAATTTGGGGTGATGAGAATATAGTCCATCACTTGGAATCAGAAAAGGGATGCTTGACACTGATGGAAAGCCTGAAGGGCTCTCAGGACTGGGTAGATTGGTAGAGGGTCTAAACAAGTCTGAAAGGATGGAAAGTTCAAATTTATACTTTTTTTTTTTTTTTTAATTATGAGAGGCACCATTAAGAAAACTAACAAACATTGGGTTCCATTTTTGAAAGGTTTGCTGTGTTAAGGAGGCCTCGACTTGATGTCCAGCAAGAAGACAGAATTCAAAACCCAAGCTGGTGCTTAATAGTGGTCCTGGGAAAGTGAGGACAAAAATGGGTGCCTCAATTTCCTTCAAAACAAACAAACAAATAACTTTTTTAGGGTCTCTAGAGGATTCACTCTGTACTCTTGGTCTCTAGAGGATTCACTCTGTACTCTTGGTCTCTAGAGGATTCACTCTGTACTTTTGGTTTGTTTACAACACATACAGAAACCCATACTCAGTGCCCTCCACTCAATGAATAAATATTAGTTTCCCTCTTTGAAAGTCAGGTTACTAAATTTAAATACACGTTTCTAGAAGGACTGGGGGGATTCTGATCCCTGACAAGCAATTAACCATTCCAGTAACGCAACTTGTTAACAGTTTCCTTTCAGTAAGCAACATAGATTAACAGAGCAAACAAGGACCCAAATTCACAATGTTCAAACATAAAACTGTATTTTGAAGTCAAACTCCCTATTCTTACATAAAGATTATCAACTTCTAATTTTCAAAAGAATCCACTTACCCTTATAGTGGTGCCTGACTGGCTCAGTCAGAACAGCATGTGGCTCTTGATCTTGGGGTTGTGAGTTCAAGCCCCATGTTGGTGTAGAGATTACTTAAAAAAAAAAAAAAAAAAAAAAGGAATGCATTTGCCTTTATTAATATGTACCCCCTCTAATATTTCATAATTACATGTTTGTTTAGTGCCAGCCTATCCTTTTATAATGTGTTTTGCAACCTCTGAAAAAGTCAATAGTCTTGGGCGCCTGGCTGGCTCAGTCGGTAGGTAGTTGCAGTCATGCAACTCTTGATCTCAGGGTTGTAAGTTCGAGCCACGTTGGGTGCAGAGATAACTTAAAAATAAAATCTTAAAAAAAAAATCAATAGTCTTAGCTCTTCCCTAAAGAAGGAAACACAAGACAGTGGGTGACTAGTCAGGGTGACTCACGGACAGAGTCAATAACTGGAACTCAGAACCCAGGGAGCCTGGCATCCTCCGTTCCTAAAACCGCAAGGCTTCTGCTAACCCCAGCAGAATTTACTTCTTCACTTCGCTTCTTTGAGGACCTGGGAACCAGAATATCAGTTTCCAAAGTTTTCTCCTTCAAAAGTAGTCAGCAGTCAGAAATAAAGGTTGGCCTGCAAGTTGTAGCCTTTAAAATTGTTTGAGTATCTGAATTTAAGATTCCATTTTCTAACCTCTGCTTTTTAATAAGGCATAGCTAACCTCCATGGGTACCACCTAACAATCTCCGTAACTAACGTAACTTTGCTGGTGAGCTTTTTGAGGAATCCTCTTTTCAGACCGGGTTACATACAGATCAACTGGTACTGTTTAAACGATTTGCTGTTTGTGTTTGTTCGAGTTAGTGCTATCTTGGACGCGCTCAGCTCCTAACAGCCACAGGGCTGGTATGCTGAAACTGACCTTATAAAGCCAACAGTTAGTGACTCTGAATACAAGGATTTAAGAGATTATTTTACTCGAATAAAGTTGCTATGTAGCCATCTGGAGTGTATGGCGTTTCTTTCCATTAACACACTGAAGATTTTGTAAGCACTTGAAATTAAATGGCTTAAAAAAAAACTAATATACTAAAATGTAGGTTTACTGACAAAATCCGATATTTTCAGTGAAAAAGCCAACCTGACTGTGGTTTCTGATTGTGCTTTCCTCCCGGGACTTTAAAACGCCTTCACAAATATTTTTTTCACCATCACATATTTCTCATTCCAATTTTATATGTTTTTAAAAAAAGGAACTTAATCACTTATTCAAAGTCACACAGCCAGTTCAGAGCAGAAGTCAAATAAGAGCCCAAATTTAAATAGAAAACTAAGAATCTGATATTGTGTGTCCTTTTCACTAGGCTGTATTGCCCCCTTATTTTATTTTCCTAAAAAAAAAAATAATTGTTTACATATCAGTTAAAGTGGTCACATTGAAAAGCTAGCATTAATTATCAGCAGGTCCTTTCTTGAAACAACAAACACAATCAAATTTGTGCTCAAAAATAAGCTATAAATATGTTATATCTTATCATTTCATCTATAAGTTGAAGCCTTCATCATATTCATTAATTAAGATGTCATAAATCTTTTCTATCCTATCGCTTAAATGTTCTTAAACTAGCATACAAAACACCAAAACGCACATCAGCCACACAACACACACAAATCCATCACTCAATCTCGGTCCATTAGTCTTGCCAAGGTCAGTATCGAGTATTCCTGAAATTTTCACTTGTAGAATGAATGGATGTTTTGTAAGGATTATCTATTCAGGCAGAAAAAAAAAAAAAGGAGGGGTGGGGGGGATGAAAACAAGAAACAATTAGCTATTCAACTGGTACTGAGCAAATTCCAAGTATGAAATCCTTTGTTTGTTTTTATTTTGTTTTTGTTTTTCTTACCTACCGGAGGACTCCAATTCACGAAAAGGAATACATCTTGTGAGATTTTTTAGAGCTTTCCACAGACCTCTGTGGAGACCCTCCTTGTCAGTTTTGGCTCTATTTTGGCAGCCCGGGACTGGAATTTAGAGCTGTCTATTTGCATTTCAACACCCTTCTTTTGTTTTCTGTCCTTCCAGAGCTCAGCCAGTTCAAATAGCAGGTAAGGTAGTTAGATCATTCCAATGACCCTAAAAAACTCAAAGGAGAAAACTTGTCCAAACAATGCGGTTATTTTGGCTAAAAACTACCACTTACTTCATTTAGCCAAGCCTACAAAGCCCAAGCTAGACCATCGTGTTAAAAATTTACCTTAGATTGTTCTTAATACTCTCACAGCCCGAGAGAGAGGTTAGAGTGATTGGTGAGGAGGAGGAGGGGAAAGGAGGGGGCAGTTTTGCCTTCTGGAATCTCTCCTGAATAAATATCAACAAAATGTTGAAATGGTCATAGGAATTTACAGGTCACAATATTGCATTCGATTCTGAGAGCAACAGCCTCTATCACTTCTGCTGAAGGAGCTCTCCTATGAGGCACTAACACAATTAAAAGAGAAAAATGCAGGGTGTCTGGCTGGCTTAGCTGGTAGAACATGTCACTCCCTGTCTCAGGGTGGCGAGTTCAGGCTCCATGTTGGGCTTAGAGATTACTTAAAATAAATTTATATATTTTTTAATGTTTGTTTATTTTTGAGAGACAGAGAGAGAGCGAGAGGGGGAGAGGCAGAGAGAAAGGGAGAGAGTGAATCTGAAGCAGGCTCCACACTGTCAGGGCAAAGCCCTATGTGGGGTTCAAATTCATGAACCGTGAGATCATGACCTGAGCCAAAGTCAGACATTTGGTCGACTGAGCCACCAGGCGACACAAAATAAAATAAAATAAAATAAAATAAAATAAAATAAAATAAAATAAAATAGAGAGAGATACAGAGAAAGAGGGAGAAATGCTTGTTAGGTGGAGAGCATTGGAGAGAGTAGGGCCTGAAGGACACCTAGATCCAGATGCAGCTGGTATAGAATTCCTGTCACACAGGCTCAGGTGACCACATGGCCAACATTCTGTCATGTGACCCAGAAGACAGCTTTCCAAGAGTTTAATATTCCAAGAAGCAGCAGATAAATATTTGCAAAGTTGCATATTTTTTTAATGTTTATTTATTTTGAGAAAGAGAAAAAGAGCATAAGCAGGGTAAGGGCAGAGAGAGAAGGAGAGAATCCCAAGCCAGCTCTGTGCTATCAGATCCTGCGCAATCCCATGAACCCTGAGATCATGACCTGAGCCAAAATCAAGACTCGGCTGCTTAACTGACGGAGCCACCCAGGCTTATTTTTTTTATTTTTATTTTTTACATTTATTTATTTTTGATAGAGACAGAGCATGAGCAGGGAAGGGGCAGAGAGAGAAGGAGGCACAGAATCAGAAGCAGGCTCCAGGCTCTGAGCTGGCAGCATGGAGCCCGACGCGGGGCTCGAACTCACTAGATCATGACCTGAGCCAAAGTCGGATGCTTAACCGACTGAGCCACCCAGGCACCCCAAGTTGCATATTTTTAATAGGCAAATCCCCCAGGGTCCATCTTGAAGGTCAGTGTTTGGAAAAAGACTGTAATTATAATGAGGCCATACAGTCACAGATGAGAGATGGAAGGGACCATGAAGTTCATTTCCTCAAGGTCCATGGTTACACAGCCTATTTGCTATGGGCCTGGAACTGCGGGGTAGGCCCCACAGCCATGCTCTTGGGCTTTTGGTGTCCAAACCCGCCTACATGAGATCCACAGTGAGATCAGATTATGTGGAATCCCGGGACATAGCAAGTCAGCCCAGAATGAAGATACAGCTGCATAGATTCCAAAGGCTGGAACTTGTTGTCACCTGAAACATCCATCTGAGAAATTGCTGATTCCCAGGCACCCCTCGATGTGCATCTCTCCTTCTAACTTGCATGGTCTACAGCTGCAACTGTTCTTAGAACTATTAGTGCCTCCACTGGGTGGCTCAGTTGATTAAGCATCCGACTCTCTGTTTGGGTTCAGGTCATGATCTCACAGTTCATGCGTTCCAACCCCACATCGGGATCTGCGTTTACAGTACGGAACCTGCTTGGGATTCTCTTTCTCTGTTCCTTCCCTATTTGTGCTCTCTCTCTCTCAAAATAAATAAACGTTAGAAATAAAAAAAAAGAAACAAAGAAAATGTGCTGATCCCTCTACTTCCTCCCAATTCATCAGCCCTCTGCTTTTTTCACTCTCCTCTTTATCAAGTTTGACTCCATGTTATAATATCCTTGTCACAAATCCATCCAGGAAAACATCAGCCCTGAATGAACCCACTCATCTCTTTCCCCCTTGCTTGTATGCAAGCAGTCATATTCTGCTGGAGAGAATCAAAAGAGTAGATGGTTTCATAATCCCCAACTTCAAATGGGCCCTTTCCAATAACTACTTGGAATCTTCTCCACCATTCTTATAGTTTCGGCACACCTATCTCTCCCTTTACCTCTCCATCTTTTAGTACTCAGATGAGGGCGCTCTAGACCTCTTTCTTCCAGCCGCAGCCCTGCTCTGTCTCCCAGTTCATGACGAATGGGACTCTTCCTCTGTGTGTTCAGTCCTTCCACCTGTGCTTTATGTTCTCTCCCGTCATCTTCAGCCACAACACTTTTATCACTTTCTTCTCAAATCACACATCAATTCTATCAGAAAAGCCTACCGAGTCTGCCTTCAAAGTATGTTGAAAATCCAACCATTTCTCATGATCACCACTGCAACCAACCAAGACACAATCATCTCCCAACTAGATAATTAATGGTCTCTGAGCTTTGCCCCTCACAGTCTATTCTCAACATGGCAACCCTAGTGATCTTTCAAAATCATAACTCAGAGCATGTCCTCCTTTGCTTAAAATCTTCCAACGGCTTTCCATCTACCCGGAGTAAAAGCCAAAGACTCTATGAAGGTCTTTAAGATTCCATCAGCACTGTCCAACAGAACTTTCTGTGATGATGGAAATTATTTCTATTTCACTGTCCAATACAGTAACCACTAGCTACATGTGGCTATTGAGCACTTGGAATGTGGTAGTGCAATTAAGAATATGGATTTGTGGGGTGCCTGTATGGCTTAGTCAATTGAGCATCTGACTCTTGATTTTAGCTCAGGTCATGATCTCACCATTCGTGAGATCCAGCCCTGCCTTGGGCTCTGTGCTGACAGCACGGGGCTTGCTTGGGATTCTCTCTTTTTCTCTATGCTCCTCTCCTGCTTGCACGCATGCACACACTCTCTCTCTCTCTCAAAAAAAAAAAAAAAATTAAAAAAAAGAATATGAATTCATATTTTTAAATAACTGATTTACATTAAAATAGCTACCTATGGCTAGTGGCTACAATTTTGGAAAGCACAATTCTATGTGACCTCTTCCCATCCACCCTATCCTCCATTTCCTGACTCTATATCACACTAAAAAATCTCCTTTAAAGTCAGGTGATGTCACTTCTCTGCACAAAAATCTCCACGGCTGGGGCATCTGGGTGGCTCAGTCGGTTGAGCCACCTGACTTCGATTCTGGTCATGACCTTGCAGTTCATGAGTTTAAGACCCACATCGGGCTCACAGAACCCGTTTTAGATCCTCTGTCTCTCTCTCTCTGCCCCTCCCCAGCTTGTGCTCTCTCAAAAGTAAATAAAATATATTTTTTTAAAAATCTCCTTAGCTTCCATTTTATTCAAAATAAAAGCCAAAGAATGTGCTTATTTTAATGTACAAGGCTTTATATGATCCAGCCACCCTACCCAGCTCTGTGGTCTCAGTCCCTAGTCCCATTCTCTTCCTTGTTTACTCCATTCTAGCCACAACACTGGCCTCTTTAGTAGAACATACCAAACATGCTGCTGCCTCAGGGCCTTTGCTCATACTGTTCTCTCTGACTGGGATATCTTCTGCCCAGGATTCATATCACAAGTTCAGAGCACCCTCACTTCTTTCAGGAACACTGCTCCAATGTCTTCTGGTGAAAGAGACTGATCTTATTTGACCTGAAAGCCCTATCCAAAACAGCATCCCTCCCATCCTATCACTCTCTATCTTATCTCCATACTCTGTTTTTGTTTTTGTTTTGTTTTTTTCTTTTTTTAATAGCACTTATCTCCATCTGGTGAATCCTGTTTGTTTACTTATTGTCTGTCCACTCGGCAGGGCAGGACCTCTTTCTGTTTTGTTCACAATAGTACCCCTAGTACCTGGTTCATCATAGGCATTCAAAAAAACAAAAAACAAAACAGCTGAATTTGATGAAAGAATATGGATGGCTTTATGATGCTAAAAGCTGCTTTCAAACTTTCAAACTGTTTCAACCCTTCAGGCCTGACATCCAGCACTTTCCTGCAACTATCCCTTGGGGAGAGGTTGAGAATTGGGTTCCTCTCTAAATATAGCATCCTCACGTGCAAGAGAGTAGCTCGGTGCTTTTACTATATTAGCTTGAATCCACACAACAACCCACTTTACTAGTAGAGAAGCAGACAGGTTAAGTAAACTGCTCGAACTCAGCTAGAGTGACCTTCACCTTGCCTCTCATGATGAAGTTTCCATAGTCAACTGAAAAGCCTTCTAAGAGCAACTACATTAAAGTGACCACAAACTTCATGATTAAATCTCTCTTCTGACTGTGCCTTCATAGGAGAAAATGAGAATAGCTACTGTTATTAAGAGACTAAGTGAAAAATAATTCAGTTGAGCTAACAGAAAGTGACTGTATCCTTTATTCTTCCCCTAAATGGCCAAAGTTGTTTTTTGTTTTTTTTTTTCTTTTATCAAATTGCTTTTAGATTTTAAAAATGCTATGCTAGGGGCACTTGGGTGTCTCAGTCGGTTGAGCGTCCAACTTCAGCTCAGGTCATGATCTCACAGTTTGTGGGTTTGAGCCCCACATTGGGCTCTGTGATGACAGCTCAGGGCCTGGAGCCTGCTTTGGATTCTGTGTCTCCCTTTCTCTCTGCTCCTCCCCCGCTTGCACTCTGTCTCTTTCTCAAAAATAAATAAAAATAAATAAAATAAATAAATAAATAAATATGCTATGCTAAATAAAATATCATTGGCCTTCATGTTTGAAAATGTTGCTGCTGAGAATGCTATTTTTTATGCTAGAATTTTTACAGTCAGCAAATAAAGTAATGGTCAGTAAATTTAAGACCAGTTACACAGATTGGATCAACTTCCTCTCAACCTGCTGGACAAGAGTGAGTGCTATTTTTTTTTTCCTGGTTTTATGTTTAACATATTAATGAGGAACAGGGATGGTCTCAGTAATTTCAAGCCATAGGTAGTTAACATAGTTATAGCCATTAGTTCTAATTATATATGCCATGAAACCTTTTAGTGGAAATGTCAAAATATAAACATTGGTTTGTGTTTCACATCCTGTTCTTTTCCATTGTTGTCTGACAGAACCACCAGTAAATAGGGAAATTACATCTTTGGCTACAAAAATGAAGATACAGGGGCGCCTGGGTGGCTCAGTCAGTTAAGCATCTGACTCTGATTTCAGCTCAGGTCATGATCTCACGGTGTGTGAGTTTGAGCCCCGAGTCCTGAATCACGTGCAGAGCCTGCTTGAGGTTCTCTCTCTCCCTCCCTCTCTCTCTGCCCCTCCCCCACTCGCACATGTGCCCTCTCTTTTCCTCCGAAAAATAAACATTTTTTTTAAAAATGAAGATACAATTGGAGTCATCCACTGGACAGAGAACCTAAAAAATTTTAGGGACTTTGGGACTCTTGCTTCCAACATTCTTGTTTGTCAGAGGGGGAAACCCAGCTCAAAGCACAGGCACCATGAGATGTGTGGCCAGGACTAAAGCATCCTGACTTCCTTGCAGTTCATGTGTTTCCACCAAAACCCAATGATTATCTTCCAATTGGTATAGGGAAGGGGAGGGGGGAGAATTTCCACAGAGGACCTGCATATGACTCTTCTGATACTTTTCACGGTTATGAATTGCAAATTACTTTTCAAAATGACTTCTCTCAAAATACCCAGACACCTGGCCACAGACTGCCAACCTAATGCTAAAATAGGCACCTTGATCAGCTCACCCTGTGACTTCAACCATTCAGCTGCATTTGACCACAGAGACAGACATCTCTGCCAAAAGAAATATGAACAGCCCTGGGAACTGATTACAAAATTGGGATTGGTCCAAACTTTTCAAAAGTGATGGCTCTGTTGTCTGGAATGTCTCACAGCCAGGACATTTTTCTCGACAAGTCAGCTCTATGTAATGAAAGCAATTAGAAGAAGTTCAAATGTGCACAGAACTTGTCTCTCTGCCTAATATGGAAATAATAATTAACTGTCCAAAATGTAAGCCCTGGATCATGGCTGATGATTCACCTTTAAGTTGTGCAAAGAAGGTCAAACCTTTTGTAAAACAGTTTAACAATGTGTATCAAGAGTCATAAAAATGTCTCTTCCCTTTGACACAGTAATCTTACTGCTGGAACTGATCTTAAGAAATGATCCCCGCCCCCCCCCCCACCCCAAAAGAGATGTTCACTACAAAATGTGAATCAACTTAGATGCCCAATAATAGGGAAAATGTTAGTTATGGTACATCTTTCTAATGAGATATTACACAGACATTAAAAATGAATTATGAAGAGGGGTGCCTGGGTGGCTCAGTCAGTTGGGCATCGGCTTTGGCTCAGGTCATGTTCTCACGTTCATGGTTCGAACCTGGCATCGGGCTCTGTGCTGACAGCTCAGAGCCTGGAGCCTGCTTCGGATTCTGTGTCTCCCTCTCTCTCTGACCCTCCCCCGTTCATGCTCTGTCTCTCTCTGTCTCAAAAATAAAAACATTAAAAACCAATTTTTTTTTTTTAAAGCAGAACACAGGAGTGCCTGGGCAGCTCGGTCCATTAAGCATCTAAACTCTTGGTTTCAGCTCGAGTCATGATCTCACAGTCTGTGAGATCAAGCCCCGTGTCTGGCTCTGCACTAACAGTGCAGAGTCTACTTGGTATTTTCTCTCTGCCCCTTCCCCACTCACTCTCTCTCACATTCTCTCTCTCTCTCTCTCTCAAAAATAAATACATAAATTAAAAAAAATTTTTTTTAATGTTTATTTATTTTTGAGAGAGAGAGACAGAGCACAAGCAGGGGAGGAGCAGAGAGAGAGAGAGAGAGAGAGAGAGAATCCGAAGCAGGCTCCAAGCTCTAAGCTGTTAGCAGAGAGCCTGATGCGGGCTTGAACTCACAAACCACGAGATTATGACCTGAGCCAAAGTCGGATGCTTAACCAACTGAGCCACCCAGGCGCCTCTAAATACACAAACCTTAAAAAAAAAAAAAAAAAAAAAAAGCAGAATACAAATTATATGTGCATTATGATTGAGACCATGTCCAAATCTTGTTTGTTTGTTTTGAGAGACAGAGAGAGAGTGCATGTGCGAGCAGGGGAGGGGCAGAGAGAGAGGGAGAGGGAATCCTAAGCAGGCTCCACACCCAGCACAAATCCCACGAGGGGCTTGATCTTATGACCTGACCTGAAATCAAGAGTCAGGCACTTAACTGACTGAACCACACTTACAGCTCTCAAATCTATTTTCATGCAGAAAAAACAGAAGGTAGGATAATGGATTATTCCCCCCCACCCTTTTTTCCCTTAGCTTTTGGTAATGTTGATCTACTGTTTTGATCAATTTCAAAAGAAAAAAATGTTATGTACAATGCTCCATACTCTGCTCTATATAAATAAGTCAATACATAAATACTTTTAAAACTATAAACAGCTTATTTCAAAATATTTAGCCATTAAAAATTGGGAGCAGGGTACTTGTCCAACATTTGACAGCCGACAGAATACTCACATCAGTATTGCCTCAACCCCCTCTTACCTGTCCAAAGTCAACCCAGATTCACCAGAGTCCAGGATACAGTCAGGTTGACCAGGTACACGGCTCCGCCCCTAGGGAACTCCCTCTCCTAAAGAAACTGGTTGTGTTATTCTGTATCCCAAGCTCCTACTATTTCTACAGAGGACCCAGTTTGTGCAAAGCTCTGGGACCATCCCCTGCAGCTACCCCTGCCCTCTGGAAGGCAAGTAAGTCCTATCGAGACTGAACTTTGGATCCTAGCTCCAAAGGTAGAAAAGTACACAGCTACGAGGACTTTGTTTTGATGTTTTTTTCTCTAAAACAGATTTTTCACACCCAGTGAACCTGGACGTCCCAGCCCTTCACAGGCAAATAAAGAGTGGGGCCTCTCTTCTTGCTTTGCGTCTGCTACCAAAAGCAGTGAATCACCCCACAAATCGTGTGGGGAATGAGCCTGAACACTGACTATTTGCACTCTGCGTTCATGTAGATATTGGTCATCAATGTTCACACACGAAAGGAGACAGAGTTGTTCTTATCTAATCATTAAAAAGGAAAAATAAAAAATCTACCAAATTCTACTGATTTGTTTCACTGCCTTGAGACCAAAATGTTCATAAGAACTCAGAAATCTGTCTAGAGGAGTCATGCTATTGCTAAGCTAATGCTTAGGAAACTCGGACATGGTCATTTTGGTATGTCAGTAAATAATAAGAAATGAAAATAGACCCCATTATATATATATATGTATGTATATATATATATATAATGTATGTATATATAATGTATGTATAATATATATATGTATGTATATACTGTTTCAAATGAATGTTCTGTCAATAATTCTTCAAAGGGAAAAAATTTAAATTTCACGGCATTTGTTTTTGATCTATCAAACTCTTTCTAAACCATCATACCTATGTTGCTCAAAAATTGTTGAGACCTTGGGTCAAGGAGACACTCGCGTTGGCTTTCAAAAGAAAATGTGCTTCTCTACACTAAAATGGCCACTTAAGCAAGAATGTGGAAATGATTTATCTCACAATGTTTAAAGTTGGATCTTTACTCTAGCTATGTCATGACTGCACAATCAGTCAGGGACAAGTAGTTATATGCTCCTAAACAAAGAAAAGCACTCTAATGGCCAAAAGAGTTGAGTATCTAACATAGCAAAATTACCTTAATAAAAGGTAAATTACCCACATCCCAAAGAATAAAAATCACTGATAACAATAATGCTTAAGTGTTAAGAACAGCAGAACATGAAATAGGTCTATTTACATCACATAAAGATTGCCTTCCCAATGTGGTCTTAAGTTAAGAAGTGATATTAACGCTGTATTATTAAGTCAGAATGAAAAAGAAAAGGAACCATGTGGCATCACCAGAGACTATAACCACATGAGAGCAGAGATTATTATTTATTTGGTTTCCTGCAGTATCTCCAGGACCTAGTAGGTTCTCAATAAGTATTTGTTGAGTAAATGAATGAATGCACAAATAAAGGAACAAAGCTCATCAAAATAAAAATATAGTTTGAAATGTGAGATTATAGAGGCAGGCATACTTGCCTTAAGTCATTAAAAAGATTCTGGTTAGAAGTGAATATGTTTGCTACATATCGTATTTTAAAAGTGGGTGTTAAAATTTAAGTACAGATCCCACATTTAAAACATGGCTAGGAGTGCCAGGGTGGCTCAGTCGGTTAAGCATCTGACTTTGGCTCAGGTTGTGATCTCAAGGTTCAAGAGTTGGAGCCCCGCAAAGGGCTCCGCACTGACAGCTCAGAGCCTGGAGCCTGCTTCGGATTCTTGTCTCTCTCTCTCTCTCTCTCTGCCCCTCCCCTGCTCATTCTCTCTCTCTCTCTCTCTCTCTCTCTCTCTCTCTCTCTCTCTCAAAAATAATAAACAATAATAATAATAATAATAAACCATGGCTAAAGTGTTAATTGAACCAAATAGGAGCTATTCTAAAGATTGTCAATCATATTGGAGTTTCAGAAGTTTCTTGGTCAAGTTGACTAATGGACTCAGAAGCTGTTCCTAGAAGTGTTATGAACTGAAACACAGTCCAAGATTGATCTTAACTCTTCCCAGGGTTACAGTTTAAAGCATATCCCACCCCTGTTTTACTCTAGCTCACCACCCTGTGTCCTTCCTTTGTAGCACTTATCACAATCCGGTTATCTTGTTTGCTATTCTCTGCTTACTTCACTAGAATGTTACTTCCAGGAGAGCAAGAACCTTGACTCTCTTCGTTTATCAGTGTATTCCAGCACCTGACACAGTGCCTGGTACCTAGTAGATATTCAAATTCTTAAAAATGAATGAATGAGTGACTAAATGAATAGTAGATCCAAGGTGAGGTAAATAGCTGCTTACTGGCTACGGGAAGGCATATGTAAAACTATTCTTAGACTGCTGCCCTAGGCTGCTATACAACAATATGGAATTCTGTTTTTAATTAAGATTTGGTAAAAGGCATTGTAATTGACATATTATCCATGGATAAGTGATACAAGTCTTCCCATGCCAGACAGATTCTAAGAAAGATCTTGACAGCTCAAAGTTTAAACTGCTCTCAAGTATAAGAAGAGGCTTATATTTCCCAAAATAAGTTTTTAAACATTAAGGTATCTAAAACTGCAAGATTCCAGCTACAAAATCATCTGCAAGTCCATTCAATTTAACAAGCAACTATAAATCTCCTGCCATGCTTATTTTTATCAGCGGTATAGTAAAAATACTCAATTCACTAATTCAATGGTGAATTTGTAGATTCTCTATCAAAGACATTTTAATTTCTTCATTTTGTCTTAACCTGTAACTTTAGGATACTCTAGTTTTCATTATATCTGGATTCTTAGGAAAAGATTTTACTTAACAGGAACTTTTCTTAGCAGCAGTAACTGTGAAATTGAATCTAGGTGTAAATTTACTGCCTAGCCTAACTGCAGTGTATTTATTTTGCATTCCCTGAATTATTCCATGGTTTTGCAATATAGTCCATTTCCTTGGGTGCATCACGTCTATGGCACAAGTCTACTTTGAATAATTTTAGGGTGAAAAGATTCTGCTGGTATCAATCCACACATTTGTTGAAAATGGGACTTCCGGGGCACCTGGGTGGCTGATTTGGTTCAGCGTCCGACTTCGGCTCAGGTCATGATCTCACGGTTTGTGAGTTCAGCCCCACGTTGGGCTCTGTGCTGACAGCTCGGAGCCTGGAGCCTGCTTCCCATTCTCTGTCTCCCTCTCTCTCTGCCCCTCCCCCGCATGCTCGCGCGCTCTCTCTCTCTCTCTCTCTCTCTGTCAAAAATAAACATTAAAAAAAAAAAAAAAAAGAAAGAAAATGGGACTCCCAACAACCTAGATGAATACACACCAGATCAACCTTCTTGAGATATATTCAGACATGCTACACATTGATAGGTCATAGTATTATCATGGTAACTTAAAGCCTAGCTAAAAATTAAGAAAGCATAAAAGTTCAACATTCATTTTTAGCTGTTTTACTTGTTTTCATCACCTTCCCATACACTGGGTTCAATATTATACAGTTTTTGCCTATATCAATAATCATTCCAAAACCAGGTATAGCATGGATATTATTAACTCAGTTATTTTACCTTTGTGCAAATATTATAGCAACAGTAAAGAAAATTAGCATAAAGAAGGAAAGGATTAATGGCATAATACTGTCATTGCACCATATCAAATATTTCATTCCTTATCAATACATGAACATAATTTTAAATTGCCTTTATACTATACATGGTATTTAGAATTATGTCTTTTTTGCTTTATATGTTTCCATATATAGCAGACATTTCCATTTGTAACTTTCAGTGGTGAAATATACCATCTGATAAAATTTGTGATTTGTTTTAAATGCTCCTTCTGTGGGATATTGGGCATTTTTCTTTTGTTTGGGGGACACCATCAAACATAACACTAAAGATACAGTTTACTAGAAAGTCTAAAACAAATTCTTGGGGGGGCGCCTGGGTGGCTCAGTTGGTTAAGTGTCTGACTCTTGGTTTCGTCTCAGGTCATGACCTCACAGTTCCTGAATTCAAGTCCCATGATGGGCTCTGCACTGACAGTGCAGAGTCTGCTTGGGATTCTCTCTCTTTCCCTCTCTCTCTGCCTCTTCTCTGTTCATGCTCTCTCTCACTTTCACATAAACAATAAATAAATAAATAAATAAATAAATAAAGCAAGCAAGCAAGCAAATTCTTGGACTGGGATTAACAAGTCAAAAAACACGAACATTTTCACATCTTGATTACATTTCAACCCAGATTTAAAAGTTTATTCTCAGAAACATGAGTAATATGGGTGTTCCAGGAAGTATATGATGAATATTAAAATGTTATGGACTTAGTTTATATCAAGTAGAGCACTGGAGAAGTAGGATAGAAGTCATATCCAGTGACTGGTCCATCCAGCCCAGGAGTTTATGGGAAGCTGTGGTCCTCTGTGACAACTTACGAGATGGGTCCCCAAAACATCTTAGTTTTCTTTAGCACCATTTTGGAGTAATTATTCATGGAAGTATTTAAATACATACCCTACTCAGAAACCAGCTTTAAAGATACTAGCTATACCACTCAGATGGCAAGGACATTACTTTTTTGTTTGCCACTGTAGCACCAGGACCTCAAACAGTGCCAGGAAGTTACAAGTTTCCCCCACTCTCCGAAAACACAGTGTTCCTATGAAACCTCTCCTAAGCTCAAGTATCCTATAGCAAAGAAACAATTGCCATTCTGTAAAAATGAAAATCCTCTTCAGACTTATCTCAGTTGGTGAAAACAAGTACTAATGTAGGTCTTTCAAGTACTAATGTAGGTCTTTTGTAAAAACAAAGTGGCATAAAACAAACTTTCAAATGGTGATGGAGGGGGACTGTGTTAGGTACTATTTGTTGAATGAATCCATTTAATGAATATATTTTTTAAATTTTTTAGTGTTTATTTACTTTTGACAGAGAGAGAGACAGAGCATGAGCAGGGGAGGGGCAGAGAGAGAGGGAGACACAGAATCCAAAGCAGGCTCCAGGCTCTGAGCTGTCAACACAGAGCCCGATGCGGGGCTCGAACTCACACACTGTGAGATCATGAACTGAGCTAAAGTTGGATGTTCAACCGACTGAGCCACCCAGGCACCCCCCCTTTAATGAATATTAAGAAAACCAAAGGAACTCACTACATAGGTGTAATTTGGCGCTTCATTCTTTCTCCTCACCCACCCCCACACCCCTCATAGAATCTTAATTTACTTACAATCTACAAATCTCTTGGGTAGAACCCATTGCACAGAAGGAAGTTAATAGAAGAACACTAGTGAACCCTTGTAGGGAAGGTTGGATTCAAATCCTCATTCTTCTCTGCAGTCTGGCCATTCTAGCCCCACAGATAAGATCTGTTCCACACAGTTCAATACCCTGATACACTCTTTGTCAAATGTTTTATGTTTTTCTCTTCCCTAAAGGACCAATCTCTATATGAGGATATTAAATAAATTTAATAGGAAGAAATAAAGTGAGAAACAACCATGGTGAGAAGAGAAGATAGCTCTCTTTCAAGGAAATTAATAGAGACGGAAAGATTCAAAAAACTAAACCACATATCCTTGAGGAAAGGGCCCTATGGCAAATCTTACCATATATGACTTAAGAGCCAAATGAGACTCTTCAAAGTAGCCAAACAGCCCTCCAGGGGCACCATGTAATCAGAACAGAGAAGAGAGGCAAAAAAAAAAAAAAAAAAAAAAAAAAAAAACCAAAAAACAAAAAACAAAAAACTCAGCAAGAAGAGACTACACAAAAACCAAAAAGTCTAGTTCAATTGCCTTACAATTTGTTGTAGCTTCTAGTTAACTGTAAGTTAGTCAATAGTGGCTGTGGAGTTCAGCATGAATTGTCTCTAAAGAGCCCACTGAGATTTTCTAGAAAGATTTCTAACAAGAGTTCTTAAAGATTTCAGCAAACTTTACACTTTTCTCAATTCCAGACATCTCTACCCCACTTACATTCTACCAAGTACCAGATACCTTTTCTTGAGCCAGGTGTCATTTTCTATGCATGTGATATTCAGGGATGGTTTTTGGTAACTAATGAGTGCAAATAGCTGCTTCAAAAATAAATGTGATACTGTGGCTTCAGCAATTTTTTTTTTCCAGCAAAAAACTAGAGTAAAATTCCAGATATGCTGGCCCTTATTTAAAGCTATAAAGATGTGGAAGAAGCAATCATCCCTGAGTGGGTAGAGCCAGGAGTTTTAAAGAATGTAACAGTGATCAAATCTATTGAAGACACTGGTTATATATAACTAAAATGAATTTCTATCATATTCTTTAATATTCATGTAGTTTAAGACACAAATTAATTCAGTCTCCCTTTAAAAATTAATTTTCCTTCAAAAAGAAAAAAGGCATAGGATTTATTGTCAAACAGAGAACCATCCTAGAACCATTCTAAGGGTTCAGAAAAACTCTAAACATACTCTAATAATCTGAATTAATGTGTGTTATCTGCATAAGAAGGGCAACATCTCACTCAGGTGACTGACAATGTGAGTCAAGCAGAGGTAAAAAGTTTTCACATTAGCATATTAACAAAAGATCTATCAAAAATCATAAAAGTGAATTTAAATTTCACATTAACTTAAAATGGAGCAAATAACATTCCAACTAAATGATGAGAGTGAGTTTAAAGATACTTTAGCTTATTTTAAAATATATTTCAACTAAAGTAACCACGTATTGATACACTCTATAACGTTACCTCAAGTATGCTTTTTGCTTCCAGTGATACTGATGATACTGATATTTGATGCAATTTAGGTCACCTCATTTTTGTTGGTTTTTGCAGAGCTTTACTTTTATGCATATAAGTATCACTGTAGACAAATAAGCAAAGACTTGGGAAAAAACCACGCACAATCCCATCACCCAGAAATAATACTTTGTTAACACTTCCAGGTTTTTTTCCTATGCACACATTCTGACAAAAAGAAAGTATCATCTTACATTTTACAACTTTTTTTTTTAATTTTTTTTTTCAATTTACAACTTTTTTTAAAGTGAATAAATATTGAGCATCTTTCCATTTTTATAAAATCATTTTTAATGATTGCACTCTCTACGAATAGAATATGTTATTTAACCTGTCTGGACATTTAGAATGTTTCAATTTTTCCACTACTATGAACAGTGCTAGGATGAATATCTTTGCTCATCTTTAGTCCACATTCCACAATATTCCCATAGAAAATATCCCTAGAATTATAATTGGTAGCTCAAATGCTCTGTGCATATTTTAAGCCTTTTGATATAAACTAACCTCCAGAAAAGCAGTCCTAATGTAAACTGCAAAATGGGAAGTTTAGGACACTTTAAAGGGATGTTGCATTAATCATGCATTTAACTTAGATGATGTCTTTTTTTTTTTTTTAATGTTTATTTATTTTTGAGAGAGAGACACACAGAGTATGAGCAGGGGAGGGGCAGAAAGAGAGGGAGACAGAATCTGAAGCAGGTTCCAGCACAGAGCCCAATGCAGGGCTCAAACCCACAAGCTGCGAGATCACCAGCTGAGCTAAAGTTGGAACATCAATTAACCGAGCCACCCAGGTGCCCCTTAGATGATGGCTTAAGTCAAGATGTAGGCAATATCAATTAACAAAGAAATATGGCCAATAAACAGAAGAAAACAACTTTCAAAATAATCACCAAAGAATGCAAATCAAAATGATTACATTTCTCCTCTCTCAAAAGGTAACATTCCTTAGAAATATCTAGAGTTTGCTAAAGAAAAGAGCCTAAGATGGGCACTTTCACAGCCTGCAGGTAAGTAAGTAAACAAGCACACACTTTTTGGAGGTCAATTTAGCAATATCAAAGCCTTAAGAATTTTCAAACCCTTTAACCTAGTATAGTGTATTTATAGACTTTATCATACTAAAATAATCCAGACACAGGTATAAAGAATTACAAACAAAGGCATTCAGAATGTTATATATTTCATCATAACGGTGAAAAGTTACCAATGATCAGTAATTAGATACCTATGAACTAAAGTAAGACTTAAAAGCTCCATTTTATGGGGCACCTGGCTGGCTCAGTTGATAAAGCGTATGACTCTTGATCTCAGGGTTGTGAGTGTGAACCCCATGTTGGGTGTGGAGATTACTTAAAAATAAAATCTTGAGAAAAATAGTTACATTTCTATAGGGGAAACTGAAAAAAAAATACAACAAAATGTTGCTTAAATAGTTGTCTGAATGCTGGATGCTTTTTCTTTTTTGTATCTTCCAGCTTCTTAACAATAATCCTCTGCCTGCTAACTGGAAAAAAAATAAAAGAAACATAAAAATGTGTGCAGTCACTGAACTTTATTTCTTTCAGTAAAAATGCTACCAAGTTCTCTGAGAGTACTGGAGTTTTATCTTCAGCATTGTAGCTTACAGTTAATGGACATTGTTCATTTAAAGGATTATAACTTAAAATATTTTTACTTCTATATGTTGCCCTGTAATTTCTAGGTAGTTCATGAAATTATTTAAAATTCGCCTTTGTTTAGGATAATTTATATGACCTTTTAACAGCACGATAATTTTGCAATTCAAGGCCTGCCTATGATATGTGTGGCAATAAAAGATGTTTCCCGTTAATAAAGACAAAGGTGACAGAAAGTGGATCAAAGGAAAAGAATTAGTCACTTATTCTCCATTCCAGCGCCCTGTGCGACGGGCATTTGGAAACAGAGCAAGGAAAAGGAAACGGGACAGAGGCCTTTTGAATTGTTAGTTTATTCACTCAAAAATATTCAGAAGCTGCTGTCAATATTGATGTAAAAACTAGAGTCACAAACAGAAGCCCTTTTTCTCTACCCTTTCCATCTCTTTCCCTCATTCCCTCTAGAAGGGACAAAACCAAGACAGATGTAAATATAGACGTAGATGCTATGCTCTCGTTCAGAGAAATGCTACTCCTCATCTTCTAGAATAGTGTTTTTCAAGTTACAGATGCGTTTTTAGTGGGTCCTATCCAGCACTTTTCAAAAAATGAAATAGAGGAACTTATCGGAGTCATCTTTTTACAATAAATGTAAATGACACCATCATGCTGTATGCCTTACACTTACACAGTGGTGTATGTCAATTGTTTCTCAATGAAACTAGAAAAAAAAAATAGACTGTATCAGCAGGCAATAAGAAAGATGTTATTTTGTGTGAAAACGTTATATATGATTTGCATCATAGATGATATAAAATGTATTTTTGACTATGGGGTCATGAATAAAAGTCTGAAAACTTCTATTCTAATGTAATAGAGACACAATGAAATCATCGATAAACTACTGTTCCCCACAGTAATTAAAAATTAATCTCCAGGGTCACTTGGCTGGCTCAGTTGGAAGAGCATGTGACTTTTAATCTCTGAGTCTTGAGTTTGAGCCCCTCATTTCGTGTAGAGATTACTAAAAATAATGAATACATTTCTAAAAAAAAAAAAAAAATTAAGTCCTCAAATCGAGCGTTCCTAAAAAGTATGAAAAAAATGACTTGGGACAGAAGGGTTCTAGAGGTATGCCCTGACCCAAACCTGAAACCTTCAGAAATTTTGTGTTGCCCAAAATCATATGAAGAGTGTTGACAGGTTGGCCACATTAAACCCTGGTCTATTTTTTAATACTTAGTCTACCTGTCACACCATAATTATATAGCCTGCTATGGTACCACAAACCTCAAAATTCTCTGTGCTTCCACTTGCCTGGCCATACTCCCCCATTTAAAGCCTTCCTTTGTATCCTTTGGAACTCATTCCACAGTCAAACTCTCCTACAACCTTAACCTCCTGGCATTCACCTAAAACCTCTCTCCCACAGTCCTCTTAAGAGGAGGCTGTGCTTTCATCCGTTTTAACAAATACTGAGTACCTTCCAAGTGCCAGGCAAAGTGCAAAGCACCATGAATATGGTAATGAGGAAGGACAAGTGCAGTGTTCTGAGTTGGCGCTGGGCTGGCCCTCTTGCAGGCACAGAGAGGAAGCCTATGTGTCAGGAGAGTAGGGCACAATCTGAGAGGAGCAGACAGAGTGGCTGTACAAGGCCCCACAGGAAATGTGGATTTTATTCGAAGAGCAGTAGGAAGTGACTGAAGTGTTTAAAACAGGGGAGTTACATTATACGAATAATTTTAGAGGAAATGGATTGAGTGGTGGCAAAAAATGAAAAAAGGGAGGAGAGTTAGGCAGTGAAAACCATCTGAAGGAGAGATGATGGTGCCTTGAACCTGAATAGTGGCAGTGGAAATAAACAGAACTGATTGAAAATACATTCTGCATGTCAGTAGAATCTGCCAATATACTGAAATTGGGGAAAATTAAGAAGGACACAGATTTGGGGCTAGGTGGGGTCAGTGTCCTCTTTTCCCACACACCTCCTTCCTAAAAACTTTCTAAAGGTTTTCCCTTTTTGCAAAGCTAGTTTCTTTGAACCTCATGGCATTTGGCTGTATCCCTCTCCACCTTTTCTCTTAGCTTCTATCTATTAACTACCTAGCCAGATCCTAGAGGAACACTTTGTAAACGGGCTCCTCTCCTCCCCAAGTCCTGCCATCTTTCTGAATATCTTCAAGATCTAAGGGAATCAGCCATCCATCACTTTGCCCCTCTTGTTCTTGACCACCCTTATCTCCAACTTTATTCTGCCCTGCAGCAATTCAATCACGTCTCTAAGTTGCACCCGAGACCTCATAAGGTCCAAACCTGCTCTTTTTGGAATAAATTCTAACAACCCACTCTGACCCGAACCTCTTGTCCTTTGGGCTTCCTCATCTAATTCCACCACAGCTGTTTTCCAAACTTCTGGGGTTTTTTCCCATCTCCCTGTCTGCTTCTATCCAGCTTGGATTCCACCCCAATCCAATACTCCATTTCCAATCGTTGTCCTTTCCGCTACCTAGCAAATCTATGCCTGTCCTTTCCAACTGGTACCACTTGCTATATAGTCATGGTCCTTCTGAAATTTCCACTTGTTTTCTCTACACTTATTCTTTGCCTGCCTACCTCCTTATCTTTCAGGTCTTCATGATTCCTAAATCAGAGTAAGTATCCAACCATCCAACTCTATACCCTCCTCACCTCTTCCTCTCATTATACTCTGCTTCAGGCCCTTTTTCAAAATTCACTAGACTTTAGGGGCGCCTGGGTGGCTCAGTCGGTTGAGCGTCCGACTTCAGCTCAGGTCACGATCTCGCGGTCCGTGAGTTCGAGCCCCGCGTCAGGCTCTGGGCTGATGGCTCAGAGCCTGGAGCCTGCTTCCGATTCTGTGTCTCCCTCTCTCTCTGCCCCTCCCCCATTCATGCTCTGTCTCTCTCTGTCTCAAAAATAAATGTTAAAAAAAAAATTAAAAAAAAATAAATAAAATTCACTAGACTTTAATTAAGCTTAAGAGGACAACAAGGACCATGTCTGATTCTTAACTTTAGTGCTAGTGGCTAGTAGTGTTTGGCATGCACTTAATACTGTTATGGGGTAATATCCTATTTTAAAAACTGAAACATAAAAAGTAGAGTGATTTTTGAGTTGAAAAAGTGAAAGCATAACATTAGATCTTTCACCAAACTTACCTAGTCTGTTATCCTTTGCATGTAAAGACTGTCCCACTAAGGAAAGTGATATAAAATTGGCTTACCGCCAGCAGGCATTGATTTTTACATTGATTAACCCTTTTGATCTCCCTTGTGACCAATGACATAAATTTGCAACATATCTGACTGATGTTAGGATCTATTCAGCAGCACAGAATATCTGAAACATGGACCGTTTTAAATGCTCATGTATTTATCCCTTTTGGAATTTTTGTTTCAGAATGCTAATACTGAAAAGTCACCTTTTATTTATCTTTATTTATTTAAGTAATCTCTGCACCCAACATGGGGCTCGAACTCACCACCCAGAGATCAAGGTCACATGCCCTTCCAACTGAGCCAGCCAGGTGCCCCTAAAAATCACCTTTTAAAAAGTTTATGTCAGAGTGCCTGGGTGACTCAGTTGGTTTAGCATCTGACTCTTGATTTGGCTTAGGTCATGATCCCAGGGTCATGGGATCGAGCCCCATGTCAGGCTCTACACTCTTAAGATTCTCCCTTTCTCCTTCTGGCTCTCTCCCGCATGCATGCAGTCTCTCTAAAATAAAAGACAAAAATTTTTTTTTAATTAAAAAATTTGTCATTAAAACCACTGGTTAGGGGCGCCCGGGTGGCTCAGTTGGTTAAGTGTCCGACTTCGGCTCAGGTCATGATCTCGCAGTTTGTGAGTTCGAGCCCCGTGTCGGGATCTGTGCTGACAGCTCGGAGCCTGGAGCCTGCTTCAGATTCTATGTCTCCCTCTCTTTACCCCTCCCCTGCTCACACTCTGTGTCTCTCTGTCTCTCAATAATAAATGTTAAAAAAAAATTTTTTTAAAGAAAATAAAAAACCTGCTGGTTACTGTATGTCAGCATGCTCAAATGTGAGATCTCAACAATGAAGAAAATCTGTTACCCATTATGTGATATTATTATTAATCTTATACTGGTGTCTTAAAAAATTTTGTTAAAAATCACCAAGTGTTGGGGCGCCTGGGTGGCGCAGTCGGTTAAGCGTCCGACTTCAGCCAGGTCACGATCTCGCGGTCCGGGAGTTCGAGCCCCGCGTCAGGCTCTGGGCTGACGGCTCAGAGCCTGGAGCCTGTTTCCGATTCTGTGTCTCCCTCTCTCTCTGCCCCTCGCCCGTTCATGCTCTGTCTCTCTCTGTCCCAAAAATAAATAAACGTTGAAAAAAAAAAAATTCAGGGGCCCCTGGGTGGCGCAGTCGGTTAAGCGTCCGACTTCAGCCAGGTCATGATCTCGCGGTCCGTGAGTTCGAGCCCCGCGTCGGGCTCTGGGCTGACTGCTCGGAGCCTGGAGCCTGCTTCAGATTCTGTGTCTCCCTCTCTCTCTGCCCCTCCCCCGTTCATGCTCTGTCTCTCTCTCTCTCAAAAATAAACACACATTTTAGGAGTGCCTGGGTGGCTTGGTCGGTTAAGCATTGGACTTCGGCTCAGGTCATGATCTCACGGTCCGTGAGTTCGAGCGCCGCATCTGGCTCTGTGCTGACAGCTCAGAGCCTGGAGCCTGCTTCAGATTCTGTGTCTCCCTCTCTCTCTGCCCCTCCCCCGTTCATACTCTGTCTCTCTCTGTCCCAAAAATAAATAAACGTTGAAAAAAAAAATCACCAAGTGTATTAGTGAAGATAAATCCTTAAAAATTAAAAAGCATGATTTGCATCTTAATGAGATGACACTAACAAAACACTTGTTTGCATTTTGAAGTGTCTATACTCTCCTAAATTCTATCTTTTATGTTTGACATTCATGTACTTAGAATATTGAAGTCAAATCCCAAATGCAAGCAACAAATTCTGTTTTCCTTTAGACCTATTTTTGGGAAAAGATTAAATGGGCCAACTGGCTAAACAATGAGGAGGCCAAAAAAAACCATCATCAGGTAATAAACACAAGCAGTAGAAAACCATGTGGCACTTTTGTTTTAAGAAACTTCAGGAGCACCTGGGTAGCTCAGTCCAATCTCCGCTCAGGTTATAATCTGACAGTTCTTGAGTTCAAGCCCTGTGGGCTCCCTTCACTTCGGATCCACTGTCTCCCTCTTTCTCTGTCCCTCCCCCCAGCTCACGCTCTCTCAAAAGTAAACATTAAAGGGGCGCCTGGGAGGGGGGGAGGGGGGGAGGGATCTCAGTCGGTTAAGCGGTTAAGCGTCTGACTTCGGCTCAGGTCATGATCTCACTCACGGCTCCTCAATTCCAGCCCCTGGTCGGGCTCTGTGCTGACAGCTCAGAGCCTAGAGCCTGCTTCCGATTCTGTCTCCCTCTCTCCCTGCCCCTCCCCCTCTCTTGCTCTGTCTCTATCAAAAATAAATAAACATTCAATAAATAAATAAATAAATAAACATTAAAAAAAACAACTTCAAAATATTCTCAAATTATCTTCAATTTCTCAGTTTATTCTCTAAGCATATCTTGGACTAAACTGCTTCAGCAAAGATTCCTCTATAGACTATAACTCAAAAAATAGTTAAATAACACTAGAGTGTTTTTAAAAAAACACTAGAGTTTTTACTTTTAAATTATCATATTATTTTCTATTTTTCCTCTGAAGTGGTTATTCTGAAAACAAAGTACACGGTATATATAAACAACACTGACATTATTTCTATTCCTGAGAAAATTATATTTCCTTTTATCTACTTATTTATTAAGAAAGAATGCTATGACAGGAACAAATATCATACGACTTCATTCATATGAGGACTTTAAGAGACAAAACAGATGAGCATAAGGGAAGGGAAACAAAAATAATATAAAAACAGGGAGGGGGACAAAACATAGAGACTCTGGAAGGGTTGTGTGAGGGGGGATGGGCTAAATGGGTAAGGGGCACTAAGGAATCTACTCCTGAAATCATTGTTGCACTATATGCTAACTAATTTGGATGTAAATTAAAAAAAATAAAATTAAAACAAATTATAAAAAAAATAAAAAGCTAGAAAGAAAGAAAGCAAGAAAGCAAGAAAGCAAGAAAGCAAGAAAGCAAGAAAGAAAGAAAGAAAGAAAGCTATGACAGGATAACAATAAGAGTCAGTTGTTTTCTATAAATTGTTACACTTTGGGGAAACAAAATGAGGAAGGTGGTAATATTTATACTAAATTTCCTTTATATTCATGTTTCCAGTGGAAACGATAAAAATAATCTGAACATCAGAGATAGAAAATAACCTACCTTTTCATATTACAAATTTGCTTCCCTCAAAAAAAATTCCCACTGTGCAAATTCTAAATATTAGCACTATAACTATACACATTGAAAATTGCAAACAAACAGCTGAGCACGATAGGATCGACAGTATCTAACCAGGGAATCACAAATAGGACATGGAAAGATTCTGTAAAAAAGAATGAGTAAAAATAGAAAACCTTCTTTCCTCCACATTGTTAGCCCAGTTCTGCCAGACAACCTCTTTTATGTAACTCAGGCAGGTTAGGATTCCTTGGGTCACAGGCCTTACTTATTGCAGACTAATTTCCTGTTCTCTGCTGCGATGGTCACCGTCCTGAGAACCTGGCAGGCAAGTATTTTTATCTTTACAGGAAGAAGGGATCTAGAAAGGTTTAGCCGTTTCCCTGAATCACACAGCTTAAAAGTTCTGGAGCTGGGCCTTGTTCTAAGAACTCAAGCATCTGGACTTGTAGACTTGAGTTCTGTCCCATTATAATGAAAGCCGGTGCCAGGCTGGATAGTGAACGCACGTCAAAATGTCAGGGGTCTAAGGCTCAGCCTACATTCACATTCTTGTGCCACCATTTCCAGTGTTTCTCTGGTGGAAGTGTCCTAACCCAGTTTGTTCATCTGTAAAATGAGATTAATATGATCTTGCCTTTCAGGCTTGTCAGGAGAATTAAATGAGGCAAAGTATGTAAAATTTGTGGCCATAAAGATGTTCCACAAATGCGTATATGCCCAAGGGCCACAAGCAGCCTGTGCAACTTTCCTGAGCAACCCTGGGTTCCTCAGGATGTGTACTCTGTATACTGGCACACTCTATCCCAATATGGCAGGACACACAACAAACGGAATTCTGCTGGTTTATTCAGCTCCAAAATCAGACATTCCAACTGATGGACTAGAGTCTCAAGTCACACGCAAACCACTTTTCCTAGCAACGTAACAGGACTCCTCCTTCCTCCATTTGTATCCATTGCCATTACCGATCTGAAGCAATAATTGCTACTCAATTCCTCTGCCACAGTTGTATGCTACATAAAGGTATTATTCAGAAAATGCATAAAAAATAAGACCTGTCTTTACGAGAGGAGATTTTAAAGAGTCTTGGAATTAAAGAGATATTAGATATCTCTTCCTTATTTTTTAAATGGTAACTATAAACATGATAATGTAAATAGGGAGTTTTGGCTAATTGCAAATAGATTTATTCTCATTTAAGAAATTTGGCTAATCTTGAGCTCTTATTACCTCATAATAACCGTAAATCTATCATTACAGTGAAGCCAAAATTATCCAGAATACACAAGATTAGAGCTTTGGGGAAAGCCTGTAGATACTAATATTCCATCAGTGATTTTAAGAAGCAGTAAGTTCCTTCGGTTTGCCAATATATTGTCAGCCAAAAACAATGATCAGAAATAAAACTGTCATTGGCCTATAAACAAGCTTAAAAACAAAATAATCGAATCAGATAGGCCCGAGGAGCTTTTCTGGGAAGGTTTCCCACTAAAAATTGCTCCAGCTTTAGCCCTGTATTCATTTCTCAAACAGTGATTGTTCAGGTTATCTTATTCCAAAAGCTCTCACCATCTGTCCCCAAATTATCCCAATAGTGGCACATCATTTAGAAATTTCTTCAGCACTATTGACATTCTGTGCTGCATAATTCTTTGGGGGATGGGGGGGGGGGTGCTGTCCTAGGCATTGTAGGTTGTATAGCAACATCTCTAGTCTCTTCCCATTAAAGGCCAGTAGTACACAACATGGCTTAAAGATGTCCCAACCAAAAATGTCTCCAGATATTGCCCATTGTCCCTGGGGGGGTGGGGGGGCAAAATTGCTCCCTGGCTGAATCACTGATTTATTCATTTCTCTGGTGTCTCTGCCTCGACAAGACCCTTGTTAAAGTGCACATGCACTCCCTCAACAGTCACTGTTCCAATGGCAATTGTTAATGCCTCTGAACACTGTTATGAGCCCTAGCCCCATACAGTGGCTGCTACATGTACTACTTTGTAGATGAAGAAATTCAGGTTCAGGAAGATGAAGTAACTTTTTTATTCAATGCCAGAACCAAGATTTTAAATTAGACCTAACTATAAAGCTTTTTATATGGAGAGATCCTTCCATAAGGACAAAGACCTCTGAAGAAAGAAGGCATAGTAGGATGAGTAGAGCTAAAAACTAAACAAAATAAACCCACAAGATTTAGATTCATGAAAGGGATTCACCACCCTTAAGGGAGCGGTCACTTCCCTTTCTGGGTCTCTGTTCTCCACCAGTGATAGAAAAATACTCCCATCTAGGGTGGTGGGATGGGTGAAATAGGTAACGGGGATTAAGAGTACACTTACTGTGATGAGTACAGAGTATAGAATTGTTGAATCACTGTACTGTAACTAACATAACATTGCATGTTGATTACACTGAAATTTTAAAAAACAAATTCTTATTTATTTATTTATTTATTTATTTATTTATTTAAGAGATAGAGCATGTGCAGGGGAGAAGGAAAGATAGAATTTTTTTGTTTATTTTTGAGAGAGAGAGGCGGGGGGGGGGGGAGGAATGCACACGCACTAGTGGGG